>NC_079504.1:70357794-71041040 GCF_030052815.1 Hevea brasiliensis | reverse complement strand
ACAGCACCATCTGTGCCATTTGCAACTGATTACCTGCTGCCAAGACACTAGCATTGTGTCTCTGCTTTCGAAATAAATCAAGTATGAGTTCTCTCTCTTCAAGGCTTATGTCTCTCTCCAGCTTCAATGATTTAGTACTGCCCATTGCACTAAAAGGATAACAAGCAATAACCAGCTGGAACCATTCTTCCATATCTATAGCGAGGGGAAAAAAAAAAAAGAAAGGAGAGAGAGAAGAGATATGAGGAAGGCTACTCCCAATAATTTTTAATTCAAGAAGAAATTCAATAAATTGATGAAATATATGAAAACAATCACAAAGGGGAATTTTTTAAAGTCTAAAAATGAAATAATTCAATTCCATTGAATTGTATTTGACTGATTCTCATGTTTGGAAAGTTTAAAATTAATAGAATTCAATTCTTTTATTTAAAAAGAAAGGGGTCATATTGAAAGAAATAAATTCATGCCACAAATGGCACAATTTTGCAAGAATTCATTTTCATTTAATGAAGTCTCCTATTAAAAACCCAAAACACCCCTACCTAAATTATGTTTGTTTCTTTGTAAATAAGGGCAAACAAGAAACTAAGCACATTCGTTTCATTTTTTATATTTAGAATGATAGAAAAAGATAGGAGAAAATAACAATAGAAGGATTTATGTGGTTTGGCTACCTGAGAACCTACATCCATGGATACAGAACCTCAAAGGGCTACATTTTATTCATTTTTGCTGTGTGTTTTACATGATACATAGAACTCCACATTTATAATGAAAGATATAAGACGTATATGTACATAGAACTCCACATTTATAATGAAAGATATAAGACATGTATGGCATCCCATAAATCAATCCTTAATCAATCGCATTATTTTCTCATAAATCATATCCCATGAATAAAGGAAAAGCCTTAATAATTTGAACAAAATTTATTCCAAAGACGTGAATTTTATTACAAATCATTTGAATTGAATTCTTTTAATAGAAATGAATTGAGTTCGTGCATAAGAATCATTTCAAACAGCATGAAAAGCCAATGATCATAATAGAAAGGCACATTGATGGCAGTTCACTAACATAATACTAGACTGGACCATAAAATGTAATCTTGTGTTCATGGACTTAAAAAGCATGCATGTACCTTGTCCTGTTTGCCATGAAACAATAGGCGGGAACAATAGAATCCTTTGAAGCCAATCTTTAATGGTATCCCGTATCCAATTTTCACCTGAATTATTAAGTTCAACGTCGCCACTAGATTCACCAGGTACGATGCTTCTCCTACATAGAGGTTGAACAAGAATGCTGACAATCAGAGGAAGAATCTTCAAACAATTCTGGTTTATTGCTTCACCTATGTAAAGCTTATTGACGAGCAACTCAAAAAGTTTCATAGCTTTGTTTCCTTCCCATACATGATCTTTGAACAGAGTGTTGAGCAATGACAAAAGAGCTCTCAAAAAAGGTTCTTTAATTTTGTCCAATTCATCACCTATAGCAGACCACAAATTGAATGAACAGTAAGTACCACTTTCTCCATGAACAAGAGCACCACCAAGTAAAATGCTGAAGATGGAATCCAACAGGCTTTCCTGGGAAATATAATTCAAAGTCTTGGAAAATGCACTTAGAAGGGGCAAGAAAGAAGTTGTAGCACTGCCTCCTGGCCATTCCCATGTGCATAAAATTTCAGCAGCAAGCCAGGCTCGAGCAGTAAGCTCTTCATTGGTTGGTTTATTCGAAGGAGATGAAGGGTTATGTTCTACATAAACTGCAAAAACTCTATCAAGCCCAATCTTGATTATAAGTTTGTCGATTAAAGAAACAAACTTGTGAGTCCCATATGCCTGCACTTGGCAACAAATTTAAATTTGTTAGTCAACATATCAAGTCAAAATTAGACAATAATGGGAATATCACTAAATCAGCCATTAAACCCCCTGATTATAAAAAGTTTTGATGCAAAATTTGCACCGTCTTTACCTAGGAATGAAAAACTAGCTGACAAGGCTTTGTCATCTAGTCTTCCAGTATGACCAACTGAAGATATAAGAATAACAAGTAATATAAAATAGGTAATTGTTGCAGGTTGCAAGGAAAAAATTGTAATGCAGTGGAAAAATGATTATCATATCAACCTGAACTGACTAAGAGCAAAAAAGGAATATTAAACAAGAGGAGCATTTTGGGGACATAATAATATTCGAAGTATCAAGGATGAAACAAATAAAACCAATCAATAACCGTCAAATAGCATAGGGGACTTTCAAGTAAGACCTAGAAAGAGATCATAAATTAGAATAACCCCAATGGACATTTCTGGTTTTATGTTGTGTTGCAATGAATTTACATGGTTGCATTGATTAAAAATGGCTGAAAAATTAAATAAAAAAGAAATTAAAAAATTAAAAGGATAAAAAAAAAAAAGGTATCACAACACAATCCCAACTCTAAAAATTATCAAAATGCCACTCACAATGATATCAGTGGAAACATCAATGGTATTCAACGAAGAAGACCCTTCTTGGGCAATGAAGTCTGGAACAATCCATGATGGCCATGTATCTTCTTTCCTCAGAAGCTGGTCTAACAGATATTGTTCCTCATATTGATCACAGCAGAGACAATCAAGAACTTCAAGCATCCATTTGCAGCACAAAGAAGTGATGCTATTCGCATTAAGCTTACCTTCCTTGAATACAACAGACCTAATAAACTGAACTAAGATACTCCCCAATCTATTCAGAATGTCAATGCTGAGGCTTTTCCAAAATTTGTCATTTATCTTGCCGTGAAATCTATGCATAGACTCACTAATCTCAGACCGGCCCTTAATTTTCTCCTTTGATTCATCAAATGCATCATCTATTGTTGCTTCCATGCTGTGTTCCCAGTTCATGATAAACACTGGAGCCAAAACATCTGAAACTAGCCCAATTTCCTCACTGAATGTTTTTAAGCAATATAAACTACCACCAAGTACATCCAATGCAAACTGAGCTATCTTAATCACATTTGTAGAAATCCCACCATCCACCGAAAAATTGTTTGCTCCAGCTATTAAAAGACAACCTGAATCCCTAACTGAACAGAAAGGGGACTCATAAATAAAAGCAAGCAACTTTTTGGAAACCTCCTTATATACCAAAATCATTGCACTTCTGGACACAAAAGAGATTTGATCGTCTTCTGTCAAGCCACCAAGAACAGCACTGCAGATGAATACATATATGAGAAATCACATTATGAGATAAGTTGAAAAAGACAATCCCCTGAGCCTAGCATCGGAATTGAGTACAACATCTATTCACATTTGGTACAATCAGCACCTAATGATGTATTGGCTCAGAAATTTAGAAGCACGGTCTGCTTTTACACAAATAACAATCCAAGAAAAATTAAGCTTTTGTGCATACAAGTCATTATGTTAAATCCAAGGAATGACGATTAATATAAATAGAAAACCAGCATAAAGTCTTAGTCAATTTATGAAAATCTTATGTTTCTTATAAGCAATCACTAGTGCAATGGTGAAATATGTAATGAGAAGCAAGCAAGATAAGCACAAACTGTAGACAGCCTAGCCACATTAGTGCACAGTAGCCGAAATGTGAATTGATCAATTACAATTATAGCAAGTGTAAAATAAGAGAATACAAATTATAGCAAGTGTAAAATAAGAGAATGACCCCACCTATGTCACATGGACATTTGTGAATACCACATACTAATGAAAGATAACATCTCTCATCATACGGGACAAACATGATATCAACTTCTATAAAAATACGACAAGTGATTCATCATATATCTATCTATAATCCAGTCTATACTTCATTTAATTCCATGGAAGTCAGGATTTCCATCACCATATTAAATGTTAGAATCCCTTAATTAGTGTAAATTAGCTGTAAATTAGAATATAATTAGAAATTATTATATTTATTAGTTTCCTATTTAGTCTTAGCCTTTGTATATAAATTAAAATTCTTGTAAATCATTTTAGTATGAAGAAATATAAAAGAATTCTATAAATTCTGTTTTCTACATAGTATCAGAGCTGTGCCAAAAATTTTTGGCATAAACAATGTAGTTCTGGGCAATTTTTTTTTGTGGGTCAAGCTTCTACGTCGTTATAGAAAGGGAGGTGACTGTCACTACCCACCTGAGGAGGAAGGACACCAGTCGATCGGTCTACGCCCGGAGTCCCACCGCCATCTGGTGAAGCGCATGAGCTCACGTGCCTCCAGAAGCCTCACGTAATTCTTCATGGGCCAGCGCGTGCACCTTTTTTCCTGTGATTTCTCCGGCTGTGCCTCTCGCCAATGACCTTCCCAGTCTGGCGCGCCTCTGACCAACGTGTTTCCACACCTGGTTTGCACATTTATTTTTTTGGTAGCTTCCGTTGCCCAATTTCTTGCTTTCTGCCTCAATACATATTCCTTTAATTGAAAAATGACCGATGGAAAGAAGGAAGCCTCTGAAACAAAGGCTGGATTTGTCAGTGATAATCCCTCTTCACAAATTAGTCCTATTAAATTAGATGTAACTAATTATTTGGCATAGTCTAAATCCTGTCTACTGTTCATTCAAGCTAGATGACTACAGGGGTATATCACTGGAGATAAGAAAAAGCCAGAAAATGCTAGTTCTACCTACAATCAGTGGGAGTCAGAGAACTCTCTTATTATGTCATGACTCATCAATTTCATGTAACCTCATATAGCTCGTGAGTATTTACTATTGGACAGTGCAGCTACCATTTTGAATGCTGTTTCTCAAACTTATTCTCAAGTTGGGAATGATGCACAAGTTTATGAGCTTAGGAACAAGGTTCATGAAATGAAACAAGGTGAGTTGATTGTTGCTCAGTATTATGCGGAATTGAGTGGTCTATGGTAAAAGTTGGATTTCTATCAGGACTTTTCGGCTTCATATCCAACTGATATAGTTAAGTTCTAGAAATTGATTGAGAAGGAGCGCATATATAATTTTCTTGTTGGGCTAAATGTGGAGTATGATCAAATTCGGGTCCAAGTACTTGGTAAGGATCCTTTGCCCACCTTAAGGCAGACATATTCTTATGTTCAGCAGGAGGAGAGCAGAAAGAGTGTCATGATCAATTCTACAGCTGTTGATAAGGCTAGGCTAACTCCTTACGAGAACAATCACATAGTCCATCAGATAAGAATCACTTGCATTGTGACTACTGTAGGAAATCTTGACACACCAAAGAACAATGTTAGAAGCTGCATGGCCACCCAATTAAAGGGCATGGAAGAAAAAGGATAGGCTCAGCTAGACTACAAGCAAATGTATATGAGGCTGGGAGTGTTTCTGTGAGTGTTTCTGAAGATACTGCTATCACTGAGATGTTTTCCAATGAAGAGGTACAGACTCTAAGGCAATTCCTGTCACAGCTTGAATCACAATCTACTATAGTTGCCTCTTCTAACTTCGTTAACTCAGGTAATGTTTTTCTTGCCAATCAAAATAATTCATTTTGGGTTATAGATTTTGGAATAAACAAACATATGACAGGCTCTTCGAATAAATTCATATCCTATTCTCCATGTTCAGACAAAGAAAAAGTCCGCACTGCGGATGGATCCTTATCTAATGTTTTTAGAACAGGTTCTGTTAGATGCACTTCTACTATAAGTCTTAGTTCTGTCTTACATGTGCCTAGCTTTCCTATTAATCTTCTATCTGCCAGTTCTATCACAAAAGCTCTCAACTGTAAAATTAAATTTTTTCCCACTCACTGTGTATTTCAGAAATTGATAACAGGAAGAACGATTGGCAGTGGTAGACTGCAAGATGGGCTATATTTATTGAATGATTGTGTTGATCAGGCCATGTTGGGACAGTCTATGGGTGCTGAGGAAGAAATTATCCAGTGGCATAGGAGACTTAGACATCCTTCATTTACTGTTTTAGAGAAACTTTATCCTCTTTTGTTTAAGCAATGCAAAACTTAATTGTTAGTATGTAATGCTTGTGAGTTTGCCAAACATACTAGACAATCTTATCCTACAATAAATAATAAGGCTTCAGTTTCTTTTATGACTATCCATTCTGATGTGTGGGGGTCTACTCAAACTGTGTCTTTATCGGGTTATAGATGGTTTGTGACATTTATTTATTATTGCAGTAGGTTAACTTGGGTATATCTGATGAAAGGGAAAAATAAAATATTTTTATGTTTTCAGCAGTTTCACAAAATGATTAGCACCCAGTTTGATGCTCATGTTAAAATACTGTTAAAATATGTACCATAAATAGCTAGGATATGTGTATCTGTAGTGATTGTGTGAATATATTTAGGTGTTAGAATCGTAGCTATAATTACGTATTTAATTAGGAATGTATTTCCTATTTAGTTGTCCTGTACATATTATAAATTGACACCATTGGCTTGAGGGAATAATCAAGCTCTTCAATCATTCTCAATATTCTTCTTCTGTTCTATTTTCTCACATGGTATCAGAGCCCTCGGTGGGTCTGATTTGAAATCTGAAACGAAGTCCTCATAGGGAGGAACTTTTCCTCTTTTTCCAATCACTTTCTGGGAGTCTGTGGCTATCACAGCCTAGCCTAGTGGATTATCCAGTCCAGGATCGGCATCTCCTTTGACCGCTGGCAAAAGACTTCGGTACACGCACTTCTTCCCGTCGACTCGCCAACCTTAGGGGACCTCAGCCACGCTGGTCCTATCACCTGTTGCTCACTTTTTTTGCCACTACCTCTTCATACGGTAGGCTTTTCTGAGGTATTTCTGAGCAATATTTCAATGTACTTCTCTTGCCAACATGTCTGAGATTGAGGAGTCCATCGATACAGCCTCCAACACAGGTTCTGAGATTCTCACACCCATATTTTCTTCCATTTGTAATTCACCAGCTATTACTACTGTTAAATTAGTAGAAAGTCAAAATTATATGTCTTGGGCTGCATCAGTGTAATTATGGTTTACGGGGCAGGGGTATGATGACCACTTGGTTAAAAATGTCATAGATATAGCTTTAACAAATAGAGCTAATTGGACTAAGATTGATGCTCAATTATGTAGTCTCTTGTGGCATTCTCTAGACTCAAAATTACTTAATATTTTTCAGTCTTGTAAAACCTGTTGCAAAGTCTGGACTAAGATGAAAACCTTATATACAAATGATGTGCAGCGTATTTATAAGGTAGTATCAGATATGGTTCATCTGCAACAAAATCAACAAGATATGTATAGTTATTTGGGAAAGGTAGAATCACTGAAAGATGAATTTAATTCTATCATGCCATGTACTGATAATATTTCTGAGCAACAGCGGGTTAAGACCTGACCTTGATTCTGTTAGAGACTAGATATTAACTAGTCTGGTTATTCCCACTCTAGAGGATGTGTCTGCCAAGCTTCTACGCATCTCACTCAATAAGAATAATTTCTTCGGAATTGAATCTTCAATTTTAGCTGCACAAAGTGGAAACCAACCGAGACAGGGTACTTATCAGAGAGGCAAGGGTAAAAAGCTCCATTGCACATCACACTCGAGACACTTATTGGGCCCTTCATGGTCGACCACTACGCCCCATTCAGTCAAATAATGTGGGCCGATCAACTACTCATATGGCTCAATCCGGTGAAAATGGTATTCTTCCATTACCTGATGGAAAGGATCAGGTGTCAGATTCTATCCTATTAACTGGAGCTGATTACAAGGAGTATTTGCAATATCAAACAGCCAAACAACAATCTTCTAGCAGTGCTCATTCTGGTAATTCCTTTACTTGTCTAACACAGTTTTCGCTCACTGGTCCATGGATCCTCTACTCTGATGCTTCTGATCATATATCTGGTAACAAAAGTCTTTTCTCATCTCTAGTTTCTCTTCCAGTTTTGTCTAAAGTTACTTTGGCCAATGGTTCACAAACTTTAATTAAGGGCATAGGAGATTTAACCACAGTTTTAATCACTCTAAAATGCCCATATAATTTAATCTTCATTGGTAAATTGACTAAAAATCTCAATTGTTATGTCACCTTTACAGCTGACTTTGTTGTTGTGCAGGACCGGAGTACGGGAAAGATGATTGGAGTAGGATGTGAGTCACAAGGGTTGTACCATCTTTCTACTTCAAATTCTCCAGTTGCACTTGCCTCAACCACTTCTGCTGATCTTCTTCACAATCGTCTGGGTCATCCAAGTCTTGCCAAATTGCAAAAATTAGTTCCCAGTCTTTCTAGTTGACAGGACTCACATTCAAAAGAAGATAAACTAGTTCCTACTCTTCCTCCACCACCAATCAGTCCACCACCTTTACACGTCCACTCACGTCGTCTTCATCCTCCCACTAATAACATTGATGCTCCTTTGCTTGATACAGGTACAACATTGGCTCCTGGTGACTCTCACCCTCCTTCATCTTCACCTATTCCGGTCTTGCCTTCAACAGACGATGCTACTCCTCCCATTGCCATCCGAAAAGGTATTCATTCGTCTCGAAATCTTTATCCTATTTATAATTTTGTGAGTTATCATCGTTTGTCTCCTTCCTACTATGCTTTTGTCATCACTTTGTCTAATGTATCTGTACCTAAGACTGTTAAAGAAGCTTTGAAACATCCAGGATGGTGTAATGCAATGGTTGAAGAGATGGCTACTCTCCATAACAATGGCACTTGGGATTTGGTGTCACTAACGAAGGGCAAATCTACTGTTGGCTGTCGATGGGTTTATACAGTCAAGGTGGAGCCTGATGGCCAGATCGATAGACTTAAAGCTCGCCTTGTTGCAAAGGGCTATACTCAGATCTTTGGCCTCGATTACAGTGATACCTTCTCTCCTGTGGCTAAGATTGTCTCAGTTCGCCTTCTTATTTTCCTAGCCGCCATCCATCACTGGCCACTTCATTAACTGGATATCAAAAATGCCTTTTTACATGGCAAGCTAGTTAGGGAAGTTTATATGAAGCAATACCAGGGTTTGTTGCTCAGGGAGAGTCTAGTTTGTTGTGTCGCCTACGGTATTCTTTATATGGCTTGAACCAATCTCCGAGAGCATGGTTTGGACAGTTCAATACTGTAATCCAACAATTTGGAATGTCTCGAAATGAAACTGACGATTTAGTATTTTTCCACCATAATGGCCATGATAAGTGCATTTATCTCATTGTTTATGTTGATGACATTGTTATTATAGGAAATGATCATGGTGGGGTCTCAAAACTCAAACAACACTTGTCCAGTCATTTTCAGACTAAAGATCTTGGGAAGCTAAAGTATTTCTTGGGGATTGAAGTGGCACAATTTAAGACAGGTATCACCATTTCTCAAAGAAAATATGCTTGGGATATACTGATAGAGACAGACATGTTAGACTGTAAACACGTAGATACTCCTATGGATCCAAATGTCAAACTTGTCCCTGGATAGGGGGAGCCATTGGAGGATCCTGGTAGATACCGGAGATTGGTTGAAATACTCAATTATCTTACAAGCACACGCCCAGACATCTCATTAACTATAAGTGTGGTCAATCAGTTCCTTCAAGCACCATGTAGTAGTCATTGGGATGCAGTTATTCGAATACTCAGATATATTAAAGGAGCTCCAGGACAAGACCTATCATATGAAGACAAGGGTCATTCACAGATTATTGGTTACTAAGATGCAGATTGGGCAGGATCTCCTTCAAACAGACGGTCTACTAAGGGATATTGCATTATGATTGGAGGTAATTTGATTTCTTGGAAAAGTAAGAAGCAAGATGTGGTAGCTGGGTCAAGTGCAGAAGCAAAATATCGAGCTATGGCTTTGGCAACTTGTGAACTTATATGGTTGAAAGAATTTCTCCAAGAGTTGAAGTATGGGAAACTTAAACAAATGCAGCTAATCTGTGACAATCAAGCTTGCACTTCACATTGCCTCTAATCCAGTGTTTCATGAGAGAATGAAACATATAGAGACGGATTGTCATTTCATTAGACAAAAGATTAAATCTGGGTGTATTGCCACTAGCTTTGTTAGCTCAAATGACCAATTAGCAGATATCCTGACAAAATCTCTCAGAGACTCTCGAATTGAATATATTTGTAACAAGCTTGGAGCATATGATTTGTACGCTCCAGCTTCAGGGGGAGTGTTAAGATATGTACCATAAATAGCTAAGATATGTATATCTATAGTGATTGTGTGAATATATTTAGGTACTATAATCGTGGCTATAATTACGTATTTAATTAAGATTGTATTTCCTATTTAGTTGTCTTGTACATATTATAAATTGACACCATTGGCTTGAGGGAATAATTAAGCTCTTCAATCATTCTCAATATTCTTCTTCTGTTCTATTTTCTCACAAATACTGAGAACTGATAATGGCACAGAGTATATGAATGGAGTTTTTCAGGAATATTTGAAGTCACAAGGAATTTTGCATCAGACTACTTGTGCTAACACTAGTGCTCAAAATGGAGTGTCTTAGAGAAAAAAAAATAGATACTTACTTGAAGTTGCTAGGTCTCTTCTGTTTACAACGAATATTCCCAAACCTTACTGAGGGTATGCTATTCTTTCTGCTGCATATGTTATTAACAGGATGCCACTCTGGACTTTAGAGTTTAAGAGTCCTTTAGAGGTTTTGCAAGGTAAAAATTCATATACTGCTCCTCCAAAAGTCTTTGGTTGTGTTTGCTTTGTTCATCAGCCTAATAGGGTAAAGTTAAAACCTTGAGCCCTCAAGTGTGTCTTTATTGGTTATTCCAGTACTCAGAAGATGTATAGGTGTTACAATCCTCCTACACGAAAATATTTTGTAAGCATGAATGTTACCTTTAAGGAATCTGAATCTTATTTCCATCTACCTCTTCAGGGAGAGCATAAGAAGGAAGAAGAGGAGTCTTTCCCTTCTTCTATCTTCTCTCAACTTCAAAGGGAAAATCTGAGTTTAAAGCCTATACCTAATAATGATACTCAGGGGGAGTCACCTAAATCTCGAGGGAGACTAAATAGATCAGATTTGAGAATCTATACTCGACAGAACAAGACAGATATAGCCATCGAGCAGGAGACTGCTGATCAATCGAAATCTCTGGATTTAAATCCTGAACATCCTGAGGTATGTGATGAGTCTCCTTTGATTCCTAAAGGGTCTAATTTTAATTCTCAGTCTACTTTTCCTTCTTCTGACAATGATCTTAATATTCCTATTGCTCTTAGAAAATGTGTTAGAACCTGTACTAAATATCTCATCTCTAAATTCATTTTGTATGATTCTGTCTACATCCTATAGAGTCTTTCTATTGTCTGTTTCCTCTATTTCTATCCCACAGGATTGAAAGAAAACATGTCTTCATCCAAAATGGAAGGTAGCCATGGTGGAGGAGATAAAAGCTCTGGCAAAAAATGAGACATGGGAACTTGTTACTCTTCCACTGTAACCATGTAGAAAAAGATGATTCTCCTTAATTTCAATTAATCTGTACATGGATATATATATATATACAATTGATTCTTATAATTGTGTTCTACTAATTAGGAAGAAATCCTAAATAAGAAATCCTAAATAGGAATACAGAATACAGAATATACAGAGAAATAATATAGTGATTGACTTTCCATAACAAAAAAAAAAACCAGTTGGATGCAAGTCGGTGTTCATTGTGAAACATAGAACAAATGGTTCAATTGAAAGGCGTAAGGCTAGGCTGGCAGCAAAAGACTTCACACAGACGTATGGGATAGATTACCAGGAAACCTTTGCTCCTGTTGCTAAAATGAATACCATCAGAATTTTACTATCATGTGCAGTAAATCTTGAGTGGGATTTGCAACAGTTTGATGTAAAAAATGCCTTTCTACATGCAGTGTTATTAAAGACGTGGGAGGCGCCCAGGTGAGGCGACCCATCCGCCGCCTTGACTGGGTCACCCCTCTTGGAACCTCCAGAGTCAATGCCTCAGGCAGGCGATGCGAGAAACCAGGCGGGCGAGAGGTGTCGCCTCTTTAAAACAACACAGAATCCCTTTTTTTTTAATTTTTTAAGACAAAAATATAAAACCCCACACACTTACCTGTTGCCGACAAAGGAAAGGAAGACGATGTCGCCTCCACCTCCAGAGCTGCGAGTCCAAGTATGTCTCTCTCTCTCTCTCTCTCTCTCTCTCATTTTCTTCTTTCTCCTCTGTTTCTGCTATCTTCTTCCTCCTCTGTCATCCTATCTTCCTCCCTCTCCTGCTCTTTTCTTTGGAAAACGCACCAGCACTGCAAATTTTTTTTTTCCCCTTTCCTTCTCCTCCTCCTTCCTGGTTGGGTTCTTCGGTTCTTCCTACCCTGTTACGCTGTCGATGTACAGCAATCTGCCCTCTCTTTTTTTTTTTCTCCTTTCCTTTCCTTCTCCTTCTCTGTGCTTGGTTTTATTAACTAGTTAATTATTTGCTATTAATTTAATTATTTTACCTTTTATTTTTATTAATTATTTAAATTTTATAGATATTGTTAAATTAATTATTTTACTTGTTAATTATTTAATTATTTAACATGGATATTGTTAAATTAATTATTTTACTTATTGATTGGCTGATTATTTAATATGGGTATTATTAATTTACTTTTTACTTATTATTCTTATTAATTTGATTAATTTTGCCTTTTATCTTGTTAATTAGACATTAGTTCTAATTAGTTGTTTATTTTATATTGTAATTATTATTCTATTGTTAATGTGATTATTTCACTTTTTGTTCTTGTTAATTTATTGTTTAATTAATATGAGTATTGTTAATTTGTTTGTAATTAATTTACTTTTTAATTGTTATTCTTGTTAATTTAATTAGTTTTCCTTTTTTTTTGTTAATTAGTTGTTTATTTTATATAGGAATTATTAATTTATTGTTAATTTGATTATTTTACTTTTTGTTTTTGTTAATTAATTGTTTAATTTATATAGGCATTGTTATAAGTACACACACACACACACACATATATAATTTTGGCAATTAAGGTTATAGCGCTTTGCTTAGTTGAGTTGGGATAAAGGCTTAGTTGAGTTGAGTTTTTTAAGGTTATAGCGTCTTGCTTCAAAAAGGCCCTCGCCTCTCGCCATAAGGTGCTCTGTCGCCTTAGTGTCGCCTTGATAACACTGTCTACTTGGTGATTTGGAAGAAGAAGTGTATATGAAAATTCCTTCAAGATTTGAGGATGAGAAGACGAGAGGAAAAGTTTGTAGATTGAAGAAAGCACTGTATGGCTTAAAACAGTCACCTAGGGCATGGTTTGACAGGGTCAGTAAGACTATGGTTTCATTTGGATACTGCCAAAGCAATGTTGATCAGACTTTGTTTATAAAACACTATAAGGGTAAAATCACTCTGCTTATTGTCTATGTGGATGATATTGTGATAACTGGTAATGATAGGGAAGAATTAACTCATCTAAAGGAGCGACTAGCACAGGAGTTTAAAATCAAAGATTTGAGAAGGCTAAAGTACTTTCTTAGAATAGAGGTTACCAGATCAGATAAAGGAATCTTTATTTCTCAAAGGAAGTACATACTGGATCTATTAGAGGAATCAAGAATGCTAGGTTGTAAACCAGCAGAGTCTCCCATTGAGGCAAATCACAAATTGCAAGCTGGAGTTCGGGAATCAGTAAATATAGGGAGATATCAGAGGTTGGCTGGCAGACTAATTTATCGTTTGCATACCAGACAAAATATAGCATATGCAGTGGGTCTAGTGAGTCAGTATATGCATGATCCTCGTGAACCTCATTTAGAGGCTATTTTCCGTATCTTGTAATACTTAAATCTGCACCTGGGAAAGGACTTCTTTTCTCAAAGCATGGTCATCTTCAGATTAAGGCCTTTACAAATGCAGATTGAGTTGGATCTCTTGATGTAGGAGATCGACATCTGGTTACTGTACTTTTGTTGGTGATAATCTAGTCACTTGGAGAAGCAAGAAGCAAAATGTGACAGCAAGATCTAATGCAGAGACTGAGTTTAGAGCAATGACTCAAAATATTTGCGAACTATTATGGTTACGAAAGTTGGAGGAATTAAAATTGCTGGAAGCTAGTGGTTTGTCCTTGTTCTGTGATAACAAAGCTGTCATCAGTATAGTTCACAATCTAGTTCAGCATGATCGGACCAAGCATATAGAGATTGACAGACACTTCATAAAAGAAAAAGTTGTCAATGGTTCCTTAAGTATTTCTTACATAGGGTCGAAAAACCAGTTAGTTGATGTGTTCACTAAGGGATTAAGTTGTAAGGGGTTTCATACCTTAGTTTGCAAGTTGGGCATGTGCAACATACATGAACCAACTTGAGGGAGTGTTAGAATCCTTTAGTTAGTGTAAATTAGTTGTAAATTAGAATGTAATTAAGAATCATTGTATTTATTAGTTTTCTATTTAGTCCTAGCCTTTGCATATAAATTAGAATTCTTGTAAATCATTTTCGTATAAAGAAATATAAAAGAAATTCTCTAAATTCTCTGTCTTCTACATTAAATTGCATAGAATAATGCATCAATAGCAACACTCTAATTCACATACCACACAAACTGAGCAGATGAAGCTCCCAAGGGAAAAGAGGAGCTAGCGACAGCAACTACAGTTGATTCAAGAAGATCATGATGCCAGTCATCTGGGTTGGACCAGTGCCGACGATTAGAATCTTCTTCAAGTCTCCTGTTTGCAATTTCAAACCTTGCTTTCTCTAAAAGCATTGCCAACAGAACTAAGTAGTCAGATTCTAGGGACCCAGGCTCAGTTTTATGTGCTTGACAAATTGCATGAGAAATAATTGCACTCCACTGCTCAGAGAAATATTCATCATTGAGAAATGCAAGCAAGAGATCAAGTCGAGTACTGCTGGAGGTATTATATCCAACCAGACACCATGGAACAAATGTTTCTTTGAACACTTTCATGAAAGACTCTGGTTCCAATTCTTTGTCCCTATCATCTGCGAGGGAAGAAGAGCAATGATTTTCATTGCAGAAGAAAAGTTCCTGGACTATCTTACGCGGTCCAAATAATGAAACTGCAACTGACAGAAGCCTCAAACCATCTGGTATGTCCTGAGGTAAGAGAGCATTCAAGATCAAGCACAAAAATGCATTAGAATCCATAGTACTGAAAAAAAAAAAAAAAAAAAAAAAAAAAAAAAAAAAACTAGAAGAATGAGAGTTCCATAAACACATTATTAACAAGACTTTAAGACTTTATGAAGGACTCACAAGGTGGACACAGCAAGTAAAAGTCAAACTCAACTATCAGCCTCAGACCCAAATTAGTCAAGACTGGCCACATGGCTTTATTTTCTTCATCCCATCTATTTAGGGCTAAACTTTTCATGAGCTATTGGATACTATATCCTTTACTACGAAGTCCTATTGAGGCAAAAGTTCAATTGTCTTCACAGAAAGTTAAAAAACTACTTAATTTACATGGAATTCTAGAAGCTCCAGTTATTTCACAAAAGCAAATGCAAGAATAAAATAAACTAAAAAGGCCCTTTTTTCATTTAAACATGAAGAAAAAATGTTTGAAAAGCTATATATTTGTGATAAGAACTTTTTAATCAACAAAAAGGTCTAGAAGGAGGTTAATTGAGCTAGCTGTGGATTTCTGTTGTGGCAAATTCTTTAGGGGTCCATTAGTTAAAGGGAAACAAGTTAGTAAAGTATGACCAACGCCATGGCCACATGTTTGAAATTCCACACATTTCCAACAGTTGTCATTTAGGCATAAAGGATATAACTCTGATGCCAGCCAAAACATGCAAGCAAAGTGCAGCATATATCCTCCAAGGCCAGCGCAAATGCAAATCCATAAACAGAAATGCAAGATATTATAAGAAATCAACAAATCACACCAATTCTCGCTAAATATGTCAAAGGAAACAGTAACTTACATGAGATCTTATCAATGGGAAAGACTTGGCCAACATTGGTCCCACTAAATAAACCAAAGGCCAAGTTTCACCTTTTCGCACTGAATGCTGTTCCAGCAATGACAAAAATTTAATGACAGGTTCAAAATTTTCAGTATTTCTTCCTGTGTTCTCTTTTTGCTCAAACATCTTTAGGCAATTCTCCTGAAATGCCATGCAAAAAGTAGCAAGTAGATCATGTTCCATTGAATAAATGCCTGAAAGAATTTCCACAATGCATTTTCCTGACTCTTGCAAATAATTAACAGGATACTTGATATTCAATGATTCCACAATCTTCTGGTCAGTAGTTAAACAGCCATCCTCAGAAGGATCCTTAGACATTCCATAGGATGCTCTATTCTGATTCTTGAAGCCAACAAACAGGTATTCTTGCCACAGAAGTTTCACTACTATATTATCAACGAGAGCGACTCTAAAATGATGTAAAGAATCCAAACTATCACAATACCTGCCACCAAAGAAGATATATATATTAGAAAACTAATACCCAAATTAAATAAAGAAGGAAAAAGACAAAACAAGATCCAATACTAGCACACAACTTAATACACCACAAGCTTAGAATGCTGCATTAAGAGAACTGTACAACATCACACCTTGATGCATTATGCAATCCCCAAAGGAAACATTCTTTAAATGCCCGGAAAAATGCTAGATTAGCAGAACTTGTTGAATTGGACAAGGTCCTTCCATCCCATAGGTTATGGAAAAATTCAAGAAAAAACTTCTCTCCCTCTACTGATTTAGAAGGCAAAATATCCAAAAATATTACCAAAGCTGGATAAGAAACCTGCTGAGATCCAAAGCAACCATTCCTAAGAAAATGCCAAAACCGGTTTAGCACAATTTTCTGAACATTCAACAGAGTCCAACTTTCAGGAAACTTTCTTGAAAATAGCAATAGTGCATCCCACATTGACGAATGACAACTAGGATCCTTTTCCTGAAATGCACCAAGTATTGCAGCAGCAAGAGTTTTCATATTTCCTTCGTTGAAGGCATGAGGAATGTTTTTAATGAAACTCTTTAGGGCTGAATATGTAGCAGAACGAATTGCAGGGCTTTGGGACTTCAGAAAGTCAAGAAAATATTTGTGGGCAGAGAATAACTTTTCAGCAAAAGAAATAGCAGTCACTCTAGCCTTTGAAGCATGCTTTGATTCAGCAGGTAAATTTTCAAATCCAGGTCGTTCAGATTGCATGCAAACCAAAACATCAAGAAGCGTGGCTAATGCCAGTATGGATGAAGATATCACCTGAAAAACAATAAAACAGCATACAAATTCAACATTAGTAACAAGCAGCTAAGTAGTTATTTAAGGTGCATGGCATGCTATTGCTCAAAGCGATCCTAGAGTTTAAATTTAAGTACAAACTGCAGGTGCATGCCTAAGTGAGAGTAGGCACAGACAGAGAGAGAGATAAAATAAAATAAAATAAAACTTACAATAAAAATTTAAAATTAAGATCAAATATTGATTGCAAGATCAAGATATTAGCTCTATTTAACCAAATTGACCAAAGTTAACAATCTTCATGGCGGCAATCCAAAGTTAACCAACTCTTACCAGAAAAATGTTACGTATAGAAGAAGAAAATACAGAAATAAGGATAGGAATATGAAATTGAGCTAGTAGAGCAGATTAGAATTGTGGAGGGAAAGTTCATTAGGTCTGTTGAGTAGTTTTTAATTGTTTTGGAGGGAAACTATTAGTTACAACTGTTTGTTGTTAAGAGCAGTTACTAAGGAATTGGGGGGAAATCTGTTATAAAAGGGAGCTGAAATACCTGTATTAGGCATTCTGAATTCTGATCAATAATATTCTCTATCTTCTCCCCAAAATTCTCTTCTCTCTCTCTCTCTCTCTCTCTCTCTCTCTCTCTCTCTCTCTCTCTTCTATTCTATTATTTCTTCTATTTTCTCCCCTGGAATATCTACTGTTAGGGTTACTACCTGACAGAAAATACACAAAATGAACAATTTTTTTTTTCTTTGAGACAGGCAGATAGCACTTTGGTAGTCAGAAAATAAAACAAACCCAGAAACAACACTTTTGGACATGCAGAGGCAGCATTTTCAGTATTGCTGTTATTAGGGAGAAAAGAAAAGGAAGAAATAAATGAACATAGGTAACCCTGAAACAGGGGAGCTAAGCTGGCAGGGAAGAGAGAAGAGAGAATGAGAGAGGAACAAAAACGAGGTTTTAAGGTGTGGATCTTAGAAGAATCAACAATCGGCAGCTCCAGGTGTGGCGATCCAACAAGATCTGGTGACTTTCCAGCGCATCAACACTAGATTTTGGTAGGTTGGAAGGCTCCGAGTCTAGTAGCATTGTCTTTACTTCAGACAAATGAAAGCACATGTTAAAAGTGGACACTAGAAAGGCTTGCCTTTATAGGGCATAAAGAAGCCTAGGCCCATAAAGCATGAGCCTTTTAGAGGTTGTTTGCCATTCACCGTTAGAGATGCTAGGGCAGCGCCTTGTGTAACTCTAAACAACTATGGACAAAACACCTTGTAAATAAAGAATTTGAAGCAACCTCTATAGTAGCAGCTCAAATGCAATGAACATTATATAAAGATATCACAGTTCCAGCAAAAACAAGGATGAGATTTATCATATGAGTGTGCAGAGGTGTTTTGACATAGGTAGCAATTTCTCTAATAGATATATATATATATATATATATATATATATATATATATATATATATATATATATATGTATATAACTGCCTGTTATCTTGACATTGGTCAAGTCAGGCCCTGAGAAATATATCATTCCAAGCCTGGCCTTTGATCAGGCAGGGCTGATAAGGCTCCAAGGAAAAATCCCTTGCCCAACCCAGGTTTTACAGGCTGGGCCTAGCAATCCCTCCCTGGGCTGAAGATCAGGTCTACACACCAATGTCCATTTCAAACCAAAGAGGTGGATACATGTAGACCATACCTGCTGATGCATGTCCTCCAATTCATCCAAAGCAGCTGCTCTATCTGACATACTTTGTGGTGTGAGCTTTAAATTTTCCTCCAAATACATGAATACTTCAGTTGTGCACAATATTAAAGCATCCAATCTCTTTTCCTGTGCTGGAAAGGCAGCCTGTGCACAATAGATAATATGACTACTAAGCAACAAAAATTTTCAAATTAATAAAATTTAAACAAAAAATTAATATGTGAAGGGCAACACTCTAAAAGCAATGGACGTAAAAGTTTAAAAAGATGTCAGCAGCACTTAAAAAAGATAATAATGCTATTTTGTTATAGGGAAATTACTAAAATAAATTTGCTGTCCAAGTTACACCCCCCGAACCCCCTCCCCAAAAAAAAAAGGAAAAATAAATAAAGAGGCTCTTGCTCTCTAAATACACAGAGAATACCAATTGATTTAAAACCACAAAATAAGTAAAACACACAAAGGACGAAAACAATGGAAAATGATGCTCTCAAATTGATATTAATTCTTGATCTTCAAAATTACCAAACAAAAAATGTTCAAGAACTCTGAATAATGCTTATGTAGAGTCAAATAACCTAACCCTAATAACAAAGTTAAACACCAAAAATATCCTAAAAAATTGAAATACTAAAATAAACTATTTCCTGAAATTTTTTTTCTAAAATACAGACCTAAAGTCTCTAACAAATGGTCCCACACCATTCCCCCTCAGCTAAAAGAACTTGACTCTAGAGAGTTGAACTACAAATAGAAAACATAAAGAGTAGAATCCAAAGTCCGAAATACCTCTTGACAAATCCATGTAGCAGTAATACCAAATTGATGTAGAACCACAAAAGAAATACAACACACAAAGGGAGAAAACAATGGAGAATGATGCTACCAAATTTTATTTAATTCTCAATCTTCAAAAATACCCAAATCAATGTTCAAAAACTCTTAATGATACTTATAAAAAGTAATAAAATAATCCTAACCCTAATAACAAAGCTAAATACCAAAAATACCCCAAATAACTAAAATACCCAAATAAACTATTTCCTAAATTTCTTTATAGAATACATAGACCTATAGTATTTAAAAAAAAGTCCCACATCACCAATCCATTTTAATTTTTCATATTTACTTGAAAACATCAGTTTTCTGCACCTCTTGGGAATGATTAATTATTCAATTATTAGAGCTCAATTCAGCATGCTTGGTTGCTATTTGAGCTCAGTAAGCTAAAACTCTGTGGTTTTATAGAAGTCTTCATTTTCGGGATTTAAGATTTGAATTTGAGCTTGAATATGTGGTAATTTTTCCAGGGCTTTATTTAATTTTCATTGAAGCTTGTGGATTTTTCAGTTCTCATTATACAAGTTTCTTCAGCCTTAAAAGAAGTCCACAGCTTAAAATACAGAAAAGGGGTGTTACTGCCTGCTTATCTCTTGGCGTTACCAAGAATGACATGCTTAAGGAGTAATGGTGCAGCACAAGATGACAGATTAGAAGAGTGCTACTTGGCTTGCAATTATTGAACAAGTTACAGCATTGCACACAGAGAGGGAACTAATTAAGTACTTAATGGGCTCTAATGCCCTGTACAAAACCCAAATGATGTGCCATAATTTTTTTCTCCACTAAAATTGGCATTTCTTTAACAGGTGGTTTCAATTAATGGGAAACAAACCTTGATTTCGTAGTTTAGTTTAGTATACCTTTGGATTGGCTTAGCTCCTTAATAGTTGAAATTGATTATCCTTAATAACCATTAAACCAACTGTTTGATCATTGATCTGTGTACATTTTTTCATCCAGTTAGCTTCGAGTATTAAATATTTATCCTTGGCAATTGTTTTTCCACAAAAAACTAACACACTACTTCCACACTATTGCACCATCTACCTATCTCAATTTTTTCTTGGAAATACTTTGAACCCATTTAAATTACTATTCATAAGTGGAAATCTTATCCACTAATATCCCTAGTATCCCATTATTGACTGCCAACAATTTCAAAAATAATGATAATAAATTTAATTACAATAAATAAAAATAATAAAACTAACTCAATTTATACAAGTTTGGACATGTATAAATTGAAATTGGTCTTTCACATGTTACATAGGACATCGCTTAAATGGTGAAGAGGCTAGATGTAGGGATAGGAGGGGTGGATTTTGGATTCTGTCAAAACTGCTAGCCATCTTGTTTTCCTATATATATATATATATATATATATATATATATATATATATATATATATAAATGGTGAAGAGGCTAGAGGTAGGGATAGGAGGGGTGGATTTCGGATTCTGTCAAAACTGCTAGCCATCTTGTTTTCCTATATATATATATATATATATATATATATATGCGATAAATAACCATATTTATTTTATGAAAAAATAAATTTTATTAAGGGAAAAGATCAGGGATTACAACTTGGAGGATAAGACATCCTCCTAACCATGCAATACGTAAAGGCACAAACAGTTAATAAGTAGTGCCCTAGATCATATTGAAGAGAACTTAAAGAGAGCCCCTGAAGCAGAAGCCAATAAGACCACCTTGTCCTATATCTAACCAGCCTGATCATAAAAAATGCATGCATTTCTCTACATTAGTGGTACCTTCTTAACTTACCAAATTTATTTGCATATTTGTGATCATGGGAGGGACAAATCAGATTGGAAAGGAAGGATTTACAAAAATCACTAGAAGAATCCAAAAGATCAAACCCTCTTGTCTACCCCAAGGAACAACTGAAAAGAATCCAGCAAAGCTACAAAGAAAATTCTATCAATGCCTCCTCATAAAAGAAATGAAAGTCGCAATAGAAGACACATAAGAAATGACAAATAAAAGCATTATGCAAAGAAGAGATTCCATGAGCAATTAACAATATGATGGACTCGAGACACCTCATCCTTTGAAAGGTTATAGCTCAAACCTTGAACAAATGTTGTCCTTTTATGATAATTATATTTTCTATGGATCTGGTATTTATACAAATGGTTTTTATATGCTTCATCTAGAAAGGAATATACTTAACATAAACAGCAAGAAGTTGAAATCAGATAAACAAAATCCATCCTACGTATGGCATTGTAGATTAGGTTATATCAATGAAACAAGAATCACAAAGTTACACAAGGAAGGACACTTTGATCCTTTTGATTATGAATCATATGAAACTTGTAAAGCTTGTTTATTGGGAGAGATTAGTTAAGTTACTGGGAGAAGACATTAGGATGTATGTGGGTCAATGACCACACATGCTATAGAAGGATATTTATATTTCATTACATTAAGTCATTAACTAAGGACCATTACAGATATGGCCATGTAAATCTGATGAAATATAAACCTAAATCATTTGAAAAGTTCAAAGAATTCAGAAATGAAGTAGATAAATAACTTGGAAAGAGTATTAAAACACTTTGATCTGATTGAGGTAGAGAATACCTAAGCCAAGAGTTTCAAGGTTGTATGAAAAAGAACGGGATTCCCTCAAAATGAAATCTCTCAGAATGCCACAACACAATGGAATTTCCGGAAGAAGGAATTGAACCCAGTTATCCCATCTTACCATCCTTTAAAACTTTGGTTAGAGTTAGAGTTAGAGCATCATAGAGCATCTTTTCAACCTTACTATAAGACCTACTTAAGTTTAAGTATAGGATTAGCTTGATACCTATCTCTTCTTTATTTATTTATTCTTTCCTTCCTTCCCTACTTTCTTTCTTTTTTACTTTTTTTTTCTTTCGGTAATTTTATACAAAAGGGACATTTTATTCACAAAGCAACTCTTATATTGCATCATCTACAACAAATTGTGTTTTTTACTTTCTTTTCAATCAAATCTAGTATCTTAGGGAAAGTGTTAGACCTCTTTTAACAAAAGAAAGACAGCATATTTTTGCAGCTTAAAAGCAGTTACAAAACCTGTAGTGATTGCTTTGCAGCTACAGAAACTTCAGAAACCGAATCAAATTGAGAAAACCACCATGGTCCCATCAAAGATTTCAGGTGTGGAGCTAAATCTCTTCTGTGAAAACACAAGTTTTTCCACAACCAAAATATTAGCACAAACATTTTTGAAAACCAACGAAAATATTAATGAACCACGGTAAAAGAATGCTACAACATACTAAAAATAAAGGTAAGCAGCAACTTTTGACATCTTACAGAAAGAGAAAGAAAAAACAATTGCTTCCATAAGCATCTTAAGCAAAAGAAATGTCCATACCCAACGGCAACAACAAGGTTGTTCATGGTTTCATGAGTGGCTCGCCGAACTTCTCTATTATAATCCAACAACAGCCTCTTGTATTCAAATGCCTAAGTGAAGCACAAGAATTGCAAAAGTTCAGACTGAATGAAAAATGCAAAAAGCAAAATCAAGCATAAAGTATAGAAACCTGAAAATCACATAGCAACAATGAGTAACTATTATTAAATATTATACACACACAAACAGTGACAGATCAATAACTTGGTGGGCTCAGAAAATTAATCCAACTAGTTATCTTCAACTATAATTACCAAACATAAAAAAATAAAAATGAGATGAACAAAAAAATTTTCTTTGTCTCACAGTATAACTTTATGTTATTTCTTTAAGTGAGTCATTGTAGGTGGGGAGGGGGGGGGGGGTGTGGGGAGAATAGGTAAAGATATTTACCAAACACAGAATAATTAAACATGAATCAGAGTAAGATTATTAATATTGGCAATCAGAGTCATGTAGAGGACTATTACAATGAAGCTTAATTTCAATGGCAACACAACCTCCACCTTAAGCCTCCCCTTTGCCTTTTATGATCGAGTCCATTCTTCCTCCTATACTTTTCCTCCAAATTTCACACACATCATAACCAAATTGATCAATTATTGCATAGTTTTGACAGTTTCTAGGATGAACACTCATTTATGTAGGTGGCCAGGGAAAGGATAACAACTAGTTAAAGCATTTACATTTCTGCTCATATAACTTTAAGAGAAAGGCAGGAGACTGTAGTATTACATGCACAAATTGGTCAACAATCATATAAAGGAGAAGAGAAAGAAAGGTGTGTGTGTGTGTGTGTGTTGTTGGGGGGGGTGGGGGGGGGGGGGGGTGTTGTTTGTGTTTTCTATGGGGAAGAGAGAGAGAGAGAGAGAGAGAGAGAGTATACCCATTGTGGAATAATTAGTACCAAGTCCTTTCCAGACTTTTGCTTGAACAGAACAGATAGAGAATGCAGAGCTTTAAGCTGTTAGAAGAATTAAAAGAGAATAAGCATCTAATACAATAAGTTGCATGCCATGTCAATTCACATTCATATATATACATGCACACAAATTTATGTATGTATACATATTTTGTGTGTAAGGACACATTGGGGATAAAATGAGAGAACATCATTTAAGATGGTTTGATAATATCCAATGTAGAGACTCATACTTCTATACAAAAATGAGATAAATTAGTAGTAGGAATAAGGAGGAAGAGGAGGACCCAAAATGACATTGGGATAGTTTCAAAAAAATTATAATTCTTGAATATTGATGCAGAACTGGCCTCAAACAGTGCTGAACAGTGAAAAAAAAATCCATAAGGCCTATCTCAACTAGTTTGGGATTAAATCTTAATTGTTATTTGTATAGCTTTAACGTATTGTTGCGCATGTGCTTGTGTGAGCATATACACAATTTTTACCTTGGTAGTAGGATCCTTCCTAGCCAATCTCTTCAAGTGCACTGCAACTTCACTATCTATATCCTGCAATAACAAGTAATAGCATAAATAACAAGTAATAGCATATCATAAAGAACACCATATCAAGCAGAATAGTACTTTAATAATCATCAAATTCCTTCCCTCTAATATCCTGTAGTGCCAGCACTACAATGCTAACCACAAATCGATTAGCTTTCGTTTAGTTCCTTAATTGTTCAATTGAAATGAAAAGAAATTAAATAGTGCAAAGAAAAGAAAGAAAGGAAAAGAAATCAATTTTCACTTCTATTTTTTGCTTACTTTAATTTAAAAAAAAAAAAACAATCTATAAAGTCTATTTTTACTACTATAAGTGCTAAGGTATATTTATAACTTCAGTTTTTTTTTTATAATTTTTACTTCCTCAATTTCCTCCTTTTCGCTCTAAGTTGGAGAGAAATTTTTTAGAGGCTTGAAGGGAAATTGAGAAGTCTAATTTCCATATTTCTCTCATTTTCCTTTTCTCTAATTGCTATCCAAACAAAAGAGAAATTAGGGAATTGATATTTCTTTTCTTTTCCATTCAATTCCCGCAAAACAAACAAAGGTTTATTCTTGTTGCTAAAAGCTATACACTTGCACATTCAAAGAAATCAAAAGAGGTTAAGAAGCAGAAGAGAGAGAGTTATACCAAAATGGCGCTTGCTTCTTCGCTAGAAAGAGAGGTATCGAGACGAGAGCTACCAACATAGCCACCGAATCCCACGGCGGCAGCAGAACCCGACGGCAACAGCGAAGCAGCGAGACTGTAATCAAATCCCAAAGTTCAGTTCTTTGAATAATAAAAGAGCAATAAATAAGAACAGTTATTTTTGTTCTTTAGTACCTGCTGCTTGAAGGACGATACTTGCTCCGGCCGCCGGATTCTCCTTTCTGTCTAACCATAACGCCGAGCTCTTATATTCTTTGCTTCTAAAATTTATCTTTAGAGAGAATTGTTGACGAGCTCGCTCTTTCTATGCTCCAAGCTTAAAATGAGTTCCGAGTTTCTTCCCTTTCCACTGGCAAAGATGCGGGTAAAACCCAATTCATTAAATTTATATTAATAAACCTTTTATGTTAAAAATTTTTATATTATTTATTTTTTTAAAATATCAATTAATTAAAATAATTTTATATTTAACAACTTATACATATTAATATCAATTAAAAAAAAGAATTTTAAGTTTTTAACAATAAATTTATACGTCATTTAAAAAAAAAGGGCAATTAATTTATATGTAAATTAATATTATAACAAACAATAAATGAAACTTGGGAAGAAGTACAAATAAATATATATTTATTGGGGTGTTTGGCTAAGAATTGGAATTGAAACCAATCCTTTGATTCTTTAAATTTTATGAATTATATTTCAGTTCGATTTTTAGTAATTGCGATTCGGCTTCAATTTTTATTTTAATTTTTTTTATTTTAATATTGATTATAAATCAATTTCAAATTTCAATTTTTACTGTCACGACCCAACCTATGGGTCGGACCGGCACTAGGAATTGGGCCAACTTAAAGCCTCTAAGGCCCGTAGTAAGCCTAACTATTTCTTAAATCCATAACCAGACCCACAATTTAGGCCCAATATGCATATAAAATAATTTAAATTAAACTGTTATACTCATATTTCGGGTCAACTTAGCCCAAAAATTATCAGAAACAAAAATTTGGGGAGCCCAGCTCAACCCTGTTACCTCATTTATAACCATTTAAAACTCATAAAATTTTTTCTTTTCATTTATTAATACGAAAAATTGAATTCATACAGTCCCTGACAGGCTTAATGCTACTACTAGCACATGCGGAGTCCTAAATTACAAATTTAGAGAATAATAATACAATTAAGTAATCTTTTCATAACCTGAGAGAAAAGGGATAGGTTATTCAAAAAAATGTCTCATCCTGTAGCCTGGAAAAAAAAATATGTTGAACAGGAGTGAGCGTTCGACTCAGAGAGTAAAATATCAATTTTAACCATAATCTCTATAACTATTTAAAGCTAATGCACCATGTAGAGTGAAATGCAACATCAACAACAATTGCACATCATAACATCAAAAAGGTAATTTGGAGCACTCACACACCCTGTAATATCAATCATAATATATGGGAGCTGATCCCCTATACAGCTCTCTTAAATCCAACCTGGTGCCAGTGAAGAACTCAAGCCGGACTTTCGCTTAATAAACCAAATCGGGGGTCCCAGCGAAAAACTCAAGCCGTGACTACCCCCCGAAGGATCAGGTCCCAGCGAAGAACTCAAGCCGTGACTACCCGTCCTATCCATAGTCCACACCACATCACACGCACGCCAACGCACGCACACTGCTCCAAATTACCACAACAACATACATGGCACTTTCACAGTTATGAATGCAACATAAATCGTGCCTAAAGTTTATCTACATAGATATATGCATATAAGTGATGCATGGGCATGCTTGAACATATAATAATATTGAAATTACAATTAAAATTAATATTTTACTCACAGTACACCGATGACTATTGTGGCTGCTGGATGCAGGAAAATAGCTGACATCGATCACCTAATAATTAAATTATAAATTTATTAGTACTAAGTTAAGACAAAACTCTAAAGAGGCAATAGACAGCCTAATTCATGCCGGAAACCCGGCAGAATTTCCACTATACCTGGGACCTACCCAACCTGCAAAAAGGCTCAAATAATACTTCTAAATTCTCAATTTTCACAATCACATCTCATCAATATCACATGGCTCCTCCTGGGCCCTACAAATCAGACAATACTCAAAATCTTAAAAATTACGTTTTAGTCCCTATAATTGACATTTTTCAAAAATCCACTCAAAAAAGCTCTAAAAATTCTAAAATTTTACCTCGCGGTCCCTAATAATATTATATGACTATTGCAAAAGGAATTATAATTTTTTCGATAATCCACGAATATTTTATGAATTTTATTCTAAATCGATATTAGCCGAAAATGAGCAACTTGGAGTTCGAGTTTATCTATGCCAATTCTGACACTTGGAACGCGTCCAGAACGTCTGAAAATGCTAGGATTGACTGTAATATTGACCACGTTCTGAGACTGGCCGTCGGGCAGCCGGATCTGGCTGAAAATGCAGTCTCGACGCCGGTGAGCTATCCTCGATCCGATCGCACCTAAATTAAGTCTAAATTTTGTTAATAATTATCATAAAATTATTTTTAAATTTTAGAAATCGAAAAAGTTCGAAAATCTTACCAAGCGATCTGGACCGTCCGATTATCGCCTTTTTCAAACAGTGTCCGATCGGAGCGGGACTAGTCCTATCTCAAAGATCTCGTCGTCCTGAGTCCATTGGTGGCCTCGGATTTCCGATCCGACGGTCGGATCACCGGAAAAGTGGCCGGAAAGCCATTGCCGTCACTTTCTCTCTCCTCTTTCTCTCTCTTCGAAACTCACCGGAAACTCCACCATTCCGGGCATGGCTGGTCGGAAAATGGAGCTGGGTTCGTGGAGGGTTGGTGGCACCTTGGATCGCCAGCGTTGGTGGCCGGAAAATGGCCTGCTTCTCTCTCTCTCTCTTCTTTCTTTCCTTCCCTTTCTTCTCTCTCTTTCTTTTCCTCCCTGCCGCCTGCTACCGTTGCTGTCGCCGCCTGACACCGTCTTGAGGTGGGGGAGTGCCACAGATGCCTCGCCGGCACTGGTGCTGGTCGGAAGCGAGAGGGAGAAGGTGAGGGGGAGAAGGTGACGCGGGGGAGAGGGTGAGGGGCTGTTGCGTTTTAAGTTTTTTTTTTTTTTTGTTACATTTACACTTAAAATTATAAATATTTTGGCGTTTCTAATATGAAAATAATAATAAAAATAATAATATCAATATTAAAATCAAAATATTAATATCAAAAATGTATTCTTTAATAAAAATTCTATATCATCTTTAACATATTTCTCAATTATATAATTTTTAACTAAAAAATACATAAATAATTGAGAATTAAAATATATATTATATGACTAATATTCTTTAACTACAAGACATAGAGAAGATGGAAGACCATCTTGCTAATGATGTAAAATTTCATATGCCACTTTGTACTTTGTCACAAAGTGAATATATACAAATACAGAGTGGGATATGAAGTTTCACATCATTTGCAAATGATGGTCTTCCATCTTTCTATGTCAAAAGGTTCTGACATGGTATAAACATATATATATATATATCATATGGTTCACTCATTTTTTGCTTCAAAGTCTGTGATTTACTTTGTGATAAAGTACAAAGTGGGATATGAAGTTTCACATCATTAGCAAACGATGGTCTACCATCTTCTCTATTTCAAAAGGTTCTGACATGGAATAAAAAGATGTTGGTGTGGAAGAGAATATGCTGACATGGAAATTACAAAAAGTATAATGTAGTTTTGCTCATTTTCACTTTAAGACCTAAGGTTTACTTTTGTGATAAAGTGGTGCCCTATGATAACTGTCTATTAGCAAACACAACATTTTATCTTATGCTTTCAAATTTTCGCTAATGTGTCAAAAAAATAATATTTTTAATAAAAAAATAATTCACACACTGTTAAAATATTTCATGTAAGAAAGATTTTATTCACTTTGGGCATGATGTGTCACACCTTATCCTTCTGTAAGGCATAATATGATCTCGTAGAATACTTAATAAACTACCGAACTTTACCTAACGATAACTCATTAAGTACCCTACAAGGGATTTTAAAATAATTTTCTTACTTTTTGGAAGTGGTGAGCATTTTAGTAGGAATTAAAAACATTTACTTGAAGTTTAAAAACTAATTAAAATTTTGGTCCCATTTTATTTTTTCACAAATTTTATAAAAATTTCGGCAGAGTGCCTTCTGTATTTTGAGAAAATAGTTCTTCAAAAACCTGAAAAAAAAACACTTCCAATAATTATTTTCACAACTCCCAACCCAAATCAACTCAAGTCAACACAATTTAATTTAATTCCACAACTCAACCAAAAATTTGTCATCTCAAAATATTTCACAAATTCATTCATATTGCCTATAGTACTTAATTTACAAATACATTAATTTACAAAAAGAAAATCCAAAATAACATTATTATAAATTACTGTATAACTGCTCAACTTTACATTAATACATATAACATTAAACTATTTACATCAAAATAAACTACAAGGGTATAACTAAATACCCGTACAAAAGCCTCCATGTAGTCTCAAAAATCAGTAGCTCACTCTACTGCTTTTTTCTTGTCTTTATCTGCGACAGCAAAGAAAGCTATCGCTGAGTATAAAAATACTCAGTGATGCATAATAAAATACAAAATGCATAATATAAAACATTTATGAACAATTCATAATTCAAAAATCTCACAATCACATTTCACAATTTTTTTAAATCACATTTATAGCAAATCATAATTTTCAAAGCTTAATATAACACAAATTTGATCAAACAATTTAATAATTATAGTGTTGCCAATCAATAACACAATTTAGGCCATGACACAAAATTTCAAAACATGCCGTGTTGTACATCATGACAAGGCAAACTCATCCCACTAATCGAAATCAACGAGAGAGGTGGCTAGTTAGCTAATGAGTACTCATCCAAACTCACCTCCTCACTGGAAAGTCAAAGAGGGAGGAATACAGTTAAACTCACCCCATAAATGGAGGAAGAACATAGTGATATTGTCATGCCAAGTGTGAATAAAAAAACAATTTAAATCAAGTTATTCAAACATTTTATACAATTCACAAATCATATTTCATTTCAAACTTTTCATTTACAAAGTAGGCAATACACTATTTTTCAAATAATATTTTCAAAGCCATAATAATCAAAATTATTCACAACATTTATTTCAAGAATTGTCAAGTAGAAATAAAGAATTTTAAGTTTGTTGTGCACAGACCTGATGTGAGTCGCCTCTAGGCCTTGACTTAGTTTGCCCTATCCTTTTTCAGGTCTTTTTTAGCTGAAACACGAAATTTATAGTGTTTCAGTATCTTATCTCACAATAATTCCAATAATTAATTTATATATGTTCAATTCTAGCTCCAATATGCTTAAACTTACATTCTTAAAAATTTTCATGTTGAAGTTACTATTCATAGTACTATTCAAGTCAAAATATTAATTTGCTTATGCTTAATAGGTATGGGAAATCCAATTATACCCACTTACCACATTTTGGTTACCTAACTTATTGGTTTTGGTCATTTTCTCAAAACTTAAGTCTTTTAGGCAAACTTTTAAATTTTCAGTTTTGGTGACCTATTTTGCACTGTTCTATTGGTCATGTTGCTGTTAGAATTTGGTCAAGTTTTCTTCATAGAAGTTGTTCCTTATTGTCTTAACTTTATTTCCCTTTTTGAATCACTCTATTTGGAGTTTTGTAGCTCAAGTTATAGCTATTTGAACATGGCTGGCCGGATTAGCCTAACCCAGATTTTCTGGGTACCAAAACTGGTTCTGGCAATTTTAGGTCACTAATTTTGGGTGGCTAAATGACTTGGTTAAGAGCATAATTTGAGTTTGTGTTCTCATGAAAGTTGTAGGTCTATATCTCATCTTTTTACTGGTAAAATTTTAGGTCATTTGGATCTGCCTAGCCCAAGTTATGGCCAAATAAACAAACACTATTCATTTGGCCATTTTTGTACATATTAGATTGCCTAATCTGGATTTGGACAATTTGTTTACTATGCTATGTTTACTTTCTGGGCATGATTCCTAAATGAAAAATGTGTCATTTTGTGTCCAGTTTCATTTTCAATTGGCCTCACACCAATTGAGTTGGTAAATTTTCAGTTTTGGTCCTTGAAATGGACCTTGGTCATGCTGCTTGCATAATGACCATATCCAATCCCAATCTCCACTTGATTCCCACACTTCTAACATACTACAATTGGTCACATATGACCATTTTTCAACTTAAACACGGTCAAACACACCATTTGACTAATTCTCAAAATTTTGTCTCCTAAACCCTAGGTTCAAAACCCTAACTCATAATTTTTGTTACATTTAATTAATTCAACACATATAAACATACTTCCTCAACTCATTCAAGCTTTCTAACATGTTTAATTCAATCAAACTCATGCATTCTCAACTTAATCCCTAGCTGGCCGAATTCACACATAGTCCTCCAAAGATGTTTTCTTTTCATTTTAATTATATTTTTAGGTTTATTCAACTATAAACACAATAATTCAACTAGAAATTCAAAGTTTAGATTACTAACCTCACTTTGAATTTCAAATCTTCAAATCTTTCACTCTTTTTCCAAACTTTCTTGATCAATCTTCTTTTCTAATTGCCCAAACAAGGTTTAATCTAAGGAGCTTGCAATTTCTATGGCTAACTTTTGGTTTCTTCAAGCTCAAAAATGAGCTTTCATGGAGGATTTTGAGAGGGAAAGGGTGAGAGATGGGAGACGGCAATATGGGTGAGGAAGACAACTTTTGCTTTATTTATTTTTTCTTTTCTTTTTTGTGTTTTTAATCTACTTTAATCCATAATTATCCAATGCAATTTTTAAAATTTTAATTATTAAGTTTATTGCATCATGCATGATATCATGCATGATGTAATAACTTTTTCACTTTTTCTTTTTTCCTCCTTTTTTTTTATTTATTTTCCTTTAGTTCTTTAATTTAATTCTGGATTTTGAAATTTTCTTTTCTCCGATTTTATTTGACAGTCAGGTCAAGAGTCAGCTCCAGGGGTCAATTGACCAAATTGTCCCTAGCCAGTTCGATCCGATTTGTAAATAATTCAATATTTCTTTCGGATCTCTGACCTAATTATTTGATCTACTTAACAATTCTTTTTCGTGATTTTCTCTTTTCCACTGTGTTTGCAATAGTCCTAAGGACCGCGGCGTCACATTTTACGGTTCAAAATTTGAGTTTAAATCGACCTCGCAGTCCTTCCCGAGAAGGTCACCCATCGTTGTGACTCCCGGCTCATTTAACTTTTTATGCTTTATTTTTCTTCTTTATACTTAACTATTTGGCAATTACTAATTATTTGCGTTCAGAGCTTAACTAGATGTCTTAGATGTGGTTCTACTTTTCTTACTTATCCGGACTGACACCGATCACCGGAATAGTAAAATATACCTGGCTATGACAATAGGAGTGTTACATGATGATTCCGAAAATGAGGCATGCTGATGTAGAGTTTTGCATAAAAGCCCTAGCTTTTGAATCACTATCAACATATTTCTAAATTTGGAGTTTGCATCTTTACTTTAGGAATCATTATCAATGATCGCTGATGCAGCATAAATTTCAGAATGAGCTACCAAAAGCGCAAAAAAAGCAAAAATTATGTAATTTTAAAATTAAAACTACCTAAGTTACATGCATCATGTGCAAGTCATTTTAAGCATTATCATGCATTAAATACAATATGGTTATAACATTTTATGACCTCAATTGATTATCTAGTCCAATTTGTTGTTATGAAACAAGAAGGAAAATCTAAACTAAGTTTAGGAATTTCTTGCCTGATGAGACCCAAAATCAAATTTCACCTTTCGAGAAGCTAGACCACCAAATGTTGGTCCTTTAGTCTGTCATGACCCAAATTATGAGCCGGACCAGCACTATGACTTTGGTCAAGATAAGGCTCTCAAAGCCCGTAGTAAGTCTAAACTATTCCTTAGCCCAACCCTAAAGGCCATATTCGAGCCCATTTTAAGAAATTAACCGGACAGAGTTCGACTATAACCTGAACCATCAAACGGGGAGTTATTAACTCACCTAACCTGTAATCTCAATAAAAATACATTTGGGGAACTCAACTCACCCATACAGTCATCCACAAATTAAAATAAAATCAAGTGGAAGCTCAGCGCCCTCATCCAAACCATAAGCCCAACCCATTTAACCATACATGCATCATATGAAGTTTATAATTTCCAAATACATAATCTTTACAATCCCAAATCAAATAAATATTTCCTAGCACATGCGGAGTTCTAGATTTCAACTAACAATATAAATTATAAGAATAGGCATAAAAGGACCTGTGAGGAAGAGAACAGGTCAATTACATATAAAGCTCTCCTGTAACTTGGGAAAAATGGGTGAACAAGAGTGAGCGTTTAACTAATGGATTAGTATATTGATTTTAAAAATAATTTCTATAACTATCTAATTCTAATACATCCCTAAGGATGAAATGTAACACCGATCAATAATTTTCACCAAATTCAAACAATATTTGTGTAAAGAATAATTTAGAGCAGTCATACACACATACACCATATCAAATAAAATACATATGAGAGCTGATCCCCTATACAGCTCTCTTAGTCCTAAACCTGCCAGCGAAATCAACTCGAGTAGAACTTTCGCTTAATAATCCAAATGTAGGGGTCAGCGAGATCAACTCAAAACCATACTCACCCCAACTTTCTCAAAAAGGACCAGGCCCCAAGCGAGAGTAACTCAAGCCGATTTGCCTGTCCTATCCAAATGCATCACACCACACCACACGCATGCCTGCACACGTACACAACTCTAAATTACTCTAAGGCGACATCCACATCCACATCTATTTTTGCAAATAAGAAAATGCAATATAAAGCATGCCTAGTATTTAACTACATACATATATTTATATGTGATGCATGGGCATGCCTTGAATATGTAATAATATTAAAATTGTAAATAAAATCAATATCTACTCACAACTTAACCAAAGGTCACTGCGGCGGCTGAGCAGAGGACGAAGGCTGGCCCAGCTCACCTAAACATTATATCAAAAATTTTATTAATTATCGCAAGGTATTTTACGGTCGCCTGAACGAAGCTCTTTACCGAAGTGGGAAAAGTGAGGAGTCGCCACTTTAATTTTGAAGGAAATTAAAGAAAACCATTTGTGAAGGTATATTAAAAAGCAACCACTTCGAAAATAGAGATTCTAGGTTCAGGGTCCGTAAACGGGTGGGGAAGGTGTTAGGCACCCCACCTCGTCCCTCAGTGAGGGTAAATAGATTTAATGTTATGCTCTTCATAAGTTAAAAAGATAATTAGAGGGTTGGGATAGTGATGATGTTAATCCTTTGTGCGACATAAAGGAATATTTGATATTTCACTTATTTTGGATTGCCCCAAGAACACAAGTTCATGAGATGGCCCTTTAGTGAATAGGTATCGAGTAAAGTTATCTTGTGTATTAGAGTTGTGTTATTTTTAATTTGGGTTTTGTTAAGAGAGCTCGGATGAGGAGTTTCTACCGATCTCTAGGTAGATTTTATTAAGAGTTTTAAGAGGGAGACTACGGATAAGAACTCTCCTCCGATCTCCACAGATTTTATTAAGGTTTTGACTGAGAATCGGGTAAGAACTCTCCCCCGACCTCTTAAAGCATTTGATTTAAAGTTCCTTAGTGGAGAATCTCGGATAAGAACTCTCCTCCTACCTCTGTGTTTTATTTGAATGAGAATCAGGTAAGAACTCTCCCCCGACCTCTTAGAGTATTCGGTTTAAAATTTTAAATGAAGGATCTCAGATAAGAACTCTCTTCTGATCTCCATGTTTTATTTAAATGAGGATTAGGTAAGAACTCTCCCCTAACCTCTTAGAGTATTCGGTTTAAAATTTTAAATGAGGGATCTCGGATAAGAAATCTCTTCCGATCTCTATGTTTTATTTAAATGAGGATCAGGTAAGAACTCTCCCCTGACCTCTTAAAGTGTTTGTTAGGATCGTATATCGTAAGGATTTTAAACTAAGGATTCTGGTGCCAGAGAGTGCCAGAAACCCGCGCAAAGCTTTTTGAAAACCCACTGAGCCTTATGACTAGAGGGTGGATACAAGACCGACCTCCTCGCCGATCTCCTATATGATCGCCTTATCAGAATTCTTTGACCGGCGATATCCGATCTCTTTTGGTTACTAGTCTGGGACCCGATCTCATCTCGATTCCCGCTCTATTATGTTATCTCCTGGGCTTGTTTCATAGCCTAACCTCGTAACTTTTTCCTCTAATCTACTATTTAACCTTTTGTTATTCTTATTTGTTCGAGGAAAAACTTTCACGTTAAGATACTTTTACCAATATATTTTTTAAGTTACCTACAATTTGCCCATGACCAGAACACCTATTTTCGAAGGAAATGAAAACTAAGAAGAAATAAATAAGGTTTACGAATGAATAGAAAAAGTAAACTTAAGAAATAATTATCAGCCTGAATAATCTACGTTGGGATTTTTAGTGCAACTAAACTTAATAGAAATTTCGAGAATAAAAGTAGAGAAAATAAAACACGAGCATTCGATAAAGTGACAGTCTAGACACTTACCTGTGGGAGGTTGAGGCTATTGAACTAACTCTGGGACCACAAATATTGTAAAGCTGCAAGCTGATGGTCCAGGGACTAATACTTACTTCAAAATAACGAGAACCAAGTCGGAATACAGTTAAGCCGAAGTGATGATAACCGGGTAGGAATGAGATCAAGCTTAGAGAATAATATGCTGGTATTTGGGTGGTGGAAACGAAACTGAAAAAATATGGTATCGCAGAGTAAATAAACAGACTGAAAATGAAGAATTTTAGGGTCCAAAACTCCTTAAATAGAGATACTTAAGAAAACTAGTTTCTGAAGTTTCTCGATTTTATGCAAGCTTAGAACGGTAAAGTAGCAAGACTGAATTAAATTTTAGAGCCTTTCCACTATAATCACTACCACCTTTTTCGTCTGTCCCTCTACGGTATTGCATGCAGGTATTTATAGGGAATGGGTGCTCTTAATGAAGGGTCAGGATCTCCCCTAGGGGAGACAAAGGGTTTAGATTCAAAGGTACATGATCCGATGTCTGAGAATTAAAGGGGATCAAAATAGAGGGCTGAGATCCTATTCAGAATATCTGTCCTTTTTTCTTTTAATCCAACGGCTCAGAGTCTTGCCTACAAGATGGATCTGAGGGCTGGGAATAAAAAGTGCTGATCTTGTCGTCTACCTTTCGATCCAAGGGTTTCGGGTTCGTCCTTACAAATATGATCAACGGTTGAGATCACTTGGTCAACGCAATTAATTCTTTGGTTACCGATGCATCCGCTTTGGTTTTCGTATGCAATAAATGCTCAGGCCCTATATATATGCACCCGCAAGAAAGCCCCTTCACACTTCACTTCTCCTTCAGTCTCTTTATTTCTCTGATTCTTTCTCCGGTAATAATTCCGACTGTGGTGACTGCCTTTGATCTTTTTTTGACCATTTTCTTTGCCCCTCGTCTGAAAATTTATGACCCCGGCGATCGGAGAATCATGAGAACCATATCTGATGACAGTGAAGGAACCAAACTAATTTACCTATCAAGATCGAAAGTGACAATTATGCCGATCTTGAATCGGTCTACCAGTATAATTGGTGGGCCGATCTCAGCCAAGAGTACTGCTAATTTTAATCTTAATGTCGGTGACCGCCTCTTGAAGTTCATTTGGCTCCTCACCACATCGAGCATCTCGACTGCAGCTCGGTTCTGGTTGATGACATCGACGATGACTCAGCTCACCATCATGAGAGTCATAGTCACCCTATCTGAGCTGCACATTTATCCAATACTTATAGCCAGCTTTTTGATCAAACACATCTTTTGATTTAGCCACAAGACTAGGCTTTGACATAGGTCGCTACTAGGTGAGATGTAGTGCCGATCTCTAGAGATCGCTCAAATAATGTAATATGATCTTTTGAGATCTCCCAATTGATGTAATCCGATCTTTTGAGATCGCCCAACTGATGTAATCCGATCTTTTGAAATGAAATGAAATTTTATTTAAACATCTTATTTCATTATCGTACTATTCTCCTATCTCTGATAAGTGCATCCGATCTGGTCGCTATTTATCGATCCCTGAGTTTGAAATTTGACTTTAATAAGCCGATCTCATTTGTTTGAATTTATTGTTATGTTTCTGGAACCTTCCGCGACGTGTCAGGAAAGCGAGCCGATTCCACTAACCGATGCCTGAGGTAGAGGTCATCGCTCCTACTCCTCAGCAAATCGAGCTTCCACCTCCCCCTCCTCCTCCGATCTCTTCCAATGTGGAAGGGGAGTCTTCCAGTCCCACGATCAGGACGCTTTCCCGAGGTGCTCAACTCCTAATCCAATCACTGGAAAGGAATCGCTTTACTAGAGGGAATCCCGGCCTGGCCAAAGTTATGGGAGCTTCCATTTGCTACCAAAAAGATCGAAATAGGTTGGCAGAGGAGAGCTTTGATGATATCTTAGCTCAGACAATGAGCTTAGGCTTAGAAGCCATTGCAAACCAGCACATACTCAGAGAGAAAGCCCACGGCTTGAAGAAAGAGATCCTTAAGGCTATCGAAGATGCCTCCGCTGCACAAGCTCAGCTCTCCTATGCTAATGACTACATCGCCAGAATGGAAGATTAGATGAAACATTATGAGGAGAGGATAGTGGAGGTGGAACGAGAACTTGAAGACTCTCGAGCTGGTTGGTCTGCCGATCTCACTCGTTATGCTGAAGACCTTCAGGCAAAGGAGAAAGAGCTCCGATCCAAGGATGAGGAGCTCCAAGCTAAAGAAGAGGAGAGCACCACAAAGGAGGCTGGGGCTTATGTGAACGCCCATAATAACCTTTTGGCCGAGCTGAGGGAGCGGTATCCTGAAGAGGACTTTTCCTCGATGAATGAGCTCGCCCTAGAGGCCGAAGATGAGAGCAATGAGGAGCCTGAGAGAGAGAGAGAGAAAATGACAGAAACAACGATGTACCTGGAGAATAGGCTGGGGGAGACCCTCCAGCCAAATGACTTGTAAATTTTATTTTGATATGCAATGAAGTCCTTTTTATTCAATTTTTTTATGAGATCGGAAAGTGTCCAAATTGTATGAGTACTTAATCGCTTTGAACGTGTTGGATAGTAAACTTAAAATCAACCATTAACCTAAGTATAAGAGGTCTGAAAAACATTGTAAGCATGAGATCGGACTAAGCCATGACCCAAACTCCAGGTAGAACTTTAGAACATTAGAATTAAAAAGACTTGATTCGAATTCTTAAGATTGGAATCATCATTAAATCGGACAGACATCTTAACTTTATTTTAAGAAATAGCTGGGACATACAAATGAGAAATCCGATTCTAGCATTAGATAAGTGACTTTCCACAATATTTGTAAAGAGAGATCGGGAGGCAAGACTGGATGGTATGGAGACTTGAAATTGGTTCGAACCCCTCTGATAAGAGATCGGAAAACAATCAACTAAGTGTGGGATTGGTGTATTTCCTGATCGAGCAATCGATGTTTTTGGAAAGATCATTTGTGATCGAAGGACGTCGGCTAGGAGTCGATTTTAAAGTTCCTTGACCTCGGTGATCGGCTAAAATATGGTGTCGACAGCTATCCCTCTTTACATAATTTCTATTGAAGGGAATAAAATTTTCCCGTATAGGAATTATGTAAAGATTCAGACCCGTATTTTGGGCGATCAGGGTATGAAAAATTGAAACGCTGAGAATCAAAATTTAACTTGGAAGTTATAAGCTGGAAACTAAAATCAACTCAAATCAAGGAACCAGAGGTCGATAACCTGAAATTTTAAATGCAAGAAATTAAAATCAACTTGGATCAAGGAATCAGAAGTTGATGACAGGAAATTTTAAATGCAAGAAATTAAAATCAACTTGGATTAAGGAACCAGAGATTGATGACCTAAAATTTTAAATGCAAGAAATTAAAATCAACTTGGATCAAAGAACCAGAGGTCGATGACCTGAAATTTTAAATGCAAGAAATTAAAATCAACTTGGATCAAGGAACCAGAGGTCGATAACATGAATTTAAATTCAAAAAATTAAAATCAACTTGGATCAAGGAATTAGAGGTTGATAACAAGAAATTTTAAATGCTGGAAATTGAAATCAACTTGGATCAAGGAACCAGAGGCTGATAACAAGAATTTAAATGTAAGAAATTAAAATCAACTTGGATCAAGGAACCAGAGGTTGATAGTAGGAATTTAAATGCAAGAAATTAAAAATCAACTTGGATCAAGGAACCAAAGGTTGATAACATGAATTTAAATGCTGAAAATTAAAATCAACTTGGATCAAAGAACCAGAGGTTGATAACAGGAAATTTTAAATGCAAGAAATTAAAATCAACTTGGATCAAGGAACCAGAGGTTGATAATGAGAAATTTTAAATGTTGGAAATTAAAATCAACTTGGATCAAGGACCCAGAGGTCGATAACATGAATTTAAATGCAAGAAATTAAAATCAACTTGGATCAAGGAACCAGAGGTTGATAACAAGAAATTTTAAATGCTGGAAATTAAAATCAACTTGGATCAAGGAACCAGAGGCTGATAACAAGAATTTAAATGCAAGAAATTAAAATCAACTTGGATCAAAGAACCAGAGGTTGATAGCAGGAATTTAAATGCAAGAAATTAAAATCAACTTGGATCAAGGAACCAGAGGTTGATAACATGAATTTAAATGCTGGAAATTAAAATCAACTTGGATCAAGGAACCAGAGGTTGATAACAGGAAATTTTAAATGCTAGAAATTAAAATCAACTTGGATTAAGGAACTAGAGGTTGATAATAGGAAATTTTAAATGCTAGAAATTAAAATCAACTTGGATTGGAAATTTTAAATGCAAGAAATAAAAATCAACTTTGATTAAGAAACCAGAGGTTGATAACAGGAAATTTTAAATGCAAGAAATTAAAATCAACTTGGATCAAGGAACCAGAGGTTGATGACAGGAAATTTTAAATGCAAGAAATTAAAATCAACTTGGATCAAGGAACCAGAGGTTGATAACAAGAAATTTTAAATGCTGGAAATTAAAATCAACTTGGATCAAGGAACCAGAGGTTGATAACAGAAAATTTTAAATGCAAGAAATTAAAATCAACTTGGATCAAGGAACTAGAAGTTGATAACAGGAAATTTTAAATGCAAGAAATTAAAATGTTGACAAAGTAAAGCTAACCTGACCCGAGAAGTTCTTCCGCGTCGAAGTGTAATTAATAGGATCCCGAAGATAAACGATTAATGGAGGGCCAGTCCTAAGACTTAACCCACCATTTTCCTTTTCTCACTCACTTCCCGTGATGCCCTTTCTGTTCTCGACTTCTTTCTTATTTTGCAAAAAGCGCCCTTGCGGGTTTTCACTTTCCCCTCTGCATAGTTGACTAGAAGCGCCCTTCCGGATTTTCATCCCTAGTTTTTTTTTTCCCTGCAAATGTCATAGCAAAGTACATGAGGTTATCAATATTCAAATTCTAATCTTATGACAAAATTTTAACAAATTAATAGCGCATAAAATAAAGGTGTAGAAGAAAGATAACATTAAAGTGTGGGTATATAAGAAAGATAAATCAGTGTGTAAGTAAGAAAGATAAATTGGAGTGAAAGAATGACTTTATTATGGCTTGAGAATAAAGGTACAATTTTAAAAAGGTACAAGAATGGTTCTCACAAATTTCTTGTAGTCAACTTCGAACTCCCTTAACTGTCATCATTTCAAGTAATGTTCGTACCGTGGTAACTTATTTCCTTTTCTGGTCCCGTATTCTCTTCCTTATTTCTCCATCTTCTGGCTCTAAGGGCACCCTTTCAGGTTTTCACCCCTAAATTATTTTTTTTTTTTCAGGATGCCGTTTCGGGTTTTCACCCTTCACTCATTTTACAGAAAGCGCCCTTGTGGGTTTTTCGCCCTCTTTCGCACATTTTGCTAGGAGCGCCCTTTCGGGTTTTCACCCTTACCCTTTTTTTTTTTTCTTTTTCTTTTAGGCATAATACCTTTTAATAGCATTTGTATTCACGAGTCTTGGGAATTCTTTGCTGTCCATGTGGGTCAAGATCAGTGCACCACCAGAAAACGCCTTTTTAACCACATAGGGTCCCTGATAAGTTGGCGACCATTTGCCCCTGGCATCATTTTGATTCGGAAGAATCTTTTTCAGGACCAGATCTCCTGGTTGGAATTCGCGTGGGTGAATGCCTTTGTTAAATGCCCTAGCCATTCTTCTTTGGTATAATTGCCCATGACACGCTGCTGCTAACCTTTTCTCGTCCAGCAAATTCAATTAGTCTAGCCTTGATTGGATCCATTCTGACTCATCAATTCCTGATTCTTTCAGAATTCTCGGGGAAGGAATCTCTACTTCAATAGGCAAAACAACCTCTATTCCATAAACCAGTGAGTATGGAGTTGCCCCAGTTGATGTCCTTACAGAGGTCCAGTATGCATGAAGAGCATAGGGAAGCATATCATGCCAATCTCTATAGGTGACAATCATTTTTCGGATTATTCTCTTAAGATTTTTGTTAGCAGCTTGTACCGCTCCATTCATCTGGGGACGATATGGTGAAGAATTGAGATGTCGGATTCTGAATTGGTCACATAAACTTTGGTTCTTCGGACCATTCAAATTCTTAGCGTTGTCAGTGATGATTTTGCTGGGGAGGCCGTGTTGGCAGATGACATTATTTCGGAGAAATTTGAGGAATGTATTCTGCATGATGTGAGCATATAACGTCGCTTCGACCCATTTAGAAAAGTAGTCAATAGCTACCAAGATAAACCTATGCCCATTGGATGCCTTGGAATTAATGGGACCAATTACGTCGATGCCCCACATTGCAAAAAGCCAAGGTGAGACGAGATTGAACAATTGATGAGGCAGAACGTTTATCGGATCTGCATAGATTTGACATTTATGACACTTCCGAAAGTAGTCAATGCAGTCTTTCTCCATAATAGTCTAGAAGTATTCCCGTCTCATGATTTTCTTGGCCATCATATGTCCATTAGCATGGGTTGCGCAATTTCCCTCATGAGTCTCAAAAAGGATCCTCTTTGCTTCTTTCGCATCTATGCATCTCAACAATTCGCCATTGGAGCTCCTTTTGTACAGAATTTCACCGCTGGGGAAATATCCCAAAGCTAATCTCTCGATCATTCTCCTTTCATTTCTGCTTGCCCCCGGAGGGTATTCCCTAGTTTTGACGTAGACCTGAATATCATGGTACCAGGGTTTGCCATCAGTTTCTTCCTCGACCATGAAACAATAAGCTAGCTCATCCCTTGCTTTGATCTGCAATATCTGAGTTATTTGTCCTTCTTCCATTTGAGTCATGACAGCCAGAGTGGCTAGGGCATCCGCAAATTGATTCTTGTCCCGACTGAGGTGGGTGAAAGAAATTTCTTCAAATTTCTTGATCAATTCCAGTAGGTACTTTTGATATGGGATCAGCTTCGAGTCCTTGGTTTGCCATTCTCCCTTGACTTGATAAATGATCAAGGTCGAATCTCCATACACCTCTAACTTTTTGACTTTCATTTCGATGGCAGCCTGTAAACCCATCACACAGGCTTCGTATTCTGCGACATTGTTGGTGCAGTCAAATCTTAACTTGATAGCTATCGGGAAGTGTTTTTCGTCAGGGGATATCAACACAGCTCCGATTCCATTACCAGACAAATTGATAGCTCTGTCAAAATACATTTCCCATACATCAGCCGGTTCCTTTTCCTTGCCGCTGACTTCATTAACATGCTCATCAGGGAATTCAAAATCCAAGGCTTCATAATCTTGGATAGGATTTTCTGCTAGGAGATTACTGCTTTTCTGGTCATATAGACAATATCATATTGAGAGAGTATGACCTGCCATTTTGCTATCCTCCCTAGCACGAATGGGCTTTCAAATACATACTTGATGGGATCCATCCAGGAGATGAGCCATGTCTTATGATTCAACATGTAGTGTTTAAGACGATTCGCCATCCAGGCCAATGCGCAACAAGTTTTCTCTAGGAATGAGTACCTTGACTCGCAATCATTGAATTTCTTGCTCAAGTAATAAATAACCCTCTCTTTTTGACCTGTGTCATCATGCTGCACTAAAACACAGCCCATCGAGCTCTGTTGAACTGTCATGTACAGAATCAACGGCCTTCCTGCCACTGGAGGGACCAATATTGGCGGATTTGACAAGTACTGTTTAATTTTTTTGAAAGCCTCCTGACAAACTTGGTCCCATCGAGTGGTGTTGTTCTTTCTGAGTAACTTAAAGATGGGCTCAGCTTTAGCAGTGAGGTCGAAAATAAACCTCGAGATGTAGTTCAGCTTTCCCAGGAAACTGCGCACCTCCTTTTCTGTCTTTGGGGATGGCATTTCTTGAATGGCTCAAACTTTGTCTAGATCCACTTCTATTCCATTTTCACTCAATATGAATCCCAATAGCTTTCCAGATCTAGCTTCAAACACACACTTGGCTGGGTTCAATTTTAGCTGATACTTCTTGAGTCTTTCGAATACTTTCCTCAGCACTTGTACATGACTTTCTCCCTCTCTGGACTTGATGATCATATCATCCACATACACCTCCACCTCTTTGTGCATCATGTCATGGAATAATGTGACCATAGCGCGTTGGTAAGTAGCTCTAGCATTCTTTAACCCAAATGGCATGACCCGATAATAGAATACCCCCCATTGAGTGATAAAAGCAGTTTTCTCTTTGTCTTCTTCATCCATGGGAATTTGATTGTACCTGGATGCCCCGTCAATGCACGAACATTTACCCAATCCCGCAGCATTGTCTACTAGCACGTCTATGTGTGTGAGAGGGAAATCATCCTTCAAGCTTGCTTTATTGAGATCCCTGTAGTCAACACATACCCTGACTCTCCCGTCCTTCTTCATTACTGGGATAACATTAGCTATCCACTGAGGGTACTTGACTACTTCTAGAAATCCAGCATCATACTGCTTTTTGACTTCATCCCTAACTTTAAGCACGGTGTTGGGATTCATTCCTCTTAACTTCTGCTTTACTGGAATTGTCCCGGGAATTAGGAGAATCTTATGTGTCACTATTTGAGGGTCTAATCCGGTCATATCGGCGTAGTTCCATGAAAATACATCCAATAATTCTTTGAGCAAACTGACCATATCTTCTAATTCTCCACTTCCCACAATCTTAAGTTCCCTCTTTATTTCTTTAGTGCCTAGGTTTATGGTGTGCGTTTCGTCCGCGCAAGGCACCAGGAAAGGTTCGTCTCTTTCACCCCATTCTTCTATAGGTTCTTCTTCAGAATCACTTGAAGTAATGGCAGTTATGGGAGTTTCAAAGTTAACATAAGGAACTTCTGAGTCAATTGAATTATTATGTGTGAATTGGTCAATGGTCCTGGAGAAATGAAAATGGAGTATATTAAAAAAATGGCTTTCAATGGCAAAAGAAAAAGAGAATAGGACACAAAATGCGCTTAGTTAATCCATTAATGCTTTAATCATAAGAAAAGGGTCCATTTACAGCATTACACTTGTCACCATGGACAAAATGATCTAGTGTTTGTAACACCCCCGTTGTATAGCTTGGTATATTTCACTGTTCCGGTGACCGGTGTCGGTCCGAAAAATTAATGGGATTAGGGTCACACTTAAGACAATTTGAGAAGCCATAAACACAAATAATTAGTAATGTTTAATTAGTTAACTATAAATAAGAAAAACAGAACATAAGAGGTTAAGCAGTAGAGTCACATGAGTGACCTCAGTCATTTTAAACTCAAATTTTAAAAAGTGATGTCCTTAGGACCCTTATGAACACAGTGGAAAAGAGGAAATCACGAAAAGAAAAGTCGGTCAAATAATTAGGTCGGGAGCGGCCAAGAAATATTGGATTATTTGCAAACCGGATGAGGCAATTTGGTCAATTGACCACTCTGACCTACAAATAAAATCGGAGAAAAGAAAATTTTGGAATCGAGAATTAAATTAAAGAACTAATAGAAAAAAAAAATAAATAGAAAAAAAAAAGATGGAAAAGTCAAAGTGATGACATCATGAATGATGTCATAAAGGCTTAATTAATTAATTTATTTATTTGGGATTTTTGTGGTCTTCTTTAAGCCAAAATTAGACAAAAAAAAAAAAAAAGAAAAAGACTTCATCAAAAACGTGAACCATTCTCTCTTCCTCTCCCTCACCAAAAAACTCCCATGAAAGCTTGATACAAGCTTGATTCCACCCACTTAACCTTATTTTGTCACTAAATTAATTCATAAAAACTTGTAAACTTCACTTGGGGAAGCATTTGAAGAAGAAAAGAAAAGGAAAAAGGGAGTGAAATTGAAGAATTAGAGCTAAAATAGGTACTCTTCCTTCATTTATATTTAAGTAGCTCTAATTCTCTCCCATACCTATTAAGCCTTAGAAAGTCAATAATTTGACTTGAATAGTGCAGTAAATAGTAACCCGAAACACAAAATTTCGAGAACGTCGAATTTAACACGTTAGAGTTAGGTAAATGTGAAGCTAAATTTATTTTGAATTTATTTTAAGTTCTAGTACTGAAACATTATAAAATTGTGTGTTTAAAGAATATCGGGAAGGAACGTCGAGGCTAAAGGCGTTTGAGGTTTGTGCACAATATTACTATGCTTTAAAAAAATTCATTGATTAAATGAATGAAATATGCATTTATTGTTGCTTTGAATTGTTGAAAGTATTGTGACCTTACTTATGATGTTTTGATTCAAATTGTGAAAATTATTGTGTATATTTGAAATGACAATGTTTAGCAAATTGTTAAGATAAGTTTTAAAACCACAGTATCATGACCATATATTTGAACACCTCACTAGCACGACTAGTGGGGGTAATTAGTTTCGAATTTTGATTCCTTCTCTGGAGAAGTGTTGAGGTGTGCCGAAGAGGATGTGAATGGATATCCATATATTTGAGCTAGCTAGCCTTGTGACATGATTTCTCTTTAGCCTCCTATCGAGATTCATGTGATTTCTCTTAGCCTCGCTATTGAGATTCTATTTGTTTGAATGGCATGATTTAAGGGTTTTATGAAATGTGTTTTGATACTTTGAAATAAACTTGGTTTACATGTAAAATCTTACAATGCATGATTGTATTTAATTTTCATGCTTAGTCAAATTTTTGAATGAATGTGCTTTAAGTTTTGCATAAAGATTATTTTAGTATATTGTGCACCAAGTCTTAGTACTCATAGCTTTAATATAGAGATTAGAGGGAGGTGTGTGAAGTCATCAAGTCTTGTATAATTTATAAAATATTTCTTTTGATGTATATATTGCACATAAATGTATGGACATGTACATGGGTCTTGTGTACAAAGTTTGTATAAAAGTTGTAATAAATTTTAGTTTGGACTTCTGAATGTAAATTTTAGTATGATGAATATATAAATTGTTTATCTTGAATGGAATACGAATAAATGATATTGATGATTTTGAAGAAATTATTGAACTTGTGAATTTGAGAAATTGATTGAGATTGAGTTTGAAATTTGGTTGAGAAAAACTTTTAGAAGTGCTTTCCCAAATACAAAAATTTTTATAAAATTTAAAACTAAAATGGCCAAAAATATTAATTAGTTTTAATTTCAACTAAATGTTTTAAATACTTATTTGAAATGCTCACCACTTGTCAAAGATAAGAAAATTGTTTTAAAATCCCTTGTAGGGTACTTAATGAGTTATCGGTAGGTGAAGTTCGGTAGTTCATTAGGTATTCTACGGGATCATGTTATGCCTTACAGAGGGGTAAGGTGTGACAGTGTTGATAACAAAATATACTTTACTCGAGATTGAGCACAGGAAGGTCTTCTGCTTCTCAATTATCCAACTCTTGCCCCTCAGTCATTGGGGAGATCAGGGCTTCATATAGGGAGTCTAGTTGTATGACGTCAATGGATGGCTCTTCGGGAAATTCTTCACCTTCCCCCAGATCCTCATGGGCCGATTTGGTGAAGATATCTGTGATTTTCGGGACAACTTTCATTTTCCCGATTCTCTGGTCAAACCTTTGATCCCGAAGCGTGTTCCTCATCCAGAATAGCCCATCCATGAGAGCATCCTCCTCATATCCTAGATTGAAGCGCCTAATCATCTGAATAGCTGGTATGGGTTCAACAATACCCTGCAAAGCAATGCCCAATCCCTTGCCCTTTTCGTATCCTCTCAAAAGCATTACTTTTGCCACCATAGCTGTAGCCTCTTCTTCTCTCAGGGTAGCTTCTTGCAACTCTAATGCCTGGAAAGAACTTTCCAAGGACTTCTCAGTTGTTTTCACGTAAGGGACTGATTGCGACTTAGTGACCAGCATGGCTTCTTCCCCTCTTACTGTGATGATCCTGCCGCCCATGATGTATTTAATTCTCTGGTGCAGGGTCGAAGGTACAACATTTGCTGAATGGATCCAGGGTCTCCCTAGCAGCATGGTGTATGTAGGTTCAATGTCCATCACTTGGAACGTGACGTTGAAAGTGCATGCCCCGATTTGGAGCGGCAAATCGATGTCTCCAAGCACCTCCCTCCTTGTGCCGTCAAAGGCTCTTACCACCATAGCACTCTGGCGGAAATCTGATGAGTCAATAGGTAATCTGGCTAAGGTGGCATTGGGTAAGACATTAAGAGCGGATCCGTTGTCAATCAAGACTTTGGCGACTATGCACCCTTTACATTTGGCTGTCACATGCAAAGCTTTGGTGTGCTTCAAGCCAGCCGGGTCTATCTCTTCTTTCGAGAAAGTGACGAAACAGGATGCCTATATTTGCCCCATTATTTTCTTGAATTGTCCTGGCGTGATATCGGGGTTTACGAAGGCCTGATCCAGAATCTTTTGCAGAGCTTGACGATGCACTTCGAACTCAGGATCAGTAACAGCAATGAAATCCGGGCAGGCGTGTTCTTCAGTTGCTCGACAACATCGTATTCACTTTGCTTCATTATTTGAAGCAACAGCTCCTCTTCTCCCCTTGGTTCAGTAGGTTCTCCTTTCTCAACCTTCTCAAACTCCTCCTCCACGTTCTCTTGTGGCTCTCCCATTTTCGCTTTCCCCTTCTTCTTTTCCCTCTCTTCATTCCCCTAACATCTCCCACTTCGGGTTATAAATTCTACCTCTTGCTCTGGCGGGAAGGGGTTACTGGTTGTTTCTGGGTTTGATTGGGGAATAGCATCATTGGATGGTCCAGCGTAAGTCATTTTAAAATGCTCATGAGGAGCAAAGCACAGTCTAGGAGGAGTGATTGGTTGAACTTGAGCCTGGTTGAGGGTAGGAGTTGGAGTGCTGCTGGATGCACTTTGAGTAAATACCTGGAGATTGTAATTCCAAGGTATTGCGTGGGTGTTGGTGACTAGGAATTGAGGTGGGGTTCGGATGACTGTTATTGGTGGTGGTGTTGGTGCGTTGGGAGCAGAAAATGTTAATCTAGGATTGGGGGTGGAGGCATTCTGGCCAAATCTGGCTGTGTTCACTTCGCCCTCTACCTTTGACCTCTTTTGATATCTCAAAATTTTGAGGGATAGCATCTTCTGGACCTATTGCCGGAATCCCTCACAGTTGTGCAGCTCATGATTAGCCGTTCTTCCATGGTAGGGGCATCCCGTATCAATTTCTGACCCTAATGCCTGAGGGAAAAGGTAGTCTTCCCTTTCTTCCATTTCAAAAATTTCCTCGAAGTGAGGAATCAGTTGATTTATCTCCGCAGTTGACTTTTCATCCTCAGGTTCTATCATGTTCACACCACTGCCCGTGTAACACCCCTATGTTCGGTAGTGCGTTCTACTGTTCCTGTGACTAGTGTTGTCCGGACAGCTAGGATGCTTAGAACTACACTTAGATATTGATGAGGAGACATAAAATAATGAAATACAAGAAAAGAAAATACAAGAAAAATAAAGGAAAAATAATAGCAATGAAATGTAACCAAGTTAAGCAATGAGAACCCTAGCGATGGGTGGCGACTTGAGAAGTCGCGGCGTGGACCGTTGACTAGCCCTGGACCGCGGGGAACCCAGGAAAATATTTTTAGGACTTAAATAAAGACCTATTGAAGTATAAATATCATTAGAAATATCAAAGAAAAATTAATTAATTAGTACAAAGAAAAGTGAGAAATCGAAAAACGGACAAAACTCGGTGTTACCCAAAAATCGAGAATGCAAACCGAACAGGGGCATTGTGGTCATTTGAAACCTCGAGTTGTCTTTTGACTTAAATGTCCATTAAAAATACATGATATTACACTTGGAAAATGTCATGAAAAATTAAATTAGTAGTACCTAATGTAAATAGCAAAAATGGGAAGCTTAATGTGGGAAAATGAAACTTATGAATAAACTAATATTAAACAACCCTTAGTGCTCCACTCACCCACCAAAGTGGACCACTTATTCATCAATTTGGACAGCAGATTCAACTTCATTTCAAGCTCTCAAATTCAGTCGAAATTGCTCCCAACAAACCTCCATTGCCGCATGACTTGAAAGCTCCATGCAAGTGAGATTCAAGCTCCTTTCTTGGCACTTTCCTTCATTAAAAGTTGTCCATACACCATGGGCAGTAGATAGGCAGCAAGAAGACCAAGTTTTGGTGAAGTTTTGAAGAGTTTCCAAAGTGGTAAGTATGTGTTTTTAATGCTTGCTTCATTAAAGATTGTGTGGATGTTATGGGTACTTTAATTGTGGAGAGATTTTTGGAGTTTGATGTTTAAAAGGAGATGTGTATTTTTGGCAGCCATGGAAACTCCTTAAGGGCAGTTTATTCTTGCTTGTAAATGGTAGATTAAAGGGTTGATTATGTGTTTATATGTGTAGGAATAAATTGGGTGATGTATACTAAATATATTGTGAATGTATACTTGAAATTGGAAGCTTGGACATTAATGGAGAGAGGTGTATGAATCGCAGCTTGAATGGTGAACCATAAAATTGTTATTCATGTTTGCTTTATGGAATATTAATGTTGAATTGTGGTACTTGTTATGGCAGCTTGTGTATATGTATGATGGTGTGAGGTTGGACATGTAAATGAGCTCGGTTAGGTGATTGAATTGTGAGGAAAAGGTAGTCTTCCCTTTCTTCCATTTCAAAAATTTCCTCGAAGTGAGGAATCAGTTGATTTATCTCCGCAGTTGACTTTTCATCCTCAGGTTCTATCATGTTCACACCACTGCCCGTGTAACACCCCTATGTTCGGTAGTGCGTTCTACTGTTCCTGTGACTAGTGTTGTCCGGACAGCTAGGATGCTTAGAACTACACTTAGATATTGATGAGGAGACATAAAATAATGAAATACAAGAAAAGAAAATACAAGAAAAATAAAGGAAAAATAATAGCAATGAAATGTAACCAAGTTAAACGAGCCGAGAACCCTAGCGATGGGTGACAGCACCGAGAAGTCGCGGCGTGGACCGTTGACTAGCCCTGGACCGCGGGGAACCCAGGAAAATATTTTTAGGACTTAAATAAAGACCTATTGAAGTATAAATATCATTAGAAATATCAAAGAAAAATTAATTAATTAGTACAAAGAAAAGTGAGAAATCGAAAAACGGACAAAACTCGGTGTTACCCAAAAATCGAGAATGCAAACCGAACAGGGGCATTGTGGTCATTTGACACCTCGAGTTGTCTTTTGACTTAAATGTCCATTAAAAATACATGATATTACACTTGGAAAATGTCATGAAAAATTAAATTAGTAGTACCTAATGTAAATAGCAAAAATGGGAAGCTTAATGTGGGAAAATGAAACTTATGAATAAACTAATATTAAACAACCCTTAGTGCTCCACTCACCCACCAAAGTGGACCACTTATTCATCAATTTGGACAGCAGATTCAACTTCATTTCAAGCTCTCAAATTCAGTCGAAATTGCTCCCAACAAACCTCCATTGCCGCATGACTTGAAAGCTCCATGCAAGTGAGATTCAAGCTCCTTTCTTGGCACTTTCCTTCATTAAAAGTTGTCCATACACCATGGGCAGTAGATAGGCAGCAAGAAGACCAAGTTTTGGTGAAGTTTTGAAGAGTTTCCAAAGTGGTAAGTATGTGTTTTTAATGCTTGCTTCATTAAAGATTGTGTGGATGTTATGGGTACTTTAATTGTGGAGAGATTTTTGGAGTTTGATGTTTAAAAGGAGATGTGTATTTTTGGCAGCCATGGAAACTCCTTAAGGGCAGTTTATTCTTGCTTGTAAATGGTAGATTAAAGGGTTGATTATGTGTTTATATGTGTAGGAATAAATTGGGTGATGTATACTAAATATATTGTGAATGTATACTTGAAATTGGAAGCTTGGACATTAATGGAGAGAGGTGTATGAATCGGCAGCTTGAATGGTGAACCATAAAATTGTTATTCATGTTTGCTTTATGGAATATTAATGTTGAATTGTGGTACTTGTTATGGCAGCTTGTGTATATGTATGATGGTGTGAGGTTGGACATGTAAATGAGCTCGGTTAGGTGATTGAATTGTTGTAATTTGAGCTTGAAAAATTCTGTACTATATGGTGCATATTGAGTGTGATTATAAGCTGCCAAAATGACCAAAAATGTGTTGTGAAATGTGTTTGGGTTATGGTACAAAACAGAAATTGCATGAATGTGCAACTTGGTAGGTGTTAAATGTATCTTTGATTGAGTGATGGATAATGTGCAATAGGGCAGTGTGCATTTTGGCCTAGAACTCTAAGTGTGTGGCTCCAATTGGTATGAAACCAATTGGAGGTGAAACTAGGCACAAAATGTGCCAACTTTCATGAAGGAAGCTTACCAAAATTCTGCTTGTAAGGTAACTTGAAAAATGACCAAATCCGGATTAGTGCAATTAAGGCCTAAAAATTGACCATTTTGGCAGCAGTTAGTGTTTAGGCCATAACTCACTCAAAACAGGTCCAATTTACCTGAAATTTTTACCATGAATAGTTGAGACATATATCTACAAGTCTTATGAAGACACCAAAGCCCAGAAATGACCATAAGCAAGTCCAATAGCTTGCACAAGTTCGGGTCCAAAAACTGGCCGAACCAAAATTGACCTAAAATGACTTAAAGTGACCAATTTTAGTACATTCTGACCAGCAATACTAAAATGACCATAACTTGGTCTAGTAAACTCAGAATGACCTGAAATTTTGCCCCGCGTGCAATAAGACATGGATCTACATGTTTGTAGTTTTGACTAAAACTCAAAAATCGAGGAAACTAGGTCATCCGGCTAGGTCAAATTAGTACACCGGGATCCGGCAAATTGCAATAAAACGCAATATACAATGAAATGAATTGGGTAACATGTACCAACCCTAAAAGGCTACAAATGTGACATATTGGTAATATTAAAACCTAATTCACCTAGAATGCATCGAGGGTCGACATCTTAGGTTGACTAAGGAAATAATAGAACTCAATGAATTAATTATTAAGCATTATCATTAGAGACAGTTTAAATGAGTACTGAAACACTGAGTCAGAGTCAAGAGACAGTTATTAGAGGTTTGTGCACAATAATTATTTCTTTTGAATTCTTCAATTGAAATAAACTATGGTTATTTGTATGTTATTGTTTTAAATTGTGTTTGTGCACAATAGTTATTTCTTTTGAATTTTTCAATTGAAATAAATTATGACTATTTGTATGTTATTGTTTTAAATTGTGTTTGTGCACAATAATTTTGATTTCTTATTTTCTACTTAAAAATTTATTTGAACATTATAGTTTTAAATTGTGTCTGTGCACAATACTTTTTATATTCACTGCTTTTACCAGAAAATTTATTTGGAGAAATGAGTTATGAATAATATTTGATTGTTTTGGCTTTGAGAATCTTATTTGGAAATTATTGTGTTGCTTACTTTGCAAATGGAAATTTTGAGATAAAATATGATTTGTGGTTTGTATGAAATATTAATATTGTGATTTGGAATTGTTTTGATTCACACTTGGCATGACACTGTTACTATGTTCCTCCTCCATTTATGGGGTGAGTGTGATTATATTCCTCCCTCTTTGAGTTATCAGTCTAGAGTGAGTGTGATTATTTTCCTCCCTCTCTGGTTTACCAGTTGAGGTTGTAGATCAGATGAGTACTCATTAGCTAGCTAGCCATCTCCCTCATTGATTTTGATTAGTGGGGTTATAGATTGCTTTGTCGTGGTGTACAACACGGCATTGATTGGAAACTTTGTGTCGTGGCTTAAGTTGTGTGTGAATTGGCAACACTGTGTTTATTAAATTATTTGACCCAAAATTTTTCTATAATGAGCTTTGATAATTTGTGAAATGTAATTGTGCAGCATTTAAATTGTGTTATTGATTTTCAAAATGGTATTATTTAGTTATTTGATCATATTTTGTTATTGATTGGCAAAACTGTATTATTTAGTTATTTGATCAAATGGTATTATTGATTGGCAAAACTGTATTATTCAGTTATTTGATCAAATTTGTGTTATATGAACTTTGTAAATTGTGAAATGGAATTGTGAACTATTTGATTTGTGAATTGTCAATAAAAGATTTATGTATCGCATTTCAAATTGTTATTGCGCACCATTGAGTAAATTTTACTCAGCGATAGCTTTTCATTGTTGTCGCAGGTAGACAGACTGACAGGGCATAGACTAGGCTGCTAATGCTTCAGTGAGAGATTATCGGGTATATTGAGTATACCATATTTTGCATTTATATTGTAATGTATGTTCACTATATGTATATAGTGTTCTCGGTTTTGAGCAGTTGTAAATTAAAATTGTACATTGAAGTTGTAAAATAATTTGTAAATTATTTTGGTTTGTAAATATTGTGGTATATTTCTTTTATCTTAGCCTTTGAAAATACTGAAAATTTTTTATGGATTTCAATTGAGAAATACATTGTGTTATTAAATGTTGGAGTTTGAGATTGAGAAATATATTTAAAGTGCTTTTTTACAGGTTTTTGAAGAACTGTTTTATTCAAAATATAGATGGCACTCTGCCAAAATTTTTACAGAAATTACTAATAATTCAAATGTGTTAGCTGTTGCACTTCAGTTTACAAAAAAGTTTTAACACCTGTAAATAGTGCTCACCACTATAAAAAGAAGTAAGAAAAGTTTTAAAATTCCTTGTAGTGTATTTAATGAGTTACCAGTAGACGAAGTTGGTAATTCATTAGGTATACTACGGGATCATGTTATTCCTTACAAAGGGGTAGGGTGTGACATGTTTTAGTAGTATCAGAGCTAGTTTTTAAATTCTATTTTTACCTATAATTTGAATATTCTTTCTTCATAGTACAACTGCTCAATGTCATTGTTTGATACATACAGTACATTACATTATAAATATGCACTAACGGGAGGAAATCTCCTCGTGTTAATTGTTCAGGAGGTCTAAGATCCTCGAATTGACTATGGAAGAGGGTGATCATTCAGTCGATCAATCGATAGAGGCTGAGGTACAAGTTGAGGCCCCAGCTCCACAAACTGTCGAAGGCCCGACTGTACCAGTTTTACCGGTACAAATTGCTGCACAAATGGCCCTGTAAATGGCTAATTTCTTTCAATAAATGACTAATAAATTGTCAGCCCAAGCCCAAGTATAGACCCAACCCCCACAAGGGCAACATGAAATAGTGAAGAGGGAGAAACCTATGGGTCAGAGCTCAAGCAGTAATTTGGGGAAGAGAAAAGAATTTGAGGAGCCCCTAGCTCAGGGATATAACAGAGGTGGATCATCAAGGCAGAGACCACCAAGGTCCAGTCGTCAAATAACTAGAAGTTCTTACCCTCCCTGCCAATGTGAAACTTGTGGTAAAAATCATGGTGGGGTATGCTACAAGGCCAGAGGAGCCTATTATAACTGTGGAGGCATAGGACACTTTACCAAGGACTGCACCAGTGCCCGTAGAGTTGGACCACCTCCTACTACTGCTGAAGGGTCAGTTCAGAGCCCTGTCACTAGATGTTCACAACCACCCAACAGAGGTAGAGGCAAGGGTAGAGGTAACCCAGCAGGCAGCCAAGGCACCGTGAAACAATCAGAGCAAGACAGTGCTCCGGTTAGAGTCTACGCAATGAGACAGAGAGAAGAGGCCGAGACATCTGATGTTGTGGCTGGTACCTTCTCAACTTTTAATCAAGATGGGTTTGTGTTATTTGATCTGGGTTCTACCCATTTTTATGTGAGTGCTAGCATCATTGATTGCATTGCTATTCCATGTACAAAAATGGACTTTGAGGTGCTAGTAACAAGTCCATTAGAACAAGAGGTCAGGGTTAATAGAATGTATAGGGATTGTCCTTTAGTGATCCAAGGACACACTTTTCTATCTGATCTCATTGAAATGCCCTTCAGAGATTATGATATCATCTTGGGCATGGATTGGTTAGCCAGGCATCACGCCATGATTAATTGTAGATTGAAGATAGTCACTTTTGGTCTCCCTCAGTATAGTGATGTGGTAATACATGGGGAGAGGCAGCTATTGTCATCAAACGTCATTTCAGCTGCACTAGCTAGAAAAATGATCAGAAAGGGGTGTGAAGCATACTTGGCACATGTAGTAGACACCCGAGTGGGGAGTCCAGCATTGAGGGACATCCCTACAGTATATGACTTTCCAGATGTGTTTTCTGATGAATTGCCAGGATCACCTCCGGAAAGAGGGGTGCAATTTGAAATTAATGTTATGCTTGGTGTGGATCCAATCTCCATAACACCATACAGAATGGCACCAGCAGAGTTGAAGGAGTTGAAGGTACAGTTGCAAGAACTACTTGAAAAGGGCTTCATCCGCCCTAGTGTGTCACCATGGGGAGCGCCAGTATTGTTTGTTAAGAAGAAGGATGGCACTCTTCGTTTATGTACTATTAACCTGGAATCTGCATACTTTTATGTTAGTGTTAGAATTATATGTTCTATTGTTATTCCTTTACTGGGGAATAAATTTTGATGCATTAGTGATAAGTCCTTTAAGATAAGGATTGTGATAATAAGTGAAATTAGTTTTGAAAGAGTTTATCGGCGAAAAGTATGTTCTAACACACCATAAATCATAAAGCTAAACGGCAAGCCTACTTAATGTAAGGCAAGAGGACGTAAAAGTAAGTTACAGTAATAGAATTGCTCTAGATGAGGGCAAGGATGTTTCTGTTAGTAATTGTTAATGGATATTGTAATCATAATAAGTTCGGGATATTAGTGAATTCGAAAAGGATAAAAGATAGGAAAGTTTAATCTATTGGGATGTATCGTAGTAACTATGCAATGTTCTTGATGTTTATACTGTAAACTGCAGATTACAGTACTGACTTGAGATTATTGTATAGAGCTACGTACTACTCGATAGTACACCAAGATAAGAATAGTTGGCAATGGCATCTGTTTTGGTATAGTTATGCCAGGACAGAATTTAATTGTTAGAAATAAGTTTGAAAATTCTACTTAGGGATTTAAAACTCAAAAGTTAGAATATCGAAAAGTTATAGTTTAGAATAAAAGGAAGTAAGTTATAGAATATTGATAGATAAAAAGAGTTATGGAAGTAAAAATTTGAATAGTTGGTTCAGATATAACAAAGAAATGTTACGAATGTGAGGAAGACTATTGACTAGAATGGTCAGAGGACCAATGACTAGATAAATCATTCTAACATGATCTCAAGGGTCATTCAAGAAGGAACATGAACCGAAATATTAGACAGTATAATAGTAAGAGAAGATTGGTGTTATACAAACAAATTAAATGTTGTATAAGATTGTTAAAAGTCTTATACAAATTCGAGGGAAAGAAGATTATACGATCATATAGAAAGGAGAAAATAAACGTATGACTATTATAAGATGGCTATTGGGTAAAATTTCGCGAACGAAATTTATTTTAAGGGGGGGAGAATTGTAACACCCCTATGTTCGGTAGTGCGTTCTACTGTTCCTGTGATCATTGTTGTCCGGACAGCTAGGATGCCTAGAACTACACTTAGATATTGATGAAGAGACATAAAATAATGAAATACAAGAAAATAAAATACAAGAAAAATAAAGGAAAAATAATAGCAATGAAATGTAACCAAGTTAAACGAGCCGAGAACCCTAGCGATGGGTGACCGCACCGGGAAGTAGCGGCGTGGACCGTTGACTAGCCCTGGACCGTGGGGAACCCAGGAAAATATTTTTAGGACTTAAATAAAGACCTATTGAAGTATAAATATCATTAGAAATATCAAAGAAAAATTAATTAATTAGTACAAAGAAAAGTGAGAAATCGAAAAACGGACAAAACTCGGTGTTACCCAAAAATCGAGAATGCAAACCGAACAGGGGCATTGTGGTCATTTGACACCTCGAGTTGTCTTTTGACTTAAATGTCCATTAAAAATACATGATATTACACTTGGAAAATGTCATGAAAAATTAAATTAGTAGTACCTAATGTAAATAGCAAAAATGGGAAGCTTAATGTGGGAAAATGAAACTTATGAATAAACTAATATTAAACAACCCTTAGTGCTCCACTCACCCACCAAAGTGGACCACTTATTAATCAATTTGGACAGTAGATTCAACTTCATCTTCAAGCTCTCAAATTCAGCCGAAATTGCTCCCAACAAACCTCCATTGCCGCATGACTTGAAAGCTCCATGCAAGTGAGATTCAAGCTCCTTTCTTGGCACTTTCCTTCATTAAAAGTTGTCATACACCATGGGCAGTAGATAGGCAGTAAGAAGACCAAGTTTTGGTGAAGTTTTGAAGAGTTTCCAAAGTGATAAGTAGGTGTTTTTAATGCTTGCTTCATTAAAGATTGTGTGGATGTTATGGGTACTTTAATTGTGGAGAGATTTTTGGAGTTTGATGTTTAAAGGGAGATGTGTATTTTTGGTAGCCATGGAAACTCCTTAAGGGCAGTTTATTCTTGCTTGTAAATGGTAGATTAAAGGGTTGATTATGTATTTATATGTGTAGGAATAAATTGGGTGATGTATACTAAGTATATTGTGAATGTATACTTGAAATTGGAAGCTTGGACATTAATATAGAGAGATGTATGAATCGGTAGCTTGAATGGTGAACCATAAAAATGTTATTTCATGTTTGCTTTATGGAATATTAATGTTGAATTGTGGTACTTGTTATGGCAGCTTGTGTATATGTATGATGGTGTGAGGTTGGACATGTAAATGAGCTAGGTTAGGTGATTGAATTATTATAATTTGAGCTTGAAAAATTCTGTACTATATGGTGCATATTGAGTGTGATTATAAGCTGCCAAAATGACCAATAATGTGTTGTGAAATGTGTTTGGGTTATGGTACAAAACAAAAATTGCATGAATGTGCAACTTGGTAGGTGTTAAATGCATCTTTGATTGAGTGATGGACAATATGCAATAGGGCAGTGTGCATTTTGGCCTAGAACTCTAAGTGTGTGGCTCCAATTGGTATGAAACCAATTGGACGTGAAACTAGGCACAAAATGTGTCAACTTTCATGAAGGAAGCTTACTAAAATTCTGCTTGTAAGGTAACTTGAAAAATGACCAAATTCGAATTAGTGCAATTAAGACCTGAAAATTGACCATTTGGGCAGTAGTTAGTGTTTAGGCCATAACTCACTCAAAACAGGTCCAATTTATCTGAAATTTTTACCATGAATAGTTGAGACATATATCTATAAGTCTTATGAAGATACCAAAGCCCAGAAATGACCATAAGCAAGTCAAATAGCTTGCACAAATTCGGGTCCAAAAACTGGCCGAACCAAAATTGACCTAAAAAGACTTAAAGTGACCAATTTTGGTACATTCTGACTAGCAATACTAAAATGACCATAACTTGGTCGAGTAAACTCAGAATGACCTGAAATTTTGCCCCGCGTGCAATAAGACATAGATCTACAAGTTTGTAGTTTTGACCGAAACCCGAAAACCGAGGGAACTAGGTCATCCGGCTAGGTGAAATTAGTATACCAGGATCCGACAAATTGCAATAAAACGCAATATACACGGAAATGAATTGGGTAACATGTACCAACCCTAAAAGGCTACAAATGTGACATATTGATAACATTAAAACCTAATTCACCTAGAATGCATCGAGGGTCGACATCTTAGGTTGACTAAGGAAATAATAGAACTCAATGAATTAATTATTAAGCATTATCATTAGAGACAGTTTAAATGAGTACTGAAACACTTTAAATTGTGTTTCTCAGTTAGCAAGGACTCAGGGAAAGGGAAGGAAACACTGAGTCAGAGCCAAGAGACAGTTATTAGAAGTTTGTGCACAATAATTATTTCTTTTGAATTTTTCAATTGAAATAAACTATGGTTATTTGTATGTTATTGTTTTAAATTGTGTTTGTGCACAATAGCTATTTCTTTTAAATTTTTCAATTGAAATAAATTATGACTATTTATATGTTATTGTTTTAAATTGTGTTTGTGTACAATAATTTTGATTTCTTATTTTCTACTTAAAAATTTATTTGAACATTATAGTTTTAAATTGTGTCAGTGCACAATACTTTTTATATTCACTGCTTTTACCAGAAAATTTATTTGGAGAAATGAGTTATGAATAATATTTGATTGTTTTAGCTTTGAGAATCTTATTTGGAAATTATTGTGTTGCCCACTTTGCAAATGGAAATTTTAAGATAAAATATGATTTGTGGTTTGTATAAAATATTTAAATATTGTGATTTGGAATTGTTTTGATTCACACTTAGCATGGCACTGTTACTATGTTCCTCCTCCATTTATGGGGTGAGTGTGATTATATTCCTCCCTCTTTGACTTATCAGTCTGGGGTGAGTGTGATTATTTTCCTCCCTCTCTGGTTTACCAGTTGAGGTTGTAGATCGGATGAGTACTCATTAGCTAGCTAGCCACCTCCTTCATTGATTTCGATTAGTGGGGTTTAGATTGCTTTGTCGTGGTGTATAACACGGCATTGATCGAAAACTTTGTGTCATGGCTTAAGTTGTGTATGAATTGGCAACAATGTGTTTATCAAATTATTTGACCCAAAATTTTTCTATAATGAGCTTTGATAATTTGTGAAATGTAATTGTGCAGCATTTATATTGTGTTATTGATTTGCAAAACGGTATTATTCAGTTATTTGATCAAATTGTGTTATTGATTGGCAAAATTGTGTTATTCAGTTATTTGATCAAATGGTATTATTGATTGGCAAAACTGTATTATTCAGTTATTTGATCAAATTTGTGTTATATGAACTTTGTAAATTGTGAAATGGAATTGTGAACTATTTGATTTGTGAATTGTCAATAAAAGATTTATGTATCGCATTTCAAATTGTTATTATGCAACATTGAGTTAATTTTACTCAGCGATAGCTTTTCATTGCTGTCGCAGGTAGACAGACTGACAGGGCAGTAGACTAGGCTGTTAGTGCTTCAGTGAGAGATTATCAGGTATATTGAGTATACCATATTTTGCATTTTGTATTGTAATGTATGTTCACTATTTGTATATAGTGTTCTCGATTTTGAGCAGTTGTAAATTAAAATTGTACATTGAAGTTGTAAAATAATTTGTAAATTATTTTGGTTTGTAAATATTATGGTATATTTCTTTTATCTCAGCCTTTGAAAATACTGAAAAATTTTTGTGGATTTAAGTTGAGAAACACATTGTGTTAATTAAATGTTGGAGTTTGAGATTGAAAAATATATTTAAAATGCTTTTTTACAGGTTTTTGAAGAACTGTTTTATTAAAAATATAGATGGTACTCCACCAAAATTTTTACAGAAATTACTAATAATTCAAATGTGTTAGCTGTTTCACTTCAATTTACAAAAAAATTTTAACACCTGTAAATAGTGCTCACCACTATAAAAAGAAGTAAGAAAAGTTTTAAAATCCCTTGTAGTGTATTAAATGGGTTACCAGTAGACGAAGTTGGTAATTCATTAGGTATACTACGGGATCATATTATGCCTTACAGAGGGGTAGGGTGTGACAGCCCGTACCATGATTGGGCAGGGGGTTTGAAGTGAAATTGGGGAGAGAACTGTTTTCTTCAATCTTCAACCATCCATTTCTGATCAGGACCTGTACTCTTCCCCTAAGAGCTCCACAATTATCTGTCGAGTACTGAGTTCCCCTCTATGATATTCACATCGGGCATTGGCATCATACCACCTGGGATATGGTGGCTGAATTGGATAAAGGGGGATCGTCACTATCTGATTTATACTGAGAAGGTATTGGTATATTTTGCTGAGTGGGAAGGAGAGACGTGGATCAGAATTTCTCTGTGGTCTAGGATTATTTTAGGGAGGAGGTAGTCTTGGTTGAACAGGTTGAGGAGGCTGTCTAGGTTGGTAAGCTGTTTGCGGTGGATACTGTGGGCGTGGGTGAGGATAATTTGGAAAAGGAGATGGAAAATTAGCTATTGTCGGGCCATGAGCAGGAGGATATGGCCGAAAATTATTCTGAGAAAAAGAAGGTTGCGTTTGTCAGGTAATGGAGTGCACATCACCTTCTTTCTTTTTACCAAAGCTAGCAGTCTTCTTTGCAGGATTCTCAGTCAACTCTTGTAATCATCCTAACCTTAGGTTACCTTCAATTCTTTCGCCAGCTTGGATGATTTCTGAAAAGCTGTTAGAGGTATTTCCAATCATCAAATTGAAATATGGAACTTTTACCGTTTCAATGAATAGGGAGCAGAGTTCATTGTCAGTCACTGGAGGATGCACTTCCGCTGCTTTCTCTCTCCATCTCTGGGTATACTCCTTAAAGCTTTCTCTTTCTCTCTGCACCAGATTTTGGAGGTCTCTCCTTGTGGGGGCGACGTCACAGTTGAATTTGTACTGTTTCAGGAAAGCGTCGGCCAAATCTTTCTAGGAGTGCAGTTTGCTCCTATCTAGTTGAATGCACCATCTCAGGGCTGTCCCGGAGAGACTCTCGTGGAAGAAGTGGACCAGGAGTCTGTCATCTTCTGTAAGGGCAGACATCTTGGCGATGTAAGTAGCCAGGTGAATGTGAGGGTCTGAATTCTTGGTGTATTTGTCGAAGTCCGGGACTTTGAATTTGGGTGGCACTACCACATCCGGCACCAACCTTAGTGATGACACATCTACCGAACCATACATATTCAGGCCCTCTATTGCCCTTAATCTTTCTTCAAGATCAGAGAGCTTCTCATTCTCTCTCACTCTGCTCTCTCCTACTATGTGAGCTATCCCCCCTGTTAGGAGAAAAGGGGCAGGGTGAGCTGGAGGGATCAGGATAGAAGGGTGTAGCTCAACATTTGAGACAGCCGGGCAATAGGGGAAAGGTAAGTCATTATTTAGGAGGGTTGGATTGACAGTGATTGTCGAATCCAGAATAGGTGGCTGAAAAGTAAAAGAGGTTGAAGCTTGGTGAGAATCAACCATTGTAGGAAGTGGGGGAGGTAATGGTAAATTTGGTTCTGATGCAGGCTTATTTTGGGACATCTCCTTCATCAGTTTCATGAGCTCTAATACTTGATCTCTCAATTCGAAAACTTATCCTTGTAGCTTCTGGACTTGCTCCTGATCATCCATTATCTTCTTCGTTCGTGATCTTGTTAAGTACACTCGTCTCGATCGAACTGCTTGTCCGGTCAGGCTTACTTTGTTTGAAGCAATATTGATTTCCTGTGGGAAAAATCATTAAATGAATTTCAAATTTTAAAAAAAATTAAAGGTCCTAATTTGGACAAAGGATACGATGGCATCTGAAAGCCAGGAATGGGATCTATAGAAGGATAGTTGCGTCAATTTTATCATGGCATCGCTCGAAGTCTAACAGTGAATGACTGGATCGAATGCGTGTCTATGATACTTAACCATATGGCACATTCGTCTTTTCGCATAACCCTAGCGAGGATAGTTCCTACGGGAGTCATACTATTCATTCACAATTTCGCTAGACAATGGTCCAAAGTGATTCATTAATCAAATAGTTCATACATATATTTTACAATTGCCTAGGCTCAGGGAGACTTTTTAGAATGCAATGGCATCTTTTGAGATACTCGTAGAGCCTTTCTTCTTGCCGGGCGAGGTTGAATGTTTTCAAGGCATATTCGAATTCTGGCAAAAGCTCTTGTTTCCCTCGTGCTATCATTCTCTCCAGTTGGTCAATATTTTCTCTTAGCTCTTGATGGAGAGTAGCTTGTCTTTCTCTTTCTTTTCTTTCTTTAGCACACTCCTTCAAAATATCATTGATAAACTGTGCTTGCTCTTTTAGTTTAAGCTTCTTTTTTTTTGCCCTCTTGTTTATACTCTTCCATGAGTATCTCTTGGTATTTCATTTTCTCTTACAATTCGTCATTCCGAACTCCTGCCTCCCTTACTGCGCCTAGGAGGGTGATCTTTTCCCTTTCCCACCGCGTTTCTTATTTCTCAAATTCTGCCTTTTTTTTGTCATTGCTTCTTCCCTGAGCCTTTTTACCTCCCTTTTGAGGATTTGCTGTCAGTCCTCCAACTGGCTTATCCGTTCTAGTAATTGCTGGTTCTCGATATCCGATCTTTGTAGAGAGCTGACCAAACGAGCATTAGCTTCTTCTGAAAGGGTGTTCTGATGGGGGATGCTACCTTCAGGTTCTGTTGGCTCGGCAGTTGGGTATCCTTGATTCCTGCTGGCCCTCTATCTAAGGTAATATTCTATAGCACCCGGCCCTCTAGGCTATCTCTCAATCATAGTAATGCTTTCCTAGGATTTGCGGAATACTTTCAATTTTTCCTCGCTGCCGAGCTCATGATAGAAATGACCTTGATGGTATTCTTCAACACCGAGCGCAGATTGGGTTGAACCGAACTGCCTCATTATCAAAGCCGGGGCGTAACTCGTGTATCCAGTCACTCTGATCAAAGATACCGAATGATTACTCCGGGTACTGAACAAAATAGGTTGACCCCAACGTCCACAATTTCCTCCAGCAGTAGTTGTGACTGTTAAAGCTTAGAATCAGCTCTTGCCACTACAGCTCGTTCTTTGGACTGATTCCTAATCTAGTCATTTTCTCAATAAGAGGCTAGTCAGGATACCAAGTTAATCCCTTAGTCTCCAGAGGACACATATGACTGAGGATCCAAAGGTGTAATAATTGAGAACAACACTTAATAGATCCCCTGCCTTGTCGTCGATAATAAGAAAGAGTCAATAGGGTCTCTGCAAGGATTGCGGGTATTGGGTTGACCTTCTACTTTTCTACTGCCCAAAACACTTCTGTAACACTGCAGGTTATAATTCCTAAAGGCCCGGGAAATAAGATTAGGCCATAGATCCCCAAAGCTAGTGCCAACGAAGCTTGCTCCCATTGTTCATTCTGGATGTACAGGTCCAACTGCTTCTTGAGGTAGGTCCAATACCACCCATGTGTGTTCCTTTTGATAGTTTCTCTTGCCTTTGCTTCCTCTGGGGGGATCCCCAATATATGCGCAAATCGTTTCCAAGTCTGCCTATGCTCGAGGTATAGGTAGATCTGATTCTGTGCCACATAAGGAATCTCTAGCAGCGCCTGATATTCTTCCATAGTGGGGGTTGTATCGATGTCGTTGAAGGAGAACACCCCATACTTGGGATTCCAAATTGATAGCATGGCCTTCAGTGCCGAAACTTGGACTTTGACCTGTATCAAGGTCGCAATCCTTCCATATTTTTGCTCAAACTTTGCCTTGACATGATCGGGAAGCGATTTCCAACTACTAGATAGACCCTTGAGACCGGTCATTCTGACTTCAACCTTGCTTGGGTCTAACAAAGGTAACAGGCCAGTATCTGCCCCGGTGACATCACTTTGTGGGGACACTGAACTATGAGGTGTTCTGGACCATAGTCTAGCGTTCTGTTCTTGTCTAAGAACTTCTTCCGTCGACTGACTCGAGGATGCCATGTTAAAATTGATGTTTATTCTTTTATAGACCCTAATTCTATGATGCCTGTGGAGAAAACTCATTAGTAGAACAAATTCAGGTAATTTTGAATTATACCGTTGGCAGGGCGATATCTACACATCTATCAAAGTAGGAAGATGTGTAAATCATCCTAACAGTATGATTCAAAATTACCCTCAAAACTAAAAAAAACACAAGAAAACACATACAGAGTAGGGTGAGAGCAAATATGTCCCTTTTGTCCTAAAATAGGGAGAATCCTAGTACCGGGTAAGTGCTATCTGATTGAATAGTTCTATCTTATGAGATAGTTTGCTACAGCTTTCAGCTACTGTGATAGTTTAGCTCAAGGTTTAATTTTCTAAAAGCCACAGGTTCCCGAATTGCCCCTACTATAGACAGTAGAGCCTCATTCCATCACCATGATACTAACGGGAGAATTCCACGGGTATCGCAGTAGATGGAGCGAGTTTCAATCTGAGCAGAAGCCTTCACGGATACTAACGGGGTAAAACCCACGAGCACCGCTACATGACTCCCTCCTACTTCCCTAAAGGGTAAGAAAGCCCGGGTATAGGGCTGAAATGTGTGAGGACATTGTGTAAGTAATCGGTGTGTGAAGGGACACATTTACCTCTTCCCTTCGTGAGAGAGTTTTTTTTACATTTTTTCGACGAAAGTTGCTGTGGGAGATAAGATAACCAAAATAAGCAAGAATGGTCATAAAGCATAATAACAAATCAATATATCAAGACTTTCAAATTTTGCAAATTAAACCCCCCTTTAATTATGATTTCAATTTATATAAGCATAAAACTAAATCTGTTCCTGGACCTCCAAACCAGGGTATTTAAAAATCTCCCCAGTGGAATCGCCAAGCTGTCGTAAGGTATTTTACAATCGCCTGGACGAAGCTCTTCACCGAAGTGGGAAAAGTGAGGAGTCGCCACTTTAATTTTGAGGGAAATTAAAGAAAACTATTTGTGAAGGTAAATTAAAAAGCAACCACTTCGAAAACAGAGATTCTAAGTTCGAGGTCCGTAAATGGGTGGGGAAGGTGTTAAGCACCCCACCTCGTCCCTCAGTGAGGGTAAACAGATTTAATGTTTTGCTCTTCATAAGTTAAAAAGATAATTAGAGGGTTGAGATAGTGATGATGTTAATCCTTTGTGCGACACAAAGGAATATTTGATATTTCACTTATTTTGGATTGCCCCAAGAACACAAGTTCATGAGATGGCCCTTTAGTGAATAGGTATCGAGTAAAGTTATCTTGTGTATTAGAGTTGTGTTATTTTTAATTTGGGTTTTGTTAAGAGAGCTCGGATAAGGGGTTTCTACCAATCTCTTGGTAGATTTTATTAAGAGTTTTAAGCGGGAGACTGCGGATAAGAACTCTCCTCCGATCTCCACAGATTTTATTAAGGTTTTGACAGAGAATCGGGTAAGAACTCTCCCCTGACCTCTTAAAGCATTTGATTTAAAGTTCCTTAGTGGAGGATCTAGGATAAGAACTCTCCTCCGACCTCCGTGTTTTATTTGAATGAGAATCAGGTAAGAACTCTCCTCGGACCTCTTAGAGTATTCGGTTTAAAATTTTAAATGAAGGATCTCGGATAAGAGCTCTCCTCCGATCTCCATGTTTAAATGAGGATCAGCTAAGAACTCTTGTAACATCCTCACTTTAGCTAGTCCGTGCAGTCTACTGTTCCGGTGATCGGGTCGGTCCGGACAGCTAGAATGTATGGAAAAATATTTAAACTAAAGTGAGGGACTATAATTAACTCAAATATTAATAAGAAAAATTTAGGAAAAATTTTAGAAATCAAATACACTAAGGTTAAACGAAATAAACACTGTGGATGGGTAACCCGAAGGGAAAGTGACGGTGAAGGCCGTTAGCGGCCCTAGACCAGGGGGAAAAATTATAAAATAATTTTTGAGACTCCAGAGAAGGGTTATTGAGGTTCTTATGGCATTAGAATTCCAAGAAAATACTTAGAAAATTTTTCTATCGGTACACACAATTTTAGCTCGGTAAGCCAAACGGAGGGCATTTTAGTCATTTCGTCTTCAGAGATGATTTTTAACCAACTTGTCCATTTATGTAAATGAATTATATGACATAAAATGTGAACAAATATTAATCAAAATTGATTTAAAAATGAATAAGAAATGAAAGAAAAATAAACAAGATAATGGGATTTATTACCTCATGCTTATGTAAGCATGAGGTAATTAAAAGTGTATGGGCCAATCAAATTTAAGAAAAACCATTAAAATGAAATAAAATGAGTAAAGAAGGCAGAATTCTAGAAACCAAAAATCAGCTCCCTATCTTCTTCTTCATGCCGCCACTCACCCTTACCCATTCCACCATTAACAACTTTCCATTTCTCATTTTTCTTAGCTTTCTTCCACTAAAAACCCTAATTACCAATACAAAAATTCATTCTATCATCTTGGTGATTATTGTGGGAGCAAAAAGGAAAGGAAACTAAGACTTTGAGCAAGGAGGAAAATCACTCCATTAGAGGTTAGTGACCTAACCTTGTGTATTTCACTTTAAATTCATGTTTAAAGGCTTTAAATTAGTGCAAATGACAAAGGAAATTGGTTAAATACCACTTGTATGCCATCTCTTATTTTTGGCAGCCATGGTTAGGGTTTGATGGTGTTGAGTTTAATGAAGTTAAAAGGGTATTAGGGCTGCCCACAATATGTATTTGTTAAGTAGATTGATGAAATAAAGTAAAAGTGCATGTTTGATAATGTTGAGTTAGGGTTTGGAGTGGGAAATGAGACCTTGATCTTGTGATGAGGGAAGTAGATTTTAATGGTCAATTAGTAACCATTTGGTTTGGTTTGAATAAAAAATGAAGTGAATTGGGTTGTGGGGTTTGAGGTTGGAGTGGCTGCCTTGGGTGACCTGCAGGTGTAGCTATGAGTCCAGCCTGTTTGGACAGCCATAACTTGAATTGTAGAGGTTCAATTGGTGTTTGGCCAATTGGACATAAAACTAGACACATAATGGCACAACTTTGATGAAGAAACCATGCCCAGAAAACTAAACCAACTTGACCAAAAGCTTGCCCTAATTCGGGTGACCTGCACTCTGCCTGGGCAAAATGACTAAATGAATAGTGTTTGGTCATTTGGCCATAACTCAATGTAGAAAGGTCCAATTGACCTGAAATTTTACCAGCAACAAGGTGACATATATACCAACAACTTTCATGAAGAAACCTGACCCAAATTATGATCATAACCTAGTCAAATTGCCAACCAAACTTGAGACACCAAATCTGGCAGAATCAGTTTTGCCCAGAATTTTGGAATCTGCCCAATCCGGCCAGTTATGGTGTTTAGGCCATAACTTGAGCTACAAAACTCCAAATGGAGTGATTCAAAAAAAGAAATTCATCTAGACAAAATAAGGAATAACTTTCATGTTGATCACTTTTCCAAAATACCACTGCAAAGGTGATTAATGGAATAGTAAAGTTAAAGCATGAAAACTGAAAATTTTGTCTAATTATCATTAAGCTTAGAGATGGTGTTGGCAACCAATATCAACAAGTTTAAAATGTAAAATGTGGTATGTTGATGATATTTAACCTAATTTACCTATTGTCAATGCAAAAGTCAACATTTTGGTTGACTAATGAAATGAATAGTAATCATTAAAATTTCAATTTCAAAGAATTACACAAATTAAAAGTGTTAAATGCCCTAGTAGTCCTAATGTGATTGGTTTGGATAGGTTGGCATGCCAATAGGGTTCTGTTAGCAGTACTGCATATGGCTTCACGCCGTTCTGTATTTCATGGCATCCCATGCCATTCTCAGAATAATAGCCTTTGGCTATGATAGTGAGTTATTATACTTGGGTTTAACCCCTGATAATTATTACAGCTTATTAGCTGTTCTGTTGCACACCGGGAGACACAATGTGACCGATGGTGTGATGGTCCGGGGTACTTAGTACCCTGTGCCAGTTTACCCGTTTATCCAGTCCAGTCAACTAGTATAGGTTACTCGGGCAGTGTTAATAAATCTTACTCAACTTTAATCGAATAATATTGCAATAAATATTTGAAATTTAGTCCACCCAAAAATGTAAACCTACATTCTGCATATTTTATTATATTTTATTTTATTCTATTTTATATTGTCACCACTAAGCAGAATTGCTTAGCGCCGCTTTGCCACGCGCAGTAATCGAGATTTAGCCGGGAGTCCAGCAGACCGCATCTTGGGTGAGCCATCATATCCGCACTCGAGTTCGTGAGTCACCTCACATTGCAGTGCATTTGGTAGGACATTAGGCCATCTGGGATATTTTGATATTTTGTTATTTTGTATTTTGTAAACTTTTGTTATGTACATTATAAACTCATGTACTTATATTTTGTTGTAATTATCTATGAACTGTGTTCAGAATTAAATATGAGTATTTCTCGTTGAACTTGGTGAATATGAGTTGAATGTAAATTTTGGAATACTGAATTGATTTGAGAAATGATTGAGATTGAGATTGTAATTATATTGGGAGTGTTTTTAAACAGGTGCAGAAGAATTGTTTTCCAAAATATAGCCGGCACTCTGCCGGATTTTCTTTAAAATTTGCGGTAAATATAGATTTTTCCAAAAATTGTAAATAAATAAATAAAAAGGGATAAATTGAAATTAAAACATGAATTGATGTTCCGACACACTGAGTGGCATAACTTGCTCGGCTACACTGTAGACGGGTAAGGGGTGTCACATTTAGTGGTATCAGAGCATCGGTTTAGGCGTTTCTGGGCCTAGATAGAGTACATACCATTGCATTGCATTTGTAAATGTTGAGGTGACACTGATGCAGTCTGTTTGTCTTCTTATTTTGAATAGGACATGGATCCGCCGCAAAGAGCAGTTGATGAAGAGGTGGAGAGTCATGCTCCACCAAGGGCTGAGTCTGGGGGCAGGGGAGAATCTGCTCCACCAGCAGCTGAGGCGCCTGCTCAACCTCAGTTTGCTCTATTCCAACAAATGACCGAATTCTATCGGCAAATGATGGGGACAATTCTACCGCCACAACCACAGCCACAACCTCCACCAGCCCCACAGAAGTCCCATTTGGAGAAATTGCGAAAATATGGGGCTGTAGACTTCTTTGGAAAAAGGGAGGATGATACCATGGCTGCAGAAAATTGGTTGGACAGAACCATCGAGTAATCGAATAGAATCGCACTCGAGCGTAACTCGTGGGTGCTGTGTCCCTACTTCAAGATGACGCATATCAGTGGTGGGACACAGTAACCAGTGAGGTGCAACCGGAATGGATCACCTGGGAATTCTTCCTTGCGGAGTTCAGGAAAAAGTATATTAGCAAAGTGTATTTAGAGGAGCGAAGAAGGGAATTTATCAGTCTGAGACAGAGACAGTTGTCAGTGGCGGAGTATGAGCGTGAATTTGTCAGATTGAGCCGGTATGGGAGGGAGATAGTCCCTACCGAGGCAGAGAGGTGCAGACGGTTTGAGGAAGGTCTTAATGACAACATCAAAGTCATGATCACAGCACTGGAGATTACGGATTTTTCTAAACTAGTGGATGCTGCATCAAAAGTGGAAAGAGTTAGAATCAATGAACAAAATAGAAGGGAAAGACAGCAGAAGAGAGGTCCGGTCGCCCAAAGGCATTCTTCTGCTCCCAAAGAAGAAGAGTAAGGGTCCTCCTACTCGAGTTCAGACCACCACAGGTCGTGGTCGATCTCGAGGCCTGCACCACGCTTACACCTAGGAGAGGCTAGTCCACACCATCAATGGGCAGCTCTCCAGGGACGGTGTTTAGGGGACCAGCCCCTGCATCTTCTGCCTGTCAGTACTGTCAGAAGTGGCATAAGGGGGAATGTTGGCGAGTGACTGGTGCATGCTTACGGTGTGGATCAACAGAACATTAGATCAAGAATTATCCGAAGAGGACTACTACAGTTGCTCCAACACAAACTAACAGACCTGCTCCTGCACCACAAAGAGGTAGGAAGCCTGGTAAACCTGAGGTAGCTGGTCCATCACTAAGGCCTGCATCCGAGTCAGCTGAGAGGCCAGACACTAGAATGCCAGCTAGGGCTTATGCCATCAGAGCTCAGGAGAAGCAAGATGCCCCGGATGTCATCAGGGGTACGTTTTCCCTCTACAACACTTCTGTACATGCATTGGTGGATCCAGGATCCACTCATTCCTACATTTGCATCAAACTACCCATAGAGAGGGGAGTTTCAGTAGAGGAGAGTGATCAAGACATTCAGTCGAAATCCACTAGGCCACAGTGTGGTAGTGAATAAGGTGTATAAAGGTTGCCCGTTGAGGATTCAGGGGTATGAATTCTCGGCAGACCTAATTGAATTGCCCTTCCACGAGTTTGACGTGATTTTGGGAATGGACTGGTTGTCACGTCATCAGGCAATAGTTGATTGCAAATTGAAGAGGATTTCTCTGAAAACTTCTGAGGGTAATGAGATCACTGTTGTGGGTGAAAGGACAGATTTCCTGTCCAATGTTATCTCAGCCACAGTTGCAAGAAGATTGATGAGAAAAGGCTGTGAAGCTTACCTAGCACACGTGGTTGATACTAGGCAAGCTAAGCCGAACTTGTGTGATATACTCACAGTAAGAGACTTCCCAGATGTGTTCCCTGAGGAGTTGCCTGGTTTACCACCAGAAAGGGAAGTCGAGTTTGCTATTGAGGTAATGCCGGGTACAGCACCCATTTCTATTGCTCCTTATAGGATGGCACCCACTGAATTGAGGGAGTTGAAAATTCAGTTGCAAGAGTTGCTTGATAAGGGGTTCATACGCCCCAGTGTGTCACCATGGGGAGCTCCGGTGCTATTTGTGAAGAAGAAGGATGGAACCTTGAGATTGTGTGTTGATTACCGGCAGTTGAATAAAGTAACTGTGAAGAATAAATATCCATTGCCCAGAATTGACGATTTGTTTGATCAGTTGAAGGGAGCCGGTGTATTTTCGAAAATTGATCTCGCATCGGTATCATCGATTGAGGGTAAAGGATGCAAATGTGTCAAAAACTGCATTCAGAACCCGGTATGGGCATTATGAATTTCTAGTGATGACGTTTGGGTTAACAAATGCACCAAAGAGATTTATGGACCTTATGAACCATATCTTCCATCCATACTTAGATCGGTTTGTAGTGGTCTTTATTGATGATATTCTGGTGTATTCCAAGACCAGGAAAGAACATGATGAACATTTGAGGATTGTTCTGCAAACCCTGCGAGAAAAGAAGCTGTATGCTAAGTTGTCCAAGTGTGATTTTTGGATGAGTGAGATCTCCTTTCTTGGACACATAGTGTCAGCTGAGGGGATTAGAGTAGATCCCAAAAAGATAGAAGCAGTGATGGAATGGAAGCCTCCTAGAAATACAACTGAGGTCAGAAGTTTCTTGGGGCTAGCTGGATACTACAGACGATTTGTGAAGGGGTTCTCTCTTATAGCTGCTCCAATGACCAAGCTGTTACACAAGAATGTGAAATTTGGCTGGAATGACAAGTGCCAAGCCAGTTTTGAGAGGCTGAAGGCTATGTTGACAGAAGCACCAGTGTTAACACAGCCAGTGTTGGGAAAAGACTTTGTGGTCTATAGTGATGCCTCGCATAATGGGCTAGGGTGTGTATTGATGCAAGAGGGGAAAGTGGTCGCCTATGCTTCCAGGCAGTTAAGGCCACATGAACAGAACTACCCTACTCATGACTGAATTAGCAGCAATCATCTTCGTGATCAAGATATGGAGGCATTATCTATATGGTGAAAAATGCTACATTTATACAGACCACAAGAGTCTAAAATATTTGCCAACCCAGAAGGAGCTCAACCTTAGACAAAGGCGATGGATTGAATTCCTGAAGGACTATGATTGTGTGATAGATTATCATCCTGGGAAGGCAAATGTAGTGGCTGATGCTTTGAGCAGGAAGTCCATCACAGCTTTAAGATCACTAAATGCCTGTCTGTCCTTAGCTCAGGATGGAGCTATTTTGGTCGAAGTTGCAAGTGAGGCCAACCCTACTACAGCAAATACAAGATGGGCAGAGGGCAGATAATAAACTAATGGCCATTGTGGGAAAAATTTCTGAGGGGAAGGAAAGTGAATATGAGATGAAAGCAAATGGGTGTCTATACAACAGAGGAAGAGTGTGTGTACCAGATGATGGGGAACCGAAGACTAATATTCTGAATGAAGCACACACTAGTGTTTATGCTATGCACCCAGGGAGCACAAAAATGTATAATGATTTGAAGCCTCATTATTGGTGGCCTGGTATGAAGAGGGATATAGCTGACTATGTGACTAAGTGTTTGACATGTCAGCAAGTTAAGGCAGAACATCAAGTTCCATCGGGTTTGTTACAGCCTATAAACATACCTGAATGGAAATGGGACCGGGTCACTATGGATTTTGTTAGTGGTCTACCCCTCACCCAAAGAAAGCATGATGCAGTATGGCTAATAGTGATAGATTGACGAAGTCAGCACATTTTCTGCCAGTTAGGACTGACTACTCACTGGAGAAGCTAGCAGAATTGTATATCAGGGAGATAGTTAGACTGCATGGAATCCCACTTTCTATCATATCTGACCGAGACCCAAGGTTTACATCAAGATTCTGGAAGAAGTTGCATGAATCCTTGGGTACACAACTCCATTTCAAAGATGACTTTTCATCCTCGCACGGATGGGCAATCGTAAAGAGTAATCCTGTAAACAATCAAACCAATTGAACTAATGCAAATATTGAACTGAAATGATAATAATAACATGAAATATATGTCAGGTCCTTGAGGATATGCTGAGGAGTTGTGTCATTGAGTTTGAGGGAAGTTAGGATAGATATCTTCCACTGGCAGAATTTGCATACAACAATAGCTATGAAGCTAGCATCCAAATGGCCCCGTATGAAGCACTGTATGGGAGGAAATGTAGAACTCCAGTGTGCTGGACTGAATTGGGCGAAGATAAGCTGGTAGGGCTGCACTGTGAAACAGACTGAGGAAAAAGTGAAAATAATCAAAGCTAACCTGAAGATTGCCTCCGATAGACAGAAGTCTTATGCCGATCTGAAGAGAAAAGAGATAGAGTATACCGTTGGTGATAAAGTGTTTCTCAAAGTCTCACCATGGAAGAAAATATTGAGGTTCGGAAGAAAAGGTAAGTTGAGCCCTAGGTTTATTGGCCCATATGAAGTCATGGAACGTGTGGGACCAGTAGCCTACAGGCTAGCTTTACCACCAGAGCTGGATAAGATCCACAATGTGTTCCACGTGTCTATGCTAAGACGATACCGCTCAGATCCTTCACATGTCATCTCCATGGAAGAAATTGAAGTACAACCGGATTTGACATATGAAGAGGAACCCATACGAATCCTGGCTCGGGAAGTAAAAGAGTTGAGGCATAAGCAGATTCTACTGGTGAAAGTGCTTTGGAAGCACCACAACACCAAGGAGGCAACTTGGGAAAGTGAAGAGATGATGAGGCAACAGTTCCCTCAACTGTTTGCATTAGGTAAATTTCGAGGACGAAATTTTTATTAGAGGGGAAGAGTTGTAACATCCTCACTTTAGCTAGTCCGTACAGTCTACTGTTCTGGTGATCGGGTCGGTCCGGACAGCTAGAATGTATGGAAAAATATTTAAACTAAAGTGAGGGACTATAATTAACTCAAATATTAATAAGAAAAATTTAGGAAAAATTTTAGAAATCAAATACACTAAGGTTAAACGAGTGAAACACTGTGGATGGGTAACCAAGGAAGTGACGGTGAAGGCCGTTAGCGGCCCTAGACCAGGGGAAAAAATTATAAAATAATTTTTGAGACTCCAGAGAAGGGTTATTGAGGTTCTTATGGCATTAGAATGCCAAGAAAATACTTAGAAAATTTTTCTATCGGTACACATAATTTTAGCTCGGTAAGCCAAACGGAGGGCATTTTGGTCATTTCGTCTTCAGAGATGATTTTTGACCAACTTGTCCATTTATATAAATGAATTATATGACATAAAATGTGAACAAATATTAATCAAAATTGATTTAAAAATAAATAAGAAATGAAAGAAAAATAAACAAGATAATGGGATTTATTACCTCATGCTTATGTAAGCATGAGGTAATTAAAAGTGTATGGGCCAATCAAATTTAAGCAAAACCATTAAAATGAAATAAAATGAGTAAAGAAGGCAGAATTCTAGAAACCAAAAATCAGCTCCCTATCTTCTTCTTCATGCCGCCACTCACCCTTACCCATTCCACCATTAACAACTTTCCATTTCTCATTTTTCTTAGCTTTCTTCCACTAAAAACCCTAATTACCAATACAAAAATTCATTCTATCATCTTGGTGATTATTGTGGGAGCAAAAAGGAAAGGAAACTAAGACTTTGAGCAAGGAGAAAAATCACTCCATTAGAGGTTAGTGACCTAACCTTGTGTATTTCACTTTAAATTCATGTTTAAAGGCTTTAAATTAGTGCAAATGACAAAGGAAATTGGTTAAATACCACTTGTATGCCATCTCTTATTTTTGGCAGCCATGGTTAGGGTTTGATGGTGTTGAGTTTAATGAAGTTAAAAGGGTATTAGGGCTGCCCACAATATGTATTTGTTAAGTAGATTGATGAAATAAAGTAAAAGTGCATGTTTGATAATGTTAAGTTAGGGTTAGAGTGGGAAATGAGACCTTGATCTTGTGATGAGGGAAGTAGATTTTAATGGTCAATTAGTAACCATTTGGTTTGGTTTGAATCAAAAATGAAGTGAATTGGGTTGTGGGGTTTGAGGTTGGAGTGGCTGCCTTGGGTGACCTGCAGGTGTGGCTGTGAGTCCAGCCTGTTTGGACAGCCATAACTTGAATTGTAGAGGTTCAATTGGTGTTTGGCCAATTGGACATAAAACTAGACACATAATGGCACAACTTTGATGAAGAAACCATGCCCAGAAAACCAAACCAACTTGACCAAAAGCTTGCCCTAATTCGGGTGACCTGCACTCTGCCTGGGCAAAATGACCAAATGAACAGTATTTGGTCATTTGGCCATAACTCAATGTAGAAAGGTCCAATTGACCTGAAATTTTACCATCAATAAGGTGACATATAGACCAACAACTTTCATGAAGAAACCTGACCCAAATTATGATCATAACCTAGTCAAATTGCCAACCAAACTTGAGACACCAAATCTGGCAGAATCAGTTTTGCCCAGAATTTTGGAATCTGCCCAATCCGGCCAGTTATGGTGTTTAGGCCATAACTTGAGCTACAAAACTCCAAATGGAGTGATTCAAAAAAAGAAATTCATCTAGACAAAATAAGGAACAACTTTCATGTTGATCACTTTTCCAAAATACCACTGCAAAGGTGATTAATGGAACAGTAAAGTTAAAGCATGAAAACTAAAAATTTTGTCTAATTATCATTAAGCTTAGAGATGGTGTTGGCAACCAATAGCAACAAGTTTAAAATGTAAAATGTGGTATGTTGATGATATTTAACCTAATTTACCTATTGTCAATGCAAAAGTCAACATTTTGGTTGACTAATGAAATGAATAGTAATCATTAAAATTTCAATTTCAAAGAATTACACAAATTAAAAGTGTTAAATGCCCTAGTAGTCCTAATGTGATTGGTTTAGATAGGTTGGCATGCCAATAGGGTTCTGTTAGCAGTACTGCATATGGCTTCATGCCGTTCTGTATTTCATGGCATCCTATGCCATTCTGTAACATAATAGCCTTTGGCTATGATAGTGAGTTGTTATACTTGGGTTTAACCCCTGATAATTATTACAGCTTATTAGTCGCTCTGCACACCGGAGACACAATGTGACCGATGGTGTGATGGTCCGAGGTACTTAGTACCTGTGCGGTTACCCGTTTATCCAAATCCAACTAGTATAGGTTACTCGGGCAGTGTTAATAAATCTTACTCAACTTTAATCGAATAATATTGCAATAAATATTTGAAATTTAGTCCACCCAAAAATGTAAACCTACATTCTGCATATTTTATTATATTTTATTTTATTCTATTTTATATTGTCACCACTAAGCAGAATTGCTTAGCGCGTCGCTTTTGCCACGCGCAGGTACTGGAGATTTAGCTGGGGAGTCCAGCAGACCGCATATTGGGTGAGCCATCATATCTGCACTCAGAGTTCAGAGTCACCTCACATTGCAGTGCATTTGGTAGGACATTAGGCCATCTGGGATATTTTGATATTTTGTTATTTTGTATTTTGTAAACTTTTGTTATGTACATTATAAACTCATGTACTTATATTTTGTTGTAATTATCTATGAACTGTGTTCAGAATTAAATATGAGTATTTCTCGTTGAACTTGGTGAATATGAGTTGAATGTAAATTTTGGAATACTGAATTGATTTGAGAAATGATTGAGATTGAGATTGTAATTATATTGGGAGTGTTTTTAAACAGGTGCAGAAGAACTGTTGTCCAAAATATAGCCGGCACTCTGCCGGATTTTCTATAAAATTTGCGGTAAATATAGATTTTTTCAAAAATTATAAATAAATAAATAAAAAGGGATAAATTGAAATTAAAACATGAATTGATGTTCCGACACACTGAGTGGCATAACTTGCTCGGCTACACTGTAGACGGGTAAGGGGTGTCACAACTCTCCCCTGACGTCTTAGAGTATTCGGTTTAAAATTTTAAATGAGGGATCTCAGATAAGAACTCTCCTTCGATCTCCATGTTTTATTTAAATGAGGATCAGGTAAGAACTCTCCCCTGACCTCTTAAAGTGTTTGTTAGGATCGTATATCGTAAGGATTTTAAACTAAGGATTTTAGCGCTAGAGAGCGCTAGAAACCCGCACAAAGCTTTTTTAAAACCCACTGAGCCTTATGACTAGAGGGTGGATACAAGCCTTATTTAAACATCTTGTTTCACTATCGTACTATTCTCCGATCTCTGATAAGTGCATCCGATCTGGTCGCTATTTGCCGATCCCTAAGTTTGAAATTTGACTTTAGTAAGCCGATCTCATTTGTTTGAATTTATTGTTGTGTTTCTGAAACCTTCCGCGACGTGTCAGGAAAGCGAGCCGATTTCGCTAACCGATGTGTCGCTTGGGACTTTGTGAGCATTAAATGCTCAGACGGGTATAAATAGGGGGAGGGTCAATCAGTTGCTCCCTTATGTCACTTTCAGCACTTTGCTAGCAATTTTAACATTCTCTCTTTTCTTTAAGTATTTCCGGCACCTATCACATTCCGATAAGGATTTTGATTCTTTTCTTAGTTAAACTTCTTTTATTTTCTTGAAAATGAGCAGCGTTGAGGGTCAGAGAGCTGCGAGCCCGCCTTCTGTCCATGTTTCGTGGACCTCGGAAGAGGGCAACATAATTAGATCAGGTGGTCAAACCAGAACGGCCCTCGTTCTGGTAGCTGGTCTGGCTGCCAGACCGAGGCGAGGGGCATCTTCCAGAAGAGAAAACTTGCCAGTGGATGAATTGCCTTTGGTTCTGAGGGAAACCGATCTTCAATCTATAAGTCAGGAGTACAATCTGCAGATCGACTCCTTTGAACTGATCAAATGCCATGGCGATCATCCGGCCGATCACTTCTTCGATGAGAGCGATCTCATCATGGTGTATGAAGAGCAACTAAAGGCCAGGCTCCGTTTTCCTTTGGACGAATTTTACAAAGCCGTCTTAAAATTCCACCATGTCTCAGTAGCTCAAGTGCACCCGAACTCCTGGCGAACTCTAATAGCTTTTCGGGGCCTTTGCAGAGCTAAGGGACTGGAACCCACGGCTAAAGTCTTTGCTAAACTACACAAGCTCACCCGAAGGAAGGATGATGAGTTCTGGTTCTTTCAGGCTAAGCCTAACTATTCTCTCTTTACCGATCTCCCTTCTTCATTGAAGAATTGGAAGAACCGGTTCTTCATTTTGAGGAGCAAGATTCGAAATGGCTTTGATGGCAACCCACGGAGTTGGCAACACCTGGTCGCTCCCATCCCAAAAAGATCGCTTTAAGTAAGGACGAAGATGACATAGTGAAAGAGTTAAAGTCTCAGGCGTCCACTCAGAAATTCTCATGCTTAGACGCGGTGATAGCCGAACTGAAGTATTGGATGATGCGGCTGATCACTGACGAAGAATACGAGCTTCAGCTCTCTGACCTCGGCCCTGGTACTACCCATATCTCTGGTATTTGAATCTTAGTGAACTCACTGACTTCTTCTTTGTGCAGGTATGGCGGGCAGCGATGCTTCCCAGGAGAGCGGTAAGCGAAAGAGGGAGGTCTCCAGAAAAGTGAGGGCGATTAAGGGGGCCACCATTGTTGATGTTCAAACCCCACGTCGTGAATCAGTAGAGGTGCTAAGATCTCCTCCCTGATCTCAGGAGCAACCGATCCCTGAGGTAGAGGTCATCGCTCTTGCTCCTCAGCAAATCGAGCTTCCACCTCCCCCTCCTCCTCTGATCTCTTCTAATGTGGAAGGGGAGTCTTTCAGTCCCACGGTCAGACGCTTTCCCAGGGTGCTCAACTCCTAATCCAATCGCTGGAAAGGAACTGCTCTACTAGAGGGAATCCCGGCCTAGCCAAAGTCATGGGAACTTCTATTTGCTTCCAAGAAGATCGAAATAGGTTGGCAAAGGAGAGCTTTGATGATATCTTAGCTCAAACAATGAGCTTAGGCTTAGAGGCCATTGCAAACCAGCACATACTCAGAGAGAAAGCCCACCGCTTGAAGAAAGAGATCCTTAAGGCGGTCGAAGATGCCTCTGCTGCACAAGCTCAGCTCTCCTCTGCTAATGACTACATCGCCAGAATGGATGATCAGATGAAACATTATGAGGAGAGGATAACGGAGGTGGAACGAGAACTTGAAGACTCTCGAGCTGGTTGGTCTGCCGATCTCGCTCGTTATGCTGAAGACCTTCGGGCGAAGGAGGAAGAGCTCCGAGCCAAGGATGAGGAACTCCAAGCTAAAGAAGAGGAGAGCACCACAAAGGAGGCCGGGGCTTATGTGAATGCTCATAATGACCTTCTAGCCTAGCTGAGGAAGCGGTATCCTGAAGAGGACTTTTCCTGGATGAATGAGCTCGCCCCAAAGGCTGAAGATGAGAACGATGAGGAGCCCGAGAGAGCAAGAGAAAATGAGAGAAACGACGATGTACTTGAAGAACAGGCGGGGGGAGACCCTCCAGCTGAATGACTTGTAAATTTTATTTTGATATGCAATGAAGTCCTTTTTATTCAATTTTTTGATGAGATCGGAAAGTGTCCAAATTGTATGAGTACTTAATCACTTTGAACGTGTTGGACAGTAAACTTAAAAGCAACTATTAACCTAAGTATAAGAGGTCTGAAAAACATTGTAAGCATGAGATCGGACTAAGCCATGACCCAAACTCCGGGTAGAACTTTAGAACATTAGAATTGGAAAGACTTGATTTGAATTCTTAAGATCGGAATCATCATTAAATCGGACAGACATCTTAACTTTATTTTAAGAAATATCTGGGACATACAAATAAGGAACCCGATTCTAGCATTAGATAAGTGACTTTCCACAATATTTGTAAAAAGAGATCGGGAGGCAAGACTGGATGGTACGAAGACTTGAAATTAGTTTGAACCCCTCTGATAAGAGATCGGAAAACAATCAACTAAGTATGGGATCAGTTTATTCCCTGATCGAGCAATCGATGTCTTTGGAAAGATTATTTATGATCGAAGGACATCGGCTGGGAGTCGATTTTAAAGTCCCTTGACCTCGGTGATCGGCCAAAATATGGTGTCGGCATTAATATTTATTCAAATAAAACTTCAAAGAATCAAAGGATAAATCCTAAGTTTTGTCGAAAATCCAGCAAAATTTTTCCTATACCTAGGACCTACCCAACCTGCAAATTGAGCCAAATGACACTTCTAATACACAAATCCCACATCCACATCTCATTATCATTATATGGCCCCTCCTGGACTGTCCAAAATAGCCAATACTCACAATTTTAAAAAATTATATTTTAGTCTCTGTAACTATCATTTTATTATAAATCATTTAAACGAGCTCTAAAATTTATAAAATTCTACCCCGCGGTCCTTAACAACATTAAGAAGTTAATACGAAAGGATTTATAATTTTATAGCTATCTACAAATATTTTATAGATTTTTATTCTAAATTCAGCATTAGGTAATTGAAGAAACTTAGGGTTTAGGTTTACCTATGCCAATTCTAATGCTTGAAATGCGCTCGAGACATCTGAAAATGGTGTAGTAGACTATAACTTAGTCCCAAATCAGAAGTTGTTCCAGCAGGCTGTCTGTTTAGCCCGAAAATACAAATCCAAGCAACAGTCGAATTTCCATGAAACGAAAGTACTTACGTGAAGCCCATAACACCAGGGATTAGAATAAAATTGTTAGAAAATTAATTAAGCTCATTTGAAGCTCGAAAAAACATTACGAAATTCGAGAGACCCACCGAAATTTTGGTGTCAAAAAATTTTAAAATTTATATGATTGTGAAGCTCTCGTTGAGTAAAGCACGCCGGTACTCTCAGAATTTTGGTGGGGTTCTCAGTTTGGGAGAAATTTAGCCTAAAAATCGAAATAGGCTAAAACTTTTCAGACAAAAATTGGACAAACCACTCAATGGAATTAGGTGTTCTTAGTGTCTATAAAAAGCTCTTGAGGAGTAGAAGAGGTTTGAGACAAGATCTGATTCGATTGGTGATAGGATCGGCCGAATTTTGACAGGGAAGATGAAGAGATGTGCCGCGTGAAGGAGAAAGTTTGGGCTCATTTTTCGGCATCCTGGGGCGGCATTCAGTGAAGGGAAGGCATGGAGTGGTGCGCCGGTGACTAGGGCTTTTATACTCCATTTATCAAGTAATTTGGCTTTTATACTTTGCAGATTCACATATCTCTAAAGCGGATGGAAATCTCTAAAGTTGAGAGATTTCTTATCCTTAAAAGTAATTAGTGGAGATTAGTTGTCTTCCACTAATAAGAAGACTTTTACATTTGTCTTCATCTCATCCAATTAAATTGATGAATTGTCATTATCTCATGGTGCCATTTGGCATATTATGCTATATCACCACCAAGCCACTATGTCACATTTATCTCATGACTTCATAAGCCATTTAAGCCATATTAATTCTTCTTACATTATAATTTATATCTAATATAAACTCCTTTAATCATAAGCTTATATTTGACAATTAAATATAAACTAATTTCCTTTTTATTACTTAATTCTTTGAATTTAGTTTCAACTTATGCTAGGGACTTTACTATCTTATTACAAACTAAATTCATTAATTTAATAATCAATTAAATTATTTAATTTATTAATTAAATTAATAATGTCTTGATCACAATAGTTCTATTGCGTTTGACTTTTTAAGTTTATAACAAAAATATGATATTAACTCTTTAATATCATTAGAACTCTTTCCATATCTAAAGTGAAATTCTCTTTCCACTCTTAGTTTTCATAAATCATAGTTAATACCTAGCATAATATGCCAAAACTACCCAATTAGCGATGAATAAAATTCATTCCATTCTTTAGAATATTATTCATACATACCATGCATTAAAGTCTCTTCATTACAAAGTCTCGATTCTTGCTAGGGTCACGGTTTATGTCAAACCTTAATTGCATTGAAATATATGATCTCATCTAAATTCTAATTCTCGATTAATAAGACTTACCATCAAAAACTCTTTTCGGACTAAGTCAAATTGTCCTGGCTATGAATTTTCTTTATCAAGAACAATTTAATAGTATAGGACTTTATCTCTATTTACTTAGGATGAACACTTATCTCCATATATAACTAGTCGTAGCTAACACTCGCTTAGTGCAAATATGTAAGTAATATTAAACTCAAACCACTTACATATAAGATAATCGTGTCATTTCAAGTCAATGGACTATATACACTATTATGATCTAAATAACAATATATTGACAAGAGTAAACTCCATGTATATGTCATCTATGCACCACTAGCTTGACTTACTTATTTTATAAGTGCCCACCGTATTTGTCCTAATATCCTAATGTCAGATAGCATGTGACTCATTATTGCACTTTTATTAGCATCTTATACTAATATGTGGAAACAAATAAAGGTAACAGTTTTACCAGATATAATATGTCCAACATAGTATCCTTGACTATTTACCAATATTTGTAGCACTTGTGTCGGACAGTTTCTTCACTCATGTTCTCAACTCTTTGAGAATGGAACTTTCGATAAGAAGCTAAAGGGCTATTCAATTAACCTTAAACATTTTAAGCTAAAATAACATAAAAGCCATTTATTAGAAATTATTTACAATACACAATATTAAGGTATTGCTCTAGGGCATACCACTAACAATCGTATTAGTATTACTGAAAACTTGAGTATGAGTAACAGTTCTTTCGTTGGAGCGCTAGATTGAACCAGTGCTCTGGGCTAACTAGTCACTTGTTCCTTTTTTCTATGAGGCAGTTGATACATTTCTTCACTTTGGGCATGGCTTCCATTAGCACTACCTTGAGAAGTTCATGGCCGAAGCTGCCTCTCAAACTCCCTAGCAGTTTTAAACACTGTGTCAAATTCTTCTGACTTAAAGACTTGGCCATCATAAAATACTAGAAATGGCAAATTGAGCTTCTCAAAGAAAACATGTATAAACTTTTCCATGGTATTGTGAAAGTGAAAGATCTTATATTCTAGCTGTTTCCGGGAGTTAAATAATTTAAATAATTTACTTGGTTTGCTAATGGTAAAAAACCCCAAGGTACCACTTAGTTACAAAATAAATCACGGACCCTGAAATGAAGATGAGCGAAATCACATGGTACTTTTTTATAATTTTCAATTTTATCCATGTCAGCACGTTTTTGTTTTACGTCAGCATCATTTAATAGAGAGAAGACAGAAAGTTATCATTTGCTAATGGTGCGAAATCTCAGTGTACCACTTTATCACAACGTGAACTACAAACCTTGAAATGAAAATAAGCAGAATCACATGGTACGTTTTTGTAATTTTCCCTAAAAAATATATTATATAACTAATATGTGATTTAGTCATATAATTAACGATTAGAAGATAATTTAATGAATTTAATATTAAAATTATTTAAAAAATTAAAAATAATATTAAATTGCATGCATTTATAATTAAAGATAAATTTAGCTATATATATATATATATATATATATAATTTTATTGAAATTACAAAATACATCTAAAAAATTGTATAAAATCGGTTCTTTAGTTCTGTTCTGATTCGATTTTAGTATACTTCCAGTTCAATTCGTGATAAAAAATAAGAAACGAACCAAAATAGTATTTATAAATTTAGTTCTGTATAGTACGGTTCGGTTCTTACACTAATTGTTCTTTTCGATCCCATTATGGTTCTTCACTTCGGTTCGAATCTCCTACAAACGTGTACAACAATAGTAGCATTTTCTAATATGTATAGCACGTTATCTATATTTATTGTACTTGCTCGTAATTTAATTTTCTTTCATATGTAATTTCAAAAAAATTATCATACTAATTAATTAATAAACCTTAAAATTCATAAAAATTTTATATGAAAGAGCAAGTGTAATAATACAATAAAATTAACAAAATCAAAGTAAGTATCTAGATTAAAATTATGCAAATATCTAAAAAAAAACTTTCATCATACTCCAGTTACATATATTTTAAGTAAATAAGATGTATTTTTATTTATAAATAATTTTTATTTACTAGGATTCAAAATATTTATCTTATTTGGTATGATAAGTAATGCTGCCAATTTTTTTTATTATTCATAATTTTTTTAAAAATTTAAATTTGTCCATTAATAAAAAATTTAAATATTTTTTTTATCCTTTTGCTATTCCGATCCTTTAATTTTTCAAAATTTTATTTTGATTTTCAATATTTATTTTTATAGTGAGCAATGAAAATTGAAGTAAATTGATGGTCAAAATTATGATATATTAATTGACGGAAAGAGTTACGCCATATTAACTGATTTAAATGAATTTTGACTATAAATTAAAAAAAAAATTTTAAACCTTTCTAAAACTGTTAAAAAGAAGAATTAGTTATAGTTATAAAAATTTAAAAAAATTAATTTTTTTAACATTAAGCCCTTACAAATGTGTACAGTAATAGTAATATTTTCTAATATATATTGTACGTTATCTATACTTTTTTTACTTACTCGTAATTTAATTTTTGTACTTACTTGTAATTTAATTTTCTTTCATATGTAATTTAAAAAAAATTATCATACTAATTAATTAATTAACCTTAAAATTCATAGAAATTTTCTTTCAAAGCAAGTGTAATAATACAACAAAATTAAGAAATTAAAGTAAGTATCTAAATTAAAATTATGCAAATATCTAAAAAAAAAACTTTTATCATATTATAGTTATATATATTTTAAGTAAACAAGATGTATTTTTATTTATAAATAATTTTTATTTTGCCAAAGCAGAATTCAAAATATTTATCTTATTAGTTATAATATGTCATGCTGCCAAATTTTTTTTATTATTCATAATTTTTTTTAAATTTCTATTTTTCCTGATAATAAAAAATTTAAATCTTTTTCATCTTTTTGCTGTTCCCATTCTTTAATTTTTCAAAATTTTATCTTGATTTCCAATATTTATTATTTTTAATGTGCAATGAAAATAAAAAAAAATTAATGGTTAAAATTATAATATGTTAATGGACTGAAAGGGAGATCAATAGTCAAAATTATGTCATATTAGCTGATTTATATCAATTTTAACTATAGATTAAAAAAAAAAAACTAAAACCATTCTAAAACTGTCAAAAAGAAGAATTAGTTATAATTGTAAAGGTTAAAAAAAAAATTATTTTTTTAACTTTAAGCCCCACAAAATATATAACAATAGCAGTATTTTCTAATATGCATTGCATGCTATTTATACTTATTGTACTTATTCATAATTTAATTTTCTTTTATATGTAATTTCAAAAAAATTATCATACTAATTAATTAATAAACCTTAAAATTCATAAAAATTTTCTTTCATAGCAAGCATAATAATACAATAAAATTAACAAAATTAAAGTAAGTATCTAAATTAAAATTATGCAAATATCTAAAAAAAAAAAAATTTCATTATATTCTAGTTATATATATTATAAGTAAACAAGATGTATTTTTGTTTGTAAATAGTTTTTATTTTGCCAAAGCAGGATTCAAAATATTTATCTTATTAGGTATAATATATCATATTGCCAAAATTTTTTTATTATTCATAATTTTTTAAAAAAATTTAAATTTTTCCTAATAATAAAAAATTTTAATCTTTTTCATCTTTTTGCTATTCCAATTGTTTAATTTTTCAAAATTTTATCTTGATTTTCAATATTTATTATTTTTAGTGAATAATGAAAATTGAAATAAATTGACAATTAGGGGTGAGCATTCAGTTCGAACCGAATCGAACCGAATTAAATTATAAAAACCAAATTTTAAATTTTAGAAACTGAACCGAACCGAAATGGGTGAAAAATCGAATCGAATCGAACCGCTCTATTTCGGTTCGGTTCGGTTTAAACCGATCAGTTTTATTTTTGATTGATTTTTTAATTTTGACTTGATTTTCAAGTTATTTGGTCTAATTTTGACTTTGATTTGAACCTAATAACCATTAATCAATAAAAATAAACAATTAATATATATACAATTAAATATAATTCATAAATTTACCATAAAAATAAATCAATTCAAAAATCGATTCGGTTCAATTTAGTTCGATTTGAATATATAAATTACTATTCGGTTTGGTTCGGTTTAACATATTTTTTTCTTTTCAAAATCGAACCGAACCGAAATAACAAAAATTTTTATAATGTAAAACAGAACCGAACCAATTGAATCGAATTGACTCGATTCGGTTCAATTTTTTGATTTGAACCGAAATCTGCTCTGCCCTATTGACGATAAAAATTATGATATGTTAATTGACTGAAAGAGAGATCAATAAACAAAATTATTTCATATTAATTAATTTAAATCAATTTTGAATATATATTAAAAAAAATTTAAAACCATGCTAAAACAGTCGTAAAGAAAAATTAGTTATAATTGTAAAAGTTTAAAACATTAAGCCTCTAAATTTTATATATATATAGGTGAAAAAATAAAAAATCATTAACAAAAACTTAATATATGTATTTATAATTATTTCATACATAACATAATTGAAAATAGTAATTTTATTAAAAATATAAAATATTTAGAATTTAAAAAATTTTAAAATATTTAAAAATTTATTTTAATTTTTTATAAATTTAATTATTAATATTAGATAATGCTTAACTTTATAATTTTATCTTAAAACATATAATTATTTAAATATAAAATAAAGTGAAAGGATTGTCAAATAGAATTTCAATTTATTTCAATCATCATATCTATAAACTAAAATTTAAGAATTATATTTTTAAAAAGAAGTTAATAATTTATTTTATAAATAGTACATATAAGATATAATTAACATGAATAGAAATTATATGTATTACATTTTTCAAATGTTTTCGAATTATGACATTTTTTTTAATATATATACAAATATAAATTTATTTTAAATAACGAAGTTTTAAAGATTTTTGAATCTGTACTTTATTTTGTGAAAATAATTTATATATAAAAAATATTTTTTATAAAAATAATTTTTATGATAATAAATATTTTTTATTATTTTATTGTAATATTAAATTAATAATATATTTTTATATTATGTATATACAAATATTTTTATATTTTAATAAAATTATTAATTTTCACAAGATAAATGGATGGTTATCAGAGAAAAATTTTAGATGGGGAGACAAAAAATGTATTTTTGCATTACAAAAGTGTCGTCCCTAACGCCATCTTTTTCTGCAAAGCTTCTTTCCCCCCTTCTGCTGTTCTTTCTTCTTCCTCTACACTGCCACCCATCGCTGATCGCCGCCACTACGACCGCCATTAATCACCTACCCAGCTCTCGTTGCACTGTTTCAGCCCATCAGGACCCAATTAATGCTAGTGAGAAGGTACCCGAACTTCCTTCAATCGTTTCTCTCTCCTCTAACCATGGCTGGATCTGGATGTGAGTCTAGTCTCAAAAAGTTCATCTGCCCATGGGCTTCACATTTGTGAAAGTGGTAGTTGCCGTCTTCATTTTGCGAATTTAACTAGCAAATTTCAACCTTTAGAACTTTGCGGCTCCATTCTAGCCAAGTCAGTTATCCAATTTGAAATCCGCGACCATCACGGTTTGTTTTTGGGTTGAGAGTTTCAATTTCAGACCAACCGATACAATTTTCATTGCGCAAAAAGTTTCAAGATCCGTGACTTTCTCGATGAATTTTCAAACGCTATACACATAAACTCAGTGCGTTATGAACTTTATAGTTTATGTAGGTACTTTTAGATCGCTGAAGTTCTTTCGACACCTAAATTACAATTTCCCCTCGACAGACAATCACGAAAACTTCAAAAAATAATTCATCAAAGCCATATTCCAATAGTCAAGGCCAAAGCTATCATTTTCTTTTTCATTTAAAAAATTAGAACTTCATTGTAAAAAAAAAAAAAAAAAAGAGCTTTGAAGACTTAATTTTAGGACCCCAAACTAAAATTTATACTCTGCCTCAGGTCATCACTCAATTTACAAATTCAAAAAACTGTAAATACTAAGCCAATTTATACCCATGAAGAATGGAAGATGCTTCAGCCATTCCGACTGAGAAACCACAACTGTGATCTTGTTGCCATAATTTCACCTTGACGATTCCTGGAAACAATGCCCAAGTCATAACCTCACGACGACTCTTAAAAACAATGCCGAGTCATAACCTTGCTGCTAAAAAAACACCTATATGTGCATTCATTTTGATAGAGAAATCTAAAGAGTAGATAAAGGTTGCTCTCTGCTACGATTCAAACTTGAAATATTACAGTAAACACCAAAGATTGTGTGCATACCACAAAGTCCATGTAAATAACTCCAATATTCTTAGGTGGTGAAATCCTCTTATACTTCTTTCAAAAAAAAAAAAAACCCTCAGTACTAAAAGAAAAGTGATAGAAAGGTAAGCTTCGGAAATTATGAATAGCAAGGCAAAGAGGATTATATTCCATAAAGCGGTAAAAGAGCAAGCAAGTATGTAGAGCGTGATCCACAGATTCAAATTCCAAATCGCAAACTCAACACACATGATCAATGAGGACATGACCTTTACAAAGAAAAGCCGAAAGAGATTCTCACATGCAAAATCACAAGGTATGCTACTATGCTTATTTGATGTTATATATATATGTCCAAACAATCTATGGAATAAATGTATAACTCTTTATTGTCTTTGGTTCAGTTATTTTTATCCATATAAAAATATCACAACCAAAGCTACAACTAGTGCATGATCTACAGATCCGGGAAATATAGTTAGTCGAAATCTACTCCTTCCAACCAAAATCTGGTGAAGCTTGTACATGAGACTCGTCTGCATAAAATGTTGAAAGAGTACATTTAATATCAGAAACAAACATCAAATCACTAAGCAAGGAGCGAGAGAGAGAGAGAGAGAGAGAGAGAGAGAGAGAATATTGCTAAGGCATGCAACTAGGTTATTATTGGAACAAAAAGATCACAAAGTTGTAAAAGTCATTTTGAATTGAGCTGGATGGTTATTGACTTGGACCAAAAAATTTTAAATGCAAAGTACCCCTACCCTATAAGAAAAGGCTTGGAAAAAAAAATTCCAAATCGAGCAAATCAATAAAAAAAAAGTTTATTGATCGAATCAAATTGGTTTCTAATACAATTTTAAAATTTTTCAGGATTGATCAATGATGATATGTTGCAGATTTTTTTATTTAAAAAAATGGATAGGTTCTAGAAAAAACTTATAATTAAAAAGAAAAGGAAAAGATTAAGTAAGCAAAATGTTTAAATCAAACAACTGATTAAGCAGGTATCTAATATTTTTGGATCCAATACATTTGGATTTTATTAAGAAAAATTGTCTAACAGATGCACATCCAATATGTACTACACCACCCAACAGTAGATAAACAAAGAAATGTGTACATAAGAATGTGCTTTTTCCAAATATCAGAAAGCAATACAATGCTTGTGCTAGAAAGCCTTCCATAAAGCAGTTTTCACCATAACTGGGAAAATTTGTTCTTTCTAGCAAGTTGGCGTTGTTCAGAAAAGCAGCATCTTCAACATGTTTAGATGTCATTAAAAATAGTTTTTTAGGTAAATATGAAATGTTTTAGTCATAAATACTCCAAAACAATGTCACTTTCCAACTGCTTTTTGAAACATCGAAAATGATGCTTTTTGGAGCAGAAAAAAGGTTCCCACTTCAATGCCAAGCATACTATCAGTAGTGGTCAATGACATAAGAAGTAATAAAACACTGGCAGCATGACTAAACGAAGGGGGGAAAAGCATTCAATAAAGAACAGAGCAAGAAAGAGAAGCATCAGTTCAAATACAGCAATGACCAAATATCCCATGGTAAGGGGAACAAATGTGGATTAAGTTGAACATGACAGATGCAAGAAGGGCCCAAGAAAATGGATAGATTGTCTGAAAGCAAATCAGTAAATTGAAATAGATCACATCCGTTGGTTCAAAAAGCATGAATAAAGCACATTTGAGTTATATAAGTATAGAATCCAGTGTCAGCAACTGTAGTATTCTAGCAGTCATTTTACATGGAAGGCACTCTCAATACACATTGTCTAGAGTAGCTGCCACCAATTGTAGCAGAAGTCTCAAAAGAATGAAGCCAAACATTGGTTATGAAGGATGCCTAAAGGCAAAAGGGAAAATCTACACAGAATAATTTTCTGCTGCTGATAATGTCAGTTTCACTCAACTCAGTTGCAACCATAGTGATCATTAAAGTTACCTGGGCTACAATGGAATTGCCTCCATAGATGGTGCAGGATCTCTGGAAGGAGCAACCTTTCACCTTGAAGTCAGAGGTAGATTCTGCTGAATTTTCTCTTACAAGAAAGGCCTCTATCTCACTTCTACTAAACTTGTTCAATGTTCTTTGCACTCTGAATATCATTTTCTTCTCCCCTTCTTCACCTTCCTTAAAAACATGCCAAGATCTATTCTACAACCAGCGAATACATCGAATTACCATATTCTAAAACTAGAAAATTAAAATCTAATAGAAATGGCAAGATTTCTTGCAATCAGAAACAATGAAAGATAATTTTAATCCACCGTTCCTCATCTTTGAGAGTTGCTTCATCTCCATCCCTCAATTTTAGTATTTTGTTTCAATAAAATCACTCAACTTTAATTTAGTTACCAAAATGTCTCTTTGATCAGATTTATCTAGTTTCCTGGTTAGCATGCAAACCTGACAAGGGTATTTTTCATTTGCCATCACTCAACTTTGGGGTTTTTTAAATTTTGCCGCTCCATTTTAATCATTTAATTTTAATTTGAATTACAAATAATAATATTTTATATGTTAAGTTTAAGGATTAAGAAAGACTAATTTTTAATGACATGTGTGTTGAATATTTTTTAAAATTTATAAGATATATACAATATTTATATTTATCATTCAATTAAAAAAATAGTGTTAATGAATTTAATAATACTTAAATTATATTGTTAATTTAGTTTATTGCAAAGTATATTATTTTTTAAACTATTTTGTTAATTTTTTTATAATTTTAATTTTAATTTTATTAATTTAATTAATTTATACAAATCAAAAATCAAAACATGGCAAGATAAGAAAATAGCTTGAAATACCACAAAATTATATATTATACATTCGATAGAGCATATTTATTATCACTTGATATATAGTAAACCATAAAAAATATACTCAACTCAACTAAGCCTTTATCCCAAAAATTTGGGGTCGGCTATATGGATTCTCTTTCTCCACTCTAAACGATTTTGGGTTAAATCCTCAGAAATGTGTAATACTTATGGGTCATGTTGTACTACTCTCCTCCAAGTCAATTTAGATCTACCCTTTTTTTTTTTTTCTTTCTATCATTGAACCTAATGTGCTCTACTTGTTTAACTAAAGCCTCCGTATGTCTATACTTCATATGACCAAACCACCTCAATCTCTCTTCTCTCAACTTATTCTCAATTGGCACCACTCCTACCTTTTCTCTAATACTCTCATTACGGATTTTATCTAGTTTAGTATGTCCACTCATCCACCTTAACATTCTCATATCTGCAACTCTTATCTTAGACGCATACGACTCCTTCAATGCTTAATACTCACTACCATATAACATAACCGGTCGTATGACTGTACAGTAAAATTTTCCTTTCAACTTATTAGGAATCTTGTGATCACGTAAAACTCCCGTGGCACGTATCCACTTCAACTATCCGGCACATATCCACTTCAACCATCCGGCTTTAATCTTATGACTAACATACTCCTCACATCCCCCATCTACTTAAAGGATTGAGCTGAGATATTTAAAGTGATTACTTTGGGACAATACTACTCCATCCAAACTAAATCCTTCCCTGTTACCAGTTTGGCCTTCACTGAACTTGCAATGCGTGTATTCTGTCTTCGTTCTACTTAACTTAAAATTCTTTGACTCTAGAGTACTTCTCCAAGACTCTAGAGTACTTCTCCAAAGCTCTAGAGTACTTCTCCAAAGCTCTAGCTTTCTATTGACTCCTTATCGCGTCTCATCTGTCAGAACAATATCATCCGCAAACATAATGCACCAAGGAATACTCTCTTGTATATGTTTCGCCAATTCATCTAAAACTAATGTAAAAAAGGTAAGGGCTTAAATCATAAAAAATATATACTATATTAAAGATTAAAAATGATTAATAGACTGAGTTATATTATTTATTGATTATATATATTATTGAATTAAATGAAGACAACTAAAAGTTATACTAATCATGTTAAATAGAGGAAAAAAATTCATGCATAAATTAAAGATTAACTTGATATTATAAATATTATAATAATAAAAATTTGAAATTAATTTTATTCCTAATTTTTACCTGTTATATTCAAATTAAAATTAAGTAATTTTCTTACAACAGATTGAATTTAAGAAACAAAATTGAAATAACTCCCAAAATTGAGTGACAGACAGTGTGTGAAAATCACTCTTGTCACATTTACATTTTAACCAAAAAAATTGACTAAATTCGGTCAGAGATTTTTTTTTATGACTAAATTAAAATTGATTGATTTTATTAAATTGAGTGATTTCATAAAAATTACCCAAACAATGACTAACTTAGCTTATATTCTGATCCATTTGAAACATGATGCTATCCAAGAAGGAACATTCATGGAATCAGCAAATGCTTACTGCAAGTAATAAATTTACTGAATATCGCATAAAAAATTCACACATCTTTTGCTAAATTTTTTCCAAGAATTTTTTTTTCTAGAGTTAATACATAGAATTTAAATGATTATTCTAAGATAATCTCTTACAAATAGATTATAAGTAATCATTTATGTGCTGTTTAAAATCTATGCAAGGGGCTTAGAATAATCATTGAGATAAGAGAAAAAGAGTGACTTACATTTAGGCGATACAAGGAAAATAGGGGAATTCCCGATTCATCAAGCAATACCCACTTACGAGATGATGATTTTTTTGAAGAAATCCGATTGACTCTGAAAACTAAATTCCCCAAGGAATCAGCAAACCCAAGTTCACTGGGTGCGAGCCCTGGATGTTTCTTCGACACGAAAAGGTCGACTGGGATTGGCAGAGTAGCCGGATAAACAGGAGGCGACGTAGCCATAAATAGAAGAAGTATTGAAAATATAAGATGCTCGAAACTCAATCGAGGGGCTCCGATCGTTTCGCAAAGAAAGAAAATTTTTCGAGCGGCAATGTTTAAAATTGAGAAGTAGGGGAAAGAGAGAGATGGAATAAGTCGGCGAATTTCCGGCCGGATTGGGGGAACAGATGAGGAGAAGGAATTCTTTGAGATGTTGTTCTTTGCCTTATTTTCTTAGGTAGAGCGCGCGTGATTATCTATTATTTTATTTTAATAATACGATTTAATGTATATTTTTTATATTTTATATTTTTATAATTATATTATAAAATTTTATTAATAGTAAAATTTTTATTTAATCGTAATTTTATTTTAAATATTAACATATTAATTTTTTTTAGTAATTAGTATGATTTGTATTAAATAATATATTATTTAATTCAAAATTTAAAATAATTCTATTAACAAATTTTGTCTATTTACTTTTAATTAGTTGTTATATACCAGGGTAAATAAAATAAAAATATTTAAATAAATAAAACATTCAAAACTTTTATAAATTTTTTTTCTATTTTAGTTAAAATTTTAATTTCATTAATTTAATTTCAAAATTTAACATTAATTTTAATTTTAACAATTAACTTAATTAAATTATTTAATTATAAAAAATAATTCAAATATTTATATACATATCAATTTTAACTATTATTTATAAATTGATAAAAACATTATTTTAATTAATTTTTTTATTGTTTTGAAAGTTATAATACATTAATTTTGATTATATTATTTGTTTATATTTTATATTTAAATATTTGATTTTTTAAATTTTTTTAGCCATTAAAAGTATAAAGAGAAAGAGAGAAAGAAAGAAAAATTAAAAATTAAGATAATAATATTAAATATAGTATTCAATTGTCATATTTTTCTTCAATCGAATGTTTATTAAAATTAATAAAAAATTAAAATTATTGAATAAATTAATAAAATTAAAAAGAGTAGTTAAAATTGATAACAAATGAAAGACTTATAATTATTTTTGTCAATTGATAAGTTCAATTATTTTTAATTAAATTTATTTCTAAAATTGAAAATAATTAAAAAGATTTATAACTAAATTGATAAAATTAAAAATTTTGACTAAAATTAATAATTGACATAAGATTTTAAAATTTTTGTCATTTACCAAAAAAAAATGTGGCAATTTTTAAATAATTATTATCAAAATTTCTTAAATTTTAAATATAATAAATATTTTAAAACATAGATTATTTGAATATACATCTCAATATAATTTTTTAAAAAATAATTCACCCATTCTAATTTAACTATAAATTTAATTAAAAAATATTATTTTGTAAGAAAGTTTTTTTTAAGTATTGGAAAAGGATTTTAGTGATTAAAAATATTATTTAATTAAATGGTTGATTTTATTTTAAGGGTTACTATATATATATATATATATATATATATATATATGTCAAAATAAGAGAACAGACCAAAAGAATTGCACTACGCCTCTTCTCGGGTAAGCAAAGCCAATTGAATCGTGGACCAACCAAGTAAACAGCTTAGCAAAGGGCTCAAATATATGAGTAACTCCCAATTCACGATCCCTAGCCAAATGCGCCAAGCAGTTAATTGCATAATTAGCTTCTCTCAACACTACAATCACTCTAACATACTAATCTCTGCTTAGATAACTCTTTGTAGCTTGCACAAAAGGTTTCACGTACTGTTGCTCATCCACAGGTGAAGAAACAACATTACCCACACTGGCATTATCACATTGCACACACACTTACTGAAACGTAGAGCCCATGCCAAACTTAACCCTTCCAACAAAGCTTTTAACTCAGCATAAATCACCAATGCTTTTCCAAAATTAGTAAGGAATTCCGTCACCCAAAAGCCACTTGCATCTCTAATAAGCCCACCACCTGACGCGATGCCACTTCCTCCACACATAGGACCATCTGTATTTAAACAAAACTAGGAGGGCTCAATAGGACACCACCACTCAACTGTTCTCCTTTTCTGCACATTATCCAGTTGTGCAATTTTTTCCATATTAGAATTAAAAATCTGCACTCTGTTAAGAACCAAACTCACTATGCTTTCATTAAGAATACCATCATCATTAAAAACATAATCATTCCCCTTCTTCCATAAGGACCAACATACTGTCTCAAAGATCGAGCACTGAGGAAAACCACTTGAATGGACATCCAATACTTTTAGATTGGAACTCAACCAATTCAGCATAAAACTATCATTAAAGAACTACTAATGTCCCCTCCACCCATCGAACAAATGAGCCCAAACAGCCTTAGGTATAAAATAATCACGCAACACATGTAAAATAGACTCACTCTGACAAAAACAAATGGGGCACATCGGAGAACTTACAATATGGCATCTGCATCTCTCTTCATTTGTAAAAAGCCTCCCATGGAAACATAACCATAAGAAACTTCGAATCCTTTGGAGCCCGTGCCACTTCCAAATAATATCCCAATTAATATCTGCACTCCTCCTTTCTCTACTATCCAGCAAATTATACACACTCTTAAGGGAGAAATTCCCATTCTTTGAGTCAGCCTAATAAATTATATTCTCTCCCTGCTAATTTGAAGGGGGAACAATCAACTCCATAACTCTAATAATTTCTTGTGGCAAATAAAAAGCAAAAGTACTCAAAGCCTAATTACCCCTCTCATCCACATAATCACACACCTTATAGCCTAGCATGGCTATAGGAACATCCCTAACAGCCATGTCTCTCAACACAATATCATCAAGCAACCAATAATCCATCCAGAAATTAATAGATCTCCCATTTCCTAAACACCATCGCAATTTTGGGGCCAGTAAATCCCAACTACTGCCAATCCCTCTCCACAAAATAAAACTTCCTAACTTGCTAAAACTACTAAGAGTTAATTCAAAACTAAAATTATACTTGCTCCTCGGCACCTTCACCCATAACGCAAACAACTTAGACATCAAACCCTAACTTAACTTCATAAAGAAAGCTCTATTAAGCTCCACCATTTTCCTAAAACCAACCTTCTTTTAATTTTTGGCTGGGATACACTATTCCAAGACACCAAATCCAGCTTCCTACTATCCTCCTTAGCTCCCCAAATAAACTGATGACAATTATTTCTCAATACTCTTACAAATCCCCATTAATAACTGAGTGGTTTGCATAGCATAAACTAGCATGGCAGCAATAACTGAATGAGCCAAGGTAATACGACTAGCCAATGAGAGTTGACTAGCATTCTAAATAGAAAGCCTTTTTTAACATTATCCAAAATATAACTATAGGTGCCCTTATTAATTCGAGAAGGTAAAAGAGGAACCCCAAAATAATGCCCAAATCTGAAGGTTCACCAATTCCAAAACCACTACTATGCTCTCCCCTCATATTAGTACTAACATTCTTAGAAAAATACACCTTAGTTTTACTTACATTGACTTTCTGCCTTGAGCTATAGCAAAAACCCTCCAACACACTTCTCATCACCTCCACTTGCTCCATATTGTTCCGGTAACCGGTATCGGTCCGGACAATTAAGAGGATTATAACTATGTTTAAGACACCTAGAAAAGCCCTGAATGAAAATAATTAGTAATTGCCAAAAAATAAAGCACAAGAAGTTAAATGAGCCGGAAGTCACAGCGATGGATGACCTTTTCAGGAAATGACTGCGAGGTCAGTCTAAACTCAAATTTCGAACTGGAAAATGTGACGTTGCGGTCCTTAGGACTATTGCGAACACAGTGGAAAAGAGAAAATCACGAAAAAGAGTTGTTAAGCAAGTCAAATAATTAGGTCAGGGATCCGAAAGAAATACTGAATAATTTGCAAACCGGATTGAATCGGCAAGGGGCGATTTGGTCAATTCACCCCTAGAGCTTACTCCTGACCTAACTGTCAAATAAAATCAGAGCAAAAAAATTTTTAGGATCAAGAATTAAATTAAAGAACTAATGGAAAAATAAATACAAAAGAAAAAGAAAAAGGAAAAAGTTTATTACATTATGCTTACATCATTGGATGACATCATCATGATGTAAAAACTCATTTTAATTTTCCTACAATTTTTGACTAAGTCAAATAAAGTTAAATAGACATAAAATAACAAAAAAGAAAAGAAAACAAATCACTCTTCTTCTTCTTCCCAAGTGTGCCGCCCACCTCTCCCTCACCACCATTGAAGAAACTCCATGAAAGCTTGAATCCAAGCTTTCTTCCAACCACTGAACCCTACTTTGACCATAAACTAAACGATAAAAACTTGTTAGATTCACTTGAGAAAGCTTTAGAAGAAGGAAAGGAAAGAAGAAAGGGAAGAAATTGAAGAGTTGAACTTCAAAGTTTAAGGTTAGTGGTTTGAATTGAAAATTTATGTTTAATACTTATGTTTTTAGTGTAAGTAACTTAGATCTTAACTTAAAATCAAAAGAAAACAATTGTTGGGGGACCAAAAGAGAATTTTGGCCAGCCTTAGTTAGGGGTTTGAAATGAATGAATTTGATGTATTTAATTGGTTGTTGAGGTTAAATGAAGTATGTAAACATTGAATGTGCACTTTGAATGCATTAGATTTGAACTCTATGTAATTAAGGTTTTGAGCATTTTGAAAAATTAGAGAAAAAGTTGAGAATTGGTCAATTGATGTAGTTGACCTTATTTGAGTTGAGAAATGGTCCATTGTGACCATTTTTGGTGTGTGTGAATTGTTAGAAATAAGTTTCAATTCAAATTGGTTAGGGTCAGTATGCAGACAGCTTGACCTAGGTCCCTTTCAGTGATTGAAACTAAAAATTTACTAACCCAATTGGTGTGAGGCCAATTGGGAATGAAACTAGACACAAAATAGACCATTTTTCATCTAGGAATCATGCCTAGAAAATGACCATAACTTAGTGAACAATTAGGCCAAATCATTATGACATTCCTAGAGTGGGTTATGCCCATTTGAACATTTACTGTTCATATGGTCATTTTTTCAAGTCCAGTAGGTGGTTACCCAGATTCAAGCCAATTTTAGGTCATGTTAGGTTTAGTTTCTGGGCAGGGTCTCTTCATAAAAAATGTGGCACTATGTCTTAGGTTCAATGTCTAAAAAGTCTCACACTAATTGGAGCAACGTGGCTCTACTTATGGTCACATAACTACACTGGACTCAAGGTCCAGAATTCCCTGCACAGAAAATGGCACTTCCAATCTTTAATTCCTCCCAACTACCAAACTTCAATCATATTCATTGCACTTCAAATACTCAATAATCAACCTCAACAATGTCAATTTCAAACCATGTCACACCCTACCCCTCTGTAAGGCATAACATGATCCCGTAGTATACCTAATGAATTACCAACTTCGCCTACTGATAACCCATTAAATACACTACAAGGGATTTTCAAAAACTTTTCTTACTTCTTTTATAGTGGTGAGCACTATTTACAGGTGTTAAAAACCTTTTTGAACTGAGGTGAATTAACTAACACATTTAGACTATTAGTAATTTCTGTAAAAAAATTTTGGCAGAGTGCCCTCCGTAATTTGGATAAAACAGTTCTTCAAAAACCTGTAAAAAGCACTTCAATATTTTTCTCAATCTCAAGCTCTAGCATAATTCAACACAAATCCACAATAATTTTTCAAAGACTGAGATACAAGAAATATAATACAATTTTTACAAGTCCAAATAACTCATAATTTATTTTACAACTTTAATGTACAATTTTAATTTACAACTGCTCAAAACCAAGAACACTATATACATACAGTGAACATACATTACAATATAAAATGCAGAATATGGTATACTCAATATACCCGATGATTTCTCGCTGAATGTACTAGCAGCCTAGTCTGCTGCCCTGTCAGTCTGTCTACCTGCGACAGCAATGAAAAGCTATCGCTGAGTAAAATTTACTCAGTGGTGCACAATAACAATTTGAAATGCGATGTATAAATCTTTTATTGACAGTTCACAAATCAAATGATTCACAATTCTATTTCACAATTTACAAAATTCACCTAACACAAATTTGATCAAGTAATTGAATAATACCGTTTTGCAAATCAATAACACAATTCGATCAAATAACTGAATAATACCGTTTTGCAAATCAATAACACAATTTGATCAAATAACTGAATAATACAATGTTGCCAATTGATAACATAATTTGATTAAGTAACTGAATAATACAGTTTGCTAATCAATAACACAATTTGAACAAATAATTGAATAATACAGTGTTGCCGGTCAATATCACAATTTGAACAATTAATTGAATAATACAGTGTTGCCGATCAATATCACAATTTAGGCCATGACACAATTTTTTCACACATGCCGTGTTGTACACCACGACAAGACACACTCACCCCAATAATCGAAATCAATGAGGGAGGAAGCTAGCTATATAATGAGTACTCATCCACACTCACCTCAGACTGGGAAGTCAAAGAGGGAGGAACATAATCACACTCATCCCAGACTGATAAGTCAAAGAGGGAGGAATATATTAACAGTGTCATGCCAAGTGTGAATCAAAACAATTTCAAATCACAATATTTCATACAAACCATAAATCACATTTTATCTCAAAATTTCCATTTGCAAAGTTGGCAACACAATAAGTTCCAAATAATATTCCCAAAACCAAAGCAATCAAAAATTATTCATAACTCATTTCTCCAAATAAATTTGCTAGTAAAAGCAGTGAATATAAAAGTATTGTGCACGGACACAATTTAAAACTATAATGTTCAATTAAATTTTTAAGTAGAAAATGAGAAGTCAAAATTATTATGCACAAACATAATTTACAACAATGACATACAAATAATCATAATTTATTTCAATTGAAAAATTCAAAAGAAATACTTATTGTGCACAAACACAATTTAAAACAATAACATATAAATAATCGTAATTTATTTTAATTGAAAAATTCAAAAGAAATACTTATTGTGCACAAACACAATTTAAAACTATAACATATAAATAATCGTAATTTATTTTAATTGAAAAAATTCAAAAGAAATACTTATTGTGCACAAACCTCTGATAAGTGTCTCTTGGCTCTGACTCAGTGTTTCCTTCCCTTCCCTGAGTCTTTGCTAACTGAGAAACACAATTTGAAGTGTTTCAGTATTCATTTAAACTGTCTCTAACGATAATGCTCGATAATTAATTCACTGAATTCTATTATTTGCTTAGTCAACCTAAGATGTTGACCCTCGATGCATTCTAGCTAAATTAGGTTTTAATGTTATTAATATGTCACATTCGATAGTATTTTAGGATTAGTACATGTTACCAAGTTCATTTCCGTGTATACTGCATTTTCTTGTAATTTGCTGGATTCCGGGATACTAGTTTGACTTAGCCGGACGACCTAGTTCCCTCTATTTTCGGGTTTCGGTCTAAACTACAAACTTGTAGATCTATGTCTTATGGAACGCGGGGCAAAATTTCAGGTCATTCTGAGTTATGTAGACCAAGTTATGGTCATTTTACTATTGCTGGTCAAATTGCACCAAAATTGGTCATTTTAGGTCACTTTAAGTCATTTTAGGTTCGGCCAGTTTTTGGACCCAAACTTGTGCAAGCTGTTTGACTTGCTTATGGTCATTTCTGGGCTTTGGTGTCTTCATAAGACTTGTAGATATGGGTCTTAACTATTCATGGTTAAAATTTCAGGTCAATTGGACCTGTTTTGAGTGAGTTATGGCCTAAAAACTAACTGCTGCCCAAATGGTCAATTTTCAGGTCTCAATTGTACTTAATCCGGATTTGGTTATTTTTCAAGCTACCTTGCAAGCAGAATTTTGGCAAGCTTCCTTCATGAAAGTGGGCACATTTTGTGCCTAGTTTCACCTCTAATTGGTCTCATACTAATTGGAGCCACACACTTAAAGTTATAGGCCTAAAATACAAAACTGCCTTATTGCAATTCTTGCATACATATCAAACATCACTTTTAACACTCACCAAACTTAACATTCAAACTAATTCTGGTTGTACCATGACCTAAACATAATTCACAACACATTATAGGTCATTTTGGCAGCTTACAATTACATTCAATGTGCACCAACAAGTGCAGAATTTGCCCAACTCAATTTACAACAATTTAACTCCATAACCAAGCTCATTCACATGTCCAACCTTCACACCACTATACATACATTCAAACTGCCATAACAACCAACACATTTTAACATCATTATTTCATAAACCAAGCATGAATTCCAGCATTCTTCAAGAGTTAACAAACTGCCACAATGGTACACTTACATTCCATTACTTTCCAAGCTTTAAATCTCATTTTACATTTACATATACTAAGTATACATTACCCAAACAATTTCCTACACAATATACATTTAATCAATCATTTAATTCACCATTTACAAGCACAATTAAACTGCCTTCAAGGTATTTCCATGGCTGCCAAAAGTGTACATTCCCATTCAACATCAAAACTCAAAAATTTCTCCATAAATCAAACACCCATAACACCCTTACAAACTTTAACAAAGCAACAATCAAAAACTCAAACTTACCTATGGATGAGACTTCTTAAATCTTCACCAAAACTTGGTCTTCTTGCTGCCAATCTACTGCCCAAGTGGTGTAGACTAACTTTGATGAAGGAAGGTAGAAGGAAAGAAGCTTGAATCTCATATGCATGGAGCTTCAACCATCCGTCAATGGAGTTTTTTTGGGAGCAAATTTTCTGCTGGTTCTAAGGTTGAAGATGAAGATGTATATTCTGCCCAAATGAAGCTTTAGTGGTCCACTTAAATGAGTTAGTGGACCACTATGTAAGAATTAAATCATTGTTTATTCTAAGGTTTCATTTTTCCACATTTAACTCCCAATTTTTGCTATTTACATTAGGTACCACCAATTTAATTTTTCATGACATTTTCCAAGTGTAATATTATTTATTTTTAATGGACATTTAGGTCAAAAGACAACTCAGGGTGTCAAATGACCACAATGCCCCTGTTCGGGTTGCATTCCCGATTTTTCGGTAACACCGGGTTTTATCCGTTTTTCGATTTCTCGCTTTTCTTTGTACTAATTATTTAATTTTTCTTTGATATTTCTAATGATATTTCTACTTCAATTGATGTCTCTTTAACTCCTAAAAATATTTTTCAGGGTTCCCCACGGTCCAGGGCTAGTCAACAGTCCACGCCGTGAATTCCCGGTGCGGTCACCCATCGCTAGGGTTCTCGGCTCGCTTAACTTAGTTGCATTTCTTTACTATTATTTTTCCTTTATTTTTCTTGTATTTTCTTTTCTTGTGTTTCATTATTTAATGTCTCCTCACTCATATCGAAGTGTAGTTCTAGGCATTCTAGCTGTCCGGACAATACTGGTCACCGGAACAGTAGAACGCACTACCGAACTTAGGGTTGTTACAAACCATAACACGAAATCTCCAAATTTAGGTCAAAACCCTAACTATCAAAACTACATCTCATGCAACACAATGCAATTCAACTTTTACTATATGCAAACTCATCAAGAACACTACTAGGCAAGTTAATTCAATAAAAAATCATACATCCCCAATTTCTCTCATGGCTATCAAAATTTTGGTCTTTCAAATACTCATCATATTCTTTCAATTTCATGAGATTCAACTTAGTTTAATATGCTAACAATACTTAAAGAAGGAAAGAAGCTTATATATTGCACAAACCTTGAATTGATGAAATTCCCAACTTGTTAAACCTTCACTTCTTCTCTTCTTTTTTTCTCCCAAATTCTTTACCAAGGTAAGTAATCAAGATTTAATGTTGGGACTTAGGGATTTTATGGTGAGAATGGATGGAAATTCAAGCTTGGAAGAAGATGAAAATGGAGGAGGAACCAAGCAAGTGATTTGGCCAAGAAGAAGCAAGGGAAGAAGATGAAATTTGATTCATTTAATTAATTTGTCTCTTTCATATTTAGTTGTCTAATTATAATTGGTCATAAATTTTTAATGAGGTCTTTATCTTGTCGTGCTTATGTCATAATTGTTATTTAAATTTCATTTCTTTTAATTTCTTCCTTTTCATTACTCATTTCTATTTAAATCTTCATTAAAATTCAATCATAATTTATTTTATTAATTTCACTTGACTTAATTGACATTTTGGTAAAAAATCAACTCTTTATGTGAAAATGACCAAAATGCCCTTCATTGGATCAAAATTTGTCTTTACTGATTGGCATAAATTTCCTTGCATTTTCTTAACATTTTCATTATCATTAATCCTTCAATTTAGTCCCAAATAAATGTCCTATAGGGTTTTCCATGAGTCTGGGGTTGGCAACTGTATTCACAGTCGCTTCCTAATAGGGTTATCCATCGCCTGAACCTCGGCTCCTTTAACCTATTGGCATTTCATTTCTTTTATTTTTCCTTAATTTTTCTTAATCTTTATTCAATCAATTTATGTCTAGTTTAGGTGTAGTTCTAGATATCCTGGTTGTCCAAATAGACATTAGTCATTGGAACAGTAGAATGTACGGACTACCTAGAGTGAGGGCGTTACATACACTCATGCCCAGTATAAGTATGTAAGCAGTATCAAACTTAAACCACCTATATATAAGATAACCATATCATCTCAGGTCAAGAGATTATATGCACTATTATAATCTAGATGATAATGTATTAATAAGAGTAAACTCTATGTACATATCATCTTAATGTCACTGGTTCAGCCTACTTATCTTATAAGTGCCCACCATGTTTGTTATATGGCATGAGACTCACCATTCCATCTTATTAATATGTTATACTAATCCATGGAAACAAACAAAGGTGACAATCTATACAGATAAATCATACCCAATGAGGTATCCTTGACTGTGAACTGATGAAGTCAAATTATATAGACATTTAAGATTAACATTCATTGCATTTTGTTGGCATTTAGTCTCTTTTCATATTTATTTTTATGTGTTTTTAGTATTATTTTAGAAAATATGTTAATCTAACTTAATTCATTTATTTTTATATTTTATTAGGTATTTTTATGTGGTTCTAGAGCCAAAGATGAGTTGGAAGAGATCTGGAGGTTAAAATGTGAAGAATACAGAGTCAGAAGCATTACACAGGCTGTGTAAACACCCCCGTATACTTTCATGCACCCCGTGTAACCTTTTGGATGAAAGAATGCTAAAAAAACTAAAGTGGCAGAAAGTTACATGGGGTGGGGCGTGTAACACTACACGGCCTATGCAAAGTCCCCTGATAGCAATTCTGATGCGGCTTTTCTTACTTCTAAATAAACTCGGATGGACTCCTAAGGCTTATAGGACTATAAAATTAGGGTTTTTACACTAGATATAAATATAACAAGTCAAGAATTGAGAAGAGAGAAAGAATTTACATTCAAGGATGCACATCAACTTCAAGAAAGGCAAGGGAGAAACAATATCTACAAAATTGCTAGAAGGGATTTTCAATTGAAGTTTCAAAAGTCTAAGGCTGCAACTCTCTTTCTGGGTTCTTTCACTCTATTTTCTTCCCATGTCTTCTCTTTATCTTTTTATAAACTTGATTGTAAAACTCACTATGTGTGAGTAGTCTCTTTATTCTAGGGTTAGGGATGTAGCACTCTCAATTTAATTATGGATTTGATTTGATTTTATTTAATATATTGAGGGTTTTGTTCTTTGATTCAATCTCTTGTGTTCTTAATACATGCTATGTATTGGTACCCACTTAGCTATGATATAAGATACTAACTGAAGAACTGAAAGGTGAAGATTAATACTAGAAAATCAAGGTTTTGAACCTAGAAAATCTAACCTAAAGATAGGCTGATGACCTTTATGGAGTTCCAAAATTAATCAAAGATATCAAAGGGTTTTAATTAATTTAATCACCATGAAAGTAGGGTTTAGGTTAATTAAAATACACTTTGAGTGCCTTGAGAGAGGACTTAAGATAACTTATGATTAATTTCCATCAAAGTAATAATCTCCCAATTATTGAATGAAATAGATTGATTCTATAATTGATTGAAGTGTGAACTCCTAGCTCTAGAATGTTCTCATCCATTGGTATTTTAGTTTAGATAATTGTTTTAGACTTTATTTCTTTTAGCTTAGATTTAATTATTATTTCCCTATAACTCGATTGTCCAGATAATTAAAATCACTATAGTTTGGTACATAACACGGTCCTCGTGGGAATGATACTTTACTCATCACTTTGTTACTTGTTAGTGATCCACGCACTTGCAGTGGTTGTAAAACCAGCAAACATAAACCAAAATTTATAACACTTGTACTAGATTGTTTCATCACTCATATTCTTAACACTTTAAGAATAGAACATCTAACAAGTTGCTAAAGGATATTTTTCATTTACATTTAAACAATTTAAATTAAAAGAAAAGATATATTGTCACACCTTATCCCTGGTAAGGCATGACATGTTTTCGTAGTATACCTAATGAATTACCGAACTCCACCTACCGATAACCCATTAGTTATGCTACAAAGGATTTTAAAACAAATCATAGCTTTTTATCTTATCAATTCTTTTGCGGAAAACTGCATGAGAATAGTTAAAATTCCATGTAAACATTCATTGAAAATAATGATAGAATAAATATTGCAAAAGTTACATTTTCATAAGTCTCAAAGTGAAATACAAAATAGTTACAAACTCAAAATGTGATAGCAAAGCCGTGCTTTTAAATACAAACTGCTCAATGTCCGTACATCCATACATATAGGTACAAAATATATTAAAAGAAAATTACAGGGGTATACCTACGATATATACCCATAATCAATACCAAATGCTGCTTCCAAGTCTCTCACTCGGTAGCCTTCTCCTTTCCCTTACCTGCGACATCATAAAGAAGCTATCGCTGATTATATCACTCAGTGGTGCACAACTAATAACTTTAAAACTTAAGGTAAAACACAATTTATCAAAGCATAATAAATCACATTTTTCTTAAGTATGAAAACTTCACAATAGTTCTAAGTTCATAAGAGCCATTTATTGGAATAACATTTCAAATGAGAAATCACACTTCATAAATCACAATTTACAAAGCATTAGTGTTGCCAACATCAACATACAGTTTAGGCTATGACACAAAATTTCATGATCAGTGCCGTGTTGTACACCACGACAAAGCAATCTCAACCTCACTAACCGTTATTAATGAGGGAAGGGCTTGCTAGCTAATGAGTACTTATATAGTCTTACCCCCCTAACCATTATTAATGGGAGACATAATCAATAGCAATTATAAAGTCCCAAGTAGCCGTTACTACTGGGGAGTTCCAAAGGGACTGTCATGCGAACTGTGATTTCAAAACAACTTTCAAGAGTTTCTAAATCAATAATCACGTTTGCAGAACAATAACATATTCAAATCATTATAAAACCCATAAAAGGGGTGGCAACACACAAATTCCTCAAATATAAGAGAAAAACATACCTCATTCAAAATAAACTCATTTCAAATCAAACTCATTCAAATCAATTTACGAAGCTAAAACAAAAAAAAAGGTTAGTTGGGCACAAACTTTCAATGCTCTTCTTTCTCTTTACTCACTATTCCTTATCCGTTCCAAATTCTTTTTCTACTGAAAATACACAAATAAAATACCTCAATACCAATCTCAATTGCTGCTAAAAACTCATTACATGCATGTCTAATGCATCCCAAATTAGCTTTGTAAATTTTAGAAAATTTTGGTTTTGGACAATTTGGTGCCCCAATCTTTGAACTCAATTTTTACCTAGTTTCGATTATAATTTGGTGAGGTGTTCTTCATGAAAATTGTTCATCTAGGTCTTAACTTTTATTTCTCTTTTTAAATCGCCTAATTGGGAGCTGTGTAGCTCAAGTTATGCTCAAAACATGATTACTGTTCATGTCACTGTTCATGCTGCAGATTCAGTTCTGGCAGATTTATCGATCCAATTTCGTTCAACAATTTGGTCAAGATAAGTCCATAATTTGGTCTAATGTTCTTCATACGAAATGTTCTACTATGTCTTAGGTTTCCATCGGTTTAAGAATTGCCTAAATCAGAGTTCTCTAGAGAGAGTTATGGCTATGCAAAATTTACTGTTTATATAGTAAATCTGCAGTTCTGCAGATTCAGTGATTTAACTTTGCTCAACAATTTGATTGGTTAAGTCCATAATTTGGCCTCAATTTCTTCATATAAAATGTTCTACTATGTCTTAGGTTTCTATCGGTTCAAGAATTGCCTAAATCGGAGTTTTCTAGAGAGAGTTATGACCATGCAAATTTTACTGTTCATATGGTCAAATTCTGCAAGTTCCAGATTTCTGTCTCCAAGTTCAAGGCTCATTTCAGATAGCTTAAGGTCATTTTCAGGGCAGGGTATCTTCAGGAAAATTCTAGCCCTATGTCTTCAGTTTCGTTTTCAATTGGTTTCACACCAATTGGAGTTGTGTAGCTTAAGTTATAGGCTTCCAAACACACTGAATTCAGTGTGCAAAATTCTACCCTAAGTTCAATTTTTCATTTGTTCAATTACTTCCACTAACCAACCCCAATTCACATTTAATTTACTCAAAATAACTATAATTTAACATTGACACGTCAATGACACTTTTTAGCATAAACCCCACAATTTTCAAACACTAAAGTTTGTAATTTTCCCTAATCCTACCATTTCATTACTTCCATTCATCAATCCAATGTTAATTCAAACTAAATAACCTCAAATGATCTTAATTTAACACTACACACACCAATTTCACTCTCTAGCACCAAAATCCAATTTCTCCATGAACCCTAATCTCTCATAATTAAATTTATACACATTTCATGCAATTTCTTTGCCCCAATCATGTATACTACTTCAACTAAGCTTAATCTCATCATCAATTTCATTCAAAGATATGAAACCCTAACTTTTCTCCAATTTGGCCAAAACCCTAGTTTAGATTCCATATATATTTTCTTTTATTTTTTTTTATAAAATTTCATTATAAATTAACTTCATTCAAAGCTTATACAACTAATCTAACATGAAAAGAAACTTACCTCAAGTGACCACTTCTAATCTTCAATTTCTTCTAAATCTTTTGTTCTCTTAGCTTTTAATCTATCAATGAAACATAAATTTGATGTTTTCTACCAATTAGATAGAAAACCCATGGAGAAAAAGTGGAGAAAATCAAGAGTTGAGAGAGGTTGTAAGTGGAAGAATGAAGAGAGAAGAAAGAAAAGAGAGGGAGAGGAGGTGTGTGGGGGGCAACTAAATGAGGGAGGGAGGAAGATGGCTTCCTTTTATACTTATCCCAATTATTTATTCATTTAATTAATTTTTATTGAGTTGTCCAAAGCTCATTGATCCTAAAATTTTAATTGGGTCAAAATGGACTTAAAATTCTAGATTTTTGTTTCTTTTATTTTCCTTTTACTTTATACTTGAATTCTTTTCCTGAAAAAAATTATTTCATAATTCAATTCATTAATTTCACTTAAATTAATTAACATTTTATTCAAAAGTCAACTCTTGAGGTGAATTGACCAAAATGCCCCTCATCGGGTCATAATCCCTCTTTTTCAATATACCTGGTGAGTCCTTATATTTTTGGGTCATTTGAATTTTTATTGTGTCTATCTCCATTAATCTTCTATTTATTTTTAGTCCTCAAGGTATCTTTGAATAGTACTAGTCACATGCCAAAAATGGTACTATTCACAACTCGGAGGTTCGGGGTGTTACAATTCTCCCCTCCTTAAAAATAAAATTTCGTCCTCGAAATTTACCTGGTCTCATTCTCTAAATAGCTGTGGATGCTGTCTCCTCATGTCCTTCTCACGCTCCTATGTAGCCTCCTGGCCTGAATGATGGTTCCACAGCACTTTGACTAGAAGTATCTGTTTGTTCCTCAGTTGTTTTACCTCATATGCCAAGATCTTTATGGGCTCTTCATCATATGTCAGGTCTGGATTCACTTCAATCTCCTCTACTGGCAAAATGTGAGAGGGGTCTGATATGTACCTCCTCAACATGGAGACATGGAAGACATTATGAATCTTTTCCAACTCCAGAGGCAATGCAAGTCTATATGCCAATGGACCCACTCTTTCTAGAACCTCATACGGCCCAATGAAGCGAGGACTTAGTTTCCCCTTACTACCAAACCTCATGATCCTTTTCCATGGGGAAACTTTTAGGAACACCTTGTCACCCACACTATACCGAATATCTCATCTGTTTAGGTCAATGTAGGACTTCTGTCTATCCGTTGCAACTTTGAGTCTGTCTCTAATGAGCTTAACCTTTTCTTCTATCTGCTGCACTAATTCTGGACCAATCAACTTCCTCTCACCCACTTCATCCTAACACAAGGGAGTTTTACACTTCCTGCCATAAAGTGCTTCGTATGGAGGTATTCCAATGCTTGACTGATAACTGTTGTTGTAGGCAAATTCAATTAAAGGCAAGTGTGTATCCCAACTCCCTTCAAACTCAATCACACAAGCCCGAAGCATATCCTCCAAAATCTGAATGATCCTTTCAGACTGGCCGTCTGTCTGTGGATGGAATGCTGTACTGAAGTTCAATCTAGTCCCTAGGGCTTTTTGGAGACTACCCCAGAATCTAGAAGTGAACTTAGGATCTCTATCAGACACAATAGACATTGGCACTCCATGCAACCTCACCACTTCGTCAATGTACAGTTTGGCCAATCTTTCTAGGCTGTAATCCATTCTCACTAGCAAAAAGTGTGCAGACTTGGTCAATCTATCAACAATAACCCAAACTGCATCATGATTCTTTTGTGTACATGGAAGTCCTATCACGAAATCCATGGTGATTCTTTCCCATTTCCACTCGGGAATTGGCAATGGCTATAGCAACCCTGTAGGAACTTGGTGTTCTGCCTTTACTTGCTGACAAGTTAGGCATTTGGCAACATATTCTGTAATGTCTTTCTTCATTCCTCTCCACCAATAGTGCTCTTTCACACTTCTGTACATTTTGGTTCCACCAGGGTGCATTGCAAAAGGTGAATCATGTGTTTCCTTTAAAATAGTCTGCCTCAGTTCAACATTCTTAGGAATGCACATTCTGCCCTTATATAACAACAAGCTCTTATCATTTACTGATAATTCTGGTTTCTTGCCATCCCGAGCCTCTTCCATTAACTTCACATACTTATCATCCTTCTATGCAACTACTTTAATTTGTTCTGCCAGCATTGGCTTCACTTGCCAAGTAGCTACCATCTGCCCATCTTCATTAATCTCCAAATTAGCATGCAATGCCCTTAATTCATGCACCATGGACAAAGGAGAAACCCTCAAACTAGCCACAGTCTTGCGACTTAAAGCATCAGCTACAACATTTGCCTTTCCAAGCTGATAGTCTATCAAGCAATCATAATCTTTTATCAGCTCTAACCATCTCCTCTGCCTCAAATTTAACTCCTTCTGTGTGCCCAAGTATTTCAAACTTTTACGATCTGTGTATATATAAAATCTCTCTCCATACAAGTAATGTCTCCAGATCTTCAAGGCAAAGACAATGGCTACTAGCTCCAAGTCATGTGTAGGATAATTCCTCTCATGCGGTTTAAGCTGGCGTGAAGCATAGGCAATGACGTTTCTATCTTGCATCAACACACAGCCTAATCCGTTATGAGAAGCATCACTGTATATGGTATACTCCTTACCCAAAGTGGGTAAGGTTAAGACTAGAGCTTCAGTTAAATGCCTCTTTAGCTCATTAAAACTTTCCTGGCATCGATCAGTCCACTGAAATTTTACATCCTTCCTAAGTAGCTTGGTCAGTGGAGATGCTAGCATGGAGAATCCCTTCACAAACGTTCGGTAATACTCGGCTAAACTAAGGAAACTCTGAACTTTCGTGACATTTCTAGGTAGCTTCCAATTAAGAATGGCTTTTACTTTGCTAGGATCCACCTGGATACCTTCTGCAGATACAATATGCCCTAAAAATGAAATCTCCTTTAGCCAAAACTGACATTTCGATAGTTTGGCATACAACTGCTTCTCCCTCAAAGTCTGCAATACTATCCTCAAGTGCTTGTCGTATTCCTCTGCATTCTTTGAGTGCACCGAAATATCATCAATGAACACCACAACAAACTGGTCCAAATATGGCTTAAAGATAGTGTTCATCATACCCATAAAAGCAGCTGGAGCATTAGTCAACCCGAATGGCATTACCAAGAACTCATAGTGGCCATACCAAGTCCTAAAGGCAGTTTTAGGAATACTTTACTCCTGCAAACTCAACTGGTAGTAGCCCGATCTCAAGTCAATTTTGGAGAATACAATTGCATCCATCAACTGATCAAACAAATCATCGATCCATGGCAGAAGATATCTATTCTTTATGGTCACCTTATTCAACTGTCTGTAGTCTATGAATAGGCGGAGAGTACCATCCTTTTTCTTCACAAATAATACTGGTGCTCCCCAAGGTGACACGCTAGGGTGGATGAAACCCTTATCTAACAATTCCTGTAATTGCACCTTTAACTCTTTCAACTCAGCAGGTGCCATCCTATAAGGAGTGATGGAGATTGGCTCCACACCAGGCATAGTCTCAATTTCAAACTGCACCTCTCTTTTCAGAGGTAATCCCAACAATTCTTTCGGAAAGACATCCGAAAAATCCCATACCGTAGGAATATCTTTAAGATCTAGACTCCCCACCTAGGTGTCTATCACATGAGCTAGATAAGCTTCACATCCCTTTCTAATCATCTTTCTAGCAAGTGCAGCTGAAATGATGTTGGATGGCAATAACTGCCTCTCCCCGTATATCACTATGTCTGCATACTCGGGAAGACCAAAAGTGACTGTCTTCAGTCTACAGTCGATCATGGCGTGATGCTTGGCTAACCAATCCATGCCCAAGATGATATCATAATCTCGGAAGGTCTTGTCAATTAAGTCTGATAGGAATGTATGTCCTTGGATCACCAAAGGACAATCCTTACACAATTTGTTCACCCTAACCTCTTGTCCTAAAGGACTAGTCACTAGCACATCATAATCCAATTTCACACAAGGAATAGCAACAGAGCATGCAATACTGACACTAGCATAAGAATGTATAGAACCAGGGTTAAACAGCACATATACATCTCTATCAAAAATTGAGAAAGTACTAGCCACAACATCTGATGTCTCAGCTTCATCCCTCTGGTGCATGGTGTATACCCTGACTAGTGCACCACTTTGCTCTGGTTGGCTCACTGTGCCCTGGCTGCCAGAAGTGTTACCTCTACCCCTGCCTTTGCCTCTACTAGTTGTAACACCCTAGGCAAATCCCACATCGGCAAAACACAGGAGATATGCTGGGTTTATAAGTTGGTGGTTCGTAACCCCTAGTGACGCGTTTTAAAACCGTGAGGGCTTCAGTCCAGAGCGGACAATATCACTAGTGGGCCAGGCCATTACATTTGTGGTATCAGAGCCGCTCCGCGTGCAACCTTGAGCGATGGTAGGGCAAACCTCAGCGAGGACGCTGAGTCCCATGAGGGGGGGTGGATTGTAACACCCTAGGCAAATCCCACATCAGCAAAACACGGGAGAGATGCTGGGTTTATAAGTAGGTGGTTCGTAACCCCTAGTGACGCGTTTTAAAACCGTGAGGGCTTCAGTCCAGAGCGAACAATATCACTAATGGGCTGGGCCATTAGTGTCTGTTGTCCTCTGAAAGCAGAACCTTGAACAGATCCCTCAGTGGTAGTAGGCGGCCCAGATCTGTGGGCACTAGTGCAATCTCTAGCAAAATGCCCACTTCCACCATAGTTGTAACAGGCTTCTATGGCCTTATAACATACTCCTCCATGAGTCCTGCCACAAGTCTCACAAGCACAGGAGGAAAGGAACCCCTAGATGTCTGCTGTCCGGATCTAGGTGGCCTTTGCCCTAAGAATCTTCCCCTACTAGATCCTCAGTTACTTGGTTCCCCAAAGCTTTTCCTCTTACCCAAATTGTTACTTGGACTCTGACCTGTAGACTTACTGCTCTTCTCTTTTTTAGTGGTTACCTTCTCAGATGCCCCTTCCAGTTCTATCCTTTCCAATTCAAGGGTCTGTGATATCAACACAGAGAAGTTGTCATGTCGAAACCCAACCACTTGCAATCTCAAACTAGGCCTCAAACCGGCCTCAAACCGTTTGCATCTGTCTCTACTGGTAGTGAGTAGGCTTCTAGCATAGTGGCTAAGGTGGGAAAAGTCTCTCTCATACTCGGCTACAGTCTTGTTCCCTTGCTTCAAATTGAGAAACTCTTGTAGCTTCATATATACATATGTGTCAGGAACATACTTCTGTCTAAATTCTCTGAGAAAGTCATCCCATGTCAACATAGGGGGCTCAACCAAACTGTGAGGAATGGTTTTCCACCACTCATATGCATCTCCATGTAGTAGGAAAATTGAATATTCAAACTTTAACTCATCTGTGCAGTGCAATTTCTTGAAGACCCACTCCATCCGTTCTAACCATTACTCAGCTTCCAATGGGTCCACTGTACCCTTGAATTCTGTTGCCCCATACTTCATTAACTTATCATATTGTTTGGCTGGGGATGGTGGTTGCACTTTAGGTGCTTGCATAGGAGCTTGGATTGGTATATTGCCAGCCATTTACTGAAATAATGCAGCCATCTGCTGAGCGAACTGAGCAAAAAACTGCATGGGTGGGATGGGTGCAGCTGACCCACTGGCATTCTGAGGAGCTGGGGCCTCCCCCTGTACCTCAGCTACTACTGATTGCTCTATTGTGTGATCTCTCTCTTCCACATTGAATCACAAAGAATTCTACTCCCTGGACAAACAACACAAGGAGATTTCTCTCTATTAGTCCATATTTATGATGTAATGCACTATATGTATCAATCAATGACAGTTGGGCAGTTGTACTTATCAAAAATTTTCAAACATGCAATTCTAAAACTTGTGGCAAAATCAAAGCTCTGATACCACTAAAACATGTCACACCTTATCCCTGGTAAGGCATGACATGTTCCTGTAGCATGAATTGTTCCTGTAGCATACAATTCAGAGAGGAAGAAGTCCCAAGTTATAACTTCTGGCTGCACTTCACTGGATACCGTGTCCCACCATTCATATGCATCATCTTGCAACAAAGATATGGCGGCTTCTAAATTTTGCTCTGGAGTGCAGTGGAGTTGTTTTAAAACTCGCCTGCCTGCTCAACCAATTCTCTACCGCAATGTAATCATCTTCTCTCTTGCTAAAGAAGTCCACTGCTCCAAACTTTCTCAATTTTTCCAGGTGTGATTTTGGTTGTGGAGGTGGTGGTGGTGGTGGCATTACCCCAGCCATTTGTTTGAAAAATTCGGCCATTTGCTGGAACATGGCCTGTGGAGGCCGAAAGGTGCTCGCTTGAGTCGGGCGGAGCAGTTCTCCCATACCCCGCCTCACTGGCCGCAGGTGGAGCATGGCTCTCCACTTCCTCCTCAACTGCCCTCTGAGATGTAGGGTCCATATCCAATTCAAAATAAGAGAGACAAACAGATTTGCATTAGTGTCACCTCGTCTCTTACAAATGCAATGCATGGTATGGACTCAATCTAGGCCCAGAAACGCCTAAACCGTGCTCTGATACCACTAAATGTGACACCCCTTACCCGTCTACAGTATATCTGAGTAAGATATGTCACACGGTGTACCGGAACAATCTATTCTATCTCAATCATTTTTATTCTTCCTTAATTTATTTTTATCATAGTTTTGAATATAATTTATGAAATATAATTCATTTAAGTCATTTATTGAAATTATAATTTATTTGAGGTTCCGAAAATTTTATAGAAAATCCGGCAGAGTACCGGCTAAAAATGGAGAAAACAGTTCTTCGGAACCTGTGAAAAACACTTCCAATAATCATATTCAATAATCTCAAACTCCAATATCAAAATCTCAATATCTTTTAATTTCGTTTCTCAATCATTCATCTCATGCGATAATCATATACAAGTCACAGATAAAGATTCACTTTTCCATTCACCAACACAATTTTCATTATTTACATGAAAATCAAAATACATTACATAAGTTCAATTACATATGAGAAAATAAAAGTTAGTTACAAAATACCAAAATGAAACCTAGTGTCCTACCAATGCACTGTGGATGGTGAGGTGACACGGACACTATGCAGAGCTGCAGGACGGTCTCACCCAGTCTGCGGTCTACTGGGCTCTCGATCAGTATCTCCAGAACCTACGCGTGGCAAAAGCAATGTGCTAAGCAATAATGCTTAGTGGTCCAATAATAAAATAACAGGAAATAGCAGAAAATAAATATGTATTGAATGTATATGTCTTATTTGTTTGTGTTTGTTATATTCATTTATTTCGTTAACTTTGTCCACATTCATTCTTTTGGTTGCCCAAGTAACCTATACTGAACGACTGGACTGGATAAACGGGTAAACTGGCACTGGGTATCTAGTACCTCGGGCCGTCACACCATCGGTCACATATGCATCTCGGCAGGCAAATGAGCGGCTAATAAGTCAATAACATCAGGCACAAGGCCAAATCTCAACACAAGGTCAGAATGGCTAAAAGCCATGAAATCACAGAATGGCATAATGCCATGTGCAGTACTGCTAACTGAACCCTATTGGCATGCGAAACTATCCAAACCAATCTTGTTAGGTATACTAGGGCATTTGATACTTTTGAATTCTTCAATTTTTGAATTTCAAGTTTTGGTGTCACTATTCACTTCATTAGTCAACAAAAATGTTGAATTTTGGATAGAAAATAGGTGCCTTTGTTTTAACACTCCCAATGTACCACATTTTGCATTTAAAACTTGTTGGAATTAATCACCAATACCATTTCTAAGCTTAGCACTAAGGGGGCAGAATTTTCAGTTTTTGTACCCCAACTTTACTATTCCATTAGTGACTGTTACAGTGGAAATTTGAGGAAATGGTAAACATGAAAGTTGTTCCTTATTTTGTCTAGTTGAATTTCTTTTTTTGAATCACTCCATTTGGAGTTTTGTAGCTCCATATATGGTCCAAAAACCACAGCTGGCCGGATTGCAAAACTGCAGAATTGACCATATCTACAGTGCAGTAAACAGTGACTTCCACTGCCTTGTTGGATAGGTTCTGGTCATAATTTGGGGTAGGTTTCGTCATGAAAGTTGTTTTTCTATATCATATCTTGTTGCTGTAAAAATTTCAGGTTAATTGGACCATTCTACAGTGAGTTATGGCCAAATGAACAGTCATTCTGCAGAATTTAATTGCAGGGTATCCGGATTGGGGCCAATTTTTGGTCTACTTGCTTTGGTCTTTGGGCATGGTTTCTTCAGCAAAATTGTGCCATTATATGTCTAGTTTCATGTCCAATTGGCCAAACACCAATTGAACCTACACAGCCAAAGTTATGGCTGTCTAAGTGGGCTGGAATCACAGCCACCCTGCTGCACTCACTAGGTAGCATACCCATTTCAGTTTGCCATGCAATAGTTCACTCCAAATTATGGTCAACTTACCTTAAATGTCACTAATTGACCATTAGAATGTTCTTTAACAATTTCATAAGCAAAGTCCAAGTTTCACTCCCAAACCCTAGCTCATATTCAAGGTTTACACAAATTACTTTAGTTAACTAACTAATTCATTATCCTTATGTTTATATACTTTAAACATGATTTCTAGTTCACTCCAAGTCCATCAAAAACACTCCATCTTGTTCCTTCCTTAGGGCTGCCAAATTCCATGGGGTATATACACATAAATTTCATTCATTTGATTCACAAATTCTTACTTATATTAAGTCTTTAACATGGAATAAAAGAGGTATAAGTGTAAATAGGCACTAACCTCTTGTGGGGTAGAATTTTCCCAAGCTTGACTTCACTTTCTTTCCTTTTTTTAGGCTGCCTAGAGTTTCCTTAGAGTGTGTGGATAAATTTTTGTGAAGGTGACTTAGGGTTTAGTAGTGGAATTTCATGGGAAATGGAAGTAATTAAAGGAAATTTTCATTGAGGGTTATGGAGGAGAGGTCACGGCTTGAGGAAGAAGAAGAAGAAGGGCAGAATTTTTTTTGGTCTTCTTTTGTCTCTTTTATTAGTTAATTAGATGGTTGTTTAATTATGATTGGAGGGAGCTTTTAAATGACATCATAATATGTCATAAATGAGCCTTTTATCTCATTTTCTATTCTTTACTTCTCTACTTATTTTCAATTTAATTTTTAGCAATATTTATTCACATTTTATGTCATAATAATTATTTACTCAACTGGACAAGTCGGCCAAAAATCGTCTCTGAAGGCGAAATGACCAAAATGCCCTCCGTTTGGCTTAACGGGTTAAAATTGTCTGTACCGATTGAAAAATTTTTCTAAATATTTTCTTGGCATTCTAATGCCATAGGAATCTCAATGACCCTTCTCTGGAGTCCCAAAAATTATTTTATGAATTTTGACCTGGGTCTAGGGCTCCTAGTTGCGAGAACCGCAACTTCTCTCTGGGTTACCCATCGCTTGGGCACCGGCTCATTTAACTTGATTGTATTTTATTTCTAAAATTTTTTCTAAATTTTTCTTATTAATATTTGAGTTAATTATGGTCCCTCACTTTAGTTTAAATATTTTTCCGGACCGTTCTGACGTCCGACGATCAGGCCACGAATAAGAGTAGCATGTACGGAGTTGCTACCAGGAGGGTGTTACAACTCTTCCCCTCTAATTTAAATTTCGTCCTCGAAATTTACCTTATGCAAACAGTTGAGGGAACTGTTGCCTCATCGTCTCTTCACTTTCCCAAGTTGCCTCCTCGGTGTCGTGGTGTCTCCAAAGCACTTTCACCTGTGGAATCTGCTTGTTCCTCAATTCTTTTACTTCCCGAGCCAGGATCCGTAGAGGTTCTTCTTCATATGTCAAATCCAGCTGTATTTCAATTTCTTCCCTGGAGATGACATGTGAAGGATCTGAGCGGTATCTTCTGAGTATGGACACGTGGAACACATTGTGGATCTTGTCCAGCTCTGGTGGTAAAGCTAGCCTATAGGCCACTGGACCCACACGTTCAATGACTTCATATGGGCCAATGAACCTAGGGCTTAACTTACCTTTTCTTCCAAACCTCAATACCTTCTTCCACGGTGACACCTTGAGGAACACTTTGTCGGCAACCGCATATTTTATTTCTTTTCTCTTCAGGTCGGCATAAGATTTACATGCATGCGAGGCAACCTTCGATTAGCTTTGATTAGTTTCACTTTCTCCTCACTGTTTCACCGTGTCCGCCCCACCGCTTGTTCGCCAATTCAGTCCAAAGACACCTGAGTTCTACATTTTCTCCCATACAGTTGCTTCATACGGGGCCATTTGGATACTAGCTTGGTAGCTATTGTTGTATGCAAATTCTGCTAGTGGGAGGTATTTATCCCAACTTCCCTCAAACTCAATGACACAACTCCTCAGCATATCCTCAAGGACTTGGATTACTCTTTCTGATTGCCCATCCGTTTGAGGATGGAAGGCTGTGCTGAAGTGGAGTTGTGTACCCAAGGATTCATGCAACTTCTTCCAAAATGTCGATGTAAACCTTGGGTCTCGATCAGATATGATGGAAAGTGGAATTCCATGTAGTCTAACTATCTCACTGATATACAATTCTGCTAACTTCTCCAGTGAGTAGTCAGTCCTAACTGGCAGAAAGTGTGCTGACTTCGTCAATCTATCTACTATCACCCATACTGCATCATGTTTCTTCTGGGTGAGAAGTAGACCACTTACAAAATCCATGGTGACCCGATCCCATTTCCATTCAGGTATGCATATAGGCTGTAGCAAACCTGATGGAACTTGATGTTCTGCCTTAACTTGCTGACATGTCAAGCACTTAGTCACATAGTCAGCTATGTCTTTCTTCATACCAGGCCACCAATATTGAAGTTTTAGATCATGATACATCTTTGTACTTCCTGGGTGCATAGCATAAACACTGGCATGTGCCTCTTTCAGAATACTGGCTTTCAATTCCCCATTATCTGGTACACATACTCTTCCTTTGTAGTAGAGACACCCATTTGCTTTCACCTCATAGTCAGTTGCTTTTCCCTCAGAGATTTTGCTCATAATAGCCATTAGCTTCTCATCTACTTTCTGCCCATCTAAAATCTGTTGTAATAAGTTTAGCCTCACTTGCAACTCAGCCAAAATAGCTCCATCTCGAACCAAAGATAGACGGGCATTCAATGATCTCAAAGCTGTGATGGATTTTGTAACACCCTCCCGGTAGCAACTCCGTACATTCTACTGTTCCGGTGACCAATGTTGGTCCGGACAGCTAGAATGTTCGGAAAAATATTTAAACTAAAGTGAGGGACCATAATTAACTCAAATATTAATAAGAAAAATTTAGGAAAAATTTTAGAAATAAAATACAACCAAGTTAAATGAGCCGGTGCCCAAGCGATGGGTAACCCAGAGGGAAGTTGCGGTTCTCGCAACTAGGAGCCCTAGACCCTGGTAAAAATTCATAAAATAATTTTTGGGACTCTAGAGAAGGGTCATTGAGGTTCCTATGGCATTAGAATGCCAAGAAAATATTTAGAAAATTTTTTTCAATCGGTACAAACAATTTTGACCCGTTAAGCCAAACGGAGGGCATTTTGGTCATTTCGCCTTCAGAGACAATTTTTGGCCGACTTGTCCAGTTGAGTAAATAATTATTATGACATAAAATATGAATTAAGGGTGATGAAAAATTAATGTAAAGCTAGTAGAAAAGAAAAGAAAAGAAAAATCAATAAAAAGCAAATTATGACATCATTATGAATTTAGAAGATTGTGAAGAGGAACTGTTGACCCATATAAGGTAAGCCATGTTCTAAGCTTAACTAATGGTGAATTCATGGTAATCAAGTTTGATTATGAAGTTTTTCTTTAAAATTGATTGAAATTATGGAATGTAATTGAAGTAGGGGAATTCCGTCAAAGGGGGATCAAAAAGGGAAGTTAAGGTTTGGTTGGTTTGGAGGTTGATTGAAGTTGTTTAAGGCTTGTGCACGAGGTTAGTGTTATAGAACCTTTTGAAATTTTGAAGTATTGGCAAATTGGTTAGGATTTTGCATAATTAGGGTTTTCTTTGTTTGTACCCTATTTAATGGAATTGTGTATATATTATGGCTATTAGATGTATGATTGTTGGGATATGTTAATGAGATGACAAAACACTTGAAAGAAGGTAATGATGTGCATTGGGACTGGTTCTGGATAGCCTGAGTCTGGTAAGTTCAAATGCTCATAACTTGAGTTACGCAACTCTAATTATTTTGAAACTAAAGCCAAATTAAAAATGAAAAACATACCTACAACGTTTGTGTTTTGACCCAAATCAAATTCCTAAGGTAACTTGGTTGAATTTCTGGAGAAAATTAGAATTGTTGAATATGGAATTTCCTGTAATTCTAGCAAATTGCCCTATGACCCCCATGTAGTAAACAAGGCATATCTCCCATTATATAAATCTAATTGAAGTGATTAAAAATGCTCTGGAAACCTAAGACATAGGCCTACAACTTTGTTTTAGAGACTTTGTCCAAATTCTAGGTGTAAGACACTTGAACTTGAATGCAATACTTATCTGAAAACCTGGAAACCTGGAAACTTTTGGATACTGTATTCGTGAACCAGGGTTGATCATTTAGCCATAACTCACTCTACAAAACCCCAAATTGAGTGATTCATGAACCTGTGTAATCCTAAGACACAGGAGAACAATTCATATGAATAACACAAAGTTATTATGACTGAAACCTATCCAAAATAGCTTAATAAAATGGGTCCAGAATTTACCTAAATTCTGGAATGCCTTGAAACTGGAAATTGGTCACTTGACCAGTTTTAGTAAAATGGCTATAACTTAAGCTACACATATGCAAATTAGTGATTTTAAAGCCAAAATAAACCTAAAATATAGATTTACAAATCTCATGAAAAAGGTATAGCCTAATTCCTGCTATACCTTGGTCAAAAGTGTTAAAGAGATTGAGGTAATAAATCTAGAAATTATGAAATGTCAACATAATGGTTCCAAATATGAATGATAATGAATGCCAATGGCATGAAAAACATGAATGAAATGTGAAATTGTATTTTGGGACTTATGCTCCCATGATGAATGAATGATGAAATAATGAAAATGTTGACTTGCTAATAAAGATAAATTAGCCCGAGTATGCTTAAACAGTAGTGCAAGTGTTGGATAGATTGCCATGCCAAGAAGGGATGAGGTAGTAGTACTGTATTTGGCTTTTATGTCTGGATACCATTAGCAGGCACCAAGTGTTCGATGTGATTATCCTTTATTCTTGTTTACTTTGATGGCTTTTATGCCTAATTACATAGCATACCCGGTAAGCACTGATGTGTCCGATTGTATGACGACCCTAGGCACCTGGTGTCCAATGCCAATATAATCCACATATCCAGTCCAAACAGTCTGATTAAAGGTTACTTGGGCCCTAAAATAAATTAAAGAAGTTGAATATTAAGATAAAGACAAGGGAAGATCTCAAGAAAATAATTGTTTCCAAAGGCTATAAAAAGGTGTAAACACGAGGGAATAAGGAAAATATTATGAAAGGTGCTTAAAATTATTATGTGATTAAAAATATGAAGTGATAACACAAAAAGTTGATATTACAAATTCTATATTTCTTCTAAGTGATTTATGATTAAATTAAATGTGCATTTTCTTATGTTACTTCAAGTATGAAATTATTACTTTTATTTGTATATTGTACTTTCATTCTATTAGTGCACCACTAAACAGAATTGCTTAGCGTGATGGTTTTTCCTCATACAGGTTTAGGTGATAAGGTCTAATAGACTCTGGGGTAGGGAGATTTGAGTTAATCTGCAGTAGGAGCCAGTGTCACTTCCATATTTCTTTTTGGTATATATATATATATATATATATATATATATATATATATATATATATATATATATATATATATATTATTGGCCCACAGTTATGTATCATCACATGTATTGTAATTAGATATAAGTTTGTAACTAAATTTTAAGTTGTGTACTAATTATGTACGTTAAGTAAATTAATGAAATGAAAGAGATTTATATGCGAAAATGGATGGAAATGATTATATGAATGAATATGGAATTTGATTGAGATGTTGGATTGATATAAATTTGAGATTATTTTATTGAAATGATGTAAACAGGTTAATGATTTAATAGGTCAATGATTCATAATACGGGGAGACTCTTGTAGTTTTTCCATTAGAATTTTCTGGATTTAAATTATAATGAAATATAATTAATCCCAAATTGAATAAGATAAGATTAGGTGCCTTGGCACAGGATGTGACATTCCTTTACTTGGCTACACTGTAGGCCGGGTAAGGGGGTGTTACAAAGAAGATGATGATCATTTGTCTCTATTAATAGATATTTATATTATTTTAATTCCCTAATGGCAAAGTTGTAAATATGGTGAATGGCAAACTTGTAAATATTGTGAAATTCCTAATTATTAGGATTAACTATCTAATTAATTATGTTTAATTTTTCTAATCATGATTAATTAAATTAATCCCACTTCATTAAATTAATTAATCACATCTTTGGTCAATATTTGATCTTTAAACTTAATTGACTAAATTTTTCTCTTACTGATTTACTATTTATCTTTTCCATAATGCCTGATAAGTCCATAACTCTGTTTTTCACTTTGGTTTTTAATTTGCTTATTTGAACTTATGTCCAAATCATGTTTAAATATTCAAATTTTCTTTGAATAACACTATTTACAGGCCGATATTAGTACTATCTAAGACTAGAGATTATGGGATGTTACATAAATATTGTTTTGGGAATGAAGGATTGCTATAAAATCGAATTGGGAATTATGAAAATTCCTAAGTTCGGCTATTGAAAACCATTATTTCAACAGTTAAAGTAGTTATGGTGTCACACCTTACCCTTCTGTAAGATATGACATGATACCGTAGTTTTGCAACTAACCCTTAACTAAGGATTTCATGGGGTCCCATACGAATTTAAGATAGCAACTGAGTTCACAATCGCTTCCCGGGTCAGTCACCTATCCTCAGTACTCCAAACTCATTTAACCTATTTAAGCTTCATTTCTCTTATTTTAATTCAACCTCATTTGATCTTTGTCAAATTTATTTATGGCTCTTCTCTATGAATCAAGTATAGTCCCAAATATTCTAGCCGTCCGGACAAACACTGGTCACCGGAATAGTAGGATGTACGAAACTACTTAATACGAGGGTGTTACAATTCTCTCCTCCTTAAAAGAAATTTTGTCCTCAAAATTTGTCTAATGTTAGTCTTTGAATAGTCGTGGGTGTTATCTTTTTATGTCTTTCCAATATTTCCATGTGGCTTCCTGGCCTGAATGATGGTTCCATAGCACTTTAGCTAAAGGTATCTGTTTATTTCTCAGCTGCTTCACCTCCTGTGCCAAGATCTTTATGGGTTTCTCATTATAAGTTAGGTCTGGATTTATTTCAATTTTGGAGGTAAAGCAAGTCTATGTGCTAATGGACCCGCTCTTTCTAGAACCTCGTATGGTATTATGAAGCGAGGACTTAGTTTTCCCCTTTCTCCATAATCTCATGATATTCTTTCAAGTGAAACCTTCAAAAACACTTTATCATTCACATTATCTTCAATATCTCTCCTCTTTAAGTCTAGGACTTCTGAGAATCTAATGCAAGTTTCAGTCCATTTTGAATAATTCTAATCTTCTTTTACTGTCGTTCTGTCACTTATGTTCATTCATTTTTTCCTTACAAGGTGACCTTATTAGTCATATCAGAAATACTTATCTAATCCTTGGCCGCAGACCTCATAATCGCTATCTCACCATCTCTATTCATGACTAGCCTATGTGTCATTTTATACCATCTTGTTTACTTTTATTTAACTTACTACTCATTAATTCACTCTTTGTCTGATAGGATAGTTCTGGATACCATTACACATTTTAAAATTGTTACTTACTCCAATTGCATTCTTCAACTAACTTTTCTCCGATTGTTATGAACTTAAATGGATTTTATCCCCATGCTACCTATTTCATCTTAGAAATAGGAATAAATAGTGTTTCACCTATATCTTATAATTTTAAACTCCATGGTTTGGCTCCTAACACTGTCCCAATTGGACTTGCTCTGAATTTCGCACATCTGAATTCTATACCGTAATAAAACTCTCCCTAGTGTCATTTCTTTTTACATTTAAACCAACTGTTTAAATTTTCACTTCTACATTTTCTTTTATCTACTGGCATTCTATGACTTATCTTTCAATGATTTACAATCATTGCCTCCTCTTCTACTAAACTATAAACTATCCTCTAAATCCTTAAAAAGGGAGTTTCAGGACTCTCCTTTTTCTCTTATCATTCAAAAGTTATGCAGCATCATGATCTGATCCATTATGATCCTCACAATGAGAATTGTGCTCTTCCTAAGGAATATCTGAGTTAACTATTTCCTATCACACTACTATTCCAATTAGAACGTCATTTCACAAATCATTTTATTGATGGCATTCATTCATTCTTTCTGAGAAAACATTACTATATTCTTATAGTATAACTAATTGCGAAAGAAATACTATATCTGCCGCCTTACTACAACTATATAAAATTATCTACTCTCTTTCCATATAATAAATTCCTTAAAGTATTATATTATGAACATCATCTATAGCGTCATGTCTCCTTCAGGGGAACAAAGTCATACCTTATACCTTGCTGCTACATAAATAAGATATTATTTTTCACTAAACTTTAGGTAAAAGGTCCATTGCAATACCAAAATAACTATAAGACCCCATATCAGAGACTGGATGACCTCACCTTATAGGTGTTACCTTTAATTTATGACTACACTGAGATCTTTAGTCTTATAGCAATTCTTGATATACTGTAGTTCTTAGTAGGGTAACTGAGTCAGTGACTCTAGCTATCTTACAATTATAACCTTTCGATATTCTAGTTCTAGGGTTTTAAATCCTGAATTAGGATTTCCAAACTCATTTCCAGTCATTAAACTCTGTTCTAGCATAACTGTGCCAAAGCAAAAACCATTTGCGACTATTCTTATCTTGGTACACTATCGAGTAGCACGTCGCTCAACACAATAATCCTAAGTTGGTACTGTAATCTATAGCTTAAGCACAAACATCAAGAATATTGCATAGTTACTACAGTATATCCCAATAAATCAAATTTTCCTATATCTTATCCTTCTCGAATCCATTAATAGTCTAAACTTATTCTGATTACAATATCCACTAACGATTATTAATAGTGATATCTTTGCCCTCATCTAAGGCAGCTATATTGCCATAGCTTACCTTTAGGTCCTTTTTCCTTGCACTAAACAGGCACACTAATTAACTCTAGAATTTATTATATTTAGAAAAATACCTTTCATTAACTGACTCTCCCAGAACTGGTTTCAATCGCATTTACTACCATAGCTTTTATCCTAAAGGATTAGTCACCAATACATCAAAATTCATTTCCATGCAAGGGAATAGTAGTAGAACCTATAATTATAGCACTAGCATGCGAATGAATAGAGCCAAAATCAAATAGTACAAAATTATTCCTTTCAAAAATTGAGAATGCACCAGCAATTACATCTGAATTCTCTACTTCTTCCCTTTGGCACATGGTGTGTACCCTGACTGGTGTATTACTCTACTCTGATTGATTTACTGCGCCTTGGTTGCCTATAATATTGCCTCTACCTCTACTTTTACTAACTGTCTGTGAACCTCTATGGGCAAAATCTTGGACTGATCTCTCTGGTGTAGTATGTGGCGTAGGTCGATGTACTCTAGTATAATCTCTGGCAAAATGCCGGATTCTACCACAATTATAACAGGCTCCAATGGCCTTATAGCAAATACTCCTGTGTAATTTACCACAAACATTACAGATACAGATAGGGAAGAAACTCTTGGTTATCTGCTAACTGAATCTTGGTGGCCTCTGCCCTGAAGATCCGCCTCTATCATACGTATGAGCATGAGGTCCTCCAAGATCTTTTCTCTTCCCCAAGCTGTTGCCTAAACTCTGACTAACAGGCTTCACACCCTTCCCCTTTTCCTGCTGAAGGAGTAGAGGCATGAAAAAAACAAGTTTATACCATTGAATTCAAAAATTTTCACCTAGGATCACATGCATCATGCAAGATTTATTTTTATCTATTTGATTTCAATGATAAACAACATATTAAAACACTTTTAATATGTTTTTGGATCTTTATTTTCCATTTAAGATTTTAGAATTAATCAAATTAATTTTTAGAACCTTAGATTAGATAAAGAACAAATACACTAAACTCTTGATGCACTGCAGTGTATTTGTGCCTTTCGGATGTGTCTTTAGAACACCAGATGTTGTCCCTCTAGCTTGTCGACACCAAGAACACCTATGGCAACCCTTGAATAGCTTCTAAAGCTTTTTCTATTAATTAGAAATCAAGTTTTGCCTTTTAAGAGATTAAAGATGTAAACAGGACACTAGAAACGATTTCTAGTATTTTTAATTCAAGAGATTGTTTGCTAATCTCATGGAATAGATGAGAGAAGAAGATGAAGAGAAGGGGAACCTCTTGGGTGGCGGCACCAAAGAGAATAGCTACTGGTTGTTTTTTTTTCTTTTCTTTTCATAACAATACTTATATAGGTAGGTCAACACATAAAAGCCTTGCCACATGTCACCCTCTAATTGGTTCTAGGTTTAATTGACCCAATCACATTGTGCTAAGTGTCAAACCTATATTTAATCTTAATTTTAATCATCTTACATGATTAAAAAAATATTTGGCAAGCTTATGTGTGTGCCATGTGTCACCATCTCATGGTGCCACATATCACCCTGTGAAATGACCAAAATGCCCCTGTGTCTTAATTTTGAGTTCTCAACCAAAATAATTATTTCTTTTCTTCTAATCAATTTATATCAAATATAAATCAATTAATTAATCTTTATTAATTAATTTCCCATTAATTAAATTCATATTTAAACACTTTAAATATAAATTTAACTTATACTATACATCTAATAACCTAGATTTGGTTTCAAGTCATGCTAGGGACTTTGCAATCTAATTACAAATCAAACCTATTTAATTAATCAATTAAACTCTTTAATTAATTAATTAAATTATATTTAATTAGGTGATAACTTGTGTATGTGTGTGACTTACTAGGCTCATCACTAATTGGCAATGAGATATGATATCAACTCTTAATATCATCAGAACTCTTTCTTACCATAAATGATTTCTCTAAATCATTTTATGCACCTCATAGACCATGGTTAACATCTAGCATAGCATGCCATGGCCACCCAATTAGTAATATGATTTACCTTAAATGAACCTATAATCATATGTTACCATGCACTAGAATCTCTCTGTCACAAAATCACAACTCAAGCTGGAGTCATGGTTTATGTCAAACTCCATTTGCTATGAATATTATGTTCTTTTTTAATTCAAGTTCTTGATTAAAAAGATTTTCTCATAAGAAACTCTTTCTAAACAAATCTATCTGTCCTGGTCAGGAACTTGAAACATCAAGAACAATTAAATGAACATAGGATTTTATCTCTATTTACTTAGAGGAACAGATTCCATCTTGATCAACACCTACCTCCATATATAACTAGTAGGAGCCAACACATGCCCATATACCCATACACAGTACAAGTATAAAAGTAGTATCAAACTCAAACCACCTATATACAAGATAACTGTGCTATCTCAGGTCTAAAGATTATATGCGCTGATATGATTTATGACAATACATTGACAAGAGTAAACTCCATGTGCTTGTCATAAGTGTCACTGGTTCGGCCTACTTATCATGTATAAGTGCTTATCATGTTTGTTATATGGCATGAGACTCACCATTCCATCTTATTTATATCTTATATAAATAACTTGAGAACAAACATGAATACAATCTTTCTAGATAAGTCATGTCCTTATTATGAAGTATCCTCGATTGTGAACCTATTTATGATACTTTGTACTAAAAATACTGTCACTCATATTCTTAACAACTTAAGAATAGAATTTCTAACAAAATATCAATGGACCTTTTTTATTACACATAAATATATTATGTAAACGGAAAAGTAGAAATGCCTTTTATTAATAAAAACATGTACAAGATACATACTAAATGATATGCTCTTGGGCATACTACTAACAATCTCCCACTAGCACTAGAGCCATTCATTATAATATTTTAGACCCATCTTCTCAAGATGTCAATCTAGCTGAGTCTGTGACATAGGCTTAGTGAATGGATCAGCTGGATTTTCAGCTGATGCTATTTTCTGCATGGCTACATCGCCTCGTCCAACTATTTCTCTGATAATGTGGTAGCGCCTTTCTATGTGTTTGGATTTCTGGTGAGACCTTGGTTCCTTAGCCTGTATGACTGCTCCATTGTTGTCAAAGTGTAGTGGAACTGCTGACTCAATGGAAGGAACTACTGCAAGTTCTGTCACAAACTTCTTTATCCAAACAGCTTCCTTTGCAGCATCTGATGCATCAATAAACTCAGCCTCTGTAGTGGAATCTGCAGTCGTGCTCTGTTTGGAACTCTTCAAACTGATTGCACGTCCATTGCAAATGAACACATATCCAGAGGTAGACTTTCAATCATCGATATCTGATTGGAAATCAGAATTAGTATAACTATCCAATTGCAAGTCTCCACCTCCATAGATCAAGAATAAATCCTTAGTTCTTCTCAAGTACTTAAGGATATTCTTGACTGCTATCCAGTGTTCCAAACCTGGATTGGATTGATACCTGCAAGTCAAACTAACAGCATATGCGATATCCGGCCTAGTACACAACATTGCATACATTAAACTTCCAATAGCCGAAGCATATAGAATCCTGGCCATTTTATCTCTTTCTTCATGTGTCTTTGGAGACATCTCTTTAAAAAGATGGATAACATGTCTCACTGGTAACAATCCTCTCTTGGAATCAAGTATGTTAAACCTCTTTAATACCTTTTCTAAGTATAGACTTTGGGATAAACCAATTATTCTTTTCGCTCTATCTCTATAGATGCGAATCCCAAGAATATAGGTTGCCTCCCCTAAGTCTTTCATGGAGAATGTATTTGACAACCATAACTTTACAATTGTCAACATACCTGTGTCATTACCCATCAACAGTATGTCATCCACATATAAGATAAGGAAAGTGATAGCACTGTCACTAACCTTCTTATATACACATGGCTCATCCTCATTTTTGATAAAACCAAATGATTTAATGGCTTTATCAAAACGGATGTTCCAACTACTCGAAGCTTGTTTCAACCCATAAATGGATCGCTTTAGCTTGCATACCTTGGAACCATCTTAGGATTCAAAACCCCTAGGTTGTTCCATGAAAATGTTTTCTTCAATGTATCCATTGAGAAAAGCTGTTTTGACATCCATCTGCCAAATCTCATAATCATAGTATGCAACTATTGCTAATAGAATCCTAATTGATTTAAGCATGGCAACAAGCGAGAAAGTCTCCTCATAGTCGATTCCTTGCCTTTGGCAAAACCCTTTCGCTACTAGCCTTACCTTATAGGTCTCTACCTTTCCATCAAAACCAATTTTCTTCTTGAAAACCCATTTGTTCCCTATAAGTACAATACCTTTAGGTGGGTCAACAAGATCCCAAACTTAATTCTTATACATGGAATTAATTTCGGATTTCATAGCATTAATCCATTTTGAAGAGTCTATATCTGATATAGCTTCTTCATAAGTAAGTGGATCATCTCCATGATCTACTTCTTCATGAGTAGACAACTCTTGTTCTTCTTCATGAAGGAAACCATATCTCACTGGTGGGTGAGATACCTGGTTGTTCTATGAGGAATAGCTGTAGATGTTTCATCAATGGGTGTAGGTTGACTAGATGGATCTATATCCATCTGATCTGTTGGTTAGTCAGAATTCTCCAATTCTAACTCTATTTGCCTTCCTTTGCCTCCTTCTTGAACAAACTGTTTTTTAAGAAATGTAGCATCTCTATTCGCCACAACCTTTTGTGATGTAGGCAAAAAAAAATAATATATAAAACTATCTTTTGGATATCCAACAAATTGACCCTTTTCTGATTTGGTTTCCAATTTATCAGTGTTAAGCTTTTTGATATAAGCTGGACAACCCCAAATCTTAACATGCTTAAGACTTAGTTTTCTTCCATGCCATATCTCATAAGGTGTGGAAGAAACTGATTTTGATGGAATCCTATTCAGAATATATAAAGTTGGAGTCAACTGTGGCGTTTTTGGAGGAGTCAGCTGGGAAATAATATCGTGCTCTCTCAAGTATTCATCAAATTCAGTACTTAAATATTCACCTCCATGATCTGATCGAAGAGCTTTAATACTTTTTCTTGTTTGATTTTCTACTTTAGATTTAAATTCTTTGAACTTTTCAAAGGATTCATGTTTGTATTTCATCAAATACAAATACTAAAACCTTGATTTATCATTAGTAAAGGTAATAAATTAATGAAAACCGTCTCTAGCCATTTCCTTAAATGGACCACATACATAACTATGTATTAGCTTCAAAATATTTTCAGCCCTTAGCCCTTGTCCAACAAAGGGTGATCTAGTCATTTTGCCCTGAAGGCAAGATTCATAAGTTGGAGTAGGCTCAGAGCCCAATGAGGATAGAATCCCCATTTTCTCCAGTTTTGCAATCCTATCTTCTGCAACATAGCATAACCTTAAGTGCCAAATATATTTTGAACTTGAGTTGGTTTTCACCATGGCATTGCATTCATTTAGATCATTTGCATTCATTTTGTGTTTGTCATTATTATTCAAATAATAAAGACTATCATTCATATAACCCAAACCAACATATTTATTTCCAAAATAAATATTGCAAACATCATCTGTGAACTAAAACTCATAGCCATTTCTAGTCAAACTAGATATAGAAATGATGTTCTTAAAAGCATCAGGTGCATATAAAATATTATCCAAACACAAAACATGTCCAGACATGTAAAAAGATTTAGATCCTACGGCTAAAGCTTCAATAGTTGAGCCATTGCCAATTCGGAGTCTAAAATCTCAAGAATACAAGCTGCTACTATTTGCTAGTTTCTACATATCATTAGAAATGTGAGAACTGGCACCAGTATCTAAAACCCAAGCTGTAGATGAACTATGAGTATCATCATAATATAAATAACAAGATATGGATATACCTTCTGAATGTGTATCCTTCTTGTCCTTTAGAGAAGCAAGATACTCTGGGCAGTTCTTTTTCCAGTGCCCATCTTTCTGGCAATGGAAACACTTTCCTTTGCCTCCATCAGCTTTAGTCTTCCCTTTCTGTTTAGCTATTTTCTTGGAAGGACCAGGAATCTGAGATTTCTTTTTCTTATTGCCCTTCTTCTTGTTGGACTTTCCAGCAGAAAAAGATATAATCAAAGCTACCTCTTTTTTTTTATTGCCCGACATATTCTTTTGGGCAATAACCAGCATGTTGAGTAAACCAGCTAAGGTGCATTTCTGTTCAGTCATATGGAAGTTTGTCACAAAATTCCCAAAAGACTCAGGAAGGGACTGAAGGATCAAATCCGTCTGTAGTTGGAAATCCATGTTAAAGTCAAGATGTTCCAACTGCTCAATCAGTCGAATCATCTTGTGGACATGATACCCAACATTCTGTCCCTCAGACATCCTCATGCGGAATAGCTGTCTAGATATCTCATACCTAGCATTTCTGCTGTGCTCACCATACAACTCTTATAGGTGAAGGAGGATCTCACTCGCACTCTGCATGTTCTCATGCTGCTTTTGTAACTCATTACTCATGGAAGCAAGAATGTAACACTTAGCTCTCATATCATGCTCCTTCCACTTGTCCAAAGTTTCATGTTCCTCTTGAGTGGCCTCTAGAGGTAAGGGACCAGGAACATTTGAATCTAGAACATATCCTATATGTTCAAGGTTTAGGACAAGTTTCAAATTTCTTAGCCAATTAGACAGATTAGGTCCTGTCAACCTATTGCGATCAAGTATGCTTGCAAGGATATCGGATGATGGTGGTTGTTCTGTGCTTATTATTATCAGAAAATTAACTACAGAAAATAATTAGATTAATTAGTAAATGTATCAAGTAATTAAACAAAATGATTATGGTATTTTAATCAAATTGGTCCTCCCACTAACTTAGCGAATCCTACACTTCCAAAGTAGAAAACAGAAATCCTAGTTGGATAAATTTCTAGTGGGTGATTGAATTCTTATAATTCTATTAATCATCCTCAGGTACATCCATTATTGGAATTACAATAAACTATAAGTGAGCAACTCCTTGCCCATCACATCTCATGTGAGGTTCAATCCTTTACCTAGCCCCTAATGCTCAAAATCTCAGGTACATCCATTATTGACTTATCTTGCATTAGTTAAGTTGATCCCATTGAGCCAGTAATTATGCAAATAATTTTAATGTCCTCAGGTACATCCAATATTGGCCACTAAACCATTTACATATTTACAACATCTCATGCTTAACAATTATTCTTAAGAAAATCTCTTAAATTAATTGCATCTTATGCAACAATTTAAAATTTCTTAAAATAATTACCCCAATGGAGGACCCATGTTATAATTACTTTAATTATAGGATTTCCAACTTAATCATTTGTTTGGAAGATTTTATAGTCATCCTAATTACTATTAAGGTCTCACTTTGCACATTAACCATTTAGCATGCATATATCATATAATTGCATACATTCCCATACATCTCATACATTCATGGATAAACAGTAAATATAGTATGATCATGGACTTTCTAAGGGATTCAATTCTGAGCCACCAAGAATTGAATCAGGGCATTCCTAGGTGCATTTCATTCATTCATTTTACAAGAGTTGCTGAAGGAGTACATAATCAATACTTGATCTTGAATTCCTCCCACTGGTCCCACCATTGCTCTTGACCTCCTTGAACTTCTTGCAATCTAATATTACATTGTAACCCTTGGCATATAAGGCAAATTTACAAGAACTTAAATAAATGAAATTACAATCCAAAATTATTACAATCTTAATAATACAAGCCCAAAATAAATTAAAATAAATTAATTAATTTACAATTCCAAAGAAACATGAAAGAAATAATCCAATCACATTGGTCTTTTATAGTCCATGATCATCCATCATGCATATCACTATTTAACAATTAAATAAAATATACATACTTAAATTAAATTGAATATCTCATATTCAACTTAAAAATCCAGATTTGAATATGATTCAAACAAATTTAAAATTTCATATTTGAATCACATTCAAACAACCTTAAAAATTCAGATTTGAATCACATTCAAACAATTTTTAAAAATCGGATTTGAATCACATTCAAATAATTTTTAAAAATTCAGATTTTAATATTATTCAAACAACTTTAAAAAATCATATTTAAATATGATTCAAACAACTTTAAAAATTCAGATTTGAATCACATTCAAACAACTTTTAAAATTCAGATTTGAATCACATTCAAACAATTTTTAAAATTCTGATTTGAATCAAAATTTAATTGTGTGATTAAAACTACTAATTAAACACTTTAATTAGTCATAGGATAGGCCTTAGATCATACAACAATTGCAAATTAAAAAGCCAAACATTGCACCACCCATGAAGCCTAAACCATGCGCACCATGTTGGAGTTCATCAAGCATGCCGCCACACATCCATTGCAACCAGCAATGGATAAATCATCTCAAGATCAAAACACACAATTAAATCATATAATCAACAATCTAAATAGTAAATATAGTGGCTCTGATACCAATTAAAGGATCGAAAGCATAAAAAATATAGGTTTATACCATTGAATTCCAAAATTTTCACCTATGGTCACATGCATCATGCAAGATTTATTTTTATCTATTTGATTTCAATGATAAACAACATATTAAAACACTTTTAATATGTTTTTGGATCTTTATTTGCCATTTAAGATTTTAGAATTAATCAAATTAATTTTTAGAATCCTAGATTAGATCAAGAATAAATACACTAAGCTCTTGATGCACTGCAGTATATTTGTGCATTTCGGATGCGTTTTCAGGACACCAGATGTTGTCCCTCTAGCTTTTCCATACCAAGAACACCTAGCCCTTGAACAGCTTCTAAAGCTTTTTCTATTAATTAGAAAATCAAGTTTTGCTTTTTAAGAGATTAAAGATGTAAACAGGACACTAGAAACGATTTCTAGTATTTTTAATTCAAGAGATTGTTTGCTAATCTCATGGAATAGATGAGAGAAGAAGATGAAGAGAAGGGGAACCTCTTGGGTGGCGGCACCAAAGAGAATAGTTGCTGGTTGTTTTTTTTTTTTTTTTCATAATAATACTTATATAAGTAGGTTAACACATAAAAGCCTTGCCACATGTCACCCTCTGATTGGTTCTAGGTTTAATTGACCCAATCACATTGTGCCAAGTGTCAAACCTATATTTAATCTTAATTTTAATCATCTTACATGATTAGAAAAAAATATTTGGTAAGCTTATGTATAGTGCCATGTGTCACCATCTCATGGTGCCACATGTCATACTGTGAAATGACCAAAATGCCCCTGTGTCTTAATTTTGAGTTCTCAACCCAAAATAATTATTTCTCTTCGTCTAATCAATTTATATCAAATATAAATCAATTAATTAATCTTTATTAATTAATTTCTCATTAATTAAATTCATATTTAAACACTTTAAATATAAATTTAACTTATACTATATATCCAATAACCTAGATTTGGTTTCAAGTCATGCTAGGGACTTTGCAACCTAATTGCAAATCAAACCTATTTAATTAATCAATTAAACTCTTTAATTAATTAATTAAATCATATTTAATTAGGTGATAACTTGTGTATGTGTGTGACTTACTAGGCTCATCACTAATTGGCAATGAGGTATGATATCAACTCTTAATATCATCAGAACTCTTTCTTACCATAAATGATTTCTCTAAATCATTTTATGTACCTCATAGACCATGGTTAACACCTAGCATAGCATGCCATGGCCACCCAATTAGTAATAAAATTTACCTTAAATGAACCTATAATCATATGTTATCATGCGCTAAAATCTCTCTGTTACAAAATCCCAACTCAAGCTGGAGTCATGGTTTATGTCAAACTCCATTTGCTATGAATATTATGTTCTCTTTTAATTCAAGTTCTTGATTAAAAAGATTTTCTCATCAGAAACTCTTTCTGAATAAATCTATCTATCCTGGCCAGGAACTTGAAATATCAAGAATAATTAAATGAACATAGGATTTTATCTCTATTTACTTAGAGGAACAGATTCCATCTTGATCAACACCTACCTCCATATAGAACTAGTAGGAGCCAACACATGCCCCTATACCCATACACAGTACAAGTATGAAAGCAGTATCAAACTCAAACCACCTATATACAAGATAACTGTGCTATCTCAGGTCTAAAGATTATATGCACTGATATGATTTATGACAATACATTGACAAGAGTAAACTCCATGTACTTGTCATAAGTGTCACTGGTTCGGCCTACTTATCATGTATAAGTGCCTTCATGTTTATTATATGGCATGAGACTCACCATTCCATCTTATTTATATCTCATATAAATAACTTGGGAACAAGCATGAATACAATCTTTCTGGATAAGTCATGTCCTTATTATGAAGTATCCTCGATTGTGAACCTATTTATGATACTTTGTACTAGAAATACCGTCACTCATATTCTTAACAACTTAAGAATAGAATTTCTAACAAAATATCAATGGACCTTTTCTATTACACATAAATATATTATGTAAACGGAAAAGTAGAAATGCCTTTTATTAATAAAAACATGTACAAGATACATACTAAATGATATGCTCTAGGGCATACTCCTAACACCTACTACTTTTGTGGGGGTTGGGTTTGTACTTGGGCTTGGGCTGACATATTATCAGCTATTTGTTGAAAGAATGTGGCCATCTACTAGGCCATTTGTATAGTAATTTGTATAGGAGGGACTGGTGTAGCCGGGCCTCCAACACTCTAAGGAGCTGGGGCCTCTTCCTGTACATCAGCCGTAACAGACTGTTCTACTATCTTATCCTTCTCTTCCATATCTATTCATAAAATTTTCTACTATTGGACAACCAACACAAGGAGATTTCTCCCCGTTAGTTTATATTCATGATGTAAATGCACTATATGTATCAAACATTTGAGTAGTTGTACTTATCGAAAAGTATTTCAAATTCACAATTCAAAACTTACATTACAAACTAGCTCTGATACCACTAAAACATGTCACACCTTACCCCTCTGTAAGATATGACATGATCCCGTAGTATACCTAATAAATTATCGAACTTCACCTACCGATAATCTATTAAATATACTACAAGGAATTTTGACGAAACAAAATTCATTTTTGAGTTTATTGTGGTGGCAAAAGAATTAATTAAGCGTCTTCTATTTAAGAACAATTCATGTAGAAACAAATAGGTATTTTTAAAATTTTACAAAAAATCCTCGTGGTTACGACTAAAACTACATAAAAACAGTTCTTTTAAAACCTGTTGGAAACCACCTGTAACAATTGTATAACATAATTAAATATATCATCATTCAGAAATTACTTTCTTTCATTCACAACCCCAAAAAGAATACAGCTTTATTTTTACAATTGAAAAATATTTTATTACAAGTTGATATCCATTGGAATTGAGGAAATTAATATTACAAAACTTACAATTGATCAAACTCACAAAAATAATATTACAACAATTTATATTTGATTAAAGTCCCAAAAATAATATTACAAATTTTTCTATACAACTGCTCGAATGTAATTACATATAAATAGCTACATGATTACATCAAAATTTATATACAAAGATATACCTATGATATACTCGAAGACCGTCCCAACAAGATTTCAAGTCACAGCTTCAAGTAGTCTCACTTAGCTGCTCTATCCTTTCTTTCACCTGCGACAGCATACAAAGCTATTGCTGAGCGGTGAACTCAATGATGCACAACTAATAATTTAAAGCTTAATATAGAACATGCTTTGACAATTCATAGTAAAGAGCTTAAACTATTTAAATTCTTCATAGTTCATAAAACCAAAATCAATATTTTCAATCATGCAATCATTTCTTTGGATGACATTTGATCAAGTAATCATAATTTACCAAATCATAAAAAAGCATTTGAAATATTTATATTTTTCTTGAATCATGAAAACAATATGACATTTTTCAACCACTAACAAACATTTATTTCAATCTTATTTTCATCAATGTATAATTTAAGGGAGTTGCCAACAATTCACATAGTTAGACCCATGACACAAAATTTCACGATGATTCCCGTGTTGTACACCACGATAAAGCAAACTCCCCCTAATAACCAAGGCTAAAGGAAGGCACCAAAGACTAGCTAGTATATATAAGTACTCATCCAAACTCAACCTCAAATGGCAAGCCAGAGGGGGAGGAAACTTAACCCCAACAAGTGGAGGAGATTACAATCAATATCATCTCACCAGACAAGCTAATGAGGAACACAATCACATTGCCATGTCAACTGTGGTTTCAAAACATTTTTAAAGAAATTCCATTCACAAAACACATTTATAAATTAACAAACGTATTTAATTATTGTAAATTTATGCACATGGTTGGCAACATATCAAGTTCACAAAAGCACTTCAAAATACATTCGAATATCAGCCCACCCCCTTGCTACAATGAAATCAAAGGCCAACATCCGCTTTTTCATAATATAAGTTCATTTCACAATTCACAATCTTCAAAATAATGTAAATAATTCTTTAGATGCATAGGAAAATCGCATTTGATTCATACAACTCCATTCAACAATTTAAAGTTCTCAATACAATAAAAATCATAATTCATTTATATAGGCTTATTCAAATCAATTTCAAAGTGAAAAACAAATAAAAAAGGTTAGTTATGCACAAACCTTCAATGAAATTTTCTTTTCTTGGCTTAATCCTTTCCTTTCTTAGAAGTTTCTTTGTCCTCTGAAATCACACAATTACTAAGCTTCAATAATCATTTCAATTATCTACAATAGCTAATCAACTTAATGCCTAATGCATCCCTAAGTAGACATTTAAATTTTCAATTTATTTTGGATCTAGGGCAGTTTTGGACCCTGACTTTGCAACCTCACTTTAACTTAGTTCTAGTCATAATTTAGTGTAGTTCTTCATGAAACTTGTTCCTCTATGTCTTAGTTTTATTTTTCAATTTGAATCACTCAATTTGGAGTTCTAGATCTCAAGTTATGGCCAAATTACTAAACACTATTTCAAATGCCATGTCCTGAGATTCCAGGTTTCTAGATTTATACCTTAACTTTGCATTCTATATCCGGGCATTTTAAGCTCATAATTTGGCCCTAGTCCCTAAACCAATATTTTAGTTCTCTGTCTTAGGTTTCCAAATCATTTTGAATCACTTCAATTGGAGTTTTGTAGAGAAAGTTATGGGCTAATAAATATTCAGAGGTCAAAAAGCCAATTAGCTGAGGAGCAGGAATTCTAAATTTAGGATTCCTGACTTATCCCAACAATTCTCCTATATTACCCTAAGAACTGAGTTCTAGTCAAAACATGAAATGAACTGAGTTCTAGTCAAAACATGAAATTTGTAGTTCTATGTCTTATGAGAATTTTGGAGTTAGAATTACCTAATTTTCATTTTTGTAGCCCAAGTTATGGATATTTTGCCAAAACTGGTCGAATAAGTAATTGTCCAGAATTTTTAGGTTAGTCAAGAATCTGGGAAGATTTATTGGACCAAATTTGTCTAGTAATTAGATCAACTTAGGGTCATAATTTAGCTCTATGTTCTCCATAAGAGTTGTTCTCCTATGTCTGAGGTTTCCATTGGTTCAAGAATAACCTAATTTGGAGTTTTCTAGAGTGAGTCATGCCTAATTTACTAAGTACTATTCATTTAGTCATTTCTGGTCAGGTCCAGAATTGCAATCCAGATTCAAGCCAAATTTAGGGCAACCTATTATCAGTTTTTGGACAAGGTGTCTTCATGGCATTTCTAGCATATTATCTTAGGTTTCATCTCTAATTAGCCTCATACCAATTGAAACTATGTAGCTCAACTTATACTCATTCAAACATGCTAGACTCAAGGGTCTAAAATTCTAGCCATTCAACACACTATAATTCTATCGATTCCTTTCATCAATTCAACATAAATTCTTAACAAAAGTATGTCAAATGACCATAATTAGTCCTTATAAACCTTAATTGCATAACATACCACAAAACCCTAATTTCCAAAAACCCTAATTTTTCCATCTTCCAAACTCATGTAATTCCATGCAAGCTCACTGCCCCAAACATATATACAACATCATTTAACTAAGAATTTATGTTCAATTCATTTAAAACACATCAAAACCCTAATCCCCTTTGGCTGGCCGAATTTCCCTCTTCAAGATTCATGCAAAATTTTCATATTTTCTTAGGCATATTCTTCATAATTAACCCTAATTTCATGCATGGATCACTAATCAAAGCTCATAAAACTCTTACCTCTAATGGAGCTTTCAAACCTTCAAAATCCTTTCAACTTTTCTTATCTTTCTTTCTCCCAATCTTCACTTTGAAGCTTAATTAGAGGTTTTCTATTAATGTAATTGGAAAATTTATGAAAAGAGTTGGAGTTTCAAGAGCTCAATTTGTATAACAATGGAGGAAAATGGATAAGAGGGAGAGAGAGAAGGGTGCCGGCCATATGGATGAGGAAGAAGAGATTTTTTTGTTTTATTTTTATCTAAATTTTTGTCTCCTTTTATACATGATTATCCTTTAATTAAATTAATTTAAATTATAATTTTAATTGTGTCATGATGAGGTCATGCTTATATCATAATTCAATTTAAAATTGAAAATTTCATTTCATTCTTTTTTCCCATCTACTTACTTCACATTTTTAAACCCTTTTCAATAATTTAATCTCATACATTTTAATGGACATTTAGGTCAAAAGTCACCTCTTAAAGTGAATTGACCAAAATGCCCCTCATTGGGTTATAGTCCATCTTTTTCCTTAATGCTCGATGAGTTCTAAGGCTCTAATTCACTTAATTATACTTGTTCCCTTTTTATTTCTTTGATTTTCCAATTTCCAGTAGTTTCGCAACTAACCCTTAACTAAGGATTTCATGGGGTCCCATACAAATTTAAGGTAGCAACTGAGTTTGTAGTCGCTTCCCGGCTCAGTCACCCATCCTCTGTGATCTAGACTCATTTAACATATTTAAGCTTCATGTCTCTTATTTTAATTCAACCTCATTTGATCTTTATCAATTTTATTTATGGCTCTTCTATGTGAATTAAGTATAGTCCCAAACATTCTAGCCATCCGGACAGACACTAGTCACCGGAACAGTAAGATGTACGAAACTACTTAATACGAAGGTGTTACATATTGCTCTTTGATAACATTTGAAGCTTGAGACTTCGTTAGCTAAAGTTCCCTACTTTGAGTACCGAAGTGGCTACTGCTTCTTATGGGCACTTAAGTTCAGGACTTCGGCAACTGAAGTTTCCCATTTTAGCAACCAAAGTTACTTGTGCTTACCTATTTTTTCATTCCATTACAAGGCTCCAAAATCCAATTTTATGCATACAATGACCTAGAACCGATGTTATGATGTGTTTTTAGAGTATTAGAAGTCTAGAGAACTCATTAGGATTTGTCTTTTATAGGATCGGACATGAGAAACTTGGAAAGCTATATTAAGGAATAGCTATCATTCATGTTTTCAGTATTGATAGGCTATAAGAGGTGAAAAACACTAATTCTAATAAATGATGACCTTTTAATTAACTATAACTGAACTCATGATCATTCACATGCATCATTTTCATGGTATTATTTGGTTGTATGTATCTAGAAGATGAATATGCTACATTACTGCATATTTAATTATTGATGTTCAATAGATGTTGAATGAACTATTGATTTTCCCTATTTTATGGATATGATATGGATATGTTATGATCGTGCATGATATAATGTGGTAAAAGTAGGTGAGGCCTAACAAGCCCCCGTGTAACACCCTCCCTGTAGCAACTCCGTACATTCTACTGTTCCGGTGACCGGTGTCGGTCCGGACAGCTAGAACGTCCGGAAAAATATTTAAACTAAAGTGAGGGACCATAATTAACTCAAATATTAATAAGAAAAATTTGGAAAAAATTTTAGAAATAAAATACAACCGAGTTAAACGAGCCGATGCCCAAGCGATGGGTAACCAGAGGGAAGTTGCGGTTCTCGCAACGAGGAGCCCTAGACCCGGGGGAAAAATTATAAAATAATTATTGGGACTCCAAAGAAGGGTCATTGAGGTTCCTATGGCGTTAGAATGCCAAGAAAATATTTAGAAAATTTTTTCAATCGGTACAGACAATTTTGACCCGTTCAGCCAAACGGAGGGCATTTTGGTCATTTCGCCTTCAGAGGTGATTTTTGGCCGACTTGTCCAGTTGAGTAAATAATTAATATGACATAAAATATGGATAAACATTACTAGAAATTAAATTGAAGATGAGTAGTGGAGGAAAGAAAAGAAAGTGAGGAAAAAGCTTATTTATGACATCATGGTGATGTCATTTAAAATTACCAACCAATCACAATTAAGCCATCATTTGACTAACTAATAAAGAGACTAAATGAAGATCAAATAACCAAAAATTTCAGCAGCCATCACCCTCTTCCTCATGCAGCCGAAACCTCCTCCTTTCCTCCCTCCATTGATGTGCAATTAAAAGCTTCCTTTCTCCTTTGTTTCCACCACTAAACCCTAACCTCACTTCATTAAAATTTTACCCCACATCTTAAATAAGCTTTTGGCAGCCTAGAAAGTGAAGGAAAGTGAAGTTTAGAGTTGGGAAAAATCTGCCCTATTCAAGGTTAGTGCATTAGATACTTAAAACTCTTTATTTTTGTGATTTGTAACTTGAATTGAGTAAGATTTGTAACTAAAATGAACAAGAATTTTGTGTATACATACTATGAATTTTCAGCAGCCCTTGTGAAGGAATTATTTTGATTGGTTTGATGGACTTAGAGTGAACTAGAGCTTATGTTTAAAGAGCATACTTATACATATACAAAGAAAGAAAGAGTTAAGTAAGGAATTGGTGAAAACTCATATGGGAATTAGGGTTTTGAGTAGTGAAAAATTGATTTGGCTTAGGAAATTGTTAGAGAACATTTTAATGGTCAATTAGTGACTATTTTAGGTAAGTTGAGCATAATTTGGACTGAAAAATAGGATTGCAAAGTGAAGATGTAGGCTGCCCTAGGACAGCAGTAGAGGGACTGAAAATTCAGTCCACTTGGACTGCCATAACTTGGGCTGTGTTGGTCCAATTGGTGTTTGGCCAATTGGACATGAAACTAGGCTTATAATGGCACATTTTTGCTGAAGAAACCATGCCCAAAAGACCAAAGCAAGAGGACCAAAACTTGGCCCCAATCCGGATACCACAGCGATTCTGAGAATGACCAAATGAACGAATCGCTCATTTGGTCATAACTCATAGATTTGGTCAATTGACCTGAAATTTTTACAGCAACAAGTTAAGACATAAAAAAACAACTTTCATGAAGGAACCTACCCCAAATTATGGCCAGAACCCATCCAACCAAGTGACTCTAGTTACTGTTCATGTTACTGTAGATATGGTCAATTCTGTAGATTAGCAATCCGGCCAGCTGTGATTTTTGGACCATATCTGGAGCTACAAAACTCCAAATGGAGTGATTCAAAAAATGAAATTCAACTAGACAAAATAAGGAACAACTTTCATGTTTGCCATTTCTTCAAATTTCCACTGTAACAGTGTGTAATGGAATAGTAAACTTAGGCTCAAAAACTGAAATTTTCTGCCCTCTTGGTTTTAAGTTAGAAATGGTAATGGTGACCAATTCTAACAAGTTTTAAATGTAAAATGTGGTATGTTGGGAGTGCTAAAGTCAATGTACATATTTTCTATCCAAAAGTCAATATTTTTGTTGACCAATGAGGTGAATAGTGACACCAAAACTTGAAATGCACAAATTGAAGAATTTAAAAGTTTCAAATGCCCTAGTATACCTAACATGATTGGTTTGGATAGTTTGGCATGCCAATAGGGTTCGATTAGCGATCGCACATGTCAATATGCCATTATGTGATTTCATTGCTTTTAGCCATTCGACCTTGCATTGAGACTTGGCCTTGTGCTCGAGATTATTCTGACTTGGTAGCCGCTTACATTGCCTGCCGGAGATGCATATGTGACCGATGGTGTGACGGCCCGAGGTACTAGGTACCCAGCGCCAGTTTACCCGTTATCCAGTCCAGTCGTCTAGTGTAGGTTACTTGGGCAACCAAATGAATGAAAGTGAACAAAGTTAATGAATTAATGTATATACCCATACTAAACAAATGAATCATACACATTCACTACATATTTGTTTTCTTGCTATTTTCTTTTATTATATTATTGCACCACTAAGCATTATTGCTTAGCGCGTTGCTTTTGCCACGCGTAGGTACTGGAGATACAAATTGAGAATGAATAAATTTGTTTATTGGAAGTGTTTTTCACAGGTTCCGAAGAACTGTTTTCTCCATTTTTAGCCGGTACTCTGCCGGATTTTCTTTAAAATTTACGGAACCTCAAATAAATTATGATTTCAATAAATGACTTAAATGAGTTATATTTTACAAGTTATATTCAAAATTAGGATGAAAATTAATTAGGGTATATTAGAGTGTGCCAGTACACCGTGTGGCATTACTTACTAGGGTATACTGTACACGGATACGGGGTGTCACACCCCGACTCACTATTTATGATAAAGGAAGTCCAACTTCTTTATGATCTGGGCACATTGATTATGTTATATATTAACAAGAAGTCCTGAGAAGCAATTGATGAGCCAGGCAAATTGGTTATGGGAAATCACTAGTGACAAATCTATCTTATGTGAATTAGTTTTGTGGCATAAAATCATGTGCTTGATGCATTGCATTTGTATGATTAGAATGAAATGAAAAACAATATCTATTACTTTACTCACTAAGATTCCTAAATCTTACCCTTTTCCCTTAACTCCAAGTGAAATATTGTAGGATTAAAGATATCTACAGGAAAGGATAGCAAAAAGCTGAGATCTAGCAAGTTTTATATATATGATTTGAGATTTTATAGTGGACATGTAATTATAAACTGTTTGATACTATGCTTGGTTTCAGTGGATTATTAGTATGTAATATGTATGAACAAGAATAGTATGCATATTTGCCTTAATCTACAAGCACTCTCTTTTGATTATGTATGATTGGATAAATTACATTTTAGCATTTGAATGTTATAAGAAGGTTCAAAATTTTAAGCCATTTTAAAAGAAATGTTTTATGCTATGTCGGACATGCTAAAGTGTGGTTGCTTACGAAGTTCTTGGGTTTTGGTTTATATGGATTAAATAAATATTTTTCCTAGGTTTTAGGCTTGCTAGGGGTTCTGACAACCTTAAGCTAACCCATTCCCTAGCACTAATAGTGGCCCATAGTTGGGTTGTTACACAACTAATGAACTTAAAGCTATGAATAAAGCATGTAAAAAGTTCACCACATGAAGAGATAATAAGGAATTCATGCCATCCAAATAATTTTAATAATTTCAGCCCAAGCAAACCAAGCAAATTCTCATATATAAATTGAAATTAAATGAGCAAGGGTAGAAGAGCTCAAACACATCAATTTATAATGGTTCGACTCTCTTAACCTATATCCACTTCCTTAAATATCACCCTTTGAGATCCTCCCCACTATTGGACTCTTTTCATAGGCAAAAGCCAAGTTAAGTGTCACACCTTACCCCTTAGTAAGGCATAACATGATCCCAAAGAATACCTAATGAACTACCGAACTTCACCTACCGATAATTCATTAAGTACACTACAAGGGATTTTAAAACTATTTTCTTGCATTTTGGAAGTGGTGAGCATTTTGGTAGGAATTAAAATCATTTATTCAAAGCTTATAAACTAGTAAAAATTTTTGTCCATTTTTATTTTTCCGAAAATTTTATAATAATTTCGGCAGAGTGCCGTCTGTATTTTGAGAAAATAGTTCTTCAAATACCTGAGAAAAACATTTCCAATAATTTTCCACAACTCCCAACCTCCAATTAATCTCAAATCAACACAGTTCAAATCATTCCACAATTCAACCAAAAATTTATCAACTTAAAATATTTCATAATTCCTTGCATTGAGCTAATTCAAGCCTTTAATCACAACCATTTAACTACTTAAAGTTCACATCACCATCTAAGTTAATCAAATCATGCAATAACGCCCCCATACACATGCTGGCCGAAAATCATTCATGGTCCCTCAACAAATTTTTATTTCATTTTAAGCATATTTCTAAGTTAACTAAGTTATAAACACAAGTAATAAACTCATTTGTAACTTAAATCACTAACCTTTGTGTAGCAACTTCTAACTCCCCTTTCTCCAATTTTCTTTCTTCTTTTCTTCTTTCTTTGATGACCAATCTTCCTCTCAAGTGATTAAATCAAGTTTTTATGAAGCAATTATGGGAGAAGTTGAGGTTTAGTAAGGATTTCAAAGCTTGAGTGCAAGCTTTAATGTAAGATAAACAATGGAGAAGTGAGGGTGAGTGAGGCGGCAATATGGGTAAAAGAAGAAGATAATGATTTTTTTTTTCTTTTCCTTTCTTTTATTTTTTTTGTCTTATGGAAGACCAAAAAAAAAATCAATTTAATTAATTTATTAATTATAGGATTTATGGTATCATGCATGATGTCATGCATGATGTCATCTTCCTACACCTTTTTCATTTTCTTTTTTATTTTTATTTTTCTATTAGTTCTTTAATTTAATTCTCGATTCCGAAATTTTCTTTTCTCCAATTTTATTTGACAGTTAGGTCAGCAGTCAGCTCTCGGGGTCAATTGACCAAATTGCCCCTCGCCGGTTCAACCCAGTTTGCAATTAATTCAATATTTCTTTTGGCTCCCTGACCTAATTATTTGACTAGCTTAACAGTTCTTTTTCATGATTTTCTCTTTTCCACTGTGTTTATAATTGTCCTAAGGACCGCAGCGTCACATTTTACGGTTCGAAATTTGAGTTTAAAACGACTTCGCAGTCCTTCCTAAGAAGGTCACCCATTGCTGTGACTCTCGGCTCGTTTAACTTCTTATGTTCTGTTCTTCTTATTTATACTTAACCAATTGGAAATTACTAATTATTTGAGGTTATGGCTTCTCTAGTTGTCTTAAGTGTGGTTCTAATCTCCTTAATTGTTCGGACCGACTCCGGTCACCGGAACAGTGAAATATACCAGGCTATACAAATGGGGGTGTTACAATTCTCCCTCCCTTAAAATAAATTTTGTCTCGAAATTTTATCTGGTATCAATCTCTGAACAGCTGTGGGTGCTATCTCCTCATGTCCTCCTCTCATTCCCAAGTAGCCTCCTGGCCCGAATGATGGTTCCACAACACTTTTACCAATGGTATCTGCTTGTTCTGTAGCTGCTTCACCTCATAAGCTAGAATCTTTATGGGTTCTTCCTCATATGTGAGGTCTGGATTCACTTTAATTTCTTCCACTGGTAGTACATGAGATGGGTCTGATCGATACCTCTACAACATAGACACATGGAAGACATTATGTATCTTCTCCAACTCTGGAGTTAGTGCCAATGGATATGCCAAAGGACCCACTCTTTCCAAAACCTCATAAGGCCCAATGAAGTGAGGACTCAGTTTCCCCTTTCTGCCGAATCTCATAATTCTCTTTCAAGGAGAAATCTTGAGGAATACTTTGTCACCCACTGCATATTCAATATCCCTTCTCTTCAAATCAATGTAGGACTTCTGACAGTCTGATGCAGTCTTAAGTCGACCTCTGATCACCCTGATCTTCTCCTCAGGTTGCTGAACAATTTCGGGTCCAATCATTTTTCTTTCACCCACGTCATCCCAACACAATGGGGTTCTACATTTTCTGCCATACAAAGCTTCATATGGAGGCATCCCAATACTGGATTGGTAGCTGTTATTGTAAGCAAACTCAATCAAAGGCAGGTGTGTATCCCAACTGCCCTCAAACTCAATCACACAAGCCCGTAACATATCCTCCAAGATCTGAATTACCCTCTCGGGTGGCCATGCATGCGTGGGTGGAATGCGATCAAGTTCAATCTAGTTCCTAGGGCTCTCTGAAGACTACCACAGAATCTAGAAGTGAACCTAGGATCTCTGTCTGATACAGTGGATACTGGCACTCCATGAAGTCTCACAATCTTATCGATGTACAACCTGGCCAATCTGTCTAAACTGTAGTCCATTCGGACTGGCAGAAAATGAGCAGACTTAGTCAGTCTGTCGACAATGACCCATACTGTATCATGACTCTTCTGTGTCTTTGGAAGTCCCATCACAAAATCCATTGTTATTCTCTCCCATTTCCATTCTGGTACTGGTAGTGGATGTAACAACCCAGTGGGTACTTGATGCTCTGCCTTTACTTGCTGATAAGTTAGGCATTTGGAAACAAACTCTAGCACATCTCTTTTCATACCCATCCACCAGTAATGCTCCTTTAGCCCTCTATACATTTTTGTACCACCAGGGTGCATGGCAAAAGGAGACTCATGTGCTTCTTTCAAAATGATCTGCCTCAAATCAACATCATTAGGAACACACATTCTGCCCTGGTGTAGCAATAGACCATCATCTTTTATTGAGAATTCTGGTTTCTTGCCCTGCTGGACTTCTTCCAATAGTCTCTGATACTTCTGATCATTCTGAGCAGCCATTCTAATCTGATCAATCAATACTGGCTGTACATGCCATGCAACTGCTGTTTGCCCCTCATCATTAATCTCTAAACTAGCATGTAATGATCTCAACTCATGTACCATAGACAAAGGAGTAACCCGTAGACTTGCCATAGTCTTGCGACTTAAGGCATCAGCCATAACATTAGCTTTCCCTGGCTGATAGTCTATCAGACAATCATAGTCTTTTATCAACTCCAACCATCTCCTCTATCTCAAATTCAACTCTTTCTGGGTGCCCAAATACTTCAAACTCTTATGATCTGTGTAGATGTAGCACTTCTCCCCATACAAATAATGTCTCCAGATCTTAAGAGCAAACACAATAGCTGCAAGCTCCAAGTCATGTGTCGAATAATTCCTCTCATGCGGTTTTAGCTAGCGTGATGCATAGGCAATGACATTTTGATCTTGCATCAATACACAACCTAACCCATTGTGAGAAGTATCACTATAAACTGTATATTCTTTACCCGGTGTAGGTAAAGTCAGGATTGGAGCCTCAGTCAAGCATCTCTTCAATTCATCAAAACTCTGTTGGCATTTATCCGTCCACTGAAATTTCACATCTTTCCTAAGCAGCTTGGTCAATGGAGATGCCAACATGGAGAATCCCTTCACAAAACGACGGTAGTATCCAGCTAAACCTAGAAAACTGCGAATCTCTGTGATATTTCTGGGTGGCTTCCAATTAAGGACAGCTTCTATCTTGCTAGGATCTACCTTAATACCCTCTGCTGATACTATGTGCCCTAAAAAGGATATATGCTTCAGCCAAAATTCACATTTCGACAATTTGGCGTATAGCTGTTTCTCCTTCAAAGTTTGTAGTACAATCCACAGATGTCTATCATGCTCTTCTCCACTCCTCGAGTAAACCAATATATCATCGATAAATACCACAACAAACTGGTCGAGGTATGGTCTGAAGATAGTATTCATCAGACCCATAAAAGCAGCCAGAGCATTAGTTAACCCGAATGGCATAACCAAGAACTCATAATGGCCATAGCGGGTTCTAAAAGCAGTTTTAGGAATACTATGCTCTTGTACTTTTAGCTAATAATAACCTGATCTCAGGTCAATTTTGGAGAACACAGCTGCACCCCTCAACTGATCAAATAAGTCATCAATGCAAGGCAATGGGTATCTGTTCTTTATTGTCACCTTATTCAACTGCCGATAGTCAATGCATAACCAGAGAGTGCCATCCTTCTTCTTTACAAACAACACTAGTGCTCCCCAAGGTGGCACACTAGGGCGGATGAAGCCCTTGTCAAGCAACTCTTGCAACTGTACTTTCAATTCTTTTAGTTCTGCTGGTGCCATTTTGTATGGCGTTATGGAGATTGGGTCCACACCAGGCATAACATCAATTTCAAACTGCACTTCTCTTTCTGGAGGTAATCCTGGCAATTCATCAGGAAACACATCCGGAAAGTCACATACAGTAGAAATGTCCCTTAGTGCTGGACTCCCTACTTGGGTGTCTATCACATGTGCCAAATATGCTTCACACCCCTTTCTGATCATCCTTCTGGCTAGTGCAGCCAAAATGATGTTTGAAGGCAATAACTGCCTCTCCCCATGTATTACTACATCACCATACTAAGGGAGACCAAAAGTGACTGTCTTCAGTCTACAGTCAATCATTGCATGATGCCTGGCTAACCAATCCATGCCCAAGATAATGTCATAATCTCTGAAGGGTTTTTCAATCAAATCAGACAGAAAAGTGTGTCCTTGGATCACCAAAGGACAATCCCTATATAATTTATTTACCCTGACCTCCTGGCCTAATGGACTAGTTACTAGCACATCATAATCCATTGGTACACACTGGATAGCAGTAGAAAACATCACACTAGCACTAACATATGAAATGTGTGGAGTCAGGAACCAATAACACATGTACATCTTATTCAAGGATGGAGAAAATACCAGCTACTACGTCTGATGTTTCAGCCTCCTCTCTCTGACGCATAGTATACACTCGATCGTGCGCCATCGATAATCGGCCGTTAACAGTGCTTTGACTCCCAGGAGTGTTACCAGGACCCTTACCTCTGCCTCTACCTCTAGTAGCTGACTGTGACCCTCTAGGTGCAGAGACTTGGGTTGATCCCTCAGATGTAGCAGAAGGTCCAGACCGGCACGTACTAGTACAATCCTTAGCGAAATGTCCGCTCCCTCCACAGTTAAAACATGTACTGGTGGCCTTGAAACAAACCCTACCGTGTGTTCTACCACAAGTTTCACACTGCCGTACCGATAGAGCTCCTCGGGGTGCCTACTGAGTCTGCTGACCAGACCAGGATGGTCTTTGGCCAGAGAATCTGCCTCTGTCAGATCTACGGGAGCTGAATCCCTCAAACTGTTTCCTCTTCCCTAAACCACTCTCAGGTGCTTGTCTAGTAGTCTTTTCAGTTTTCTCTTTCTCTTGTGTACCCTTCTTCACTGCCCCTTCTGATTCTATCCTTTCCAGTTCCAGGGCTTGTGAAATCAACTCAGAAAAATTCTGGTGTTTGAATCCTACAACTTGCATCCTCAGATTCGGCCTTAACCCAGACTCAAACCTCTTACATCTGTCTCTGGGGGTGGAGACTAAACTTCCATCGTAGTGGCTCAGTCGAGAGAAGTCTCTCTCATATTCTGCTATGGTTCTGTCCCCTTGTTTCAAACTCAGGAATTCTTGTAACTTCATATCTACATATGCATCGAGGACCCACTTCTATCGAAACTCCTCAAAAAGTCTGACCAAGTAAGGACTGGAGGTTCTACCAGGCTGTGGGGGATGGTCTTCCACCATTCATGCGCATCCCCTTGCAACAAGGAAACAGAATACTCGAACTTCAGCTCTTTTGCACACTGCAGCTTCCTAAAAACCCGTTCCATTCGCTCTAACCACTGTTCTGCCTCCAGTGGATCCACAGTGCCTTTAAACTCGGTGGCCCTAAATTTCATCAATTTTTCATATTGCCGAGCTGAGGGCTATGGGTGTGCTACAGGTACTTGCATCTGAACATAGGGTGGCACATTTCCCGCCATTTGCTAGAAGAACGCAGCCATCTTCTGTGCAAACTGAGCAGGGAACTGCGGTGCTGGAGTAGGAGCTGGAGTAGCTAACCCACTCACTTTCTGGAGTGCTGGGGCTTCCCCTTGAACCTCAGCCTCAACAGATTGTTCCACGGAATGATCTCCTTCTTCCATTTCGTTTTCCCAAAATTTCTACTTCCTGAGATCAAACACAAGGAGGTTGACCTCCGTTAGTGCATATTCATGATGTAAATATGTTATATGTATCAATTAAAGACACTTGAGCAGTTGTACTTGTCAAAGAAATATTCACGTGCATAGTCAAAATTTATTACAAAACCATGCTCGGATACCACTAAAACATGTCACACCTTACCCCTCTGTAAGGCATAACATGATCCCGTAGAATACCTAATGAACTACCGAACTTCACCTACCGATAATTCATTAAGTACAGTACAAGGGATTTTAAAACTATTTTCTTGCATTTTGGAAGTGGTGAGCATTTTGGTAGGAATTAAAATCATTTATTCAAAGCTTATAAACTAGTAAAAATTTTTGTCCATTTTTATTTTTTCCCAAATTTTATAAAAATTTCGGCAGAGTGCCGTCTGTTTTCTGAGAAAACAGTTCTTCAAATACCTGAGAAAAACACTTCCAATAATTTTCCACAACTCCCAACCTCCAATTAATCTTAAATCAACACAGTTCAAATCATTCCACAATTCAACCAAAATTTTGTCAACTTAAAATATTTCATAATTCCATCCACAGTGCATATAATATGAAATTCACAAATACAAATATTAATTTACAGAAGAAAATCCAAAAATAATATTATTACAATTTATTATACAACTGCTCAACTTTACATTGATACATAAAACATTACAATATTTACATCAAAATAACTACAAGGGTATAAAATAATACCCGTACAAAAAGATCAGTGTGGTCCTCAATTCAATAGCAGCTCACTCTGCTGCTTTCTCCTTGCTCTTATCTGCGACAGCAAAATAAGCTATCGCTGAGTATAAAAATACTCAGTGGTGCACAATAAAAATTTTAAATACAATACATAAATCATTCATTAAAAAAACACAAGTTAAATATTTCTCAATCACATTTCACAAATTATCAAAACTCATAATAACACAATTTAGTCTAATAATTTAATAAACACAGTATTGCCAAGTCATACACAACTTAAGCCATGACACAAAATTTTAGATCAATGCCGTGTTGTACACCATGACAAAGCAATCTACAACCCCACTGATCGAAATCAATGAGGGAGGTGGCTAGCTAGCTAATGAGTACTCATCTGATCTACAACCTCAACTGGTAAACTAGAGAGGGAGAAAAAATAATCGATCTCACCCCATAAATGGAGGACGAATAATAAGGCACTGTCATGCTAAGTGTGAATAAAAAATCTATTTCAAACATTTTATTCAAATAATTCATGAGAAATCCAATAGATTTCCAAAGTCATGGTTTCATTCACAAAGTGGCAACACAATTCATGAGTAACACCAAGTTTTCATAAATCATATCAAATCAAATAAAAAATAAGAAAATGATGAAATAAGATTTATTGTGCACTAACCTGACGTGAGTCGCCTCTAGGCCTTGACTCAGTCTCTCAGACCTTCCAAGTCTTTTTCAGCTGAAACACACAGTTTCACAGTGTTTCAGTACCATAACTTAGCAAAATCCAAAAATAAACTTAACTTCACTTTTATTTAGCTCTAATGTGCTAAACTCGACGTTCTCAAAATTTTTGTGTTTTGGGTTACAATTCACTATACTATTCAAGTCAAATTGTTGACTTTATAATGCTTAATAGGTATGGGAATTCCAACTTCACCCACATACCACATTTTGGTCATTAAATTTGTTGGTTTTGATTGTTTATTCAAATTCTAAGTCTGTCTTTTAGGCAAAATTGCAAATTTTCAGTTTTGGTGCCTTAGGTTGCACTGTTCCATTGGTCACTTTACTGTTAGAATTTGGCAAAACTTTCTTCATAGAAAATGTTCTCTAATGTCTTAAGTTTATTTTCCTTTTTGAATCACTCCAATTGGATTTTTGTAGCTCAAGTTATAGCCATTTGAACCATGGCTGCCAGATTGGACTCAACCTGCACTGCAGGCAATTTTTGGTCTTTGCGCTTTGGGTCACCAACTTGGGGTGGCCAAATGACTTAGTTAATGGCATAATTTAGATTTGTGTTCTTCATGAAAGTTTTAGATCTATATCTCATCTAACCACTGATAAAATTTTAGGTCATTTAGACTTCTTAGCTCAAGTTATGACCAAATGAACAAATACTGTTCATTTGGTCAGTTTGTACAGGGCAGACTGTGATTTTTCAAGTTTGGTCAATTTATTCACTAGGTTTTAGTCACTTTTTGAGCATACTTCCTAAATGAAAATTGTGTCATTTAGTGTCTATTTTCATTCCCAATTGGTCTCATACCAATTGGACTTGTAAAATTTCATTTGGTCCCTCAAAGGTAACTTGGTCATGCTGCCAGCAGCATGACCACACTCAATCCGAATTTGGCCTTAACTCCAACCATTCCAACACACTTCATTTGGTCACCATTGACCATTTCTCACTTCAAATTAGGTCCAAGACATCATTTACAAGTTTCTCACATTTTTGGTCTCTAACCCGTAATGCCCAAACCCTAATTCACAATTTCCTTGCATTGAGCTAATTCAAGCCTTTAATCACAACCATTTAACTACTTAAAGTTCATATCACCACCTAAGTTAATCAAATCATGCAATAACACCCCTATATACATGCTAGCCGAAAATCATTCATGGTCCCTCAATAAATTTTTATTTCATTTTAAGCATGTTTCTAAGTTAACTAAGTTATAAACACAAGTAATAAACTCATTTGTAACTTAAATCACTAACCTTTGTGTAGCAACTTCTAACTCCCCTTTCTCCAATTTTCTTTCTTCTTTTCTTCTTTCTTTGATGACCAATCTTTCTCTCAAGTGATTAAATCAAGTTTTTATGAAGCAATTATGGCAGAAGTTGAGGTTTAGTAAGGATTTCAAAACTTGAGTGCAAGCTTTAATGGAAGATCAACAATGGAGAAGTGAGGGTGAGTGAGGCGGCAACATGGGTAAAAGAAGAAGACAATGATTTTTTTTTTCTTTTGCTTTCTTTTATTTATTTTGTGTTATGGAAGACCAAAAAAAAATCAATTTAATTAATTTATTAATTATAGGATTTATGGCATCATGCATGATGTCATCTTCCTACACCTTTTTCATTTTCTTTCTTTTTTTTTTAAATTTTCTATTAGTTTTTTAATTTAATTCTCGATTCCGAAATTTTCTTTTCTCCGATTTTATTTGACAGTTAGGTCAGGAGTCAGCTCTCGGGATCAATTGACCAAATTGCCCCTCACCGGTTCAACCCGGTTTGCAATTAATTCAATATTTCTTCCGGTTCCCTGACCTAATTATTTGACTGGCTTAACAGTTCTTTTTCGTGATTTTCTCTTTTCCACTGTGTTTATAATGGTCCTAAGGACCGCAACGTCACATTTTACGGTTCGAAATTTGAGTTTAAAATGACTTCGTAGTCCTTCCTGAGAAGGTCACCCATCGCTATGACACTCGGCTCGTTTAACTTCTTATGTTCTGTTCTTCTTATTTATACTTAACCAATTGGCAATTACTAATTATTTGTGTTTATGGCTTCTCTAGTTGTCTTAAGTGTGGTTCTAATCTCCTTAATTGTCCGGACCGACTCCGTTCACCGGAATAGTAAAATATACCAGGCTATACAAATGGGGGTGTTACATTAAGTGCACCCATAAGCTTTTCTGTGGAGCTCGTTAACCACTTATAAGAAAAACCCACACCTAATCTCTCAATGACAATCAAGGAATACTTTCTTAAAACCATAATAAATGTGCTTGAAGAAGTATTTAAATCTCTTTCAATCACACAATTTTATGTATTGGAGTTATCATAAGAGGTAATACTACCCGTTATGATGCAATTGCCAATTTAGTAGCATTTGTAGTACTTTAAGCTAGTATAAATTCAGTAGTTCCATGCATATTTGGCATTGTAACTTGTGATGACATGGGGCAGGCTTTAAATCGAGTTGGCGGTAAGTTTGGGAATAAGGGTGCTAAGGGTGCTTTAATAGCTGTTGAGATAGCATCCTTATTAGAGCATTATTTGAATTAGCAATGTTGTTGCTATTCTTTTTTTCCTAAGACTTTTCATGCAAACAACCTTTTTGAATTATTCACATATTGTTGGATTGCGAGTTGGATGTAACATTGAAAGGTAGCCTCGATATCCCAAGATATGTTTTCCTAGTATTTGGATTGCTTTTGCTAAATTTCCCTGAGATTGCTTATAGGCTAAGGAGAACATTTTTCATGTTTTTGAACCATGGAACTTATGTAATTCCTAAGTGCTTACATGTTAAATAAGAATTATGCAGTTGTTAATAAAAAATTGGCTGAAAACTTCCAGAAAAGCTTTTGCTTTTACTGAAGTGAATAGATCCAAAAATGCTACAATGTTTGTGACACCCCTTACCCGACTACAGTGTAGCCGAGCAAGTTATGCCACTCAGTGTGCCGGAGCACTCTATTTTATCTTAATTCATTTTTATCGTAGTTTTGAATATAACTTGTGAAATATAATTCATTTATTGAAATTGTAATTTATTTGAGGTTCCGAAAATTTTAAAGAAAATCCGGCGGAGTACCGGTTAAAAATGGAGAAAACAGTTCTTCGGAATCTGTGAAAAACACTTCTAATAATCATATTCATCCATTCACAAACTCCAATATCAAGATCTCAATATTTTTCAACCATTCGTTTCTCAATCATTCATCACATGTGATAATCATATATAAATTACAGATAAACATTCACTTTTCCATTTATAAACACAATTCTCATTATTTACATGAACATCAAATTACATTTCGTAAGTTCATTTACACATGAGAAAATAAAATCAATTACAAAATGTTATGGAAAGTCAATCACTATGTTATGGAAAGTCAATCACTATATTATTTTTTCTGTATATTTTGTATTCTGTATTCCTATTTAGGATTTCTTATTTAGGATTTCTTCCTAACTAGTAGAACACAATTATAGGAATCAATTGTATATATATACCCATGTACAGATTAATTGAAATCAATAAGAATCATCTCTTTCTACATGGTATCAGAGCAGGTCATCAATCTAGGGTGACTATTTGTTCTCACTACCCAGCTCAAAAGAGACCTTGGTCGCCGACCGGCCGTTTCAACCCCGATCAACATTGCTGGCGTCGTCTCAACCCCCTCATTCCACCACCGTGTGCTATTGCCTGATCCAATATAACCATTAAAGGACTTCTGAGGTTTGGCTCTCAGATCCTATTTCGGTATTTGCTTGATTTGTGATTTTGGGTTATTTTGCTGCTATAAGCACTTTGGATTAGCGTTTCGGTTAGTTTTCTTTGTCTCAACAAATGGCAGACAATAAGAATATTATTTCTGATGTGATTCCGGTGATGACTAAGATCACGGAACACAAACTTAATGGTTCGAATTACCTGGAGTGGAGTAAGACTGTTAGGGTCTATTTGCATAGCATTGATAAGGATGATCAGCTTACTAAAGATCCACCCACTGATGATACACGACAAACTTGGCTAAGGGAGGATGCTCGATTGTTTTTGCAGCTTCGGAACTCGATTCATAGTGAGGTAATTAGTTTAATTAATCACTGTGAATTTGTTAAGGAATTGATGGATTACTTAGATTTTCTGTATTCTGGTAAAGGGAATATCTCCCGTATTTATGATGTTTGTAAGGCATTCTACCGTGCTGAGAAAGAGGATAAGTCTCTCACGGCTTATTTTATGGATTTTAAACGGGTATATGAGGAACTTAATGTATTGTTGCCTTTTAGTCCTGATGTGAAAGTTCAGCAGGCCCAACGGGAGCAACTGGCTGTTATGAGTTTTCTTGCAGGCCTTCCTTCAGAGTATGAGACTGCTAAATCTCAGATTCTCTCCAGTACTGAGATTTCCTCTTTGCATGAAACGTTCACACGGGTCCTTCGTACAGAGAGTACTCAATCTTCACAACCTGTCAGTAGTGCTCTTATTAGCCGTAATCCAAATGGACAACAGGGTAATAGAAGAGGAAGTAGAGGAGGAATTACAGGCAACAGAAGTAATCAGCGTAATGGAGAGGCTAGTTCTAATCAGGACTCAAGAGGAGTCATTTGTTATTATTGCCATGAGCCTAGCCATACAAAATATAATTGTCCGCAACTTCAGAGGAAAAATCAGCGATCACAGATGGCAAATATGGCAGTAGAGGATTCGTCAGTATCTTCCTCTGAGAAAACTATTTTGGTATCTGCAGAGGATTTTGCACAATTTTCCCAGTATCAGGCATCTCTAAAGCCTACCAGTTCCCCTGTCACTGCGATCGCTGAGTCAGGTAAATCTACTACATGCCTTGTGTCTTCTTCATCCAAATGGGTTATTGATTCTGGTGCGACAGATCACATGACAGGTAATTCTAGTCTTCTATCTGCTTTTCAGTCTAATCTCACTTCCTCTACTGTTACTTTAGCTGATGGTTCTACTTCTTGTGTCATGGGTTCTGGAACTGCGAACCCGACTTCGTCAAATTTCTTTGTCTTCTGTTTTGTGTCTACCAAAATTCTCTTTTAATCTACTTTCTGTTAGTAAACTTACTCGTACCTTAAATTGTTATGTTTTCTTTTTTCCTGACCAATGTTTGTTTCAGGATCTTACGACGAAGCAGATTATTGGAAGAGGACGCGAGTCAAGTGGTCTCTACATTCTGGAAAATCATGTACCGCGGTCGCTTGTTTGCTCCAGTACCTTAACACCTCTTGAAGCTCATTGTAGATTGGGTCATCCTTCTTTGTCTACCATGAAGAAGCTGTGTCCTCAATTTCAGTCTTTATCAGTACTAGAATGTGAGTCGTGTCAGTTTGCAAAACATCATCATTTGCCTTCTGTGTCTAGAGTCAATAAACGGGCTTCATCTCCTTTTGAGGTAGTTCATTCTGATGTTTGGGGTCCTTGTTCTATTACATCTAAAACTGGATTTCGTTATTTTGTTACTTTTGTTGATGATTACTCTCGTGTTACCTGGTTATATTTAATGAAAAATCGTTCTGAGTTGTTTTCTATCTTTTGTGCCTTTTGTAATGAAATCAAAACTCAATTTAATATTTCTAGGCGCATATTAAGAAGTGACAATGCCAAAGAATACTTTTCAGCACAATTTCAGCCTTATATGACACAAAATGGCATTCTTCATCAGTCTTCATGTGTGGATACCCCATCCCAAAATGGCGTGGCCGAAAGAAAAAATCGTCATCTTCTTGAGGTAACTTGTGCTCTTCTTTTTCAGATGAAAGTACCTAAACACTTTTGGGCGGATGCAGTTTCCACGGCATGTTTTTTGATCAATCGTATGCCGTCTTCTGTCCTTAATGGGGATATTCCTTATACTACTTTGTTTCCTACAAAATCTTTGTTCCCTATTGAACCCCGTATTTTTGGTTGTAACTGTTTTGTGCGTGATGTTCATCCACAGGTTACTAAATTGGATCCAAAATCTCTCAAATGTGTCTTCCTTGGGTACTCCCGGCTCCAAAAAGGGTACCGTTGTTTCTCTCCTACTCTTAATCGTTATCTTGTTTCTGCAGATGTCACATTTTTTGAGTCCACTCCATTTTTTCCTCCATCATCGTGTATGAGAGTCGGGGAGGAGGATGATCTCTTAATATATCTTGTCCAACCAATGTCTAGTACTCTCCCACACTGTTCCTTCGTCTCTAGACCTACTCGACCTCCCGTTGTTCATGTTTATTCCAGAGATTGGAGATTCACTCGGATCCTCCACCAGCTACTTCGTTGGGAGATCCACGTACCTCATCGATCATGATTACGATCTAGACTTACCCATTGCTCTTCGTAAAGGTAAACGTTCATGTACTTACCCTATCTCTTCTTTTGTTTCTTATAATCAATTGTCTTCTTGTTCTCGGTGTTTTGTTACTTTTTTAGACTCTGTTACTATCCCTAATACTGTTAATGAGGCACTGTCTCATCCTGGCTGGTGTGATGCTATGAAAGAGGAAATGGAGGCTTTAGATGCTAATGGTACATGGGAACTATTGCCTTTACCCACTGGTAAGAAAGCTATTGGTTGTAAATGGGTATATCTGATGAGGTAAATCCTGTTGGTTATGTGTCTAGGTTAAAAGCACGACTTGTAGCAAAAGGATATGCTCAGACATATGGGGTTGATTACTCTGACACTTTTTCTCCTGTAGCTAAACTTACTTCTGTTCGCTTGTTTATCTCTTTAGCAGCTACATATGATTGGCCCCTGCACCAATTGGATATCAAGAATGCTTTCCTTCATGGTGATCTTCAGGAGGAGGTGTATATGGAGCAACCACCTGGGTTTGTTGCTCAGGGGGAGTTGGGTAAAGTTTGTAGGCTTCGAAAGTCTCTTTATGGCTTGAAACAAAGTCCTAGGGCATGGTTTGGGAGATTCAGTGAAGCAGTACAGGAATTTGGTATGCAAAAGAGTAAGTGTGATCACTCAGTATTTTATAGGCAATCTGAGGCTGGTCTAATTCTCTTGGTAGTCTATGTGGATGACATTGTCATCACTGGGAGTGACTCTGCAGGTATTTCATCTCTTAAAACCTTCCTCCAAACTCAGTTTCAGACCAAAGACTTGGGATTGTTAAAGTATTTCTTGGGTATCGAAGTTATGAGAAGTAAGAAGGGTATTTTCTTGTCTCAAAGAAAATATGTCCTCGATCTATTGACAGAGACAGGAAAATTAGGTGCTAAGCCTTGTAGCGCACCAATGACTCCAACTTTACAACTGTTAGCAGGGGATAGTGAGTTGTTTGAAGATCCAGAGAGATACAGGGATAGTGACTGTAAGGTAGGAAAATTGAACTACCTTACAGTCACTCGTCCTGACATTGCTTATGCCGTTAGTGTGGTAAGTCAGTTTATGTCTTCCCCAACTGTTGCTCATTGGGAAGCCTTGGAACAAATCTTGTGTTATCTGAAGGGCGCTCCAGGAAGAGGTTTGCTATATGGTAATCATGGGCATTTGAATGTTGAATGTTTTTCAGATGCCGACTGGGCTGGATCTAAGGTTGACAGGAGGTCAACTACTGGATATTGCGTTTTTATTGGGGGAAATTTGGTGTCTTGGAGAAGCAAGAAGCAGAGTGTAGTTTCTCGATCTAGTGCTAAATCCGAATACAGAGCCATGGCACAATCAGTAGGTGAGGTAATGTGGATACTTCAATTACTAGATGAGACAGGTTTTAAGACCTCCCTGCCTATGAAATTGTGGTGTGATAATCAAGCTGCTCTTCATATTGCTTCTAATCCGGTGTTTCATGAGCGAACCAAACATATTGAGATTGATTGTCACTTTATTCGTGAAAAGATTCAACAACAGATCATCTCAACAGGACACATCAAAAGCGAGAGCGATTAGGAGATATTTTCACAAAAGCTCTGAATGGAGCTAGGATTGACTACATTTGTAACAAGTTGGGCATGATTAACATCTATGCTCCAACTTGAGGGGGAGTGTTATGGAAAGTCAATCACTATGTTATGGAAAGTCAATCACTATATTATTTTTTCTGTATATTTTGTATTCTGTATTCCTATTTAGGATTTCTTATTTAGGATTTCTTCCTAACTAGTAGAACACAATTATAGGAATCAATTGTATATATATACCCATGTACAGATTAATTGAAATCAATAAGAATCATCTCTTTCTACACAAAATACCAAAATGACACCTAGTGTCCTACCAATGCACTGCAGACGGTGAGGTGACACAGACACTATGCAGAACTGTGAACGGCCTTACCCAATCTGTGGTCTACTGGGCCCTCTGTCCAAATCTTCAGTATCTACTCGTTGCAAAAGCGACGCGCTAAGCATAAAGCTTAGTGGTGCAATAATAAAATAAAAGAAAATAGCAGAAAATAAATGTGTATTTAATGTATATGCCTTATTTGGTTTGCATTTGTATATCCCTTTTTTTATTTTTTTCTTTTCGTTAACTTCGTCCACTTTCATTCATTTGGTTGCACAAGTAACCTATACTGGACGACTGGACTGGATAACGGGTCGTTGGCACTGGACACCGCGGTGCCTCGGGCCGTCATACCATGGGAAGCAGAACGTCAACCACGTATGCAGTCAGTATGGCTAAAAAGCCATGATATTACATAATCGGCATAAAAGCCATGAATACGGGCATAAAAGCCATGAATACGGGCATAAAGCCATGAATACAGGCATAAAGCCTTTCACAGTACTGCTAAAACAATACCCTATTGGCATGCCAAACTATCCAATCCGACACACATGTCTAGGCAATACAAGGGCACATAATATCATTAAATGTTCATAAGTTTTATTATTTCATTTTATGTTCCAATTATCGTTCATAGTATTTTAATTTTATTTATAGTAGAAGCATAAATCTTCAAATCTCATTTTTATATAATTTATGCATTCATCATACCATTCACATTAATTGCAATTTACATCAATCGATTTTCATGTACCATTTGTACATCGAAATATTTCCATTTCTCTCATGATGAGAGCAATTAACCCATTTACCCATCCATGTGATTCATCTAATCGTTACAATATTTATATGAATTAGTATTCACATTATTACCTCTCATGTACCAATTTTTGTACAAGGTATTATAATCCTATTTGAAACAAAGACGTAAATCCTAATGATAACTTTATCTCATTTATACTCTAAACAATCTATTTGTGTTAATTACATTTTATATTTCAAGTTGTATTACTTATGTAATATGTGTCATTTTGTTTACTATTCACCTTACTAGTCAACCAAAATGTTGACTTTTTCATACACAATAAATTTATTGAACCTAAGTTCTCAAAGATACCACATTTTGCATTTAAAACTTGTTGGAATAAGTCACAAATACCATTTCCAAACTTAAAACCAAGAGGGCAGAATTTTCTGTTTTTGTGACCCAAATTTACTGTTCCATTAAGCCCTGTTGCAGTGGGAATTTGAGGATGGTAAACATTAAAGTTGTTCCTTATTTTGTCTAGTTGAATTTCCTTTTTTGAATCACTCCATTTGGAGTTTTGTAGCTCCAGATATGGTCCAAAAACCACAGCTGGCCGGATTGCCAAACTGCAGAATTGATCATATCTACAGTAACATGAACAGTGACTGTCACTGCCATTTGGGTTAGGTTCTGGTCATAATTTGGGGTAGGTTTCTTCATGAAAGTTGTTTTTCTATGTCTTAACTTATTTCTGTAAAAATGTCAGGTCAATTGACCATATCTACAGTGAGTTATGGCCAAATGAACAGTTATTGTTCATTTGGTCATTTCTGCAGGTGCTGTTGCAGGGTATCCAGATTGGGGCCAACTTTTGGTCCTCTTACTTTGGTCTTTTGGGCATGGTTTCTTCAGCAAAAATGTGCCATTATAAGCCTAGTTTCATGTCTAATTAGCCAAACACCAATTGGACCTACACAGCCAAAGTTATGGCTGTATAAGAGGACTGAAATCTCAGTCACCTTGCTGCTGTCTCTAGGCAGCCTACACATTCACTTTGCCATGCATTATTTCAGTCCAAATTGTGGTCAACTTACCTAAAATGGTCACTAATTGACCATTAAAATGTTCTCTAACAATTTCCTAAGCCAAGTCAAATTTTCACTCTTAAAACCCTAGCTCAAATTCAAGGGTTACACCAATTACCTTAGTTAGCATACCAATTCATTATACTTGTGTATATGTACCTTAAACATCATTTCTAATCCACTCTAAGTCCAACAAAACACTCATTTCTATTCCTTTAATAGGGCTGCCGAAATTTATGGCATTCATACACATAATTTTTATTCATTTTAGTTACAATTCCTTACTTATTTCAAGTCCCTTAACATAGAAATCAAGAGCTTTAGGTGTATATATGCACTAACCTCTTTGCTCAACTTATTGAGCTTGGGAAACTCTAGAATTCCTCCTCTTTGTGGCTGCCTAGAGCTTCCTTAGGGTGTATAGGTTAATTTTTGTGAAGATAACTTAGGGTTTTGGGGTGAGGGTTGAGAGATCTTCAAGCTTGAGTGAGGAAGAAAAATGGAAGTTTTCTTCTTGGCTATGGTGCGGCTGAAATGGGGAAGGAGATGGCTGCTCACGTTTTTCTTTTCCTTTGGTCTTTGTTTTGTCTCTTTTAAGTATTTAAGAAAGCTTATTAGCTTGTGATTGGTTGGTAATTTATAAATGACATCATTATGATGTCACAAATTGCTTTATTTTGATTTTTCTTTTCTTTTCATCACTACTCAATTTCAATTTAATTTTTAGTAATGTTTCTTCATATTTTATGTCATATTAATTATTTACTTAACTGGACAAGTCGGCCAAAAATCACCTCTGAAGGCGAAATGACCAAAATGCCCTCCGTTTGGCTTAACGGGTCAAAATTGTCTGTACCGATTGAAAAATTTTTCTAGGTATTTTCTTGGCATTCTAATGCCATGGGAACCTCAATAACCCTTCTCTGGAGTCCCAAAAATTATTTTATAATTTTTTCGCCAGGTCTAGGGCTCCTCGTTGCGAGAACCGCAACTTCCCTCTGAGTTACCCCTCGCTAGGGCACCGGCTCATTTAACTTGGTTGTATTTTATTTCTAAAATTTTTACTAAATTTTTCTTGTTAATATTTGAGTTAATTATGATTCCTGACTTTAGTTTAAATATTTTTCCGGACGTTCTAGCTGTCCGGACCGACACCGGTCACCGGAACAGTAGAATGTACGGAGTGCTACCGGGAGAGTGTTACAATGTTGGATGTTGAAATATCAAGCCAAATTGAGTATGTGAATCATCTATTTATGCAGTGCATGGAAAATTATGTCTTTCCACAACTTGAGAGGCTTTACACATGTATAATGAAGGGTGTCTATAATTATCCAAACTAGGGGCGTTACCAGTGCTAGGGATCAAATCAGCTTAATGCTATTGAAACCCATAGCGATCCTAAAAACCTGTTTTACATGAACATATTCTTGTACCTCACAATCCAAGCATACTCCAAACCATTACATTTTATTTTTCTTATTCATAACTTAACATAAAATGGCTCAAAATTTAAACCTTTACATACGTGAAATCACTAAAGTGTAATTAGATTGTACATGCATACTTACATGAGGAGTTTGCTTAGATTTTAAACATACATAATTACATCACTCGAATATATAATAAAACATCTATCAAAACTTGAATACTAGCACAGTAACTATTCCTTTACATATTACATATCCATTAATCATACAACATACACAAGAACATTCTACAGCTACTCTTACTGCTCAACCTCCCAAAAGGACTCTTCTATTCCTGCACTCTTGCACCTGGAAAGAGTTGAGCTTACACAAGCTAAGTGAGTAAACTAACCAATGACATTTAATTATAATTTTCATTTTATACATATGCGTCATCCATATGAGTTTTCACATCATAAAAATTTCACATAAGATGGACTTGTCACCAGTGACTACCCAAATCCAATGTGCTCGGCTCATACAAAGGCTCATTAGGACTTTCGCTTATAACATGACATGCGTCATGAACCAAGAGGCATCATAAAAGTCTCCTTCTGAATTTTATGGATCTATAACATAACATGACCATAGACATGGGGGGAGTTAGTGGGTCATCCATAATCTATCATGTACCAATAATAATTATGCAATTATACACATATTCATGTTTTAGATAGATACACCCTAAATAAATATGACATAATGCATAAGGATGATCATAATTTAAATTTAAATTTAAAAGGTTTACGTTTATTAAGGTTATAATTACTTACCTCTTATAGCCTATCAATCACCTAAGTCGAATGGTAGCTATCCTTGGATCCTTAACATTTCGAGTTCCTCAAGCCTGATCTTATAAAATCGGACCCTAGAAAGTTATACAACTCTCTAAAACTCTCTCTCTCTCTCTCTCTCTCTCTCTCTCTCTCTCTCTCTCTCTCTCTCTATATATATATATATATATATATATATAACTATCTTATTCTAGGCCCTTAAAAACCATGAAATTAGGTTTTTGAACCTTGGAATCGAAGGAAAAATAAAGTGAGCAGAACTAAATTTGACTATCAAAGTCTTGGGCTTCGACTGTCAAACCTTGAAACATTAGATGCCCATTTTGGGTAGTAGCCATTGCAGCTGCCGAAGTCTAGGACTTTGGCTACCAAACCTAGAAAATTTTCTAGAATTTCCAAGAAACTGTATGCTTCAGTTGCTAAACCTATGGTTTTTGACAGCCAAACCTAGGAATTTCCCGAATTCCCAGGTCAAAAACTTATAGAATCCTTCTCCCATTAACACCCAAACTCACTCTAAAGTTCTAAAACTCAATCCAACCACTTAAATAAGTTTCTAAGGCCTAAAACAACTTGAAAACATGTTTAATACCCACATTCATTAACCAAATACTTAAATCCTAGGTTTTCCCCAAACTCAACATAGCATATTCAAGGATTTCTTCAAATCCATCAAGGAAAACTAGCCATTTAAGGCCCAAAACACTTAAATATTACTAAACTAATAATAAAAACATGCAATTTCAACATGCATCACAAAACCCTAACCCTAACATGTATAAGTTCCCAAAACTCACTGAAAAATAACTTTACAAGAAATTGAAGTTATAGAAACCTAATCCCTCATCAACGTTCTTAGATCTACCTATTAGATCAAGAAAAAAAAAGAAGTCACCTCTTTTCTTGGAGCTTGGAGGTGAAATAATCGAAATCTCAAAGCTTGAGTCTACTCTCTCAAACTTCTAAATGGAAGAATTCACCTCCAGATCTTGAAAAACCCAAGAAAATCTCTTTAAAGAGCTCCTTGTATGCCCTAATAGTTGAGAGAGAGGAAAGAAGAGAAAAACCTAAGTGTTGTTTACAATAAAATGAGCTTTGGACCCTTTTTATACCCTTATTGTTGAGGGACTTTCAGTTGTCAAAAGTCTAGCTTTTGACTGTCGAAGTCCATTTTATGCAAAATAATATTTGAATGATAACCCATTTTGTCCAAAATAATATTTGAATAAGAAAAAGGGACTTCGGTTGCTAAAAGTCCATCCTTCGGTTACCGAAGTTCCTTCGGCCAAAAACACTTAAAAACTTTTAGGAATTAAAACTTTTAAATCATTTTTTATTCTTAAATACATTTTAAACACATCACATAAATATACATAAGTATATTTTTACATCTTACCGTTACTTCTTTGTCAGTGAAGTTTTTAATTTTCACCAAAATATTCCATCAATGACAGATATTCCGGTATCGAAAAATGATGGGGTTTACAGTGTCTTTGAAACCAAGGACAAAGAGAAAATTAAAGATGATCCTAAATACTTAATTTTGAAGTTTTTGGTAAAAATTGCCGAGGATGAGGCAAATTTTTGAACTGGAAACACTTTTTTCCTTAAAAAAGAAAAAAGAAAAAAAATCTTATAGTTAAGTGATGTAAAGTTGAGATTTTCTTTTCAATACAAAATTACTAAGTAAAAAGTAGCAAAAAAACAAATGCTAGATTTTCTTCTATATATCTTTTCCTATTTGAAATTCCTTCATTGATACGAATATGAGGATGATCTTCAGGCTTTCTTCTTACTAACATAGATGAATTTAGAGAGAGAAGGAGGTGTGGATGGATTGCACTTCTGTTCTTCATATTCATGAACTTATTAACAGAACAAAATGCATTGTTAATGGACATCCACATCCACGTAGCCGCATGATTGTATTTTGGACCTCTTAATTCACTTTTTTCAAATAATTGGCCTTTTTTGCTAATTTTTTTAAAACTTGAGGGCTCAAATGATTCAAAATGCTTGATAAGGGCTTATATGACCTTTTGCTTTTTTCCTAAGGGCCTAAAATAACCTTTTGCCAAAGAATAATAAAGAAAATCGAAAAATATCATAGCAGCTAATAATTTGAGTAATCTAGAATTCAAAGTAGCAACATTTGTGGATTCCACAGACAAAAACTTTGGATTGCTCTATTTTCTTCTCTATGCGAGGCAAAAGTTACAATACTTTCAAAACTAATTAATTATTATTATAGTTGTTAGAACTGAACTAGACTAGCCAAGCATATTGGTTTTACAGGGAATCAAACTAGTAATCTATTTGGTTCAATTTGAAACCCTTAGATTACATAAACTGGAATCAACCCACGTGAATCGGTTGGGTAGTTCATAAACTGATTGACCTGATTGGGTTCAAATGGGCAAATTAGCCTACTATATGATAAGGACTTAGGTGAAGCTATTAGTTGCTATTCTTCATAAAGTTGATAGGGAAGGATGCTTTGAGCATCAATTGAAAATTATTTTTTTATGTACTTCTTAATAATAATAATTTTTTAAATTGTATATAATAATATACTTTAACAGTAGTATTTGTAAAAAAAATAAAATAAGTCCAAAGTTAAGTTTTGAGCTAAACAAGCCTTATTCTTTTTAATTAAGGCCAAATTAGTCATCACTTAATAAAATATTATTTTTTTAATAATAAAATATTATATTTTATTTTTAATAATAAAATATTAAAGTAATAATATAATATTAAATAACTTTTATTTATCTGTTCTTTAATTTCTTTTTTTATTAAATTTTATTTTATTTAAAATAATAAATAATTTTTAATATTTAAAAATTAGGAAAAAAATAATATTTTATTATTTAAAAAATAATATTTTATTGAATGAGAACTTATTTAGCCTTAATTAGAAAGTACAATGATTTATTTAGTCTAAACCTTAATTTTGAACTTATTTAACTCTTATTTTTCAGAGTCACACACATTTCTATCTACTTTTAGACTATTGTTTTTTTAATGCCTTCTTAAAATGAATCTAATTGTTAAATTATGAAAAAAAATAAAAAATTATTATAATCGAATATAATTGTTTACTTTATCTAAGGATTTTTTATTCTATTTAAGCTGATAAAATTTATGGTTATTTACTTAAATTCTGTGTTATGATGTTTGAGGCGCAATAAGGTGCTACGTAGATAGTTTGTACAGAACAAGATGACAATTTTTAAATGTAAGTTGTGCGTTTAATTAGGTGATACTTTATCAAATTATTGAATACTTATATGTTTATGTATATATTTGTATAAATTTATTTCTGTTTCTCTTTGTTATTTGGATGCATATTTAATTTAGTGCACTCGGAAAATAAAAAAGAGTTTTCATTAGTCTGATTCAATTGAAAGTAAAATAGAAATGAGACAATTAATTAATGCAGATAAATAAACTTTGTTGCACCAATTTATTATGGCAGTTAGGGATTAGCCTCTTCATCTCCCAGCTGCAAGAGGGCATCCATCTCTTCCTTGAACTTGGGCATAGCAGCTCTTGGGAGAGAAATAAGCACTCTAACTCCACCTTTCATTGAACTATCCAAATTGGAAGGCGGCAAGAAAATACACAAATCCACATAACCAAACATGTTCCATGGCACTGGGATTATGTTCACTGCAGCCTTCCATCCAAAATCTACTTCCTCCAACAGACCCAGTTGCCTCCAATCTGTCAAAACCATGACTGCACCACTCCCAGCTTCAATCTTGATATTTTTCTCTATTAATGTCTCCATAATATTTATGCGATTCCAAATGTAGTCTGAATTAGAAGCAAGTTTCTTGCTTTCTTTGATGAGTTTGACAGCTTCAGAAAGTGGTCCTTCATTGAGATTCCTACCCATTAAGTCCACAGTTGAAGATGAAATGGCATTTCCATAGTACCCACTAGGCAAAGGTGGATTCAAAAGTTGCCTTATCCCCATAGTTAAGAAGAAGATGGTTTTCCCATCTGGGTTCAGCTTGAAAGCTCTAAACCTTGACCTCCAAATGTAGGCACCAAGCACTTCAAGAGTGGAGAAACTTTCTTTCGTTACTCCATTCTCATCACGTAATTCCTGCATTAGGTTCATTTTCAGTCTTCTTATACTCTCACTGTTCACGTAAAAGCATTCATGCAAGATGTCAGTCGTTGGCAAATATGGCGATTTTGCTAAACCAGCGCTTTCAACTATTGGGGGTAAAGGTTCCTGAGTAGCTTTTCCTACCAGTCTTTCCCTTTCCCACACGGGTTTTAACGTAGGCTCAGTCTTTCCACTTGCAAACTCGGCCATGGCTCTGAAAAATTGAGATGCACCAAACCCATCACACACTGAGTGTGATAAGCCCATTCCAATAGTGAAACCCCCACATGAAAATTTGGTCACCTGAAATACTAGAGGGTAATAACCAGACTCAATCTTTGATGGAAAATCAAAAACAAATTGTTTGGCAATGTCAACATCAATACCATCCAAGTAATGAAGAGAAGAAAGCTGGCAATTAGCAGTTGCCTCCAAGAATGGCACACCATCTCCACTGCAGGTGATATTTAGTCTACCATCACTATTCCTCTTGAGCTTTCCAGCTAGAGGATAGTACTGCACTAAAACATTGGAAATGGCATCTTTAATCACACAGGCAGGGTCTGAGTCTGCTCCTTTACAATTAAACTTTGATGCAATACCATCACGATGATGAGCATTACCATTAGAAAGAATGGGCTTTGCTTGGTATACATAAATGCTTTGACATAAAAGCTCAAGGTTACGATCATTATCGATACTAGAGAAAGAAAGAACTTCAAAGGGGGTAGGTTTCGCTGGTTTAACAAGCTCAACATCCTTTCTTTCAAGAAGAAAGGGCATGTTATTATGGTGGGTTGCCATGGAATGAAGATGTGGGTGTGAGAATCTAATTGATAATAAGAGGGTAATTACAATGAGAATAACTGATAAGAGTGTGACCGAAACATTGGCAATTACTTCATTTATATAGACAAACATTTGTTCTTATCCACTCAAAGTAAAAATTTGATGATCATCATATCTAAGGGCCCAGTCTATAAGATGTCAAAGGATAATGTTGATGGATGTTGAATTGGAGCTGTTGGTTGCGAAATCATGAAGTAAAGGCTTAATTAATTAGCTAACGTATAGCCTTTTGGACATAGGTACAAGGGAAGCAAGCGGCAAGCAACCGCCTTAGTAGCCGTGGAAAATAAAACAATCAGTTGTTAGCAGAGGATGAAGATAAATAATAATAATCATAAGTGATAAATGAACAAGTAAGCCCTCCTACAATATTCATACAATCTTAATCTTTCGATTTTTTTTTAATCAATGGTTGTGATTTCATTATCTAATATATAATTAATTTATTTTTTAAAAACGAAAATTTAATTTTAATAAACTTTTAATATTTATTTTAAATTTAAATAGAGCTAATAGATTTAATTAAATTCAGCAACTCGATTGGATCCTATCCGACTAAGTGACACATACAATTTAAAATGATTGAAATTATATTGACTTGTATAAGTAAGGGCGGGTTCAGTTGAAATTTAACATCATGATTCACGTGATTTGATCGGTAATTAACCCATTTGAGATTATCCGATCAAGCTGATTTTTAATCAAAAGTAAATGAATAAAAATTATTATTTTTTAAAAATAATATTTTGATTTGAAAACGACTCCTAAATTTACCCAAAATCTTGTGAATTGGATCAATTCACAAGTTGAAAGGAATTTGTCAAAAAAAAAAAAAAAAAAAAAAAAAACAGTTCAAACCTGAAATAATCCAAATTCGAATGATTTAAATCGCACGGCTCGTCCTGCTTTAACTTCAAAATTTAAAGGTTATGGTTATATATATAAATGTGGTAGTTCATGTTTATACAATCACATGAGAATATATAATTTAATTTTAAAGACAATTTTAAAATCATTGAATAAAAATTTATAATTGCTATAATATACTATAATTTCAAAAACTCCTTTAATACTATTCCACCAAAAAATTATAATATTTAATTTGATGTTTTGGCATTGATGTTGGTATTCTACACATATTTATCTTGGTATATAATATTCAAAAAAAATATTTTAATACTTGGTGATTTGCATGTTTTATTAATAAGGATTTGAATATTTTATATATATTTAAATATTTATATTATTACATTGTGAGCACTTAAGAATAAAATTGCTAAACGAGATTAATATATATTGACATGATAAGTCTCCTTATACTTTTAAATTAGTGTAGCAATTGAGTCTAATATATTTAACTGTATATAATCATTCCATCTAGTGCCAAGTCAGTAAAAATGAGAGAAAATAAAATAAGTTAAAATTTACTTCTATTGTAAAGAAATCAGCAACTCTTATATAAAGCAAATAGATAGAGCTCAGTTGTCAAGCAAGTTTAAGAGTAGAAGAAGACTTATCATATCAATATACATTAACATTATTTTTTAATTTTATTTTTAAATATTAATAATATAATAATATAGACTATTAAGTGAAAAAAAAAATTCAAATTTCTTTAATAAAACACGCAAATTATAAAATATTAAAGTGTAATGTTCTCTAATATTTATTATATAGAGAGACTTAAAATAGCACATACATACGGTGGCTTGACGTCATTTTTCAGTTGTTCTTCACTAGTAAGAAAGCGCGTTTTAGGATGAGATTGATATGGTTGACAGCAACGAAGGCACAAAAATTTCAGTGGAGATTTAATGCTTCCCACTTTGACAGTATTCGATTACAAGTGTAGAAATTTAATTCAGAATCATATATTGACATCGTACCTTTACAGAATAAAATAATGAATATAATAATGGCATCCACAGCAACATTTCATTGTTTAATTTGCTGCTCCAAAACAAGACATCCCTATTTTATTTTTTCCTGAAAGCAATCTTTCCTTACCGATCAGAATTCGACTTTATCAGAAAACACTCTGAAAATATATATCTTGAAAATGTCAGGCCAATGCGAGGGTATGCGTTCTTAAGATCACCCAATAAAAAAATACAGTTTTGATGTGCGAAATTTAACTCGAAAATACTCTAACCGTAATTATATATTAAAAAAAAAATACAACAGCAACAAAAATATTATAAGAAAATTTATATCTTATAATAAATTCATTTTTTAGTTTTTTCATTCAATTTAATTTAAAGTAAAATTTATATGTGTGCCAAGTATACTTTGTTACTATCAATGTATTTGTTCCTCAGAAAAATAAATTTATAGAAAATAAATTTAGAAAGAACGAAACAAAAAAAGCAAAAATATTCAACCAAACAGATGCTCTTGTTTAGCTTCCTTCTTATTTTAAAATGTCAACTACTCATATAACGTGCTTGTTGGAGCAGCAAAGGCTACCTTAAATTTTAGAAAATGCTTGATCCCACTACATTTTAGTAAATGCTACCTACATTTGTTTGATTGAGACCTGTTTCAATGGATCTTCAAGAAGCAATATCAAACTTAGAATGGGAGCTCGAAGTTTTTCAGCAACTCCGATCCATTATAGAATTGCAATCTCGGGCTTTTTTTTTTTTTTTAAAACTATTGTTAATGACTCATCTTCTAATAAAATTTTGCAAAGAGTCATTTTATTAAAAAAGAAAAAGAAAGATTTCTCTTTTTCTTTTTCAAAAGCAATCCAATATCAATGTTAATAGCCCTCAGAATCGGTGAGCTCTTGGATGGATGCTAGTGGACTAGATTGTTGAGATGGGCTCTTATGACTTCTAGATGGTGTTGGGTGACCACAGAAGAGGTTGAGGTTGATCACTCCTTTGAGCTAAAGGGGTCTTTATAGGTGACCATGGGTGGTTTGCAATATAAGAAAGGGTCAAAGAGTCAAATGGAGTTTTCTTACTTGGCACTTCAATGCCTAAGTCAGTGGTAAGAATTTTCCATTTGAAGAGTGAATAAATGAGACTGATAGGGAGTAAATTCAAGAGAGTAATTGTGTGAAGTAAATGAGTCTTAGAATGTTTTATGCATGGTACCCATAAACGGTTACATAGTGTTATTTAATCAATGGGAACACGCCATGTGACTTGTCAGAATAAGTGGACAAGTTGTAAGTATTATTAGATAGGTGCATTTTCTAAGCAGAAGTCTTGTCTGCTACACCTATAAATGGTAGCTGTCACTGTTATATCCTGTGGTGTTAGTGATGATGATATTGGGATCTAGATTTTGTTGGAGTAGCTATGTTTGTGCCTTATATAAGTAGGATTTCCTCAAACTCCTTGATATATAATGCATTCAATTGGCTATTTAATTTTCTCATTTGGCTTCAGGCAACTTGGAGTGCAAGATAGTTACAGTAGGGCTCTGTGGTACTCATTGGAAGGGTGTAGAAAGCTCAAAGGAGCTCTTATAAGCAGCTATAGTCATAATATGCAAGTGGAGACCCTTATTTGTGTGACCTTGTGGACATGTGTATTGAGGCTATGAGGAACCAGATGATGAAAAATTGTATAATTGTGAGATATATTTAGAGGTATTGAAAATAGATAACCATATGTATGTCATATTTCTTGGAGAAAATAATTTTGAAGAGCAAATAATGATTAATTAAATTTAAATAAAGTTTATTTTTATGTAAATTTAATTCTAGGAATTTATTAAAAAAAAAAAGCCTAACTAAGCCTAATTAGGCTCTGTGGGTTCAATGAGACCTAGTAAGAAATTTCGATTAAATAAACAAAAGCTTACCATTCTTTTTATTTTATTAAGAAAAACAAAATTAAATAGGAAAATTTTCTCTTTAAGACTTCTAAGACCTTCTTATTTTGGGATTAAATAAACTTCCTACAAAAGAGGAAGAGACTCACCTAGCCATAAGAAAAGAGGAATAGATCAACGTAACCACAAAAAAGCGGAGACTTTTTGTCATCTTCCCCTCTTCCTTCCTCTCTTTTCTTTTCTTTCTTGGTTCTTACTTACTTCAAGAAAGTATTCAAGATCTAATTAAATGTGAGTGTTACTAAGTGATAAATATTCAAGAAACAGATCATATGTTATATTTTGATGATTATATGCTCCTAATTTAACTCATATGTTCATAACATATATGTTTATATTGTGAATTTAAGGGAAATCAATAACTCAGCACATGTCTCTTTTCTAGGTTTGCATTTTTATTAATTTTCATGCTTTTCTATTTTTGAAAAATTGTACAAAAATTATATTTGTGTTTTTCGTGAAATTATAATAATTTTAGGCTCAAAAATCACAAAGAAAGCTTTTGATTTGAGTTAGTTGTGGCCATTCAAAGGTACGTGTCTACAGAATCCGATCTGTAGAACAACTGGCTTTCAAGGCGTATTTCTTCCCTAATTTTTAATGTTTTTCGGTGTTTTTGATTCTAAAAATAGGTTTAGGATATTGGCTAACTTTTTCTATTGGTTTCATATTTATACCTTTTGTAACTTGTGAGATATGTTGAATTTAAAAAAGTAATGCAAATCTATCTCTGATATGAAACAGTAGCGGATCCCTATTTTTTTAAATTATTGGTGAGATTTTTTTGATCAATTATTAATTTTATATTTTTTTATAATGTTTGCATGCTTCTGGAATTTTTGTGTAATTTTTGTATATATTTTGATGACATTAAAATTTTAAATCTCAAAGTACTGTAAATCTGTCCAGATCTAGAAATTTCATGTTGGTTTATAATTATTAATTTTCAAGTATTAAATTGCATTTTGATCTATTTTTAATGTTGTACATGATGTGACATAGTGTTATGAAGTGTTAGAATTGGATTAGAAGACTTTTGATGATTAGGTAGTTTTAGCCAAATAGATGTCTAAATTAATTAGGGTATAAGTGTTAGATTTTAATACAAATTATTATTAGTTTATTCATATTATAAATGAAATTGGTAAGTTGTCCTAAGGTAAGTACCAAAAAGGACAACAATTGCATAGAGTTTACATGGAGCTTAATAGGGATAAATATGGCATACTATAAGAGAAGGCCATTTCTTTAAGGGTAGCTTACCCCAATGGTGACTGTAATTATTTTAAGATAAGTATACCTAAATTTTCAAAATAACAACTATAACACCCCCTTACCCGATCTACAGTGTAGCCGAATAAAGGAATGTCTCATTCTGTGCCAAAGCACCTAATCTTATCTTATTCAATTTATTTTTCGATTTCATTCTATTATAATTTAATGAAAAGAATTTTAAAGGAAAAACTGCAAGAGTTTCCCTATTTTATTAACGTTTGACCTATTAAATCCTTAACCTGTTTAAATCATCTCAAATAATATAATCTCAAGTTATATCAATCCAACATCTGAATCGAATTCCATATTTATTCACATAATCAACTCCTTCCATTTCCATACATAAATTTCTTCCATTTCATTACTTACAAGATGTACATAATTTTATACAACTCAAAATTTTATTTACAAACTTGTGTTTATACAACATATAGTCATGCATAATTGTGAGCTAGTGAGGCCTACCAAAAGATGAGTAGAGGTGACAGTAACACTTATGCAGATCAGCTCACAACTCCCTGTCTCAAGGTTTACTGAGCCTTATCACCAGAACTTGCGCGAGGGAAAACCATCTCGCTAAGCAATTCCGCTTAGTGGTGCACTAATAGAATGAAAGTACAATATACAAGTAAAAGTAATAATTTTATACTTGAAATGATATAAGAATAATGCACATTTAATTTAATCATGCATCATTTTAAAGAAAAATAAATATAGTGTATAATATCAAACTTTTTTTTTAGTCACTCTGCAGTTTAATCACATAATGAATTTAAAGGCTTTTCACCATATTTTTCATGATCTTTCAAGTTTACACATTTTTTTGTAATCTTTGGAAGCATGTATTTCTTTGGGATCTTTCCTTTTCTTTGGGATCTTTCCTTTTCTTTATCTCTATATTCAACTTCTTTGTAACACCCCGAATCTCCGAGCTCTGAATAGTGTCATTTTTTATCTGTAACAGTATTATTCAAAGATACCTTGAGGACTAAAAATAAAAGGAAAATTAATTGAGATAGATACCATAAAAATTCAAGTAAACCAAAGACCTAAGGACTCATTGGGTATTATGAAAAAGAAGGATTATGACCCGATGAGGGGTATTTTGGTCAATTCACTTCAAGAGTTGATTTTTAATCAAAATGTCAATTAAACTAAGTGAAATTAATGAATTGAATTATGAAGTAATTTTTGAGGAAAAATTTAAAATAAAAATGTGTAAAGGAAATAAAAGAATTGAAAACTTAAAATTTTAATTCTATTATAACTTAATTAAAAATTAATGACCAATGGGCTTTGGATAACTTAATTAAAATTAATTAAATAAATCAAAACTTGGGATAAGTATAAAAGTAAGCCATCTTCCTTCTCTCCCCCAAAGTTGCCGCCACCCCTCTCTTCCCTTTCTCTCTTTCTTTCTTTCTTCTTCTTCCTTCTTTCTCCAATGACACCCATTCTCAAAACTCAATTCCTTACTTTTCCTCCATGGGTTTTCCATCTAATTGGTAGAGAAAATCAAATTAATCTTTGATTGAGAGATTAAAAGTAAGGAGAATGAAAGATTTGGAAGAAATTGAAGATTGGGAAGGTCACAATTGAGGTAAGTTTCTTTTCATAGTAGATTAGTTGTACAAGCTTTGAATTAAGGTTGATTATGGAAAAATTTCATGAGGAAGCATGAGAATCATGCATTGAACCTAAACCAGGGTTTTTGGCCAACTTGGGGAAAACTTAGGGTTTGATATATTGTAATGAAATTGATGATGAAATCAGGCTTAGTTGAAGTAGTTTGCATGATTGGGGTAGTGAGATTGCATGAGATTTGCATAAATTGAATTATGAAAGATTAGGGTTCAAGGGGAAAGTGGGGCTTTTATTTTATGAAGTGTAATTAGTATTTATAATGACAAATTATGGTCATTGAAGTTCCTAGAATAAGAATTAACATTAATTGGATGAAAGGAATTGATGGAGTTGTAGGGATGGAGAAAATGCAAACTAGGGTTTTGAAAAATTAAGGGTTTTGTGCTAGGAAGTACTATTGATGTGTTTAATGTTAAATTGTGAATTAAATGTGAATTGAGGTTGGTTAGTGGAAGTAATTGAAGAAATGAAAATTGAACCTTAGGCAGAATTTCTACACACTGAGTCCAGTGTGCTTGGAAGCTCATAAGTTGAGCTACATAACTCCAATTGGTGTGAAACCAATTGAAAATAAAACTTAAGACATAGGGCTAGAATTTTCATGAAGATACCCTGCCCAGAAAATGACCATAAACTGCCTTAAATGAACCTTGAAACTAGAAGTGAAATTCTGAATCTACAAAATTTGAACCACGTGAACAGTAAATTTTGAATAATCATAACTCTCTCTAAAAAACTCCAATTTAGATGATTCTTACACCGATGGAAACCTAAAACATAGTAGAACATTTCATATGAAGAATATAAGGCCAAATTATGAACTTAACCTAATCAAATTGCTATGCAAACTTGAGTCACCAAATCTACCAAAATCTGAAAATCTGCAAATTGACCATATGAACAGTAAAATTTTCATATTCATAACTCTCTCTAGAAAACTCCAATTTAAGTGATTCTTGAACTGATGGAAACCTAAAACATATTAGAACATTTCAAATGAAGAACTTAAGGCCAAATTATGAACTTAACCCAATCAAATTGCTAAGCAAAATTGAGTCACCAACTCTGCCAAAACCTAGAAATCTGCAAATTGACTATATGAACAGTAAAATTTGCATAGTCATAACTCTCTCTAGAAAATTCCAATTTAAGTGATTCTTGAACCGATGAAAACTTAAAACATATTAGAACATTTCATATGAAGAACTTGAAGCCAAATTATGAACTTAACCCAATCAAATTGCTAAGCAAATTTGAGTAAATGAATTTGCTAGAACTGGAATAGTCACATGAATAGTAATTTTTACATGACCATAACTTTCTCTAGAAAACTCCGATTTAGGTGATTCTTAAACTGATAGAAACCTAAAACATAGTAGAACATTTTATATGAAGAATCTAGGGCCAAATTATGAACTTAACTCAATCAAATTATTGGACAAATTTAAGTCACCAAAATTTCCAGAATTAGCCCACCTGAACAGTAATTATTGTTTTGGTCATAACTCGAGATACACAACTCCAAATTAGGTGATTCAAAAAGGAAAATAAAGTTAAGACCTAGATGAACAATTTCCATGAGGAGCACCTCATCAAATTATGAGGTTAGCTAGATAAAAATTCCATTCAAAAATTAGGAGACCAAGATGTCCAAAATTCAAAACTCTTTGAAAATTGCCAATCTAACTTAGGGAGGCATTAGACATTTATGAAATGAATTTTGGCAATATTTGGGATGAGTATTAAAACATTCTACTTGTGTGTTTTTTAGTAGAATATAAAGTTGGGACGGATAAGGCGAAGTAAGTAACGAGAAAGGAAAATTATTGAAGGTTTATGCACAACTAACCTTTTTCTTTGTTTTTAAACTGGTAAACTATTTGCAATGAGTTTATTTGAATGAGTTTGCTATGAATGAGTTTAATTTGAATGAGATATGGTTTTTCTCTTGCATTTGAGGAATTTGGGTGTTGCCACCTCTCTATTGGTTTTATGATGAATTTGAATGTGTTTATTGGTTCGCAGATGTGATTGTTGATTGGAAAACTTTTGAAAATTATTTTGAAACCACAGTTAGCATGACAGTTCCTTTCGGAACTCCCCAGTAGTAATAGCTACTTGGGGTTTGATATTTGATATGATTATGCCCTCCATTAATAACGGTTAGTAGGGTGAGACTATATGAGTACTCATTAGCTAGCTAGCCCTTGCCTCATTAATAATGGTTAGTGAGACTGAGATTGCTTTGTCATGGTGTACAACACAGTATTTATCATGAAATTTTGTGTCATGGTATAAACTGTGTGTTGATATTGGCAACACTTATATTTTGTGAATTGTGATTTGTGAAGTATGATTTCTCATTTGAAAGGTGATTTCAATAATTGGTTCTTATGGACTTAGAACTATTATGATGTTTTCATGCTTAATGAAAATATGATTTATTATGCTTTGATAAGTTGTACTTTACTTTAAGTTTTAAAGTTATTAGTTGTGCACCACTGAGCGAAATACTTAGCGATAGCTTATTCATGCTGTCGCAGGTAAGAGAAAGGAGAAGGCTGCCGAGTGAGAGACTTGGAAGCAGCATTTTGTATTGACTGTGGGTATATATAGTAGGTATACCCCTCTAATTTTCTTTTGATGTATTTTGTAGCTGTATGTATGGATGTTCAAATATTGAGCAGTTTGTATTAAAAAGCATTACATTACTAGAGCAATTTGGGATTGTAAATATTTGAAATTTTATTTTGAGACTTATGAAAATGTAACTTTTGTAATATTTAGTTTATTATTATTTCCAATGAATGTTTACTTGAAATGTAAATGAGTTTTGGGTTTGCTATAGTTTTAACCACCAGAATACAGTTTTCTGCAATATAAAAGTAAAACAAAATGCTATGTTTTGTTTAAAATCCCTTGTAGTATATTTAATGGGTTATCGGTAGGTGTAGTTCGGTAATTCATTAGGTATGCTACGAGAACATGTTATGCCTTACAAGTAGGTGTAGTTCGATAATTCATTAGGTATGCTATGGGAACATGTCATGCCTTACAAGGGATAAGGCGTGACATGTTTTAGTGGTATCAGAGCTATGGTTTTCATACAAGTTTTGAATTGCATATTTGAAAATTTTTGATAAGTACAACTGCTCAATTGTCATAAATTGGTACATATAGTGCATTACATCATGAATATGGACTAATGGAGGGAAATCTCCTTGTATTGGTTGTTTAGGGAGTAAAATTCTTTGTGATTCATAATGGAAGAGGGGGATCACATCGTAGAGCAATCTGTAGCAGCTGAGGTATAAGGGGAGGCCCCAGCTCCCCAAAATGCTAGTGGATCAGCTGTACCCATCCCACCCACATAGTTTCCTACTGAGTTCACTTAGCAGATGACTATACTATTTCAGCAAATGGTTGGCAATATACCAGTCCAAGCTCCAGTACAAGAACCTCCAGTGCAACCACCACCTCTAGCCAGACAGTATGAAAAGTTAATGAAGTATGGGGCAATAGAGTTCAAGGGTACAGTAGACCCATTGGAAGCAGAATAATGGCTTGAGAGAATGGAGAGAGTATTTAAGAAATTACACTACACAGATGATCTGAAGTTCGAATACTCAATTTCTTTATTGCAAGTGGATGCTTATGAATGGTGGAAGACCATTCCCCATTGTAACACCCTCACTGTAGCAACTCCGTACATTCTACTGTTCCGGTGACCGGTGTCGGTCTGGACAGCTAGAACGTCCGGAAAAATATTTAAACTAAAGTCAGGAACCATAATTAACTCAAATATTAATAAGAAAAATTTAGGAAAAATTTTAGAAATAAAATACAACCAAGTTAAACGAGCCGGTGCCCAAGCGATGGGTAACCAGAGTGAAGTTGCGGTTCTCGCAACGAGGAGCCCTAGACCCGGGGAAAAAATTCATAAAATAATTTTTGGGACTCCAGAGAAGGGTTATTGAGGTTCCCATGGCATTAGAATGCCAAGAAAATATTTAGAGAAAATTTTCAATCGGTACAGACAATTTTGAACCGTTAAGCCAAACGGAGGGTATTTTGGTCATTTCGCCTTCAGAGGTGATTTTTGGCCGACTTGTCCAGTTAAGTAAATAATTAATATGACATAAAATATGAAGAAATATTGCTAAAAATTAAATTGAAATGTGGTAGAAAAGAAAAGAAAAGAAAAATGAAGGAAATTAGGGATAATGACATCACATGATGTCATTTACATACCCTCCACCAATCACCATTCAATAAGTCTTTTTTTAAACAATTAAAAGAGACAAATGGACCCAAAATTCTGCTGTTTCCTTCTTCTTCTTCAGCCAAAACGTGAATCTCTCCCTCTTCTCCCTCCATTGATTTTCAAACAAAAGCTTCATTTCTCATGCTTCCTCACCATATTTCCTCAAGACCCCAACACTAAAATGAATCCTTGGACCTAGAGGAAGTGTTTGGCAGCCAAGAGAGTACAAGAAAATGAAGATTTAACTTGGGAAAATTCTGCCCTACAAGAGGTTAGTGACCAAAACCTTAAATTTCAATTCAATTTCATGTTTAAGCACTATATTGGTGATTAAATGACAAAGAAACTTGATGAAAGACATTGGTATGCCATCCCTTATTTTTGGCAGCCATGGTTAGGGTTTGATGGTGTTGAATTTAATGAAGTTAAATGGGTAATAGGGCTGCCCACAATATGTATTTGCTAAGTAGATTGATGAAATAAAGTGAAAATGCATGATTTTGAAATTATTGAGCTAGGGTTTGGGAGTGAAACTTGGATTTAGCTTATGCAATTGTGAAAGAACATTTTAATGGTCAATTAGTGACCATTTTAGGTAAGTTGACCACAATTTGGACTGAAAAATGGCATGGCAAAGTGAATGAGAATGCTGCCTAGGGACAGCAGCAAGGTGACTGAAATTTCAGTCCACTTGGACTGCCATAGCTTGGGCTGTGTAGGTCCAATTGGTGTTTGGCCAATTGGACATGAAACTAGGCTTATAATGGCACATTTTTTCTGAAGTAACCATGCCCAAAAGACCAAAGCAAGAGGACCAAAACTTGGCCCCAATCCGGACACTCTGCAACAGCCCCTGCAGAATTGACCAAATGAACAGTAACTGTTCATTTGGCCATAACTCACTGTAGATTTGGTCAATTGACCTGAAATATTTACAGCAACAAGTTAAGACATAGAAAAACAACTTTCATGAAGAAACCTACCCCAAATTATGACCAGAACCTAATCAAATCATTGAGCAAACTGAAGTTTACTGTACTGAGATTTCCAAAATTTTCATTTGAGCAGCAATGTTTGGAGGACTATAACTCTCTCTAGAAAACTCGGATTTAGGCAATTCTTGAACCGATGGAAACCTAAGGCATAGTAGAACATTTCATATGAAGAAAGTTAGACCAAATTAGGAACTTAACTTGATCAAATTACTGACCAAAGTTGGATCAAAATCTGCGAAAACCCAAAAGTGCAGCATGAACAGTGCACATGAACAGTAAACTTATTTTGGCCATAACTTGAGCTAAAAAACTCCAAATGGAGTGATTCAAAAAAGGAAATTCAACTAGACAGAATAAGGAACAACTTTCATGTTTACCATTTCCTCAAATTCCCACTGTAAAAATAACAAATGGAACAGTAAAGATGAAGCACCAAATCTGAAAATTTTGTTCAATTAGCATTAAGCTTAGAAATGGTATTGGCAACCAATACCAACAAGTTTTAAATACAAAATGTGGTATGTTTGGGGTGTTAAAACCAATACACCTATTTTCTATCCAAAAGTCAACATTTTTGTTGACCAATGAGGTGAATAGTGACACCAAAACCAAAAATTGGCAATTTTGCCAAAATAACCTAAGCTTTGAGAAAGTGACCAAAACTAACAAGTTTTGAATACAAAATGTGGTATGTTGGGAGTATTAAAACCAATGTACCTATTGTTTATGCAAAAGTCAACATTTTAGTTGACTAATGAAATGAATAGTGACATGAAAACTTGAAATTCAAAAATTATGAAACTTAAAAATGCAAAATGCCTTAGTAGGCCTAATGTGATTGGTTTGGATAGTTTGGCATGCCAATAGGGTATTGTTTTAGCAGTACTGCGAAAGGCTTTATGCCTGTATTCATGGCTTTTATGCCCGTTTTCATGGCTTTTATGCCCGATTATGTGATATCATGGCTTTTTAGCCATACTGACTGCATACATGGTTGACGTTCTGCGTCCCATGGTATGACGGCCTGAGGCACCGCGGTGTCCAGTGCCAACGACCCGTTATCCAGTCCAGTCGTCCAGTATAGGTTACTTGGGCATGAAAAAGTATAACTGTAATTGAACTGATTGTTAAAGAAAATATGAAAATTAAATATCAGGAATGATTACGATAGAATACAAAGAAACTCAAGATCATGAAGAAAATAATTAATAAAATGCATGAAGAAGTTAATATCATAAAACGTAATTAGCCCTCGACTAAACATTAAGTTGGTAATTATTCAGTTCTTATGAACACAATGGCTAAGAAATTATGATTTTTATTTGCATATTATTTCTTTCTATTTTATTATTTGCACCACTAAGCTTTATGCTTAGCGCGTCGCTTTTGCAACGCGTAGGTACTGAAGATTTGGATAGAGGGCCCAGTAGACCACAGATTCGGTAAGGCAGTTCACAGTTCTGCATAGTATCTGTGTCACCTCACCGTCTGCAGTGCATTGGTAGGACACTAGGTGTCATTTTGATATTTTTTTAACTAAATTTTTATCTTCTCATATGTACTTGGATCTATGTAACATATTTTGATGTTCATGTAAATAATGAAAATTGTATTTGTGAATGGAAGAGTGAATGTCTATTTATGACTTGTACATGATTAACAAATGAGATGAATGATTGAGAAATGAATGTGAACTAAAAAATATTGAGATTTTGATAAATGGAGTTGAGATGAATGAATAAGAATATAGGAATTCTTTTTCACAGGTTCCGAAGAACGGTTTTCTCCATTTTTAGCCGGTACCTTGCCGGATTTTCTATAAAATTTTCGGAACCTCAAATAAATTACAATTTCAATAAATGAATTATATTTCACAAGTTATTTTCAAAACTATGATAAAAATGAATTAAGATAAAATAGAGTGCTCGGCACACTGAGTGGCATAACTTGCTCGGCTACACTGTAGTCGGGTAAGGGGTGTCACACCCATAGCCTGGTAGAGCCTCCAGTTATGACTTAGGAAGATTTTTTGAGGGAGTTTAGACAGAAGTATGTTCCTGATACCTACGTGGATATAGAGCTCTAAGAGTTTTTGAGTCTGAAACTGAAGGAACGAAAGCGTGAAAAACACAAGTTTATACCATTGAATTCAAAAAATTTCACCTAGGGTCACATGCATCATGCAAGATTTATTTTTATCTATTTGATTTCAATGATAAACAACATATTAAAACTCTTTTAATATGTTTTTGGATCTGTATTTGCCATTTAAGATTTTAAAATTAATCAGATTAATTTTAGAACCCTAGATTAAATCAAGAACGATTACACTAACCTCTTGATCCACTGCAGCATATTTGCACCTTTGAGATTCGTCTTTAGGACACCAAATGTTGTCCCTCTAGCTTGTCCACACCAAGAACACCTATGGCAGCCCTTGAAAAGCTTCTAAATCTTTTTCTATTAATTAGAAATTCAAGTTCTTCCTTTTAAGAGATAAGAGATGTAAACAGGACACTAAAAATAATTTCTAGTATTTTTAATTCAAGAGATTGATGGCTAATCTCTTTGAATTGATGAGAGATGAAGAGGAAGAGAAGGAGAGCTTCAAAATGGCGTGACAAAGGAGTGTGGCTGCTGGTTGTGTTTTATTTTTCTCATAATAACACTTATATAGCTAGGTTAACATATTAAACCCTTGCCACATGTCACCCTTTGATTAGCTCTAGGTTTAAGTGACCCAATCACATTGTGCCAAGTGTCAAACCTATATTTAATCTTAATTTTAATCATCTTACATGATTAAAAAATATTTGGCAAGCTTATGTGTAATGCCATGTGTTACCATCTCAAGGTACCACGTGTTACACTGCGAAATGACCAAAATGCCCCTGTGCCTTAATTTTGAGTTCTTAACCCAAAATAATTATTTCTCTTCTTCTAATTAATTTATATCAAACATAAATTAATTAATTAATCTCTATTAATTAATTTCTCATTAATTAAATTCATATTTAAACACTTTAAATATAAATTTAACTTATACTATACATCCAATAATCAAGATTTGGTTTAAAGTCATGCTAGGGACTTTGTAATCTAATTGCAAACCAAACCTATTTAATTAATCAATTAAACTCTTTAATTAATTAATTAAATCATATTTAATTAGGTGATAACTTGTGTATGTGTGTGACTTACTAGGCTCATCACTAATTGGCAATGAGATATGATATCAACTCTTAATACCATCAGAACTCTTTCTTACCATAAATGATTTCTCTAAATCATTTTATGCACCTCATAGACCATGGTTAACACCTAGCATAGCATGCTGTGGTCACCCAATTGGTAATAAGGTTTACCTTAAATGAACCTGTAATCATATGTTACCATGCACTAGAATCTCTCTGTTACAAAATCCCAACTCAAGCTGGAGTCATGGTTTATGTTAAACTCCATTTGCTATGAATATTATGTTCTCTTTTAATTCCAGTTCTTGATTAAAAAGATTTTCTCATCAGAAACTCTTTTCTGATTAAATCTATCTATCCTGGCCAGGAACTTGAAACATCAAGAACAATTAAATGAACATAGGATTTTATCTCTATTTACTTAGAGGAACAGATTCCATCTTGATCAACACCTACCTCCATATATAACTAGTAGGAGCCAACACATGCCCATATACCTATACACAGTACAAGTATGAAAACAGTATCAAACTCAAACTACCTATATACAAGATAATTGTGCTATCTCAGGTCTAAAGATTATATGCACTGATATGATTTATGATAAAACATTGACAAGAGTAAACTCCATGTGCTTGTCATGAGTGTCACTGGTTCGGCCTACTTATCATGTATAAGTGCCTATCATGTTTGTCATATGGCATGAAACTTACCATTCCATCTTATTTATATCTCATATAAATAACTTGGGAACAAACATGAATACAATCTTTCTGGATAAGTCATGTCCTTATTATGAAGTATCCTCGATTGTGAACCTATTTATGATACTTTGTACTAGAAATACTGTCACTCATATTCTTAACAACTTAAGAATATAATTTCTAACAAAATATCAATGGACCTTTTCTATTACACATAAATATCTTATGTAAAGGGAAAAGTGGAAAAGCCTTTTATTAATAAAATATGTACAAGATACACACTAAATGATATGCTCTAAGGCATACTACTAATAATCTCCTACTAGCACTAGAGCCATTCATTACAATATCTTAGACCCATCTTCTCAAGATGTCGGTCTAGCTGAGTCTGTGACATAAGCTTAGTGAATGGATCAGTTGGATTTTCAGTTGATGCTATTTTCTGCATGGCTATATCGCCTCGTCCAACTATTTCTCTGATAATGTGGTAGCGCCTTTCTATGTATTTGGATTTTTGGTGAAACCTTGGTTCCTTAGCCTGTATGACTACTCCACTGTTGTCACAGTGTAGTGGAACTGCTGACTCAATGGAAGGAACTACTGCAAGTTCTGTCACAAACTTCTTTATCCAAATAGCTTCCTTTGTAGCATCTAATGCAGCAATATACTCAGCCTCTGTAGTGGAATCTGCAGTCGTGCCCTGTTTGGAACTCTTCCAACTGACTGCACCTCCATTACAAATGAACATATATTCAGATATAGACTTTCTATCATCGATATCTGATTGGAAATCAGAATCAGTATAACCATCCAATTGCAAGTCTCCACCTCCATAAATCAAGAATAAATCCTTAGTTCTTCTCAAGTACTTAAGGATATTCTTGACAGCTATCTAGTGTTCCAAACCTGGATTGGATTGATACCTGCTAGTCAAACTAACAGCATATGCGATATCCGGCCTAGTACACAACATTGCATACATTAAAGTTCCAGTAGCCGAAGCATATGGAATCCTGGCCATCTTATCTCTTTCTTCAGGTGTCTTTGGAGACATCTCTTTAGAAAGATGGATACCTTGTCTCACTAGTAACAATCTTCTCTTGGAATCAAGCATGTTAAACCTCTTTAACACCTTTTCCAAGTATAGACTTTGGGATAAACCAATTATTCTTTTCGCTCTATCTCTATAGATGCGAATCCCAAGAATATAGGTTGCCTCCCCTAAGTCTTTTATGGAGAATGTATTTGACAACCATATCTTTACAGTTGTCAACATACCTGTGTCATTACCCATCAACAGTATGTCATCCACATATAAGACAAGGAAAGTGATAGCACTGTCACTAACCTTTTTATATACACATGGGTCATCCTCATTTTTAATAAAACCAAAGGATTTAATGGCTTCATCAAAACGAATGTTCCAACTCCTCGAAGTTTGCTTCAACCCATAAATGGATCGCTTTAGCTTGCATTCCTTGGAACCATTTTGGGATTCAAACCGTGCTCTGATACCACTAAATGTGACACCCCTTACCCGTGTACAGTATACCCGAGTAAGTAATGCCACACGGTGTACTGGCACACTCTAATATACCTTACTTAATTTGTATCATGCTTTTGAAGCTAATTTATGAAATATGATTCATTTAAGCCATTTATCGAAATTATTATTTATTTGAGGTTCCGAAAATTTTAAAGAAAATCTGGCGGAGTACCGGCTAAAAATGGAGAAAACAGTTCTTCGGAACCTGTTAAAAACACTTCCAAATAATTTCCAAACAATCCCAACTTCAATTTATCAACAAAATCTCAATATTAAGATCTCAACAACATTTCAATTCCAGTTCTCAATCATCCATCACATGTGATGATCACATATAAATCACAAGTAAACATTTACTTTTCCATTCACAAGTACAATTTTCATAATTTACATAAACATCAATATACATTACACAAGTTTAATTACATAGGAGAAAAACAAAGTTAAGTTACAAAATGTCAAAATGACACCTAATGTCCTACCAATGCACTGCAGAAGTTGAGGTGACACGGACATCGTGCGGAGTCTGCAGGATGGACTCACCCGATCTGTGGTCTCACGGGCTCACGATCGGAATCTCGGTACCTACGCGTGGCAAAAGCAACGCGCTAAGCCATAATGCTTAGTGGTGCAATAATATAATAAAGGAAAATAGCAAGAAAATAAATGTGTATAGAATGTGTATGCTTTCTTTGTTTGGTGTTGGTATATTCATTATTTCATTAACTTTGTTCACTTTTATTCATTTGGTTGCCCCAAGTAACCTACACTAGACGCATGGATGGATAACGGGTAACCGCCTTTGGGTACCTAGTACCTCGGGCCGTCACACCATCGATCACATATGCATCTCCGGTGTGCAATGAGCGGCTAACAAGTCAGTAAATAATATCAGGCACAAGGCCAAGTCTCAATACAAAGTCAGAATGGCTAAAAGCCATGAAATCATAGAATGGCATATCGCCATGTGCAGTACTGCTAACTAAACCCTATTGGCATGCCAAACTATCCAAACCAATCTTGTTAGGTATACTAGGGCATTCGATACTTTAAAATTCTTCAATCTTTGAATTTCAAGTTTCGGTGTTACTATTCACCTCTATGGTCAACTAAAATGTTGACTTTTAGGTAGAAATTAGGTACATTGGTTTTGGCACTCCCAACATACCACATTTTGTATTTAAAACTTGTTGGCATTGAGCGTTAATACCATTTCTAAGCATTAAACAAAAGGAGCAGATTTTTCAGATTTTGTACCATAAATTTACTGTTCAATTTGGAACTGTTACAGTGGAAATTTGAAGAAATGGAAAACATGAAAGTTGTTCCTTATTTTGTCTAGTTGAATTTCCTTTTTTGAATCACTCCATTTGGAGTTTTGTAGCTCCAGATATGGTCCAAAAACCACAGCTGGCCGGATTTCCATTCTGCAGAAATTACCATATCTACAGTAACATGAACAGTGACTGCCACTGCCATTTAGGTTAGGTTCTGGCCATAATTTGGGGTAGGTTTCTTCATGAAAGTTGTTTTTCTATGTCTTAACTTGTTGCTGTAAAAATTTCAGGTCAATTGACCAAATCTACAGTGAGTTATGGCCAAATTAACAGTTACTATTCATTTGGTCAATTCTGCAAGGGCTGTTGCAGTGTGTCCGGATTGGGGCCAAGTTTTGGTCCTCTTGCTTTGGTCTTTTGGGCATGGTTTCTTCAGAAAAAATGTGCCATTATAAGCCTAGTTTCATGTCCAATTGGCCAAACATCAATTGGACCTACACAGCCAAAGTTATGGCTGTGCAAGTGGACTGAAATTTCAGTCACTCTGCTGCACTAACAAGGTAGCCTACACATTCACTTGGCTATACTATTTTTCAGTCCAATTCATGGTCAACATGCCTAAAATGGTCACTAATTGACCCTTATAATGTTCTTTCACAATTTCATAAGCTAAATCCAAGTTTCACTTCTCAAAACCCTAATGTCCAATTTAAATTACCCATAAACCTCAATTAGCACACTATTTTAACATCCATGCATATTCATACCTTAAACATCATTTCTATCCATTCTAAATTCATTAAAACAATCAACCTCATCCTTCCTTAGGGCTGCCGAAAATTGAAGATGCCCTAACACATATAATTTACTTCAAATTCTTATAATTTCTTAACTTAAAATGATGCTCTAACAAGGATTAAAGGAGTGAGAGTGAAAGAATAGCACTAACCTCACTTTAACCTCTTGTAGGGCAGATTTCTTCAAGCTAAAACTTCACTTTCCTTCTTCTTCTTGGCTGCCAAAAGCTTCCCCAAGTGATATGGTCAAGGTTTAATGAAAGGGGTTAGGGTTTAGTGGTGTAACAAGGTAGGAAATTAAGCTTGCTTGATTGAACATCAATGGAGGGAGGAAGAAGAGAAACTCACGTTTTTGGCTGAAGAGAAGGCAGCTGGTTTTTGGTCTTCCTTGGTTTAGCTCTTTTATTAGTTAGTCAAATGGTTACTTAATGGTGATTGGTTGGCAATTTTAAATGACATCATCAAGATGTCATAAATGAGCTTTTCTTTGATTTTTCTTTTCTTTTCATCACTACTCAATTTCAATTTAATTTCTAGTAATGTTTATTCATATTTTATGTCATATTAATTATTTACTCAACTGGACAAGTCGGCCAAAAATCACCTCTGAAGGCGAAATGACCAAAATGCCCTCCGTTTGGCTTAACGGGTCAAAATTGTCTGTACCGATTGAAAAATCTTCCTAGGTATTTTCTTGGCATTCTAATGCCATGGGAACCTCAATAACCCTTTTTTGGAGTCCCAAAAATTATTTTATAATTTTTCCCCCGGGTCTAGGGCTCCTCGTTGCGAGAACCGCAACTTCCCTCCGGTTACCCATCGCTTGGGCACCGGCTCATTTGACTTGGTTGTATTTTATTTTTAAAATTTTTACTAAGTGTTTCTTATTAATATTTGAGTTAATTATGGTCCCTCACTTAAGTTTAATTATTTTTCCGGACGTTCTAGCTGTCCGGACCGACACCGGTCACCGGAACAGTAGAATGTACGGAGTTGTTATCGGGAGGGTGTTACACTATATCTGATATAGCTTCTTCATAGGTGAGTGGATCATCTCCATGATCTACTTCTTCATGAGTAGACAACTCTTGTTCTTCTTCATGAAGGAAACCATATCTCATTGGTGAGCGAGATACCCTGGTTGTTCTACGAGGAACAGCTATAGATGTTTCATCAATGGGTATAGGTTGACTAGATGGATCTATATCCATCTGATTTGTTGATTGGTCAGAATTCTCCAATTCCAACTCTATTTGCCTTCCTTTGCCTCTTTCTTGAACAAACTGTTGTTCAAGAAATGTGGCATCTCTACTTATCACAACCTTTTGTGAAGTAGGTAAATAAAAATAATATCCAAAACTATCTTTTGGATATCTAACAAATCGACCTTTTTCTGATCTGGTTTCCAATTTATCAGTGTTCAGCTTTTTGATATAAGCTGGACAACCCCAAATCTTAACATGCTTAAGACTTGGTTTTCTTCCATGTCATATCTCATAAGGTGTGGAAGAAACTGATTTTGATGGAATCCTATTCAGAATATACAAAGTTGATTCTAATGCAAATCCCCAAAAGGAGATTGGCATATCAGTATAGCTCATCATACTACGTACCATATCCAATAGGGTACAATTTCTCCTTTCAGATACACCATTTAGCTGTGGCGTTCCTGGAGGAGTCAGCTGGGAAACAATGCCGTGCTCTCTCAAGTATTCATCAAATTCAGTACTCAAATATTCACCTCCACGATCTGATCGAAGAGCTTTAATACTCTTTCCTGTTTGATTTTCTACTTCAGATTTAAATTCTTTGAACTTTTCAAAGGATTCATGTTTGTATTTCATCAAATACAAATACCCAAACATTGATTTATCATCAGTAAAGGTAATAAAATAATGAAAACCGCCTCTAGCCATTTCCTTAAATGGACCACATATATCACTATGTATTAGCTCCAAAATATTTTCAGCTCTTAGCCCTTGTCCAATAAAGGGTGATCTAGTCATTTTGCCCTGAAGACAAGATTCACAAGTAGGAGTAGGCTCAGAGCCCAATGAAGATAAAATCCCCATTTTCTCCAATTTTGCAATTCTATCTTCTGCAACATGACATAACCTTAAGTGCCAAATATATTTTGAACTTGAGTTAGTTTTCACCATGGCATTGCATTCTTTTAGATCACTTGCATTCAATTTGTGTTTGTCATTATTATCCAAATAATAAAGACCATCATTCATATAACCCGAACCAATATATTTATTTCCAAAATAAATATTGCAAACATCATCTGTGAACTGAAATTCATAGCCATTTCTAGTCAAACTAGATATAGAAATGATGTTCTTAAAACCATCAGGTACATATAAAATATTATCCAAACACAAAATATGTCCAAACATGTAAAAAGATTTAGATCCTATGGCTAAAGTTTCAACAGTTGAGCCATTTCCAATCCGGACTCTAACATCTTGAGAACGCAAGCTTCTGCTACTTGCTAGTTCCTGCATATCATTAGAAATGTGAGAACTGGCACCAGTATCTAAAACCCAAGCTGTAGATGAACTATGAGTATCATCAGAATCTAAATAACAAGATATGGACATACCTTCCGAAGGTGTATCCTTCTTGTCCTTCTGAGAAGCAAGATACTCTGGGCAGTTGCTTTTCTAGTGCCCATCTTTTTGGCAGTGGAAACACTTTCCTTTGCCTCCTTCAGCTTTAGTCTTCCCTTTCTTTTTAGCTATTTTCTTAGAAGGACCAGGAATCTGAGGTTTCCTTTTCTCATTGCCTTCTTCTTGTTGGACTTTCCAATAAAAGAAGATGCAATCAAAGCTACCACTTTTCCTTTAATGCCCGGCATATTCTTTTGGGCAATAACCAGCATGTTGAGTAAATCAGCTAAGGTGCATTCCTGTTGAATCATATGGAAATTTGTCACAAAATTCCCAAAAGACTCAGGAAGGGACTGAAGGATCAAATTCGTCTGTAGTTGGAAATCCATGTTGAAGTTAAGATGTTCCAATTGCTCAATCAGCCGAATCATCTTGTGAACATGATCCCCAACATTCTATCCCTCAGACATCCTCATACGGAATAGCTGTCTAGATATCTCATACCTAGCATTCCTACTGTGCTCACCATACAACTCTTGTAGGTGAAGGAGGATCTCACTCGCACTCAACATGTTCTCATGCTGCTTCTGTAACTCATTACTCATGGAAGCAAGCATGTAACACTTAGCTCTCATATCATGCTCCTTCCACTTGTCCAAAGTTTCATGTTCCTCTTGTGTGGCCTCTAGAGGTAAGGGACCAGGAACATTTGAATCTAGAACATATCCTATATGTTCAAGGTTCAGGACAAGTTTCAAATTTCTTAGCCAATCAGAGAGATTAGGTCTTGTCAACCTATTGCGATCAAGTATGCTTGCAAGGATATTGGATGGTGGTGGTTGTTCTGTGCTCATTATTATCAGAAAATTAATTGCAGAAAATAACCAGATTATTTAGTAAATGTATCAAGTAATTAACCAAAATGATTATGGCTTTTTAATCAAATTGGTCCTCCCACTAACTTAGCGAATCCTACACTTCCAAAGTAGAAAATGGAAATCCTAGTTGGATGGATTTCTAATGGGTGATTGAATTCTTATAATTCTATTGATCATCCTTAGGTACATCCATTATTAGAATTACAATAAACTATAAGTGAGCAACTCCTCGCCCATCACATTTCATGTGAGGTTCAATCATTTACCTAGCCCATAATGCTCAAAATCTCAGGTACATCCTTTATTGACTTATCTTGCATTAGTTAAGTTGATCCCATTGAGCCAGTAATTATGCAAATAATTTTAATGTCCTCAGGTACATCCAATATTGGCCACCAAACTATTTACATATTTACAACATCTCATGCTTAACAATTATTCTTAAGAAAATCTCTTAAATTAATTGCATCTTATGCAACTATTTAAAATTTCTTAAAATAATTGCCCCAATGGAGGGCCCATATTATAATTACTATAATTATAGCATTTCCAACTTAATCATTTGTTTGGAAGATTTTATAGTCATCCTAATTACTATTAAGGTCTCACTTTGCACATTATCTATTTAGCATGCATATACCATATAATTGCATACATTCCCATACATCTCATGCATTCATGGATAAGCAGTAAATATGATATGATCATGGACTTTCTAAGGGATTCAATTCTGAGCCACCAAGAATTGAATTAAGGCATTCCTAGGTGCATTTCATTCATTCATTTTACAAGAGTTGATGAAGGAGTACATAATCAATACTTGATCTTGAATTCCTCCCACTAGTCCCACCAATGCTCTTGACCTCCTTGAACTTCTTGCAATCCAATATTACATAGTAATCCTTGGCATACCAAGGCGAATTCACAAGAACTTAAATAAATGAAATTACAACCCAAAAATTATTACAAACTTAATAATACATGCCCAAAATAAATTAATTAATTTACAATCCCAAAGAAACATAAAAGAAATAAATCCAATCACATTGGTCTTTTATAGTCCATGATCATCCATCATGCATATTACTATTTAATAATTAAATAAAACATATATACTTAAATTAAATTGAATATCTCATATTCAACTTAAAAATCCAGATTTGAATATGATTCAAATAAATTTAAAAATTCAAATTTGAATCTCATTCAAACAAATTTAAAAATTCAGATTTGAATCACATTCAAACAACCTTAAAAATTCAGATTTGAATCACATTCAAACATTTTTTAAAAAATCAGATTTGAATCACATTCAAACATTTTTTAAAAAATCAGATCCGAATATTATTCAATCAACTTTAAAAAATCAGATTTAAATATGATTCAAACAACTTTAAAAATTCAGATTTGAATCACATTCAGACAACTTTTAAAATTCAGATTTGAATCGCATTCAAACAATTTTTAAAATTCTGATTTGAATCATAATTTAATTATGTGATTAAAACTACTAATTAAACACTTTAATTAGTCAAAGAATAGGCCTTAGATCGTACAACAATTGCAGAATTAAAAGCCAAACCTTGTACCACCCATGCAAGCCAATCCATGCGCACCATTGATGGTGTTTTTCAAGTATGCCGCCAAACCTCCATTGCAACCAGCAATGGATAAATCATTTCATGATCATAACACACAATTAAATCATATAATCAACAATATAAATGGCAAATATAGTGGCTCTGATATCAATTGAAGGAATGAAAGCGTGAAAAATACAAGTTTATACCATTGAATTCAAAAAATTTCACCTATGGTCACATGCATCATGCAAGATTTATTTTTATCTATTTGATTTCAATGATAAACAATATATTAAAACTCTTTTAATATGTTTTTGGATCTGTATTTTCCATTTAAGATTTTAAAATTAATCAGATTAAATTTAGAACCCTAGATTAAATCAAGAACGATTACACTAACCTCTTGATGCACTGCAGCGTATTTGCGCCTTTGAGATTCATCTTCAGGACACCAAATGTTGTCCGTTTAGCTTGTCCACACCAAGAGCACCTATGGCAGCCCTTGAACAGCTTCTAAAGCTTTTTCTATTAATTAGAAATTCAAGTTCTGCCTTTTAAGAGATTAGAGATGTAAACAGGACACTAGAAACAATTTCTAGTATTTTTAATTCAAGAGATTGATGGCTAATCTCTTTGAATTGATGAGAAATGAAGAGGAAGAGATGGAGAGCTTCAAAATGGCATGACAAAGGAGTGTGGCTGCTGGTTGTGTTTTATTTTTCTCATAATAACACTTATATAGCTAGGTTAACACATTAAACCCTTGCACATGTCACCCTTTGATTAACTCTAGGTTTAAGTGACACAATCACATTGTGCCAAGTGTCAAACCTATATTTAATCTTAATTTTAATCATCTTACATGATTAAAAAACATTTAGCAAGCTTATGTGTCATGCCATGTGTCACCATCTCATGGTGCTACGTGTTACACTGTGAAATGACCAAAATGCCCCTGTGCCTTAATTTTGAGTTCTTAACCCAAAATAATTATTTCTCTTCTTCTTATTAATTTATATCAAATATAAATTAATTAATTAATCTCTATTAATTAATTTCTCATTAATTAAATTTATATTTAAATACTTTAAATATAAATTTAACTTATACTATACATCCAATAATCAAGATTTGGTTTCAAGTCATGCTAGGGACTTTGCAATCTAGTTGCAAACCAAACCTATTTAATTAATCAATTAAACTCTTTAATTAATTAATTAAATCATATTTAATTAGGTGATAACTTGTGTATGTGTGTGACTTACTAGGCTCATCACTAATTGGCAATGGGATATGATATCAACTCTTAATACCATCAGAACTCTTTCTTACCATAAATGATTTCTCTAAATCATTTTATGCACCTCATAGACCATGGTTAACACCTAGCATAGCATGCCATGGCCACCCAATTAGTGATAAGGTTTACCTTAAATGAACCTATAATCATATGTTACCATGCATTAGAATCTCTCTGTTACAAAATCCCAACTCAAGCTGGAGTCATGGTTTATGTCAAACTCCATTTGCTATGAATATTATGTTCTCTTTTAATTCCAGTTCTTGATTAAAAAGATTTTCTCATCAGAAACTCTTTTCTGATTAAATCTATCTGTCCTAGCCAGGAACTTGAAACATCAAGAATAATTAAATGAACATAGGATTTTATCTCTATTTACTTAGAGGAACAGATTCCATCTTGATCAACACCTACCTCCATATATAACTAGTAGGAGCCAACACATGCCCATATACCCATACACAGTACAAGTATGAAAGCAGTATCAAACTCAAACTACCTATATATAAGATAACTGTGCTATCTCAGGTCTAAAGATTATATGCACTGATATGATTTATGACAAAACATTGACAAGAGTAAACTCCATGTGCTTGTCATAAGTGTCATTGGTTCGGCCTACTTATCATGTATAAGTGCCTATCATGTTTGTCATATGGCATGAAACTCACCATTCCATCTTATTTATATCTCATATAAATAACTTGGGAACAAACATGAATACAATCTTTCTGGATAAGTCATGTCCTTATTATGAAGTATCCTCGATTGTGAACCTATTTATGATACTTTGTACTAGAAATACTGTCACTCATATTCTTAACAACTTAAGAATAGAATTTCTAACAAAATATCAATGGACCTTTTCTATTACACATAAATATCTTATATAAACGGAAAAGTGGAAATGCCTTTTATTAATAAAATATGTACAAGATACATATTAAATGATATGTTCTAGGGCATACTACTAACAGAAACAAGGGGATAGGACTATGGCAGAGTATGAGAGAGAGTTCTCTTACCTGAGCCATTATGCTGGGAACTTACTCACCACCAGTAGAGATAGATGCAAGCAGTTTGAAGCTAGATTGAGGCCTAGCATACGACTACAGGTGGTTAGTTTTAGACATAAAAACTTCTCAGAGTTGATATCTTAGGCCCTTAAGCTGGAAATGATAGAACTGGAAGGGCTATCTAAGAAGGTAACCACTAAAAAAGAGAAGAATAGTAAGCCTACAGGTTAGAGTTTAAATAGCAATTCGGGTAAAAGGAAGAGTTTTGGGGGACCAAGTAACAGAGGATCTAGTAAGGGAAGATTCTCAGGGTAGAAGCTACCTAGATCTGGTCAGCAGACATCTAGAGGTTCCTTTCCTATCCACAACTGTGAAACCTGTGGCAAGACACATGGAGGAGTATGTTATAAGGCCACAGGAGCCTGCTACAACTGTGGTGGAAGTGGGCATTTTGCTAGAGATTGTACTAGTGCCTGCAGATCTGGGCCACCTACCACCACTGAGGGGTCTGCTCAAGGTTCTACTTCCAGAGGACAACAGACAATTAGTAGAGGCCGAGGCAGGGGTAGAGGTAGCACTTCTGGTAGTCAGGGCATAGTGAGCCAACCAGAGCAGAGTGGTGCACCAGCTAGGGTGTACACCATGCGCCAGAGGGATTAGGTTGAGACATTAGATGTTGTGGCTAGTACCTTTTCCATCCTTGAACAAGCTGTTTATGTGTTGTTTGATCCTGGCTCCACACACTCATATGTTAATGCTAGAATTGCTTATTTTGCTACTATTCCTTGCTTGAAAATGGACTTTGATATACTAGTGACTAGTCCATTAGGTCAAGAGGTCAGGGTAAATAGGTTGTATAAGGATTATCCTTTAGTGATCCAAGAACATATATTTCTGTCTGACCTTATTGAGATGCCCTTTTGAGATTATGATATCATCTTGGGCATGGATTGGTTAGCCAGGCATCATGCTATGATCGACTATAGACTGAAGACGGTCATTTTTGTCTTCCTGAGTATGCAGATGTAGTAATACATGGGGAGAGGCAGTTATTGCCATCCAACATCATTTCAGCTGCACTTGCTAGAAAAATGATTAGAAAAGGGTGTGAAGCATATTTGGCCCATGTGATAGACACCCAAGTGGGGAGTCCAAAATTAAGCGATATTCCTATTGTATGTGATTTTCCAAATGTCTTTCCGAAAGAATTACTGGGATTGCCTTTGGAGAGAGAGGTGCAGTTTGACATTGAGATCATACCTGGTGTGGAACCAATTTCCATCACTCCTTATTGGATGGCACCTGCTGAGTTGAAAGAGTTGAGGTGCAATTGCAAGAGTTGCTAGATAAGGGTTTCATCCGCCTTAGCATGTCACCTTAGGGAGCACCAGTATTGTTTGTGAAGAAGAAGGATGGTACTCTCTGTCTATGCATAGACTATAGACAATTGAATAAGGTAACCATAAAGAATAGAGATCCTCTGCCACAGATTGATGACTTATTTGATTAGCTAAAAGATGCAACTATATTCTCCAAGATTGAGTTGAGATCGAGCTACTATCAGTTGAGGGTGCAGGACCAAAGTATACCTAAAACTGCCTTCAGGACTCGGTATGGCCACTATGAATTCTTGGTGATGCCATTCGGGTTGACTAATGCTCCAGCTGCTTTTATGGGTCTGATGAACACTATCTTTAGGCCATATTTGGATCAGTTTGTAGTGGTGTTCATTAATGATATTTTGCTGTACTCAAAGAATGTAGAGGAACATGACAAGCACTTAAGGGTAGTGTTGCAGACTTTGAGGGAGAAATAGTTGTATGCCAAACTGTCAAAATGTGAGTTTTGGCTAAAGAAGATTACATTTTTAGGGCATATTGTATCTTCAGAGGGTATTCAGGTGGATCCTAGCAAAGTAAAAGCCTTTCTTAATTGGAAGCCATCCAGAAATGTCACTAAAATTTAGAGTTTCCTTGGTTTAGCCAGGTATTACCGAAGGTTTGTGAAAGGATTCTCCATTCTAGCATCTCCACTGACTAAGCTACTTAGGAAGGATGTGAAATTTCAGTCGACTGATCGGTGCCAGTAGAGTTTTGATGAGTTAAAGAGGTGTTTAACTGAAGTTCCAGTCTTAACCTTGCCTACATTGGGTAAAGAGTACACCATATACAATGATGCTTCTCATAAAAGATTGGGCTGTGTGTTGACACAAGATAGGAACGTCATTGCCTATGCTTCACGCCAGCTTAAACCGCATGAGAGAAATTATCTTTCACATGACTTGGAGCTGGCAGCCATGGTTTTTGCCTTGAAGATCTATAGACATTACTTGTATGGGGAGAGATGTTACATATATACAGATCATAAAAGTTTGAAGTACTTGGGCACACAGAAGGAGTTAAATTTGAGACAGAGGAGATGGCTTGAGCTGATAAAAGATTATGATTACTTGATAGACTATCAGCCTGGAAAAGCTAATATTGTAGCTGATGCTTTAAGTCATAAGACTATGATTGGTTTAAGGGTTTCTCCTTTGTCCATGGTGCATGAGTTAAGGGCATTGCATGCTAATCTGGAGATTGATGAAGATGGGAAAATGGTAGCTACTTAGCAAGTGAAGCCAATGCTGACTGAACAAATTAAAGTAGCTGTATAGAATGATGATAAGTATGTGAAGTTGATGGAAGAGGCTTGGGATGGCAAGAAACTAGAGTTGTTAGTAAATGATGAGGGCTTCTTGTTATATAAAGGCAGAATGTGCATTCCTGATAATGTTGAACTGAGGCAGACAATTTTAAAGGAAGCACATGATTCACCTTTTGTAATGCACCATGTTGGAACCAAAATGTATAGAACCATGACAAAACACTATTGGTGGAGGGGAAGGAAGAAGAACATTGTAGAATATGTTGCCAAATGCCTAACTTGTCAGCAAGTAAAGGCAGAACACTAAGTGCCAGCAGGGTTGCTACAGCCATTGTCAATTCCCGAGTGGAAATGGGAGAGAATCACTATGAATTTTGTGACTGGACTTCCTAGAACACAAAAGAATCATGATGCAGTTTGGGTTATTGTTGAAAGATTGATCAAGTCTGCACACTTTCTGCCAGTGAGGATGGATTACAGTCTGGAAAGACTGGCTAAATTGTACATTGATGAGTTGGTGAGATTACATGGGGTGCCAGTGTCTATTGTATTAGATAGAGATCCAAGGTTCACTTCTAGATTCTGGGGTAGTCTCCAAAAATTCCTAGGAACTAGATTGAACTTCAACATAGCATTCCATCCGCAGACAGATGGCCAGTCTGAAAGGATCATTCAGATTTTGGAGGATATGCTTCGAGCTTATGTGATTGAGTTTGAAGGAAGCTGGGACACACACTTGCCTTTAATTGTAGTTGCTTACAACAATAGCTATCAGTCGAGAATTGGGATGCCTCCATATGAAGCTTTATACGGTAGAAAGTGTAGAACTCCCTTGTGTTGGGATGAAGTGGGCGAGAGGAAGTTGATTGGTCCCAAACTTGTGTAACTGATGAAAGAAAAGATTAAGCTCATTAGAGACAGACTCAAGATTACATCGAATAGACAGAAGTCCTACATTGATCTAAAGAGGAGAGATATGCAGTATAGTATGGGTGACAAGGTTTTCCCTAAAGTTTCTCCTTAGAAGAAGATTATGAGGTTTGGCAGAAAGGGGAAACTAAGTCCTCGCTTCATCAGGCCATATGAGGTTCTAGAAAGAGTGGGTCCGTTAGCGTACAAACTTGCATTACCTTCGGAGTTGGAAAAGATTCACAATATCTTCCATGTATCCATGTTGAGGAGGTACAGATCAGGCCCATTGTAAGGAGGGGGGGGGGGGGGGTTGGCAGCGTGATGTGAAATATCATCCATTAGAATTATATAAAATGCACCAGGTAATACCCAGTAAAGATGGTGGAGTCACAATGGTCTCACTTAAGTACCACCTCCTTAGACAGCATTTCCTAGACATGCACTTCATACAATCCTAATAGAATCAAACCACTGGTAAGTATTGTCTTCCCATAACACTACCACGGTACTAAGAATTTATGCCACGAAGGCATAGATAGACAAGAGTCACCACCCGGGTAATAATCGGGACATATTCAGTGTTTCTTTCGAGGGTTATGGATGACAACTTACTCCTTGCAGAGTTTCCATAACCGTCATTACCATAGCCCAATGTCTAGGTTCGGGATAGTGGGTATATTAGGAGAAGGTGTTAGGCACCTCTTATGCCTGGTCTAACCTCGTTAATTCAAGTGCCAGTCCTCTACTAATGTTTCTAGAAGTCTTGTTTATTATTCCTTTTTTAAACTTTATCCTAAAAATGTAATTCTAATTCTACACACACAAGTAATTCATAAAAGGGTTGTTGTTTACAAACAATTTCCATACATAAGTAATTCCTATCTATGGGGTTGCTAATTATTTAAATGATATTTACCAGATGACTAAAATTAATTTATTATTGAGAATTTAATTTACAAATAAATTCAATTTCAAATAACCCTAAGTTTCTATTTAACCTAATTAATTAATTTTTCACAAAGTTACCATAAGGATAATTAAACTAAATTAATTATGCACATGTGTAATTTATTCTAATATCACATAAGGCCCAAACAATCACAGCCTAATAAAGATTTCTAACATGTAAATTTATTTTATAATTACCAAGTATTAAATTAAATTTATTTTACATGCCAAGATTAGTTTAATTTACAAACAAGATTAATTTTAATTTACAAACTATTTATTTAAATTAATTACATGCAAAAGTCAATTAAATTAAAAACAAAGTTAATTTTAATTTGCTAAATAAAAATCATATTATTACTAGAATTTAATGCCAATGGTTATTCTAGGAATTTAGGATTACTTACTTGTTAGTAATTGCAGTTGCCATTGGGACAAGCTACCCTTAAAAAAAGGTCTTCTCTTCTAGTATGGCAATGACATCCCTGGCTTACTCTCGTTTAGCTCCATTTTAGCTCCATGCAAATGCCCTCTTTGGTACATACCTTCGGTCTGCTTACCAATTTTATTTGTAATAGAAAAAATAAAGAAACTAAAGAAAATAAAAAAAATAAGAAAATACAAATAACAATTCATATTAAATTCTAACTCTAGTCTCCTAAAGGGGTTAAAATTCCTAATCAACTACAATTAACTAATGGTCTAAGTCTTCTAATGTAATCCAAACACTTCATAACACCTCTTAAATTAAAAGAACATAGAAAAATAGATCAAATATCAATTAGAACCCAAGAACACACAAGAACATGCACAAACATACAATTTTCAGATTTTGGCAGATTGATAGTAGAAAGAAATTTGATTTTTGAAAAATAGTTAGACATGCCTAAAAATCATGAAAAAATTATAGAAGACAGCCAACATATCATACAAGATCATAAAATTTGTAAACCAGACAAAACCCTAGCCGAATGGTCTACATAAATCGTAACTTTTCTAAGTGATAGAATTGTACTAATTTTTTGTAAAATTCATAACTCATTAACCACAACAGATATGAATGCAAAACTAATTCGAAAAGATTCATAAGATTCTTAAATTAATTTTAGACACCATATTCACACAAAATTATTAGGAAATAAGAGAGATATGAGCTTTACAATTCGGGTATACTGCAAATCGGATTTTGTAGTAACCCTAATTTCAAATAGCCATAACTTATAAAATATAAAAGCTTTTTTAGTTATTCTTGAGCCTAAAATTAATATAATTTCATGAAGAATATGAATATAATTTTCTTAAAATTTTTGCAGATTCAAAAATAATAAAAAATAATAAAAATATAAGAGACAGAAAACTGAATATGTACAGAGTTGTGTATTCCCTTAAATTAAACATGATTACATGATCCATATGAACATGCAAGATAAATTAAAAACAAGGAACATAGAATTAAATATTACATGGCATAGATCTTGAAAAGAAAAAAAAAAGAACTAACTTTCAAGAAATATTCCAAGAAAGAAAGAAGAACTAAAAGAATTTTGACTATTTATCTCTTTAATTTTTTTTCTTTTTTTTTTTTTTGTCTTCTCCTCCTCCTTTTTTTTTTCCTTTCTCTAGTAGGGTATTTATGTTAGTAGTATGCCATAGAATATATCATTTAGTATGTATCTTATACATATTTTATTAATAAAAGGCAATTTCACTTTTTCCGTTTACATAATGTATTTATGTGTAATAGAAAAGGTCCATTGATATTTTATTAGAAATTCTATTCTTAAGTTGTTAAGAATATGAGTGACAGTATTTCTAGCACAAAGTAACATAAATTGGATCACAATCGAGGATACTTCACACAGGACATGGCTTATCCAGAAAAATTGTAATCATGTTTGTTCCCAAGGTATTTATATGAGATATAAATAAGATGGAACAGTGAGTCTCATGCCATATAACAAACATGATAGGCACTTATACATGATAAATAGGCTGAATCAGTGACGCATATGACAAGCACATAGAGTTTACTCTTGTCAATGCATTGTCATATATCATATCAGTGCATATAATCTTTAGACCTGAGATAACATATTTATCTTGTATATAGGTGGTTTGAGTTTGATATTGCTTTCATACTTATACTGTGTATGGGTATATGGGTATGTGTTGGCTCCTACTAGTTATATATGGAGGTAGGTGTTGATCAAGATGGAATCTGTTACCTTAAGTAAATTGGGATAAAGTCCTATGTTCATTTAATTGTTCATGATGTTTCAAGTTGCTGGCCAGGACAAACAGATTTAGTAAGAAAAGAGTTTTTGATAAGAAAATCTAATTAATCAAGAACTGAAATTAAAAGAGAACATAATATTCATAGCAAATGGGGTTTGACATAAATCATGACTCCAGCTCGAATTGGGATTTTGTAACAGAGAGATTCTAGTGCATAGTAACATATGATTAAAGGTTCATTTAAGGTATTCCTTGTTATTGATTGGGTGGCCATGACACTCTATGCTAGGTGTTAACCATGGTTTATGAGATACCTAAAATGATTTAGAGAAATCAATTATTGTAAGAAAGAGTTCTGATAATATTAAGAGTTAATATCATATCTCATTGCCAGTTAGTGATGAGCCTAGTGAGTCACACATATACACAAGATAATCACCAAGTAAAATGTGATTTAATTGATTAATTGAAGAATTTAATTGATTAATTAAATAGGTTTGGTTTGCAATAAGATTGTAAAGTCCCTAGCTTGACTTGAAATCAAATTTGGATTATTGGATGTATAACATAAGTTAAATTTATATTTAAAGTGTTTAACTATGAATTTAATTGTGAGAAATTAATTAATTTATATATTTGATATAAATTGATTTGAAAAGGAGAAATAATGATTTTGGGTTGAGAACTCAAAATTACAACATAAGGGTAATTTGGTCATTTCACATGGTGACATGTGGCACCATGAGATAGTGACACATGACATCATATAAGCTTGCTATTTGTCTTCCTATCATGTAAGATGATCAAAGTCAAGATTAAGTCTAGCTTTGACACTTGGCTTAATGTGATTGAGTCAATTAAAAATAATATGCAATGAGGTGGTGACATGTGGCATAGGGTTTCGTGACTTAATGACCTAATTATATAAAAGGGAAAAGAAAAGAAGAAACATAGGACTCTTATTCTCTTCCTCAAGGTGGTGGCACACCTCTCTCCCTCTCCTCTTCACCTTGTCTCATCAATTCAAAGAGAATTTGTAACACCCCTATTTGCATAGCCTGGAATATTTCACTGTTCCGATGACCGGAGGTCCGGACAATTAAGGGGATTAGGACCACACTCAAGACAACTAGATAAGCCAGAAACACAAATAATTAGTAATTGTCAATTAGTTAAGTATAAATAAGAAAAACAGAACATAAGAAGTTAAATGAGCCGAGACTCACAGCAATGGGTGACCTTATCAGGAATGACTGCGAAGTCGATTTAAACTCAAATTTCGAACCGTAAAATGTGACGCCGTGGTCCTTAGGACCATTACGAACACAATGGATAAGAGAAAATCACGAAAAAGAATTATTAAGCCAGTCAAATAATCAGGTCAGGGATTCGGAAGAAATATTGAATTATTTGCAAACCGGGCTGAACCGGCGAGGGGCAATTTGGTCAATTGACCCCGAGAGCTGACTTCTGACCTAACTGTCAAATAAAATTGGAGAAAGAAGAAAAGAGGAGAAAAATTGAAGATTGAATATCAAAGTTGAGGTAAGCACCCTAATTTGAAAACTTGAGATTTATTAGTTGTGTTGTAGCTTAAAGTAACTTAGAAGCTAAAGAAATGAAATGAAACTAATTATTGAAGGACCAAATTGAAATTTCAGCCAGCATGTGTATGGGGACATATTTGCATGGTTTGATGGATTTGAATGAGTATATGAACCTTAATTAGTTGAGTGATGATAGTTAAAAGCATTGAATTGGTTAAATGTAACAATTAGAGTGAATTAGGGTTTTGGACATTAGGGTTTAGAGACCAAAATTGTGAAAAATTGGTAAAAGATGTCTTGGACCTAATTTGAAGTGAGAAATGGTCAATAATGACCAAATGAAGTGTGTTAGAATGGTTGGAGTTAAGGCCAAATTCGGATTGAGTGTGGTCATGCTGTTGGCAGCATGACCAAGTTACTTTTAAGGGATCAAAAATGAAATTTTATGAGTCCAATTGGTATGAAACCAATTGAGAATGAAAATAGACACTAAATGACACAATTTTCATTTGGGAAGCATTCCCAAAAAGTGACTAAAACCTAGTGAATAAATTGACTCAATTCGGAAAATCTCAGTCTGTCCCTGTACAAACTGACCAAATGAATAGTGTTTGTTCATTTGGTCATAACCTGAGCTAGGCAGGTCAAAATGACCTGAAATTTTACCAGTGGACAGTTTAGATATGGACCTAAAACTTTCATGAAGAACACAAATCCAAATTATGCCATTAACCAAGTCATTTGGTCACCCAAATTTGGTGACCTAAAATTGCCAAAACCAAAAATTGCCCAGAATTCTGGGTTGAGTCCAATCCGGCAGCCATGGTTGAAATGACTATAACTTGAGCTACAAAACTCCAATTGGAGTGATTCAGAAAGGAAAATAAACTTAAGACATTAGATACATTTTCTATGAAGAAAGTTTTGCCAAATTCCAACAGCAAGATGACCAATGGAACAGTGCAACCTTAGACACCAAAACTGAAAATTATCAAATTTGCCTAAAAGATTTAGAATTTGAGTAAACAACCAAAACCAACAAATTTAGTGACCAAAATGTGGTATATGGGTGAAGTTGGAATTCCCATACCTATTAAGCCTTAGAAAGTCAACAAATTGACTTGAATAGTACCATGAATAGTAACTCCAAAATGAAAATTTTCAAGAATGTTAGTTTAAGCATATTTGAGCTAGAATTAAGTAATTATGAATTAATTATTAGATTTATTGTGAAATAAGATACTGAAACACTATAAATGTTGTATTTTAGCTGAAAAAGACTCGGAAGGTATAAGGGACTGAGTCAAGGCCTAGAGGTGACTCACGTCAGGTTTGTGCACAAAAATTTTAAATTATAGTTTTCATAATGGAAATTGATTTGTTATACATTGTGAACGTGTTTGTTCATTATGAATTTCGAGAATGTTGTGTTGCCTATTCTACAATGGAAATTTGGAAGGAAAATTAATTATTAATTTGTATAAAATATTTAAACAATATGGTTTTGCATTTAGTTATGGCTTTGAAAATCTTATTTGAAAAATAGTGTGTTGCCTACTTTGTAAATGAAAAGTTTAGAGTGAAATATGATTTGTGAATTGTATAAAATATTTGAATAACTTGATTTAAATTGTTTTTAATTCACACTTGGCATGGCAATACTAATATGTCCCTCCTCCACTTGTGAGGTGAGTATGATATTTGATCACTTTCCTCCTCTCTGGCTTTCCAGTCTGAGGGGTGAGTTTGGATGAGTACTCATTAGCTAGCTAGCCACCTCCCTCATTCCTTTCGGTTAGTGGGGTGAGTATGCCTTGTCGTGATGTACACACGACATGTTCGGAAATTTTGTGTCATGGCCTAAGTTGTGTTATTGTTTGGCAACACTATGTTTATTAAATTGCTTGATCAAGTTGTGCTATATTAAGCTTTGAAAATTATGATTTGTTATAAATGTGATTTGAAAAAAAAAAAATTTGTGAAATGCGATTATGAGATTTTTGAATGATGATTTGTTTATAAATATTTTATATTATGCATTTTATGCTTTGTTGTGCACCACTGAGTATTTATATACTCAGTGATAGCTTTAACTTGCTGTCGCAGATAGAGAAAAGGACATAGCAGCAGAGCGAGCTGCTACAGTTAAAGAGGAGCGCAATTGAAGAATTTTTGTGTACGGATATTTGTCTATACCCTGGTGGTTTAGTTTGATGTAAATATGATAATATGCATATGTATTTCTGTAATTTGAGCAGTTGTACAGATAAAATTGTAATAATATTATTTTTGAGATTTTGCATCTGTAAATTAACTTATGATTGTAAATTAATGATTTAAAATGCAATGTGCATGAGTTATGAAATGTTTTGAGATATTCATTCTTGATTTGAAATTTGGATTTTAAATTGAAGTGTTGCTATTGCTGTTGATTTGAAGTTTGGTGGTTGCAAATGGAGTTGTGATTAAGAAATATATTGGGAGTGTTTCTATTTTCAAGTTTTGAAGAACCGTTTTCTTAAAATACAGGCGGCACTCTGTCGAAATTTTTATAAAAATTGCGAAAATTTTAAATATCCAAAAATTTAATTTATGTTTGGATTCTAAATGAAGGTTTTTAAAATTTGAAAAAAATTTTACCCACCAATTTCAAAATGAATGAAAATTGTTTTAAAATCCTTGTAGTATATTTAATGGGTTACCGGTAGGAGAAGTACGGTAATTCATTAGGTGTACTACGGGAACATGTTACATCTTATTAGGAGCAAGGTGTGACATGTCTAGTGGTATCAGAGCAAGGTTTTAAAATAAATTTTGAACTTTGAATTTGAAATATTTTGTCGGTAAATACAACTGCTCAAATGTTTGATATATATGACATTTTTACATCATGAATATGCACTAACGGAGGTCAACCTCCTTGTGTTTGTTATCAGAGAGTAGAAAATTTCTGGAAAATGAAATGGAAGAGGGAGATCATTCCATAGAGTAATCTGTCGAGGCTGAGGCCCGAGGAGAAGCCCCAGCACTCTAGAATGTGAGTGGGTCAGCCACTCCAGCAACTCCTCAAGCATCACAGTTCCCTACTCAGTTTGCACAGCAGATGGCTGTGTTCTTTCAACAAATGGTGGGAAATGTGCCACCTCAAGCACAGACACAAGCACCTGTAGCACAACCACATCCTCCAGCTTGGCAATATGAGAAATTAATGAAATTTGGGGCTACAGAATTCAAAGGAACAGTGGATCCACTGGAAGTAGAACAGTGGTTAGAGAGGATGGAACGGGTTTACAGAAAACTACAGTGTGCTAAAGAGTTGAAGTTCGAATATTCAGTATCACTGCTGCAAGGGGATGCATATGAGTGGTGGAAGACCATCCCCTACAGTCTATTAAAGCCAGCAGTCCTCACATGGGCAGACTTTTTAAGGGAATTTCAGCAAAAGTGGTTCCCTGATACTTATGTAGACATGAAGCTGCAAGAGTTTTTAAGTTTAAAGCAAGGGGATAGAACTGTAGCAGAGTATGAGCGGGACTTTTCAAGGCTAAGCCATTATGCTGGAAGCTTAGTCTCCACCCTCAAAGATTGGTGTAAGAAGTTTGAGGCTGGGTTGAGGCCTAGCTTGAGAATGCAAGTGGTAGGGTTCCAACACGAGAATTTTTCTGAATTGATTTCATAAGGCCTGGAACTGGAAAGGATAGAATCAGAATGGGCAATGAAAAAGAGTACAAAAGAGAAAGAGAAAACTAAAAAGGATACTGGTCAAGCTACTGAGAGTGGTTCTGGGAAAAGAAAACATTTTGGAGGATCTAGCTCACGCGAATCGGGTAGAGGTATATCTTCTAGATAGAAATCATCCTAATCCGATCAGCAAACTCAACAGAGATGCAGAAATACGCTGTCGGATCGACTTTGTGAGACTTGTGGTAAACCACATAGTGGAGTATGTTATAGAGCTATAGGAGCATGTTTCAATTGTGGAGGGACTGATCATTTTGCTAAGGATTGCATAAGTCCATGCTGTTATGGATCATTCACCATGTCAGAAGGATCAGCCCAAGTTTCTACCTCGAGGAGTTTACCAATAGTTGGTAAAGGCAGAGGCAGAGGTAGGGGTAGTACACCTGGAAGTCAGAGTACTATGAATCAACTAGGACAAGGTGATGCTCCAGTGAGAATATACACTATGCGACAGAAGGACGAGGATGAGACTTCTGGTATGGTTGCTGGCATTTTCTTAATTCTTAATTGAGATATGTATATGTGTAAAAAAAAAAATTTGATATGTTAGTGACTAGTCTTTTTAAAAATTAATTTTGGAAGAGTTTGTCAGTGAAAAGTATTTGCTGGCACATAAGAATTTGTAAAGTTAATTAGTAAGCCTAATTATGTAAGGAAAGAGAACCTAAAAGTAAGTTATAGTAATATAACTACCTTAGATGCGGGTAAGGGTATTACTACTGATAGATGTCAGTAGGTACCATAATCAAAATAAGTTTAAGATATTAGTGAATTTAAAAGAAATAAGATGTAGGGAAGTTTGTTTTATTGGGATGTATCGTAGTAACTATGCAATATTCTTAATGTTTGTGCTGTAAGCTGCAGATTACAGTACTGACTTGGGATTTATTGTGTAGAGCTACGTACTACCCAATAGTACACAAGAATAAGAATAGTTGCAAACGGCATCTATTTTGGCACAGTTATGATAAGATAAAGTTTTCTTTATTGGAAAGGAGTTTGAAAATCCTATCCTGGGATTTAAAACTCTAAAGTTAGAATATTGAAAGGTTATAGTTCAGTACAAAAGAAAATAATGACTACACATCAGTGCAAAATAAGCTATAGAATATCGATAGATAAAAATAATAGAACAGTAAGAAATGAGAAAAATACTAGATGAGGAATTGCCACCAAGGCAAGCAATTTACTTAAGATGCGTAATGATATTCTGAATTATTTTATCAAGAAAGAAATAAGTTAAACCAAAGCAAACAAGATAGTGCAAAATGGCACATAGGCCTTGGTCATAAATGGAGATGGTAAGATAATGGTTATGGACCTATGGCCAAGAAAAAAATGACCACAAAAGAAAATAATTGCTAAAACAACAACAAGAAAAGACTAAAATATTCTAAACTAAACTTAAGGTTACATCAAATGATTAAGAGATTTGATAAGAAAATAGTAAAACTAAGTTCTCACCCATAGGATAACACAAGGTCCTAGAAAAGCGGATCCACTAGCACACAGATTTGCTTACCTCTAAAATTGAAATGAATTTGAATCTAACTTATGACAGAAGCTCATAAGAAACTTGGCACATGAGGTAAGCAATCGATAAGTAAATAATATTGGTGAAAGTACTAAGGAACCATCGTTCAGGCCAAGAAGCTACTTAAGAGCATGAATAGGATATGAGAAGACAGCACCCACAACTGTTCAGAGACTGATACCAGGTAAAATTTCGAGGATGAAATTATTTTAAGGGGGGAGAGAATTGTAACACCCCTATTTGCATAGCCTGGTATATTTCACTGTTCCGGTGACCGGAGTCGGTCCGAACAATTAAGGGGATTAGGACCCCACTTAAGACAACTAGATAAGCCATAAACACAAATAATTAGTAATTGTCAATTAGTTAAGTATAAATAAGAAAAACAGAACATAAGAAGTTAAACGAGCCGAGAGTCATAGCGATGGGTGACCTTCTCGGGAACGACTGCGAAGTCAATTTAAACTCAAATTTCGAACTGTAAAATATCACGACGCGGTCCTTAGGACCATTATGAACACAGTGAATAAGAGAAAATAACGAAAAAGAATTGTTAAGCCAATCAAATAATTAGGTCAGGGATCCGAAAGAAATATTGAATTATTTGCAAACTGGGTTGAACCGGAGAGGGGCAATTTGGTCAATTGACCCCGAGAGCTGACTCCTGACCTAACTGTCAAATAAAATCGGAGAAAGAAGAAAAGTGGGGAAAAATTGAAGATTGAATATCAAAGTTGAGGTAAGCACCCTAATTTGAAAACTTGAGATTTATTAGTTGTGTTGTAGCTTAAAGTAACTTAGAAACTAAAGAAATGAAATGAAACTAATTGTTGAAGGACCAAACTGAAATTTCAGCCAGCATGTGTATAGGGACATAGTTGCATGGTTTGATGGATTTGAATGAGTATATAAACCTTAATTAGTTGAGTGATGATAGTTAAAAGCATTGAATTGGTTAAATGTAACAATTAGAGTGAATTAGGGTTTTGTACATTAGGGTTTAGAGACCAAAAATGTGAAAAATTGGTAAAAGATGTCTTGAACCTAATTTGAAGTGAGAAATGGTCAATGGTGACCAAATGAAGTGTGTTGGAATGGTTGGAGTTAAGGCCAAATTCGGATTGAGTGTGGTCATGCTGCTGGCAGCATGACCAAGTTACCTTTGAGGGACCAAAAATGAAATCTTACAAGTCCAATTGGTATGAGACCAATTGTGAATGAAAATAGACACTAAATGACACAATTTTCATTGAGGAAGCATGCCCAAAAGTGACTAAAACCTAGTGAATAAATTGACTCAATTCGGAAAATCTCAGTCTGTGCCTGTACAAACTAACCAAATGAACAGTATTTGTTCATTTGGTCATAACTTGAGTTAGGCAGGTCAAAATGACCTAAAATTTTACCAATGGACATTTTAGATATGGACCTAAAACTTTCATGAAGAACACAAACCCAAATTATGCCATTAACCAAGTCATTTGGCCACCCAAAGTTGGTAACCTAAAACTGCCAGAACCAAAAATTGCCCAGAATTCTGGGTTGAGTCTAATCCGGCAACCATGGTTCAAATGGCTATAACTTGAGTTACAAAACTCCAATTGGAGTGATTCAAAAAGGATAATAAACTTAAGACAATAGGAAACATTTTCTATGAAGAAAGTTTTGCCAAATTCTAACAGCAAGATGACTAATGGAACAGTGCAACCTTAGACACCAAAACTGAAAATTATCAAATTTGCCTAAAAGACTTAGAATTTAAGTAAACAACCCAAACCAACAAATTTAGTGACCAAAATGTGGTATGTGGGTGAAGTTGGAATTCCCATACCTATTAAGCCTTAGAAAGTCAACAAATTGACTTGAATAGTACCATGAATAGTAACTCCAAAATGAAAATTTTCAAGAATGTTAGTTTAAGCATATTTGAGCTAGAATTAAGTAATTATGAATTAATTATTGGATTTATTATGAAATAAGATACTGAAACACTATAAATGTTGTGTTTCAGCTGAAAAAGACCCGAAAGGTATAAGGGACTGAGTCAAGGCCTAGAGGCGACTCACGTCAGGTTTGTGCACAAAAATTTTAAATTATAGTTTTCATAATGGAAATTGATTTGTTATACATTGTGAACGTGTTTGTTCATTATGAATTTCGAGAATGTTGTGTTGCTTATTCTACAATGGAAATTTGGAAGGAAAATTAATTATTGATTTGTATGAAATATTTGAACAATATGGTTTTGCATTTAGTTATGGCTTTGAAAATCTTATTTGAAAAATAGTGTGTTGCCTACTTTGTAAATGAAAAGTTTAGAGTGAAATATGATTTGTGAATTGTATAAAATATTTGAATAACTTGATTTAAATTGTTTTTAATTCACACTTGGCATGGCAATACTAATATGTCCCTCCTCCACTTGTGAGGTGAGTATGATATTTGATCACTTTCCTCCCTCTCTGGCTTTCCAGTCTGAGGGGTGAGTTTGGATGAGTTCTCATTAGCTAGCTAGCCACCTCCCTCATTGATTTCGATTAGTGGGGTGAGTATGCCTTGTCGTGATGTACACACGACATGTTCGGAAATTTTGTGTCATAGCCTAAGTTGTGTTATTGTTTGGCAACACTATGTTTATTAAATTGCTTGATCAAGTTGTGCTATATTAAGCTTTGAAAATTATGATTTGTTATAAATGTGATTTGAAAAAAAAAAAATTTGTGAAATGCGATTATGAGATTTTTGAATGATGATTTGTTCATAAATGTTTTATATTATGCATTTTATGCTTTATTGTGCACCACTGAGTATTTATATATTCAGCGATAGCTTTAACTTGCTGCCGCAGATAGAGAAAATGACATAGCAGCAGAGCGAGCTGCTACAGTTAGAAAGGAGCACAATTGAAGAATTTTTGTGTACGGGTATTTGTCTATACCCTGGTGGTTTAGTTTGATGTAAATATGATAGTATGCATATGTATCTCTGTAATTTGAGCAGTTGTACAGATAAAATTGTAATGATATTATTTTTGAGATTTTGCATCTGTAAATTAACTTATGATTGTAAAGTAATGATTTAAAATGCAATGTGCATGAGTTATGAAATGTTTCAAGATATTCATTCTTGATTTGAAATTTGGATTTTAAATTGAAGTATTGCTATTGCTGTTGATTTGAAGTTTAGTGGTTGCAAATGGAGTTGTGATTAAGAAATATATTGGGAGTGTTTCTCTTTTCAGGTTTTTGAAGAACTGTTTTCTTAAAATACAGACGGCACTCTGCCGAAATTTTTGTAAAAATTGCGAAAATTTTAAATATCCAAAAATTTGATTTATGTTTGGACTCTAAATGAAGGTTTTTAAAATTTGAAAAAATTTTACCCACCAATTCCAAAATAAAAGAAAATTGTTTTAAAATCCCTTGTAGTATATTTAATGGGTTACCGGTAGGTGAAGTATGGTAATTCATTAGGTGTACTATGAGAACATGTTACATCTTACGAGGAGTAGGGTGTGATAGAATTACCCAAAATCCTTTGAATTAAAATTGCTAGAAATTGTTTCTAGTGTCCTATACATACATACTGCCTCTCTAAAGGCAAAAATAAATTTTATAATTGGTTGGCAAAAGCTTGAGAAGCAAATTGGGAGCTACCCATTGGTGATCTTGGTGTGGATAAGCTAGAGGGACAACACTTGGGGTCCTAGGTGCTTCCTAAAGGTGCCAATCACATCCATAGTGCATGAAAGAGGTTAGTGCTCTAACTTCTCTTTTAAACTAGGGTTTAAATGAATTAATTTGTTAATTCACTATCTTGAATGGTAAACATAGATCTTAATACATATTAAAAGTGTTTTAATATGCAATTGCACATTGAAATTAATTAGGCATATAAAAGATGTGGTATGATGCATGTAACCCTAGAAGAAAAATTTTGAAATTCAATGCTCTAATGAACAATTTTCATGCTTTCGCTACTTCAATTGGTATCAGAGCCACTATATTTGCCATTTAGATTGTATATTGAGATTTAATTGTGTGATTGGATCAAGTGTTGATTGAATTAAAGGCTATTTGAGCTTCAAGATGTGGCTGCAGAGAGGTAATAATCCTCATGTGTAGCGGCTTGCATGGTTGTGCACACCAAGGGTGCGCATGGTTTGGGTTTCATGTATGGGCTTGGTATTTAAGGCCCATAATTAGGCCCATGCTTAATTAAATTGTTTAATTAAGAATTTTAATCACACAATTAAATTTTGATTCAATTGTTTGAATGAGATTCAAATTTGAATTTTTAAATTTGTTTGAATGACATTCAAATATGAAATTTTAAATTTGTTTGAATGAGATTCAAATCTGAATTTTTAAATTTGTTGGAATTAGATTCAAATCTAAATTTTTAAATTTCTTTGAATGAGATTCAAATTTGAATTTTTTAGTTGAATATGAGATATTCAATTTAATTTTAGTATGTATGTTTTATTTAATTGTTAAATGGTAATATGCATGATGGATGATCATGGATAATAAAAGACCAATGTGATTGGATTTATTTATTTTATTTTTCTTTGGGTTGTAAAATAATTAATTTTATTTTTGGTGGCATGTATTATAAGTGTTGTAATAATTTGGGTTATAATTTCATTTATTTAAGGACTTTAAAGTCCATATTCTTATCAATTTGCCTTGGTATGCCAAGGATTACAATGTAATTGGATTGCAAGAAGATCAAGGAGGTCAAGAGCATTGGTGGGACCAGTGGAAGGAATTCAAGATCAAGTGTTGATTATGTACTCCTTCAGCAACTCTTGTAAAATGAATGCATGAAATGCACCTAGGAATGCCCTGATTCAATTATTGGTGGCTCAGAATTGAATCCCTTAGAAAGTCCATGATCATACCATATTTATTGTTTATCCATGTATGCATGAGATGTATGGGAATGTATGCAAGTATATGATATATGCATGCTAATTGGACAGTATGCAAAGTGAGACCATAATAGTAATTAAGCCAACCACTAAATCTTCCAAACAAATGATTAAGTTGGAAATGGTATAATTAAAGTAATTATATCATGGGCCCTCCATTGAGACAATTATTTTAAGAAATTTTAAATACTTGCATATGATGCATTTAATTTAAGAGATTTTCTTAAGAATAATTGTTAAGCATGAGATGTTGTAAATATGTAAATAAGTTGATGGCTAATAATAGATGTGCCTGAGGACATTAAAATTATTTGCATGTTTATTGGCTTAATGGGATCAACTTAACTAATGCAAGATGAATCAATAATGGATGTGCCTGAGATTTTGAGCATTAGAGGCTAGATAAATGATTGAACCTCACATGAAATGTGATGGGCAAGGAGTTGCTCACTTATAGTTTATTATAATTCCAATAATGGATGTGCCTGAGGATGATCAATAAGACTATAAGAATTCAATCACTCACTAGAAATCCAACCAACTAGGATTTTCGTTTCCTACTTTGGAAGTGTAGGATTCGCCAAGTTAGTGGGAGAACCAATTTGATTAAAAGATCATAATCATTTTGATTAATTACTTGATACATTTACTAATTAATCTATTTATTTTCTACGGTTATTCTTCTGATAATAATGAGCACACAATAACCACCACCATCCAATATAGTTGCGAGCATACTTGATCACAATAGGTTGACGGGACCTAATCTTTCAGATTGGCTAAGAAATTTAAAATTTGTCCTGAACCTAGAACGTATTGGATATATTCTAGGCTCAAAGGTTCCTGGTTCCTTACCTCCAGAGGCCACTCAAGAGGAACATGATACTTTGGACAAGTGGAAGGAGCATGATATGAGAGCTAAATGTTACATGCTTGCTTCTATGAGTAATGAGTTACAGAAGCAGTATGAGAACATGCAGAGTGTAAGTGAGATCCTTCTTCACCTGCAAGAGTTATATGGTAAGCACAGCAGGAATGCTAAGTATGAGATATCTAGACAGCTATTCCACATGAGGATGTCTGAGAGACAGAGTGTAGGAGATCATGTCCATAAGATGATTCGGCTTATTGAGCAGCTCGAACATCTTGACTTTCACATGGATTTCCAACTGTAGACGGATTTGATCCTTTAGTCCCTACCTGAGTCATTTGGGAATTTTGTGACAAATTTCTATATGACTAAGTAGGAATATACCTTGGCTAGTTTACTTAACATGCTTGTTATTGCCCAAAAAAATATGCCGGGCAATAAAGGAAAAGAGGTAGCTTTGATTGCATCTTCTTCTACTGAAAAGTCCAATAAGAAGAAGGGCAATAAGAAAAAGAAACCTCAAGTTCCAGAACCTTCCAAGAAGATAGCCAAACAGAAAGGGAAGACCAAAGCTGATGGAGGCAAAGGAAAGTGTTTCTGTAACACCCTCACTGTAGCAATTCTGTACATTCTACTGTTTCGGTGACCGGTGTCGATCCGGACAGCTAGAACGTTTGGAAAAATATTTAGACTAAAGTGAGAAACCATAATTAATTCAAATATTAATAAGAAAAATTTAGAAAAAATTTTAGAAATAAAATACAACCGAGTTAAATGAGCCAGTGCTCTAGCGATGGGTAACCCAGTGGAAAGTTGCGGTCTTCGCAACTAGAGGCCTTAAACCCGGGAGAAAATTCATGAAATAATTTTTGGGACTCCAGAGAAGAGTCATTGAGGTTTCTATGGCATTAGAATGCCAAGGAAAGGCTTAGAAAAATTTTTCGATAGGTACAGACGATTTTGGCTCAATAAGCCAAACGGAGGGCATTTTGGTAATTTCGTCTTCAGAGATGATTTTTGGCCGACTTGTCCAGTTAAGTAAATATTTATTATGACATAAAATGTGAATAAATATTGTTAAAAATTTAATTGAAAATGAGTATAAAAGAAAATGAAATAAAATACAAATTATGACATCATTATTGTGTCATTCAAAGTCCTCCACCAATCAAATTGTAGCACACACTTTATAACCCAATTAAAAAAAGAGATAAAATTAGTTAAAAAAGAAAAATGAATTCTGCTACCCATCTTCTTCAACCAGCCGTCTCCCATCTTCTCTCCTCTCACCATTTTTTATCAAACTTCTCACTAGGAATTTCTTGATAAATCACCATAAAATCCTAAGCTTGCTTCACAAAAACTCATCCTCACACCTTAAGCCATCTCTAGGCAGCAATTAGAAGAAGAAAGAAAGAAGTTTTGCAAGTGGGAGAAACTCTTCAACCAAGGTTAGTGCTTTAACTTATGTTTATTTCTATGTTTTATGGAAGAAATTAGTAAATCCTATAACTAGGTGCCATAGGAACTTGTAGATGAGTGAAAATCTAGAATTTGCACAGTATATGCGTGAACAGTAAATTTTAAAAATTCATAACTAGAGTTAGGGATCTCAGATTAGGGTGATTTTAATGTCAAAAGAAACCTTAAGAAATGTTATAAAACTTTGTAGTTTTATGTCATACCTGATTCTAATGTTAGGTTAGGGTTTGAGGACAAAACATTGTATTGCTCAGATGTGGACTCTGTTCTGCTGATTTCCTACAATAGGACAACCACCTTCAATAAATCATAACTAGAGCCACAAAACTCCAAATGATGTGATTCTTGAGTCCTTGAAATGCTTATTGAATGCTCTAAAACCTTGTAGTTATTGCCAAGAGCTAATTGTGGTAGTTGCTAGGTGATATTTTTGCATTTCCTTACTACTATCCTGCATGTACTGGATTCTGGACAGGTTGCACCTTTTTAAGTAGTTCCGCAATTTCCGGTCTGATTTTGATGTGATTCCAATTGGAGATTGACATAGACATATGAAGGTTGAGTTCTGAAAAATATGGCCTTGAAATCTTGTTTTTATAAATTATGGTGATTATTTTTGCACCCTATTTCTGCATGCTGATTGTGCACTAAATGCACTATTCATTCTAGTAACATGTATATTGCATGAGCTGGAAATTTTAGAGGAAAAATGATTAAGCATGCTTTGATTTAATGAAGTTACATGTAGAAATTAATAAGGTGGAGGCCCATTTCAGGTCCAGAAATGAGTGGCATGAGAAAATTGAGTGAATGGTGCCAAAGGAATGGAGGTTGGGTGTGCTGCCTCTATTGCCCTGCTAGTCTGGATGTGAGTCCAGTATGTTTGGGCAGTTATAAATGGAGTTGTATAGGTTCAATTGGTGCAAGGCCAATTGGACATAAAACTAGACACATAATGGCACAGCTTTGGTGAAGAAATCCTGCCCAGAAAACCAAACCAAGTTGACCTAAAAATTACACTAATCTAGGTGACCAACATGCTGTCCCTGAAAAATAACTAAATGAATAGTGTTTGTTCAAATGGTCATAAATCAGTGTAGAAAAGTTCAATTGATCTGAAATTTTATCAGCAGAAATCTGAGACATAGCCCTACAACTTTCATGAAGAACACAAATCCAAATTCTGACCATAACTTAGTCAAATTGCCAACCAAACTTAGGTCACCAAATCTGGTAGAACCAAATTGCCTAGAAATTCTGGGTACAGGTCAATCCGGCCAGTTATGGTAAAATGGCCATAACTTGAGCTACAAAACTCCAAATGGAGTGATTCAAAAAACCAAATGTAACTAGACACAATAAGGAACAACTTTCATGAAGACAATTTTCTCAAATTCCTAATGTACAAATGACCAATGGAACAGTAAACTTAGTGCTTGAAATCTGAAAATTATGAATAACTAACACTAAGCTTTGAAATGGTATTGGCAACCAATACCAACAACTTTAGAATGCAAAATATGGTATCTTGGTGAACTTAGGTTCAATAAATTCATTATGTATTAAAAAGTCAACAATTTGAGTGAATAATAATGTGAATAGTAATATAAAGACACAAAGTGTAAGAACTATATTGTTAAAGGGAAATTAAGGCCATAAATTTGAAATCCATGAAATGTTCATGGATTTCTTGAAACATGAAAAGTAAGTCACCTAATTGATGTGAATAGGTAGTTAGGGCTTAGATACCCATCACAAATAGAATTCATAAAATGTATAAATGAGAAAGGAAAAATGTTTTGAATACAATGGTACATGTGAACCATTGTTTTGAATTGTGATCAATATGAATAACATAATGAATGAATAAATGAACCATATTAATGTATGAATGAGACATTAGTTCTCATTATTGTAGAAAGGAAAAGTACTTTGAGTACAATGATATAAAAGGATAATTGATGTGAATTGTGATCATATATATGATTAAATGAATGTATACATTATAATTGAAAATTTTTATGAAATAATGAAGTTATAAAACACAATATATTAATATTTCATGATATTATGTGCCCTTATATTGCCTAGACATGTGTGTCAGATTGGATAGTTTGACATGCCAATAGGGTATTGTTTTAGCAATACTACGAAAGGCTTTATGCTTGTATTCATGGCTTTATACCCGTATTCATGGCTTTATGCCCGCATTCATGGCTTTATGCCCGCACTCATGGCTTAATGCCCGATTATGTGTTATCATGGCTTTTTAGCTATACTGACTGCATGCGTGGTCGACATTTTGCGTCCCATGGTATGACGGCCCGAGGCACCGCGGTGTCCAGTGCCGACAGCCCGTTATCCAGTTTAGTCAGCTTGTCATAGGTTACTTGGGCAGTCTAATTTATTAAAATAAGTTATGAATATTAGCAATTAAAAATGCTAGAAAGTAAATAAATGAGAAGAATTTCTGAAATAAATTAGATTAGCTCTAAAAATTTGTTCCTTAGAATGATCTGAAGTAAATTAAACTAGTTCTAAAAATTTTAAATATTACAAAATGATTGTAAACAACTTAGAAAGTATCAAGGAAGTGATAAAAAGACTAGTAGAAGAATTATAACTTAAATAACATTACAAATGTGACTTTCATAAGAATATAAATATAAGTATAAATTTTAGATTTATTTGTACATTATATAAATGATTATTGTAAACTTATAAAAGAAGTGATTTTAGAGAGCAACATAAATGACGAAAGATATATTGTATGGAAATTTTCATATGAACCCAGTAAAATTCTTGAGTATAGAAAATATGCTTCAATTATTTTTACTTGTTATATTATTTCCTTGTTATATTATTGTACCACTAAGCAGCAATGCTTAGCGCGATGGATTTGTTTCCTTGCGCAAGTACTGAAGTTAAAGCCCAGCGAATACTAAACAGAGATTTTGGAGTTCTGATATGCAGAGTGTTCAAGGTTGTCACCTCCTCAGCAATGCATATAGATAGGGTCCATATAGATCATATTATGTATTTTGTACATTATAATTAGTTATTATTTGTAATGTAAACTATGAATTGAATGTTGAAATATAGATTATGGAACTGTAATTAATTTGTAGATTATGTAAATTATGAAATTATGTAAATTAAGGAAATTTGAAAATTTTGTTTATATAATTTGAGAATGTTTACATATGAATTGAGTATGTGAATTACAAGAATTGAATGTGAGATGAATATGATGAACATGAATGATAAAGTATGGAAATGAATGTGAAATTGAATTATATAGAGAATATTTGAACTGATCAGATGATTATGATTAGTATGGATGAGATTTTTATTTTAAAATATTATTGAAATTTTCAAACAGGTAAATAGTAAAACACGTCAAACGATAATAAAATAGGGAAAACTCCGTTAGTTTCTCTGTCGAAAAATAATTGATATTAATTATAACAAGAACAAAATTTTTAAAGAAATAAAGTAAGATAAGTTAGGGTGCTCCGGCACTGAATGTAGAACACCTCGCTCGGTTACACTGTAGTCGGGTGAGGGTTGTTACAGTTTCCACTGCCAGAAGGATGGGCACTAGAAAAGGAACTGCCCATAGTATCTTGCTTCTTTGAAGGACAAGAAGGATACACCTTTAGAAGATATGTCTATATCTTGTTATTTAGATGCTGATGATGCTCATAATTCATCTACAGCTTGGGTTTGAGATACTGGTGCTAGTTCTCACATTTCTTATGATATGCAAGAACTAGCAAACAGTAGCAGCTTGCATGCTCGAGATGTTAGACTCCAGATTGGCGATGGCTCAACTGTTGAAGCTTTAGCTATAGGATCTAAATCTTTTTACATGTGTGGGCATGTTTTGTATTTGAATAATATTTTAAGAATATCATTTCTATATCTAATTTGACTAGAAATGGTTATGAATTTCAGTTCACAAATGATGTTTGCAATATTTATTTTGGAAATAAATATGTTGGCTCGGGTTATATGCATGATGGTCTTTATTATTTGGATAATAATGATAAACACAAATTGAATGCAAGCAATCTAAAAGAATGCAATGCCATGATGAAAATCAACTCAAGTTCGAAATATATTTGACACTTAAGATTAGGTCATGTTGCAGAAGATAGAATTGCAAAATTGGAAAAAATAGGGATTTTATCCTCATTAGGTTCTGAACCTGCTCCAACTTGTGAATCCTGCCTTCAGTGAAAAATGACTAGATCACCCTTTATTGGACAAGGACTAAGAGCTGAAAATATTTTGCAGCTAATATATAGTGATGTATGTGGTCCATTTAAGGAAATGGCTAGAGGCGATTTTCATTACTTTATTACCTTTACTGATGATAAATCAAGGTTTAGGTATTTATATTTGATGAAATACAAACATGAATCTTTTGAAAAGTTCAAAGAATTTAAATCTGAAGTAGAAAATCAAACAGGAAAAAGTATTAAAACTCTTTCGATCAGATCGTGGAGGTGAATACTTAAGTACTGAATTTGATGAATACTTGAAAGAGCATGGCATTGTTTCCCAGCTGACTCCTCTAGGAACGCCACAGTTGAATGGTATATCTGAAAGGAGAAATCGTACCCTATTAGATATGGTACGTAGTATGATGAGCTATACTGATATGCTAATCTCCTTTTGGGGATTTGCATTAGAATCAGCTTTGCATATTCTGAATAGGATTCCATCAAAATCAGTTTCTTCCACACCTTATGAGATATTGCATGGAAGAAATCCAAGTCTTAATCATGTTAAGATTTGAGGTTGTCCAGCTTGTATTAAAAAGCTGAACACTGATAAATTGGAAACCAGATCAGAAAAAGGTTAATTTGTTAGATATCCAAAAGAGAGTTTTGGATACTATTTTTATTTGCCTACATCACAAAAGGTTGTGGTAAGTAGAGATGCCACATTTCTTGAACAATAGTTTATTCAAGAAGGAGGCAAAGGAAGACAAATAGAGTTAGAATTGGAGAATTCTTACCAACCAACAGATCAAATGGATATAGATCCATCTAGTCAACCTACACCTATTGATGAAACATCTACAGTTATTCCTTGCAGATCAACCAGGATATCTCACCCACCAGTGAGATATGGTTTTTTTTCATGAAGATGAACAAGAGTTGTTCACTCATGAAGAAGTAGATCATGGAGATGATCCACTTACCTATGAAGAAGCTATATCAGATATAGACTCTTCAAAATGAATTTTAGTTATGAAATCCAAAATTGATTCCATGTATAAGAATCAAGTTTAGGATCTTGTTGACCCACTTGAAGGTATTATACCTATAGGGAATAAATGGGGTTTCAAGAAGAAAATTGGTTTTGATGGAAAGGTAGAGACCTATAAAACAAGGTTAGTAGTGAAAGGGTTTCCCCAAAAGCAAGGAATCGACTATGAGGAGACTTTCTTGCCTATTATTATGCTTAAATCAATTAGGATTCTATTAGCAATAGCTGCATACTATGATTATGAGATTTGGTAGATGGATGTCAATACAGCTTTTCTCAATGGATACATTGAAGAAAACATTTTCATAGAACAACCTAGGGGTTTTGAATCCCAAGATGGTTCTAAGGTATGCAAGCTAAAGTGATCCATTTATGGGCTGAAACAAGCTTCGAAGAGTTGGAACATGCGTTTTGATGAAGCCATTAAGTCATTTGGTTTTATTAAAGATGTGGATGAACCATGTGCATATAAGAAGGTTAGTGAAAGTGCTATTACTTTCCTTGTCTTATATATGGATGATATTCTGTTGATAGGTAATGACATAGGTATGTTGACAGTTGTAAAGGTATGGTTGTCAAATACATTCTCCATGAAAGACTTTGGGGAGGCAACCTATATTCTTAGAATTCATAACTATAGAGATAGAGCGAGAAGAATAATTGGTTTATCCTAAAGTCTATACTTGGAAAAGGTGCTAAAGAGGTTTAACATGCTTGACTCCAAGAGAGGATTGTTAGCAGTGAGACATGGTATCCACCTTTCTAAAGAGATGTCTCCAAAGACACCTGAAGAAAGAGATAAAATGGCCAGGATTCCATATGCTTCGGCTATTGGAAGTTTGATGTTTGCAATGATGTGTACTATGCTGAATATTGCACATGCTATTAGTTTGACTAGCAAGTTTCAATTCAATCCAGGTTTAGAATACTGGATAGCTGTCAAGAACATCCTAAAGTACTTGAGAAGAACTAAGGATTTATTCTTGATTTACGGAGGTGGTGACTTGCAATTGGATGGTTATGCTAATTCTGATTTTTAATCAGATATCAATGATAGAAAGTCTACCTCTGGGTTTGTGTTCATTTGTAATGGAGGTGCAGTTAGTTAAAAGAGTTCCAAATAGAGTACGATTGCTGATTCCACTACAGAGGCTGAGTATATTGCTGCATTAGATGCTGCAAAAGATGCTATTTGGATAAAAAAGTTCGTGAAAGAACTTGCAGTAGTTCCTTCCAATGAGTCAGCAGTTCCACTTTACTGTGACAATAATGGAGCATTCATACAGACTAAGGAACCTTGGTCTCACCAGAAATCTAAACACATAGAAAGGCGTTACCACATTATCAGAGAAATAATTGGGCAAGGTGATGTAGCCATGCAGAAAATAGCATCAGCTGAAAATCCAGCTGATCCATTCACGAAGCCTATGTCACAAGCTCAGTTAGACCGACATCTTGAGAAGATGGGTCTAAGATATTGTAATGAATGGCTCTAGTGCTAGTGGGAGATTATTAGTAGTATGCTGTAGAGCATATCATTTAGTATGTATCTTGTACATATTTTATTAAGAAAAGGCAATTTCACTTTTCTATTTACATAATGTATTTATGTTTAATAGAAAAGGTCCATTGATATTTTGTTAGAAATTCTATTCTTAAGTTGTTAAGAATATGAGTGATAGTATTTCTAGCACAAAGTAACATAAATTGGTTCACAATCGAGGATACTTCACGCAGGACATGACTTATCCAGAAAGATTTTAATCATGTTTGTTCCCAAGGTATTTATATGAGATATAAATAAGATGGAATGGGGAGTCTCATGGCATATAACAAACATGATAGGTACTTATACATGATAAGTAGGCCGAACCAGTGACGCATATGACAAGCACATAGAGTTTACTCTTGTCAATGCATTGTCATATATCATATTAATGCACATAATCTTTAGACCTGAGATAACATAGTTATCTTATATATAGGTGATTTGAGTTTGATACTGCTTTCATACTTGTACTGTGTATGGGTATATGGGCATGTGTTAGCTCCTACTAGTTATATATAAAGGTAGGTGTTGATCAAGATGGAATCTGTTACCCTAAGTAAATAGAGATAAAGTCCTATGTTCATTTAATTGTTCTTGATGTTTCAAGTTCCTGGCCACGACAGACAGATTTAGTAAGAAAAGAGTTTCTGACAAGAAAATCTAATTAATCAAAAATTGGAATTAAAAGAAAACATAATATTCATAGCAAATGGGGTTTGACATAAGCCATGACTCCAGTTCAAATTGGGATTTTGTAACAAAGAGATTCTAGTGCATGGTAACATATGATTAAAGGTTCATTTGAGGTATTCCTTGTTACTAATTGGGCGGCCATGACACGCTATGCTAGGTGTTAACTATGGTCTATGAGATGCCTAAAATGATTTAGAGAAATCATTTATGGTAAGAAAGAGTTCTGAAGATATTAAGAGTTAATATCATATCTCATTGCCAATTAATGATGAGCCTAATGAGTCACACACATACACAAGATAATCACCAAGTAAAATGTGATTTAATAGATTAATTAAAGAGTTTAATTGATTAATCAAATAGGTTTGGTTTGCAATGAGATTGCAAAGTCCCTAGCATAACTTGAAACCAAATCTAGATGTATGGATGTATGGTTTCCTTTTAATGTATTTTGTAGCTATATGCATGGATGTTCGAATATTGAGCAGTTTGTATTAAAAAACATTATATTACTAGAGCATTTTGGGGTTGTAAATATTTGAAATTTTATTTTGAGACTTATGGAAATGTAACTTTTGTAATATTTAATTTATTATTATTTCCAATGAATGTTTACTTGAAATGTAAATGAGTTTTGGATTTGCTATAGTTTCAACTACCACAATGCAGTTTTTTGCGATATAAAAGTAAAATAAAATGCTATGTTTTATTTAAAATCCGTTGTAGTATATTTAATGGGTTATCGGTAGGTGTAGTTCGGTAATTCATTAGGTATGCTACGGGAACATGTCATGCCTTACAAGGGATAAGGTGTGACATTCTTGATTTGTTCTAGTGCCCAAGTAACCTTTAATCATCCTGTTTGGATTCGATATGCGGGTTATACTGGCGCTGGACACTCGGTGCCTTGGGCCATTATGCCGTCGGACACATCGGTGCCTACCGGGCATGTAAACACAATTAGGCATAAAAGCCAAAGGAATAATCATATCGGACACTCGGTGCCTGTCAATGATTATTCAAAGTGATCATGAACATGGGATAACCATATCGGACAGTCGGTGCCTACCAATGGTATCCAGGCATAATAAGCCAAATGTAGTACTGCTAATCTCACCCATTCTTGGCATGCCAATCTATCCAAATCCTTACACTACTATCTAGGCATACTTGGGCTAATTATCATTGTTAACAATTCAACATACTCAATATTTCATCATTATGTCATCATTTCATTCATGGTGGGAGCATAGGTCCCAAGCATAATTTCACAAGTCATTCATGCAAATCATGCCATTGGCATTAAGTACCATTCACAATTTAAGCCATTATGTTGACATTTCATAGTTTCTAGATTTATTGTCTTAAGTTCTTTAACAATTTTGACCAAGGGATAGCAAGAATTAGGCCATATCTTCTACACAAAATTTGTAGATCTATGTTTTAGGTTTATTTTGGCTTTGGAATCACTTAATTTGCATATTTGTAACTCAAATTATAGCCATTTTACCAAAACTAGTCAAGTGACTAATTTCCAGTTTTAGGGCATTTCAGAATCTAGGCAGAATCTAGTCAAGCTATTTGGATAGGTTGCGTTCATAATTTAACTTTGTGTTCTCCATATGAGTCATTCTCCTGTATCTTAGGATTACACAGGTTTAAGAATTACTCAATTTGGGATTTTGTAGAGTGAGTTATGACTAAATTTCCAACCCTGGTTCATGGATACAGTATCCTGTGATTTCTAGGTTTCTAGGTTTTCACCTAAATTTTGCATTCAACATTTTAATAATCTACACCCAGAATTTGGATAAAGTCTCTAAACAAAAGTTGTAGGCCTATGTCTTAGGTTTCCATATCATTTTGAATCTTCTCAATTGGATTTGTACAATGAAAGTTATGCCCTATTTACTACACGGGGGTCATAGGGCAATTTGCTAGAATCACAGGAAATTCGAGATTTAGCAATTTGACCAAGTTACGCTAGGAATTTGGTTTGGGTCAAAACAAAAAAGTTGTAGGTATGGGTTTCAGCCTTAATTTGGATATGGTTTAACAACAATTTAAGTTGTATAACTCAAGTTATGAGCAATTGAAATCACTGGACTCAAGCTGTTCAGAATCAGTTCCAAGGTACAACACTACATTCACTCAATTGATTTGCCATATCATCACAATTCACAACAATTATATACCAAATAGTCTTAATTTAGTATAAACACATCAAATAATTCACAAGAATTGAAAACCCTAATTTCATGAAACCCTAATCCAATTTACAATAAACTTCAAAAACAATAAATTCCATAGCACTAACCTTTGTGCTTAGGCTTTAAACAACTCCAATCCACCTTCAATTTGCTTCCAAATTAACTAAAACTTGGTCTTCCTTCTTGATCCCACCTTAACCGATTTCCCCTTCTTCAAAACACCTAAAATTCCAATAAATTTCCGCAGAAGACTTCATAATCTAACTTGATGTCCATTAATTCATAGCTAATTAAGCTTAGAACATAACTTACCTCAATTTTGGTAAATTTCCACTTCACCAATCCTTCCAAAATCCTTGAAGTTTTTGTATGCTTTCTTCAAATTAGGGCTTAATTTAGTGTTTAGTCCTCATTTCCTAAAGAAATTATGGAGGAAATTAGGGTTTGGAAACTTTGGATAAGATTTAATGGAGGAAGAAAAATAATAGAAAGAGAAATGGAAAGAGTGCCGGTTGGTTGAATAAGAAGAAGGCAACTTTTAATTGATTTTTATCTATTTATTTGATATTAAAAAAGGCAACTTTTAATTGATTTTTATCTATTTATTTGATATTTATATTAATTTAAGACATAATGGCTTTTTTGTAAACAAGGGAAAATGACAAAATTGTAATTTAGTTGAAATTCTAAATCATTAAGTTTGACTTTTTGTTAATTATGTTTACTTTTACTAATCTTGATTAATTTAGCAAATCCATCTTTATTAACTTATTTTATCTCACTTTTGATCAATTTTGGGCTTTTAAATTTAATTGACTAAAATTTTCTCTTACCGGGTTTATGTTCATCTTTTCCATAATACCCCGATAAGTCCTAAATTTCATTTTTGACCTTTGCTTTTAATTTACTTATTTGTGCTTGTTTCTTTTCATTTTCTTGACTTATTAGTTCATAATAATATCTCATTTAAATTTTTAATTAAGGGTCTTACAAGGTCCTGTATGAGTTTGGAGTAGCAACTGAATTCACAGTCGCTTCCCAGTAGAGTTACTTATCACCGGGACTTTACGCTCATTTAACCAATTTGTACTCTACTTCTTTTATTTTTCTTCAACTTTACTTATCTTTATTTAATTAAATTATGACTCCTCATCATAGTTTAAGTTTATGGTTTTAGACATTCTAGCTGTCTGAACAGACTTTAGTCACCGGAATAGTGGAATGTACAAAACTACCTATAGTGAAGATGTTATAGTTCTTCCCCTCTAAACAGAATTTCATCCTCAAAATTTACCTGGTGTAAACAACTGAGGATGCTATTGCCTCATATTCTCTTCGCTTTCCCAGGTAGTTTCCTCCGTATTATGGTGTCTCCAGAGCACCTTCACTAATAGAATCTGCTTGTTCTGTAATTCCTTGATCTCTCGAGCTAATATCCTTATTGGTTGTTCCTCATATGTCAGATATGGTTGCACAACAATCTCATCTATTAATATGAAATGTGAGGGATCTGATCTGTATCTCTTTAGCATCGTGACATGGAACACATTATGAATCTTGTCCAGTTTTGGTGGTAAAGCTAGCCTGTAGGCTATCGGACCCACACGTTTAATGATTTCGTATGGACTGATAAACCTAGGGCTTAACTTACCCTTCTTCTCAAATCTAAGCACTTTCTTTCATGGTGACACCTTGAGGAATACTTTATCCCCAACTTCTTATTCTATGTCTTTTCTCTTTAAATTTGCATGTGACTTTTGTCTATCTGAGACAGCTTTCAAACTAGCTCTGATCACTTTTATCTTATTCTCAGTCTATCTCACCAAATTTGGTCCCACAATCTTATCTTCACCTAATTCTGTCTAGCATATGGGTGTCTTGCACTTCCTCCCATACAGTGCTTCATAAGGGGCCATCTTGATACTGGCATGATAACTGTTATTATATGCAAATTTTTCCAATGGGAGATACCTATCCCAACTTCCTTCAAATTCCATAACACAACTTCTTAGCATGTCCTCTAGTATTTGAATTACTCTCTCTGGCTGCCCATTTGTCTGAGGATGGAAAGTCGTGCTATAATGCAATTGTGTACCCAAGGCTTCCTATAGTTTTTTCCAAAACTTGAATGTAAACCTAGGGTCTCGGTCTGATATGATTGACACTGGCACCCCATGTGACCAAACTATCTCACTTATATACAATTCTACTAATTTCTCTAGTGAGTAGTCAGTTCTAATTGGTAAGAAGTGAGTTGACTTCGTCAATCTGTCTACTATCACCCATACTGCATCATGCTTTCTCTGTGTGAGAGGTAGAACAATGACAAAATCCATTGTGATGCAATCCCATTTCCACTCAAGTATAGTTATAGGCTGCAGTAAACCTGATGGAACTCGGTGCTCTGCCTTAACTTGCTGACATACTAGGCATTTAGTCACATAATCAACAATGTCCTTCTTCATATCTGGCCACCAATAATGGGACTTCAAATCATGATACATCTTTGTACTCTCAGGGTGCATAGCATAAAAGCAATTGTATGCCTCTTTCAGAATGCTTTTCTCTAATTCTTCATCATCTAGTACATACATTCTTCCTTTGTAGTACAAGCACCCATCTTTCTTTATCTCATATTCAGTCTCTTTCCCCTCTTCAATTTGCCTTATAATGGTTGCCAGCTTCTCATCTTGTTTTTATGCCTCTTGTACTTGTTGTAGCAAATTAGGCTTCACTTATAACTCAGCCATAATAGCTTCTTCTTGTGCTAAAAACAAGCAGGCATTTAATGATCTTAAGGCCATTAATGATTTTTTACTAAGTGCATCTGCCACCACATTTGCCTTCCTAGGATGATAATCAATAACACAATCATAATCCTTTAAGAACTCGATCCATCTTCTCTGCCTCAGGTTGAGTTCCTTTTGGGTTGGCAAATATTTAAGACTTTTGTGATCCGTGTAGATATAACACTTTTCACCATATAAGTAATGCCTCCATATCTTCAATGCAAATACAATTACTGCCAATTTAAGATCATGGGTAGGGTAGTTCTTTTCATATGGTTTTAGTTGCCTAGAAGCATAAGTAACCACTATTCCTTCTTGCACTAGAACACACCTAAGACCATTATGCGAGGCATCACTATAGACCACAAAGTCTCTTCCTGATACTGGTTGTGTCAACACTGGTGCCTCTGTAAGCATAGCCTTTAATTTCTCAAAACTGGCTTGGCATTTCTCATTCCAATCAAACTGCACATTCTTGTGCAGTAGCTTAGTCAATGGAGCTGCTATAAGGGATAATCCTTTCACAAATCTTCTGTAGTAGCTTCCCAAACCCAAGAAACTTCTGATTTCTGTTGCATTCTTAGGTGGCTTTCTTTCCATTATAGCCTCTATCTTCTTAGAATCCACTCTAATCCCATCAGCTGATACTATGTGTTTGAGGAAAGAGATCTCATTCAACTAGAATTCACATTTGAACAACTTAGCATACACCTTCTTGTCCCTTAGTGTCTGCAATACAATCCTCAGATGCTCATCATGCTCCCTCTGATCCTTGGAATACACCAGTATATCATTAATGAAGACCACTACAAACTGATCCAAATAAAAATGAAAGATACAGTTCATAAGGTCCATGAATGCTGCTGGTGCATTTGTCAACCCGAATGGCATCACTAGAAACTCATAATGTTCATACTGGGTCTTAAAAGCAGTCTTAGGCACATCTGCCTCTTTTACCCTCAGCTGATGATACCCTAATCTGAGATCAATATTGGAGAAAACACCTGCTCCATTTAACTAATCGAACAGATCATCTATTCTGGGCAAAGGATACTTATTCTTCACTGTTACTTTGTTCAACTGCTGGTAGTCTATACAAAATCTCAGTGCCCCATCCTTCTTCTTTACAAACAACATTGAAGCTTCCCATGGTGACACACTAGGGCGTATAAACCCCTTATCCAGTAACTTGCAACTGGATTTTTAACTCTTTTAATTCTATGGTTGCCATCCTATAAGGAGCAATTGATATTGGTGCTGTACCTGGCATTACTTCAATGGTAAACTCTACTTCTCTTTTCAGTGGTAAACTAGGCAATTCCTCTAGAAAAACATCTGAAAAATCACACACATTTGGTATATCCTAGAAAATAAACCCGGCCTTCCTGGTGTCAACCACATGTATCAGGTATGCTTCATAGCCCTTTCTTATCAGTCTCCTTGCCACAGTGGCTAATATGACATTAGATAGGTAATCTATCCTTTCACCCACAACAGTGATTTCTTCATTATCAAGAGTTTTTAATGTGATTCTCTTTAATAAAAAATCAACTATAGCTTGGTGACGTGACAACCAGTCCATCCCCAAGATTACATCAAACTCATGAAAAGGCAGTTTAATAAGGTCTGGCGAAAACTCATACTCCTAAATCTTTAAAGGACAACCCCTATAGACCTTATTCACCACTATACTATGGCCTAAAGGGTTAGCGACCAAGATATCCCACTTGGTCTCATCCATTTGAATTCCCCTTTCCATAGGTAAGGCATTGCAAATATAAGAATGCAAGGATCCTGGGTCTACCAATGTATATACAGGCATATCATAAAGTGAGAAAGTACCCCAGATCACATCTGGTGCATCCTGCTCCTCTTGAGCTCTCATAGCATAGGCACACACTGGTGCCCTAGCCTCTGGCCTCTCTACGGCCTCAGAAGCAGCTTTCTGTGAATTGGCCACTACCTCTGTCTTGCCAAGTCTCCTACCCTTTTGAGCTGTAAGGGCAGGTCTCTCTGTCTATGTTGGAGTGGCAGAAATACTCTTCTGAGGGTAATCTCTCTGGAAGTGATCTGTAGCCTCGTATCTGAAACAACCCCTAGTCAGATACTAACACTCTCCTTTGTGCCTCTTGTCGCAGTGACTGCATACAGCTGGAGTTGCTCCCTGGCTACTGTCCCTGGTGAACTTGCTACTAATACTGCTGATTGGCCCCTCTTAGGCATAGGCTATAATCTAGGTCTCTGAGGCTGACTCTGACTTTGGCTCTGAGGTCCCTTAGGCCTCTTACTAAGTGCAAATAAAGAGCTACACTGCCTTGAGCCTCTCTTAACTGCCTATCTCAGTGGTTCCGCTTATTATTTATAACCCTCTCTACATTCAGAGCTGCCCCTACCATCTAAGAAAAATATGTGATCCTCAATGCCTTGATGTGAAGCTTCACATTATTATTTAATCCTTCCTTAAATCTACGGCATCTCTCGGCCTCTATGGGTACCACCTCGCGGGTATATCGGCTCAATCATATAAATTCCCTCTCATACTCAGACACTGTAAGTTGCCTCTGCCTCAGATTAATGAACTCCCTCCTTCTGGCCTCTAGGTATATATAGCTGATATATTTCTTCCTAAACTCAGCCAAGAAATACTCTCATGTTACCACTGTAGGCAGTACTACCTTGGATATAGTGTCCCACCGTTGGTAGGCATCCTCCTATAGAAGGGAGACTGCACCCTCTAGACTCTTCTTTGGAGTGCAGTGTAGCTGCTATAAAATCCTTTTTGTCCTCTCTAGCCAATATTCAGTAGCTGTAGGATCATCCTCTTTCTTTCCCTTGAAGTCCACTACCCCATATTTTTTGAGTTTATCCAAATGGGACTTTGTGGAGGTTAAGCTTATGGCATGGCTCTTTTCATCTGTCTGAAGAAATCAGCCATCTGCTGAAAGAAAACTTACTGATGCTGTGCAGGCTCTCTAGATGCCTGTGTAGCAAGTTCTTCCCTATCTCTGCCATCATCTCTAACAGGTGCATGAGTTTCTACCTCCTCCTCAATTGCCCTATGTGATTTAGACTCCATTCTATAACCTAAATAGATAGGAAAATAGATCTACATTAGTATCACCTCGACTTTTAATGAATGCAATTCATGACATGCACTCTATGTTCTTTTATCTATCTAGATCTAGTAATGCCTAAACCGTGCACTGATACTACTGAATGTAACACCCCCTTACCCGATCTATAGTGTAGCCAAATAAATGAATGTCACATTCTGTGCCAAAGCACCTAATATTATCTCATTCAATTTAATTTTCGATTTCATTCTATTATAATTTAATTAAAGGAATTTTAACGGAAAAACTGCAAGAGTTTCCTCATTTTATTAATGTTTAACCTGTTAAATCCTTAACCTATTTAAATAATCTCAAATAATATAATCTCAAGTTATATCAATCCAACATCTCAATCGAATTCCATATTCATTCACATAATCAACTCCATCCATTTCCATACATAAATTTCTTCCATTTTATTACTTACAAGATGTACATGATGTACATAATTTTATACAACTCAAAATTTTATTTACAAACTTGTGTTTAATTACAACATATAGTCATGCATAATTGTGGGCCAGTGAGCCCTACCAAAAAATGAGTAGATGTGACAGTAACATTTCTGCAGATCAGCTCACAACTCCCTGTCTCAAGGTCTACTGAGCCTTATCTCCAGAACCTGTGTGAGGGAAAACCATCGCGCTAAGCAATTCTGCTTAGTGGTGCACTAATAGAATGAAAGTACAATATACAAGTAAAAGTAATAATTTATACTTGAAATGATATAAGAAGAATGCACATTTAATTTAATCATGCATCATTTTAAAGAAAAGTAAATAGAATGTATAATATCAAACTTTTTATTTTTGTAGTCACTTTGTAGTTTAATCACATTATGAATTTAAAGGTTTTTCACCATATTTTTCATGATCTCTCAAGTTTACACATTTTTTTGTAATCTTTGGAAACATGTATTTCTTTGGGATCTTTCCTTTTCTTTATCTCTATATTCAACTTCTTGATTTGTTTTAGTGCCTAAGTAACCTTTAATCAGCCTGTTTGGACTGGATATGTGGGTTATACTGGCGCTGGACACTTGGTGCCTCAGGTTGTCATACCGTCGGACACATCGGTGCCTACCGGGCTATTCAAAGTGATCATGAACATGGGATAACCATATCAGACACTCGGTGTCTGCCAATGGTATCTAGGCATAATAAGCCAATGGTATTCAGGCATAATAAGCCAAATGCAGTACTGCTAATCTCACCCATTCTTGGCATGCCAATCTATCCAAACCCTTACACTACTGTCTAGGCATACTCGGGCTAATTATCATTATTAATAATTCAACATACTTAATATTTCATCATTACGTCATTTTCATGGTGGGAGCTTAGGTTCCAAACATAATTTCACAAGTCATTCATGCAAATCATGCCATTGGCATTAAGTACCATTCACAATTTAAGCCATTATATTGACATTTCATAGTTTCTAGATTTATTACCTCAAGTTGTTTAACAATTTTGACCAAGGTATAGTAAGAATTAAGCCATGCCTTCTTCATGAAATTTGTAAATCTATCTTTTAGGTTTGTTTTGGCTTTGGAATCACTCAGTTTGCATATATGTAACTCAAGTTATAACCATTTTACCAAAACTGGTGAAGTGACCAATTTCCAGTTTCAGGGCATTCCAAAATCCAGGCAGATTCTAGACCCATTTTTTCAAGCTATTTTGGATAGGTTGCATTCATAATTTAAGTTTGTGTTCTTCATATGAGTTGTTCCCTTTTGTCTTAAGATTACATAGGTTCAAGAATCACTCAATTTAGGATTTTGTAGAGTGAGTTATGGCTAAATATCTAACCTTGCTTCACATATGCGGTATCCTATGATTTCCAGGTTTCCAGGTTTTCACCTAAATTTTGCATTCAACATTTTAATACTCTACACCCAGAATTTGGACAAAGTATCTAAAACAACGTTGTAGGCCTATGTCTTAGGTTTCCATATCATTTTGAATCATCTCAATTGGATTTAAACAATGAAAGTTATGCCCTATTTACTACATGGGGGGTCACAGGGCAATTTGCTAGAATTGCAAGAAATTCCATATTTAGCAATTCTAACTTGCTCTAGCAATTTGACCAAGTTACCTTAGGAATTTGGTCTGCATCAAAACACAAAAGTTGTAGGTATGGGTTTTATCCTTAACTTGGCTATGGTTTCACAATAGTTAAAGTTGTGTAACTCAAGTTATGAGCACTTAAAGTCACTGGACTCAAGCTGCTCAGAATTAGTTCCAAGGTACAACACTACATTCACTCAATTGATTTGCCATATCATCACAATTCACAACAATTGTATTCCAAATAGTCTTAATTTAGGTATAAACACATCAAATAGGTCACAAGAATTGAAAAACCTAATTTCATGAAGCCCTAATCTAATTTATCATAAACTTCAAAAACAATAAATTCCATAGCACTACCCTTTGTGCTTAGGCTTTAAACAACTCCAATCCACCTTCAATTTGCTTCCAAATTAACTAAAACTTGGTCTTCCTTCTTGATCCCACCTTGACTGATTTCCCCTTCTTCAAAACACCCAAAATTCCAGTCAATTTCCATAGAAGACTTCACAATCTAACTTGAAGTCCATTAATTCATAACTAATTAAGCTTAGAACATAACTTACCTCAATTTTGGCAAATTTCCACTTCACCAATCCTTCCAAAATCCTTGAAGTTCTTGTGTGCTTTCTTTAATTTAGGGCTTAATTTAGTGTTTACTCTTGATTTTCTAAAGAAACTATGGAGGAAATTAGGGTTTAAAAACTTTTGGTAAGCTTTAATGGAGGAAGAAAAATAACAGAGAGAGAAATAGAGAGAGTACCGTCTGGTTAAAGAAGAAGAAGGCAACTTTTAATTGATTTTTATCTATTTATTTGATATTTATATTAATTTAAGACAAAATGGTATTTTTGCAAATAAGGGAAAATGGCAAAATTGTAATTTCGTTGAAATTCTAAATCATTAAATTTGACTTTTTGTTAATTATGTTTACTTTTGCTTATCTTGATTAATTTAGCTAATCTATCTTCATTAACTTATTTTATCTCAATTTTGATCAATTTTGAGCTCTTAAATTTAATTAGCCAAAATTTTCTCTTACTGGGTTTATGTTCATCTTTTCCATAATACCCGATAAGTCCTAAATTTCTTTTTTCACCTCTACTTTTAATTTGCTTATTTGTGCTTGTTTCTTTTCATTTTCTTGACTTATTTTTTCATAATAATATCTCATTTAAATTTTTAATTAAAGGTCTTACAAGGTCCTGTATGAGTTTAGAGTAGCAACTGAATTCACAATCGCTTCCCAGTAGGGTTACTCATCGCCGGGACTTTGTGCTCATTTAACCGATTTGTACTCTACTTCTTTTATTTTTTTTCAATTTTACTTATCTTTATTTAATTAAATTATGACTCCTCACCCTAGTTTAAGTGTAGTTCTAGATATTCTAACTATCTGAATGGACTTTAGTTGCCGGAACAGTGGAATGTACAGAATTACCTGCAGTGAAGATGTTAAAGCAACTTTGTATGCAACATATAGTAATAATAGGATTTTATCAGATAAATAGTAAAAATTAATTTTGTTTATATTTTTAAAAAATTGAATTAAATATTTAGTACATTAAAAATAATTTTTTTTTGTTAAAAAAACAAATTTTGGCATTTAAATAAATTAAATTAAATATTTGGTAAATAAAATAAATTGGCACATTAGAAATAAATTATTTTAGATTGTAATTATTTGGGCCTTATGTGTTTATTAGAATAAAATGCATGTGTATAATTTGATTAGTTTAATTATCTTTAGGGTAATTAGGTAAATTAATAAATTAATTAGTTAAATAGAAACTTAAGGTTGTTTGTAAATTGAATTTGTTTGTAAATTAAATTATCAACAATTAATTAATTTTAGTCACTCGGTAAATGTTACTTAATTAAATTTAGCAAACTCATAGATAGAGAATGCTTGTGTATGAAAATTATTTGTAAACACTAACCCCTACTTGAACTATTTGCGTTTAGAGGTTTAGAAATTGCATATTTAGTTAAGAAGTTTGATAAAGAAATAATAAATAATACTTGTAGAAACATTAAGAGATGATCAGCACTCGAATTAATGGGGTTGCCTAACACCTTTTCCTTGCACACCCATTATCCTAAACCTAGACATTGGGCTGTGGTGACAATTGTCACACCTTACCCCTCTGTAATGCATAACATGATCCCTAGAACACTTAATGAACTATCGAACTTCACCTACCAATAACTCATTAAGTACCCTACAAGGGATTTTAAAACGATTTTCTTACATTTTGGAAGTGGTGAGCATTTTAGTGAGAATTAAAAATCATTTATTTAAAGTTTAAATACTAGTAAAAATTTTGTCCATTTTAATTTTGCCGCAAATTTTATAAAAATTTTGACAGAGTTCCGTTTGAAATTGGAGAAAACAGTTCTTCAAATACCTAAAAAAAAGCACTTCCAAAAATATTTCACAACTCCCAACCTTCAATAACTCAATCAACTCAGTTCAACACACTTGATAATAATTTCACAATACAATTCAAGACTTATCATCTCAAAATATTTAATATCTCCAATCACAAAGCATAAAGTAAGAAATTCATAAGTACAAATATTAATTTACAGAAGGAAATCCAAAAAAAAATATTATTACAATTTATTTACAACTGCTCAACTTTCATTGATACATACAACATTTCTATATTTACATCAAAATTATCTACAAGGGTATAAAATAATACCCGTACAAAAGATTGGTGTGATCTTCAACTCAGTAGTCGCTCACTCTGCTGCTTTTTCCTTGCTCTTATCCGCGATAGCAAAATAAGCTATCGCTGAGTATAAAAATACTCAGTGGTGCACACTAAAAATTTAAAATGCAATAAATAAATCTTTCATTGCCAAACACAATTTAAATGTTTCTCAATCACATTTCACAAATATTAAAGTTCATAATAACATCATTTTGTCAAATAATCTATTAAACACAGTTTAGTCAAACAATTTCATAAACACAGTGTTGCCAAAGTCATACACAACTTAAGTAATGACACAAAATTTCCGATCAATGCCGTGTTGTACACCACGATAAAGCAATCTCAACCCCATTAAGCGAAATCAATAAGGGAGGTGGCTAGCTAGCTAATGAGTACTCATCCGATCTACAACCTCAACTGGCAAGCCAGAGAGGGAGGAAAATAACTATCTCAACCCCATAAATGGAGGAGGAAATGTGATATTGTCATGCTAAGTGTGAACCCAAAATCAATTTAAAACAATTATTTTCAATAATTTATAAGAGATCCCAAACAATTTTCAAAGTTATTTTTGTAGTCACAAAGTGGCAACACAATTCGTAAATAACACAGCGACTTCATAAAGTATAGCAATTCAAATTTTCAATTGGAAAACAATTACATAAATTTATTGTGCACAAACCTCACTGGAGTCGCCTCTAGGCCTTGACTCAGTCTTTCAGGGCTTCCAAGTCTTTTTCAGCTGAAACATACAATTTTACAGTGTTTCAGTACCATAACTTAGCATAAATCCAAAAATAAATTTCACTTCATTTTAACTAGCTCTATTGCATTAAATTCGACGTTCCCAAAGTTTTTGTGTTTCGGGTTACTATTCATTACACTATTCAAGTCAAATTGTTGACTTTTTAAGGCTTAATAGGTATGGAAACTCCAACTTCACCCACACACCACATTTTGGTCATTAAACTTGTTGGTTTTGGTCATTTTCTCAAAGCTTAGGTCATTTTGGCAAAATTGCCAATTTTCGGTTTTGGTGCTCCGAAGTTGCACTATTCCATTGGTCAATCTACTGTTGGAATTTGGCAAAACTTCCTTCATAGAAAATGTTCCTTATTGTCTTAAGTGTATTCTCATTTTTGGATCACCCCAATCAGAGTTTTGTAGCTCAAGTTATAGCCAAAATACGATTCGTTCACGTGCAATCGCTCATACTGCAACTATGGTTCTGGCAGGTTTTCGATCCAACTTTGTTCAGTAATTTGATCAAGTTAAGTTCATAATTTGGTCTAACTTTCTTCATATGAAATGTTCTACTATGTCTTAGGTTTCCATCGGTTTAAGAATCACCTAAATCAGAGTTTTCTAGAGAGAGTTATAGCCATTCAAACATTACTGCTCAAATGGCAATCCTGCAGTTTTGTAGGTACAGTAACTCAACTTTGCTCAATAATTTGAATGGGTTAATGGCATAATTTGGGTTGGTGTTCTTCATAAAAGTTTTAGATCTATATCTTATCTAATTTCTGGTCAAATTTCAGGTCAATTTGACCTGTCTAGCTCGAATTATGACCAAATAAACAGTTACTATGTATTTGGTCAGTTTTGTGCAGTGGCAGCCTGCTCTCATTTCACTTTGGTCAATTGGTTCACCAAGTTTCAGTCAGTTTTTGAGCATGGTTCCTTGATGAAAATTGTGCCCTTTTATGTCTATTTTCATCCCTAATTGGTGGCATATCAATTGGGCTTGGAAAATTCCCGTTTGGTCCTTCAAAGTAGGTTTGGTCATGCTGCTAGCAGCATGACCATTTGACCTACGAATTTGACTCACATTCTAATAATTCCCACACATTTCCTTTGGTCATTATTGACCATTTTTCAGTCCACAATTGGTTAAAGATATCATTTATGCTTTTCTCCAAAATTTGGTTCACAAACCCTAACATTCAAACCCTAATCTCACTACTTTGTTGTAATCAATCACACTTAATGGTTTTAATGCTAATCATTCAACTAAGGAAGGTTTCTAACTCATTCAAACCCATTAAATTCATGCAATTCATACTCCCTTCAACCAGGCCGAAATTTCAGCATGGGTCCTTCCCCCATATTTGTTTCATTTAATCAAGTTCTAAGCTCCTTTCAAACACTAATTATGCATTTAAATGGAAAAATAAGGAGTTAACATACTAACCTTAACTTAAAGCTTCAAATCTCTAGCTTTAGCCCTTCTTTCTTCTTATACTCTTCTTCCTAAGTTGAGATTACAAGTTCTAGTGAGGTATTTAAGGGAGTTATGATGGTTAAGTGAAGAGAATTAAGCTTAAGTGTAAGCTTAAAGGAAGAAAATTCCATGGAGAATCATGGAGGAAGTGGGGCGGCAACCAAGGGAAAGGAAGAAGACAATTCTATTTTTTTTTTATTTTCTTTAATCTTATCCCCTTTTTGAAGACCAAAAATCCTAAATTAATAAAATAAATTAATTAATCCTTTATGACATCATGCAAGATGTCATCACCTTTGACTTTTCCATCTTCTTTCTTTTTTTTTTCTATTTATTTTTTTCTATTAATTCTTTAATTTAATTCTCAATTCCGAAATTTTCTTTTCTCTGATTTTATTTGACAGTTAGGTCAGGAGTCAGCTCTCGGGGTCAATTGACCAAATTGCCCCTCGCCGGTTCATCCCTGTTTGCAAATAATCCAATATTTCTTCCGCTCACGACCTAATTATTTGGTGACTTATGATTCTTTTTCGTAATTTTCTCTTTTCCACTTTGTGTTCATAAGGGTCCTAAGGACCGCAAGATCACTTTTTACAGTTCAAATTTGAGTTTAAAATGACTTCGCGATGCGTTCAGGAGGTCACTCATCATTTGTGACTCTCAGCTCGTTTATCTTCTTATGTTCTGTTTTTCTTATTTATAGTTAACTAATTAAACATTACTAATTATTTGTGTTTATGGCTTCTCAAGTTGTCTTAAGTGTGGCCCTAATCCCATTAATTGTCCTGACCGACACCGTCACCGAATGATGAAATATACCAGCTATACCAATAGGGGTGTTACAATTCTCCCCCTTAAATAAATTTCGTCTCAAATTTTACACAGTATCAATCTCACGAGCAGTGTGGATGTTGTCTCCTCATGTCCTCCTCACGTTCCCAAGTAGCCTCTTAGCCTGAATGATGGTTCCACAGCACTTTTACCAATGGTATCTGCTTGTTCCGTAGCTGCTTCACCTCATAAGCCAGAATCTTTATGGGTTCTTCTTCATATGTGAGGTTTGGATTCACTTCTATTTCTTCTACTGGTAGTACATGAGATGGGTCTGATCGATACCTCCTCAACATAGACACATGGAAGACATTATGTATCTTCTCCAACTCTGGAGGTAGTGCCAATCGATATGCCAAAGGACCCAATCTTTCCAATACCTCATATGACCCGATAAAACGAGGACTTAGTTTCCCCTTTCTGTCGAATCTCATAATTCTCTTCCAAGGAGAAACCTTGAGGAAAACTTTCTCACCCACTGCATACTCAACATCCCTTCTTTTCAAATCAACATAAGACTTTTGACAGTCTAATGCAGCTTTAAGTCGACCTTTGATCACCCTGATTTTCTCTTCAGTCTGTTGAACAATTTCGAGTCCAATCATTTTTCTTTCACCCATGTCATCCCAACACAACGGGGTTCTACATTTCTTGCCATACAAAGCTTCATATGGAGGCATCCCAATGCTTGATTGGTAGCTGTTGTTGTAAGCAAACTCAATCAAAGGCAAGTGTGTATCCCAACTACCCTCAAACTCAATCACACAAGCCCGTAGCATGTCCTCCAAAATCTGAATTACCCTCTCAGACTGGCCATCTGTCTATGGGTGGAATGCAGTACTGAAGTTCAATCTAGTTCCTAGGGCTCTCTGAAGACTACCCCAGAATCTAGAAGTGAACTTAGGATCTCTGTCTGATACGATAGATACTGGCACTCTATGCAGTCTCACAATCTTCTCGATGTACAATCTGGCCAAACTGTAGTCCATTCGGACTGGCAGAAAATGAGCAGACTTAGTCAGTCTGTCGACAATGACCCATACTGCATCATGACTTTTATGTGTCCCCGAAAGTCCCATTACAAAATCCATCGTTATTCTTTCCCATTTCCATTCTGGCACTGGTAGTGGATGTAACAACCCAGTTGGTACTTGATGCTCTGCCTTTACTTGCTGACAAGTTAGGCATTTTGATACAAACTCTGCCACATCTCTCTTCATACCCATCCACCAGTAATGCTCCTTTAGCCCTCTATACATTTTTGTACCACCAGGGTGCATAGCAAAAGGAGACTCATGTGCTTCCTTCAAAATGATTTGCCTCGAATCAACATCATTAGGAACACACATTCTGCCCTGGTGTAGCAGTAAACCATCATCTCTGATTGAGAACTCTGGTTTATTGCCCTGTCTAACTTCTTCCAACAGCTTCTGATACTTTTCATCATTCTGAGCAGCCATTCTGATCTGATCGATTAACATTGGCTGTACATGCCATGCAATTACTGTCTGCCCCTCATCATTAATCTCTAAACTGGCATGTAATGATCTCAACTCATGTACCAAAGACAAAGGAGTAACCTGTAGACTTGCCATAGTCTTGCGACTTAAGGCGTCAGCCACAACATTAGCTTTCCTTGGCTGATAGTCTATCAGGCAATCGTAGTCTTTTATCAACTCTAACCACCTCCTCTATCTCAAATTCAACTCTCTGGGTGCCCAAATACTTCAAACTCTTATGATCTGTGTAGATGTAACATTTCTCCCCATACAAATAATGTCTCCAGATCTTAAGAGCAAACACAATGGCTGCAAGCTCCAAGTCATGTGTCGGATAATTCCTCTCATGCGGTTTCAGCTGGCGTGATGCATAGGCAATGACATTTCGATCTTGCATCAACACACAACCTAACCCATTGTGAGAAGCATCATCAGAATCAGTATATTCTTTACCCGGTGTAGGTAAAGTCAGGACTGGAGCCTCAGTCAAACGTCTCTTCAATTTATCAAAACTTTGCTGGCATTTGTCCGTCCACTGAAATTTCACATCCTTTTTAAGCAGCTTGGTCAATGGAGATGCCAACATGGAGAATCCCTTCACAAATCTACGGTAGTATCCAGCTAAACCCAGAAAACTGCGAATCTCTGTGACATTTCTGGGTGGCTTCCAATTAAGGATAGCTTCAATTTTGCTAGGATCTACCTTAATACCCTCTTCTGATACTATGTGCCCCAAAAAAGATATTTCTCTCAGCCAAAATTCACACTTTGACAATTTGGCATATAATTGTTTCTCCCTCAAAGTCTGCAATACAATCCGCAGATGTCTATCATGCTCTTCTGCATTCCTCGAATAGACCAATATATCATCAATAAATACCACAACAAACTGGTCGAGGTATGGTCTGAAGATAGTGTTCATCAGATCCATAAAAGCAGCCGGAGCATTAGTTAACCCGAATGGCATGACCAAGAACTCATAATGGCCATAGCGGGTTCTGAAGGCAGTTTTAGAAATACTATGCTCTTGTACTATCAGCTGATAATAACCTGATCTCAAGTCAATTTTGGAGAACACAGCTGCACCTCTTAACTGATCAAACAAGTCATCAATACGGGGCAATGGGTATCTGTTCTTTATTGTCACCTTATTCAACTGCCGATAGTCAATGCATAACTGGAGAGTGCCATCCTTCTTCTTAACAAACAATACTGGCGCTCCCCAAGGTGACACACTAGGGCGGATGAAGCCCTTATCAAGCAACTCTTGCAATTGTACTTTTAATTCTTTTAGTTCTGCAGGTGCCATTCTGTATGGTGTTATGGAGACTGGGTCCACACTAGGCATAACATCAATTTCAAACTGTACTTCTCTTTCTGGAGGTAATCCTGGCAATTCATCAAGAAACACATCCGGAAAGTCACATACAGTAGGAATGTCCCTCAGTGCTGGACTCCCCACTTGGGTGTCTATCACATGTGCCAAGTACGCCTCACACCCTTTTCTAATCATTTTCCTGTCCAGTGCAGCTGAAATGATGTTTGAAGGTAATAACTGTCTCTTCCCATGTATTACTACATCACCATACTGAGGAAGACCAAAAGTGACTCTTGATCTCTGATCAATCATCGCATGATGCTCAGCTAACCAATCCATGCCCAGGATAATGTCATAATCTCTGAAGGGCATTTCAATTAAGTCAGACAGAAAAGTGTGTCCTTGGATCACCAAAGGACAGTCCCTATATAGCCTATTTACCCTAACCTCCTGGCCTAATGGACTAGTTACTAGCACATCATAGTCCATTGGTACACACTGAATAGCAGTAGGACACATCACACTAGCACTAACATACGAATGTGTGGAGCCAGGATCAAATAACACATACACATCTTGGTCAAGGATGGAGAAAATACCAGCTACTACGTCTGATGTTTTGACCTCCTCCCTCGACGCATGGTATACACTCTAACCAGTGCGCCATCGATGCTGGTGGTTAACAGTGCTCGACTTCCGTGGTGTTACCGGGACCCTACCTGCCTCTACCTCTAGCAGCAGCGATGACCCTCTAGGTGCAGAGACTTGGGTTGATCCTTCAGATGTGGCAAAAGATCCAGACCGGCGCGGACTAGTGCAATCCTTAGCTAAATGTCCGCTTCCTCCACAGTTAAAACATGCACCAGTAGCCTTGAAACAAACCCCACCATGAGTTCTACCACACGTTTCACACTGCCGGACCGATAAAGATCCTCGAGAAGCTTGTTGGGTGGTGACCTGCATCGAGGTGGTCTTTGGCCAGAAAATCTGCCTCTGCCTCTACGGGAGCTAGATCTCCCAAACTGTTTCCTCTTGCCAGAACCACTTTTAGATGCTTGTCCAGTAGTCTTTTCAGCCTTCTTTTTCTCTTGTGAACCCTTCTTCACTGCCCCTTCGGATTCTATCCTTTCTAATTCCAAGGCTTGTGAGATCAATTCAGCAAAATTCTGATGTCTGAAACCCACAACTTGCATTCTCAGACTCTGCCTTAGCCCGAACTCAAACCTCTTGCATCTGTCTCTGGGGGTGGAGACTAAGCTTCCAGCATAGTGGCTTAGCCTTGAGAAATCTCTCTCATATTCTGCTACAGTTCGGTTCCCTTGTTTCAAACTCAAGAATTCTTGCAACTTCATATCCACATATGCATCGGGAACCCATTTCTGTCGGAACTCCCTCAAAAAGTCTGTCCATGTCAGCACAGGTGGCTCAACCAGGTTGTGGGGGATGGTCTTCCACCATTCAAATGCATCCCCTTGCAACAAGGAAACAGAATACTCAAACTTCAGCTCTTCCGTACATTGCAGCTTTCTGAAAACTCGTTCCATTCTTTCCAACCACTATTCTGCCTCCAGTGGATCCACAGTGCCTTTAAACTCGGTAGCCCCAAATTTCATCAATTTTTCATATTGCCGAGCTGAGGGCTGTGGTTGTGCTACAGGTACTGGCATCTGAGCTTGGGGTGGCACATTACCCGCCATTTGCTGAAAGAAGGCAGCCATCTGCTACATAAATTGAGCAGGAAACTGCGGTGCTGGAGCAGGAGCTGGAGTGGCTGACCCACTCACATTCTGGAGTGCTGGGGCTTCCCCTTGAACCTCAGCCACAACAGATTGTTCTTCGGAATGATCTCCTCCTTCCATTCCGTTTTCTCAAAATTTCTACTTCCTGAGATCAAACACAAGGAGGTTGACCTCCGTTAGTGCATATTCATGATGTAAATATGTCATATGTATCAATTTAAAGACACTTGAGCAGTTGTACTTATCAATAAAATGTTCATACACATAGTCAAAATTTATTGAAAAACCATGCTCTGATACCACTAAAACATGTCACACCTTACCCCTTTGTAAGGCATAACATGATCCCGTAGAACACTTAATGAACTACTGAACTTCAGCTACCGATAACTCATTAAGTACCCTACAAGGGATTTTAAAACGATTTTCTTACATTTTGGAAGTGGTGAGCATTTTAGTGAGAATTAAAAATCATTTATTCAAAGTTTAAATACTAGTAAAAATTTTGTCCATTTTAATTTTGCCGCAAATTTTATAAAAATTTTGACAGAGTTCCGTTTGAAATTGGAGAAAACAGTTCTTCAAATCCCTAAAAAAAAGCACTTCCAAAAATATTTCATAACTCCCAACCTTTAATAACTCAATCAACTCAGTTCAACACACTTCAAAATAATTTCACAATAGAATTCAAGACTTATCATCTCAAAATATTTAATATCTCCAATCACAAAGCATAAAGTAAGAAATTCATAAGTACAAATATTAATTTATAGAAGGAAATCCAAAAAAAAAATATTATTACAATTTATTTACAACTGCTCAACTTTCATTGATACATACAACATTTCTATATTTACATCAAAATTATCTACAAGGGTATAAAATAATACCCGTTCAAAAGATTGGTGTGATCTTCAACTCAGTAGCAGCTCACTCTGCTGCTTTTTCCTTGCTCTTATCTGCGACGGCAAAATAAGCTATCGCTGAGTATAAAAATACTCAGTGGTGCACACTAAAAATTTAAAATGCAATAAATAAATCATTCATTTCCAAACACAATTTAAATGTTTCTCAATCACATTTCACAAATATTAAAGTTCATAATAACATCATTTTGTCAAATAATCTATTAAACACAGTTTAGTCAAACAATTTCATAAACACAGTGTTGCCAAAGTCATACACAACTTAAGCAATGACACAAAATTTCCGATCAATGCCGTGTTGTACACCACGACAAAGCAATCTCAACCCCATTAAGCAAAATCAATGAGGGAGGTGGCTAGCTAGCTAATGAGTACTCATCCGATCTACAACCTCAACTGGCAAGCCAGAGAGGGAGGAAAATAACGATCTCAACCCCATAAATGGAGGAGGAAATGTGATATTGTCATGCTAAGTGTGAACCCAAAATCAATTTAAAACAATTATTTTCAATAATTTATAAGAGATCCCAAACAATTTTCAAAGTCATTTTTGTAGTCACAAAGTGGCAACACAATTCGTAAATAACACAGCGACTTCATAAAGTATAGCAATTCAAATTTTCAATTGGAAAACAATTACATAAATTTATTGTGCACAAACCTGACTGGAGTCACCTCTAGGCCTTGACTCAGTCTTTCAGAGCTTCTAAGTCTTTTTCAGCTGAAACACACAATTTCACAGTGTTTCTGTACCATAACTTAGCATAAATCCAAAAATAAATTTCACTTCATTTTAACTAGCTCTATTGCGTTAAATTCGATGTTCTCGAAGTTTTTGTGTTTTGGGTTACTATTCATTATACTATTCAAGTCAAATTGTTGACTTTTTAAGGCTTAATAGGTATGGGAACTCCAACTTCACCCACATATCACATTTTGGTCATTAAACTTGTTGGTTTTGGTCATTTTCTCAAAGCTTAGGCCATTTTGGCAAAATTGCCAATTTTCGGTTTTGGTGCTCCGAAGTTGCACTGTTCCATTGGTCAATCTACTGTTGGAATTTGGCAAAACTTCCTTCATAGAAAATGTTCCTTATTTTCTTATGTGTGTTCTCATTTTTGGATCACCCCAATCGGAGTTTTTGAGCTCAAGTTATAGCCAAAATACAGTTACTGTTCACGTGCACTGTTCATACTACAACTATAGTTCTGGCAGGTTTTTGATCCAACTTTGTTCAGTAATTTGATCAAGTTAAGTTCATAATTTGGTCTAACTTTCTTCATATGAAATGTTCTACTATGTCTCAGGTTTCCATCGGTTTAAGAATTACCTAAATCAGAGTTTTCTAGAGAGAGTTATAGCCATTCAAACATTACTGCTCAAATGGCAATCCTGCAGTTTTGCAGGTACAGTAACTCAACTTTGCTCAATAATTTGAATGGGTTCATGGCATAATTTGGGTTGGTGTTCTTCATGAAAGTTTTAGATCTATATCTTATCTAATTTTTGGTAAAATTTCAGGTCAATTTGACCTATCTAGCTCGAATTATGACCAAATGAACAGTTACTATTCATTTGGTCAGTTTGGTGCAGTGGCAGCCTGCTCTCATTTCACTTTGGTCAATTGGTTCACCAAGTTTTAGTCAGTTTTTGGGCATGGTTCCTCAATGAAAATTGTGCCCTTTTATGTCTATTTTCATCCCTAATTGGTGGCATATCAATTGGGCTTATAAAATTCCCGTTTTGGTCCTTCAAAGTAGGTTTGGTCATGCTGCCAGCAGCATGACCATTTGACCTACGAATTTGACTCCCATTCTAATAATTCCCACACATTTCCTTTGGTCATTATTGACCATTTTTCAGTCCACAATTGGTCAAAGATATCATTTATGCATTTCTCTAAAATTTGGTTCACAAACCCTAACATTCAAACCCTAATCTCACTACTTTGTTGCAATCAATCACACTTAATGGTTTTAATGCTAATCATTCAACTAAGGAAGGTTTCTAACTCATTCAAACCCATTAAATTCATGCAATTCATACTCCCTTCAACCAGGCCGAAATTTCAGCATGGGTCCTTCCCCCATATTTGTTTCATTTAATCAAGTTCTAAGCTCCTTTCAAACACTAATTATGCATTTAAATGGAAAAATAAGGAGTTAACATACTAACCTTAACTTAAAGCTTCAAATCTCTAGCTTTAGCCCTACTTTCTTCTTATACTCTTCTTCCTAAGTTGAGATTATAAGTTCTAGTGACGTATTTAAGGGAGTTATGAAGGTTAAGTGAAGAGAATTAAGCTTAAGTGTAAGCTTAAAGGAAGAAAATTCCATGGAGATTCATGGAGGAAGTGGGGCGGCAACCAAGGGAAAGGAAGAAGACAATTCTAATTTTTTTTTTTGTTTTATTTTCTTTAATCTTATCCCCTTTTTGAAGACCAAAAATCCCAAATTAATAAAATAAATTAATTAATCCTTTATGACATCATGCATGATGTCATCACCTTTGACTTTTCCATCTTCTTTTTTTTTTTTCTATTTATTTTTTTCTATTAATTCTTTAATTTAATTCTCGATTCCGAAATTTTCTTTTCTCCGATTTTATTAGACAGTTAGGTCAGGAGTCAGCTCTCGGGGTCAATTGACCAAATTGCCCCTCGCACGTTCATCCCGGTTTGCAAATAATCCAATATTTCTTTCGGCTCCTTGACCTAATTATTTGACTGACTTAACAGTTCTTTTTCGTGATTTTCTCTTTTCCACTGTGTTCATAAGGGTCCTAAGGACCGCAGCGTCACTTTTTACGGTTCGAAATTTGAGTTTAAAATGACTTCGCAGTCGTTCCCGAGGAAGTCACTCATCGCTGTGACTCTCGGCTCGTTTAACCTCTTATGTTCTGTTTTTCTTATTTATAGTTAACTAATTAAACATTACTAATTCTTTGTGTTTATGGCTTCTCAAGTTGTCTTAAGTGTGGCCCTAATCCCATTAATTGTCCGAACCGACATCGATCACCGGAACAGTGAAATATACCAGGCTATACCAATAGGGGTGTTACAACAATGGTTGTGGAACCTCTGCAGGGAGTAAGCTACCATCCGTCACCCTATTAGAAAATCGAGTGCATCAATCAAGTCCCTTTAGAAATTGATGCCTCAAACAGATGTCCCTTCAAAAGAAACAATGAATATGTCTCAATTATTACCCAAATGGCGACTCCTATTTGTTTATGCCTTTGTGGCATAAATTCTTAGTATCGTGGTAGTGGCATAGGAAGACGATACTTACCAGTGGACTTAATTATATTAAGATTGTAAAAATTGCAAGTTTAGGAAATGTTGTCTAAAAATGTGGTACTTAAGTGAGACCGATGTGACTCCACCATATTCTTTGAGCATTACTTGGTGCACTTTATGCAATCTCATTAGATGATCATTTGCCCCACGCCATATGACCCCACAGTTTGTCAACACTACTAGGGATAATGGATAGTTAGTCCAACGTGTTTTACTAGTCTAATATTATTCCTTTGTTAAACTTCTTTGCATTACACTGCACTATCACATAGATCATGTTTACCTTTCTAGCCCCACTAGTACTAGCTAAGGAAGCCATAGTCCCACTTAAGCTATGGCAAATTGGTGAATGCTAGCACCCTATGCTCATACCTTTGGGTACATAAAAGAGCCACAGCTCCTATCATTATGCTTAATGGACGAGCTCTCACATGGGTAACCTTTCTCCTACCCGATGAAACCCATGAGCCCTAGATTTTAGCCTTAGGTACCTTATAGATTTATTGTGTTGGATTTTTGGCCTTACCGTCCAAACTATAAGTTTTAGTAGCAGTTGAAATGAACCTGGGCCAAGGCATAAGTCTAATGTGTGTATAGGCCCAAGTTTATTTCAAAAACCCATGTTAGGTAAGAGGATGCCTACTTATAGTTAAACTTTAGGGATATAACCCCATTGTTTGTGAAGAAAGGACCATCCTAAACCATCCTTATTAGTGTGTCTAGTGTACCAAAACTTAGGATAGATTTTTACCCTACATCATACGAGAGAGTTGGAGGAACAAGGGGGCAAAGATTCGGCAATAGTGAAAGGTTTCGGTTTGGTTTTGGTTTTGATTTTTGTTTTGGCTTGTATATTTTAGTTTTGATATTGTAAATTTTGGTTTCAAAGGAAAGGGTAACGGTAAAGGTAAAATTATGCATTCATACTAGCATTCATGCATTGCATTTGTATATATAACATACCTGGTTAACCCTTAAACTCTATTTTGTAGCAAATAGAACACCAAAACACACCAAAGAGACTTTTGATTAGATCAGTTGGGTTAGAGAAGGGAAGAGACTAGTAAGGATTTTACCTGTACCAATTAAGATGGAAGATGCTATGACCATGTTTAAAAAAAATGCTTGATGAAACCTTAAACGTCAAAATGTCTGAGGTGGAAGAGAAAATTATGGTCAACCTTGGAAAGAGGCTCGAGGTAAGCCAATCAAGTGATATTAAGATAAAAAAGCTTGAGGAGGACACTGATAAGAAGAAAGGGTTTGATAATTTCTGGGATGAAGATGATTATCTTTAGAAAAATGATAAGATTAAGGTTGTCACTAATATGATAGAGAAGCTAAAAGTCAATTTCAAAAGGTATGCCGAATTTAACAGAATGGGGTTATTTGATGCTGATGATTTTAACATATTGGTAGAGGGGAACCTCCTTGTGAAGTTCATAATGCCTGATCTACTTAATTTCGATGGTATTGGTAACTCAAAAACCCATCTTAAGGCCTATTTAATTGTAATGAGAACTGCTGGTTTGTCCAGGGAAAAGATTACCCAGTTCTTTTCCATGTCAGCGGAAGAAATTGCATCCACATGGTATCATGGGTTAGAAATAACCAATGTTTTTATACCCGACTCAGTCTTTGAACCAGTGAAGGCAGAGGGTTAAGGGTTTAAGGTTCAACCGAGGTCGAATCGAGGTTTAACCAGTATATTATTAAATATATATTATAAAATTAATAATAATAATATATTATAATTGGTCCTTTTATATATTTTATAAATAATTATTAAAATAAGTTTAATTAAGTTTATATATGCAAATTTTTTAAAAAAATCATTTAAAATTTTAGTTAATAATATCAAATTATTTATAATAAAGAAATATTTAAAATTAAAATTTTATAAAAATAAATTTATTCAAATCAATGAAAAGTAAATATTAGTATACTAAAATTATATAACAAGTATTAAAAATTTTATATGCTTTACATTGTACATGAAAATAATTTAATAATTCAATTTAACATACTAATAAAATAAATTATTGGTACTATTAATTATTTAAATTACAAAAGTATGTGAAGCTAAAAACCCTTCATTTTTTTAAATTATTTTGTATTAATAAAATCTAATAAAAGAAATAATTTTATATTATAAATTATTGGATGAAATATATATTGTCATTGTAAAAGAATATCAAATATAACTTGTAGCTCACATGGCAACTATTACTCGAAAGATGCCTAGCTCATGTGTTCAAGTCTTTGGTGGTGCCTTTCATGTAAATTTTTTTTGGCTAAGAGTGAATGGCCAAATTGAATTGGAATACTTATTTCAATCTAGTTGGGTTTCTGGTTTGCCGTTAATCAGCCAACTCACATCTAGTTTGGTCCAAATAGGTTTTAGGGTTAAATCATATTAGACCAGGTTCCGATTCTTGGTTAATTTGGTTTGATCAGCTGATCTGGTTTGATTTTCATAATTATGGAAATAACCATGAAGAAAGATTGGGAGGAGATGTAGGAGGTTTGTGTAGCAGTACTCCTGTAACAAAATCCTAGACATCACTCTGAGGGATCTAGTGACTACCAAGCAAAAGCCAAATGAGACTTTCTCCAAGTACTTGATGAGGTGGAGAAAGAAAGCCATGAAAATGGCTAACAGGCTTACTGAAATAGACAAAGTGTGCTTAGTAAAAAAAAATTTGCAGCCTAGTTACTATGAGAAGCTCTGCTACTTCCCTTTGGCCACATTTAAGCATTTATATGACACTGGTGTGTTGGTAAAAGATGAGTTAAGCAATAAGTAGAAGAACAATTAGCCCAAAAGGGGAGGTTATCAGCTAGTTGGTATTGTGGCTAGGGAAAATAAGTTTATTGAGGTTCAGACTATGTCTCGTACCCCAAGGAGATTTTTCCAATTCAACCAACCCTTGTCTAAAGTTTTCAAGTGCCTTAAAGCTTGAAGCCTTCTGTAGTCCTTAGCACCTAGACCACCACCAAATTTATTCTTATTAACTTATGATATCAGCCAATATCACTAATTCCACAAAACCTATGATTATGACACCAATTGATGCTTTCGACTTAAGCATGAGATCTAAGACCTAATTAATGCAATAAAGATAGCCGACTCCGAAAATGACCAAACACCCATACTAACCCTATCCCTAACCATAATGTTCCACCTCTACCAGGTCTTTACATGCTTTCCACCACTCAAATTGTAACACCCTAGGCAAATCCCACATCGACAAAACACGGGAGAGATGCTGGATTTATAAGTTGATGGTTTGTAACCCCTATTGACGCGTTTTAAAACCGTGAGGGCTTCAGCCCAGAGCGGACAATATCACTAGTGGGCCGGGCCATTACATTTGTGGTATCAGAGCTGCTCCGCGTGCAACCTTGAACGATGGTGGGGCAAACCTCGGCGGACGCCGAGTCCCATAAGGGGGTGGATTGTAACACCTAGGCAAATCCACATCGACAAAACACGGGAGAGATCTTTGGATTTATAAGTTGATAGTTCCTAACCCCTATTGACGCGTTTTAAAACCGTGAGGGCTTCGGCCCAGAGCGGACAATATCACTAGTGGGCCGGGCCATTACATTTGAACCTGGCTTTGATACCACAAATGTAATGGCCCGGCCCACTAGTGATATTGTCCACTCTGGGCCGAAGCCCTCACGGTTTTAAAATGCGTCACTAGGGGTTACAAACCATCAACTTATATACCCAGCATCTCTCCCGTGTTTTGTCGATGTGGGATTTGCCTAGGGTGTTACACAAATAACCCTGACCAAATTATTCACCTTATCCAACCCATCCAAAAGCCTAATGAACCTTAGTTTGTAATGGTTGTTGACATTTGGGATAGTTTTAGCGATAATGAGGGTTCTTTACATGTTTGGAACAATTCTGATGGAGAGGAAAAGAAGAGGGTGAGTCACATGACTAGAAGTGGCAGATATTATCTTGATCTTCCCATGGAGAAGGATGATGGAAAGAGTAAGAATAAGGAGGTGGTAGAAAATGCGTAGAGGAAAAAAAGCCAAAACCTCTTACTTTATAAAAGAGGGAGCAATTACCTAGATAGATGATTAGGATCTGCCATATGTGGAAGAGCAAGAATAAAAAATCAGTGCCATTGATCATTGATCTAAAGACTGCATAAAAGCCAATCACCTTGTAACATCCCCACTGTATGTATTCTGTACGTTCTGTTGCTCCAGTGGCCAAAAAATAGTCCAAGCAAGTTAGGATGTCTGGAACTACACTTTGGTGCTAGTGAACAGACATATAATGATGAAATAAATAAAAAGAAAATACAAGAAAAATCAAAGAAAAATGGAAGAGAGAAAATGAAGCTAAGTTAAACGAGCCGGCACCTCACAGATGGCTGACCACACTAGGAAGGCCGTTGCCGACCCCAGGACCGCGGGGAACTCTCAGAATTTAATTTTAGGACATAAGTAAAGGTCTATTGAAATATAATTGACACTAGAATTATCAAAGAAAAATTAATAAATTAGTACAAAGAAAAACAAAAAATCGAGAAACAGACAAAAATCGGTGTTATCGAAAAATCAGGAATATAACCCGAAGTGGGGCATTTTGGTCATTTGACACCTAGAGTTGCCTTTTGACCTCAATTTCCATTAAAAATAAATGATATTACACTTAGGAAATGTCATGAAAAATTAAAATGGGATACAATATGTAAATAGTAAAAGAATTGAGCTAAATATGCAAATAATGAAACTTAGTATAATTAACCATTAAACTATTGTTAAGTGCTCCACTAATTCAGAAACTTGGACACCTATATAAGCCTTGGGACAGCTGAATCATCATCTTCAAACTTGCTCCATAAACCAGCCAAAACTCTAACCATTGAAAGAACTCCATAGCCGGCCATGGAAGGACCTCCATGCACTCCCATTCCAAGCCTCCTTTCCACTTATTTCCTTCATTAAAGCTTGCCTACTTACCTTGGGGAAGATATTAGCAATAAGAAAAACAAGATTTGGTGAAGTTTTGATAAGCTTCAAAAGTGGTAAGTGTCCAAAACGTCTCCCTTGCTTTAGTAAACCTTGTGTTTAGCTTGAGGTGAGTATTTTAGTGAAGAGAAATAAAGAGAATAGTGAGATATGTAATTGCCTATTTTCGACAGCTATGAATATTTGTTGTATTTGAGTTTTTCTTACCTCTAATAGATGGGAATTATGGTTGATTAACTCAAATGGAAGATGTAGTAAGTTAAAACCTAAGTATGTGCATGTTAGTGCTTGAATTAAGGGTTTGAAATGGGACCTTGATGCTTTGGCAAACTACCATGTTTGGCAGCCTATAATATCATGAATTTGCATGTGAATATGAAGTTTATTAATAAAATATGATAGTGTTAAATTGTGGACAGCATGTGTAATTGATATTGAAGTATGAGAATATTGAAGTGTATGTGTAATATTGATATGGAGATATGTTGAATTTTGGTAGAAGTGAATGTTGAACTTAATGGTGAACTGTGATCATTGAGCACTTCAATGTTCTGCCCAAAATTGTTTGCTGGAATTGTGTACAATATATATAGAAGTGCCATTGATTGAATATTGAAGTAATGAGGAGGAGAAGGAATTTCAAATTAGAAGTGTAAGTGTCTTGTGCAGGTTGTGTTGATGGCAGTACCTAAATTAGGTCATAAGTGCCAAACTGTGAACCCAATTGGTATGAGGCCAATGGAGGGTGAAAATAGACACCAAATAGGCCAACTTTCATGTGGAAATGTTGCCAAAATTTTGCCTAGAAACTGACCTTAAAAATAACCAAATCCGGAATGGCAACCTTGCAACCCAGATTTTTAACCATATGAACAGTAATCATTAGGATGTCCATAACTCACTCAAAACAAGTCCAATTGACCTGAAATTTTTAGCATGGATAGCTTAGACGTAGAGCTACAATTCTTATGAAGACACCAAAGCCCATAAATTGCCAAAACCAAGTCAAATAGCTTGCACAATTTCGTGTAGCAAAACTGCCAGAACTAAAAGTGACCTAAAATTGACTAATTTTTGCACTAAAGGTGCAATCTGTCCAGCTTTAGTAAATTGATCATATCTTGGTCTATACAAATCAGAATGACCTAAAATTTTGCCCCGAGTGCAATAAGACATAGAGCTACAATTTTGCTTCTTTGACCAGAAGCTAAAAACTAAGAGAAATAGGACTTTAAGTTAGACTAATCTAGCACACAAAAATTGAGAATTTGACATTTACATACAATGATGCTTGAAGCAATTTGGTAATGAATGCCAACTTGTAAGAATGGTAAATTGCACTATATTGGCAGCATATTGAATTACAACTTGTGACATGTTGATGCTAGAAACAACTTATCCATAGTACCTAAAAAGGTCAACATATGCATTGGCTTATTAATTACATAATAGCTAGCAAACTCTAAAAATTGAAGAATTAAACAATTAATTTATAATGTGCCCTAGTTTGGCCTAGTTGACTAGTTTGGATAGGTTGGCATGCCAATAGGATTCTGACAGTTGTTCTATAAATGGCTTTATGCCATGCTGTGTTTTTACGACATATTATGCCACACTGTGACTTTAATAGCCTACGACTATATATATTGTGTTATTATACTTGGCTTATCGCCAAATTGACTATATGGCTTTTTAGCCACACTATTTTCACACCGGGAGGCACTTTGTGATCGATGGTGTGATGGCCCAAGGTACTAGGTACCCAGTGCTAGTATATCCGTTTATCCAGTCTGGTCAGTATATAGGCTATACGGGCAGTTAATTCAAGTACTATTAAATTCAAATAGCTAAATTCAGTCTTCTGACATACAGCACTTCCAAAATTAGCAAATATTGAAATGTTAGCAAATAAAGGTAGAATCAACAATTGTAAAGAATACCGATGTCATAAATTCGTTTACTTTATTTTAGTATATATTTCTTTATATTTGACACTACTAAGCAAAATTGCTTAGCGCGTTGCTTTTGTAACGCGTAGGTATTCAAGACATAGTTGGGGAGCCCACCAGACCTACAACCAGGTGAGACATCAGATCTGCACAGGCGTCCAGAGTCATCTTCACTACACTGCATACATTGTAGGACTTAGGATCTCATGTAATGACTATCAGTTGTATTTTGATATTTTGTCATGTAATATGTATAGATATCATAAAACTTCAAAGTTTGTAATAATTTGCATATATTAAACTCCTATGGATAGTGTTTTGATGAATGTAAAATATGATGGACTGTATTTTGAAATTATGAAATTGTGAGACTGAAAAATTAGTCAAATGGTTGATATTATCATATTGAACTGTTTTTAACAGGTTTAGAAGGACAGTTTGTCCAAAATACAAACGGCACCTTGCCGGATTTTTATTACCATTTTTGAAACACTGATTTTATTAAAGTATGAAAATAGAACTAGTATGTTATGAATATCACATAAAGACTTCTTAAATCAAATTGAGTTCAAAAAATGAGATAATCACATACTAGGTGCTCCGGCACGCCGTGTAGTATGCCTTGCTCGGCTATACTGTAGAGGGGTGAGGGGTGTTACATTTAGTAGTATCAAAGCACAGTTTAGGCGTTTCTGGATCTAGATAGTTTGCATATCATGCATTGCATTGTAAGTGTTAAGATGACTCTAATGCAGATCTTTTGATTTGTTATTTTGATCAGAATATGGACTCCACATCACAGAGAGTGGTCGATGAGGAAGTGGAAAGTCATGCTCCATCTATGACTAAACCAGGAGACAGGAGGGAACCTGCTCCACTAGTACTAGGTGCACCAGCCACATTTCAGCAAATGGCTAAGTTCTTTAGACAGATGATAAGAGTTATGCCATCACCACCAACTCCATATAAAAAATCTAATATGGAGAGACTCAGGAAGTTTGGAGCAGTGGATTTTCTAGGCAAAAGGGAAGATGATTCTGTCACAGCTGAAAACTGGTTGGACAAAAGTGGAAGAGTCTTAAAACAACTTCATTGTACTTCAGAGCAGAATTTGGAAGGTATTGTATCACTACTGCAAGATGATGTATACCAATGGTGGGATACAGTAACTAATGAGGTGCCACCAGAATAGATAACTTGGGATTTCTTTCTTAATGAGTTTAGAAAGAAGTATGTGGGCAGTGTATATCTGGAAGAGAAGAGAAGGGAGTTTATTACCCTAAAGTAGAGACAACTGACAGTGGCTGAATATGAAAGAGAATTTGTCAGACTGAGCCACTATGGGCAGGAAATAGTCCCTAATGAGGCCGAGAGATGCAAGAGATTTAAGGAAGGACTCAATGATAACATTAAAGTAATGATTACAGCCTTGGGGATTAGAGAGTTTGACAAATTAGTGGGAGCCGCACTGAAGGTTTAAAAAGTTAGAATGAATGAATAGAACAGAAGGGATAGACAGCAGGAAAGAGGTCAGAGTCAGACCAGTACATCTTCTGCCCCTAGTAAGAAATTTAAAGGTTCGCCTACTCAGAGTTTTAGTAGAGTACCAAGTCAGGGTCAGTCACAGGGGCCCAAATCTCAGTTTGCACCAAAGAGAGGCTAGTCCACACCTTCAATGGCTAGCTCTCCAGGGACAGGATTTAGGGGACCAGCCCCAACAGTATCTGTTGCTTGCCCACATTGCCAAAAATGGCATAAGGTTGAATGTTGAAGGATGATAGGTGTTTGTTTATGGTGTGGGTCTACAGACCACCTAGTCCAAGATTGTCCTCGCAGAACTGCTACGTCCACTCCTGTATCAACTGTTAGCCCTGCCCCTCCAGCTCCAAGGGGTAGAAAACCGGGTAAGGCTGAGGCAGCTAGTACTTCACAGAAACCTGTGTCAAAGTCTATGGAGAGAGCAAAAGGCAAAAAACTAGCTAGAGCCTATGCTATAAGGGCATAAGAGGAACAGGATGCTCCAGATGTCATCAAGGGTACGTTCCTCCTTTATAATACTTCTATGCATTCATTAGTGGATCCTGGATCTACTCATTCATATATTTGTATCAAGCTGCCCATAGAAAAGCGAATACCAGTAGAGGAAAGTGACCAAGACATCCTGGTCACAAATCCGCTAGGCCATAGTGTGGTAGTAAATAAGGCGTATAAGGACTGTCCATTAAAGATTCAAGGGAAAGAGTTCTCAGTAGACTTAATTGAACTGCCTTTCCATGAGTTTGATGTGATTTTGGGAATGGACTGGTTATCCCATCATCAGGCAATAGTAGATTGTAAATTGAAGAGAATCTCTCTAAAAACTGCTGAGAATGAAGAAATAATAGTTGTGGGTGAAAGGACAGATTTCTTATCCAATGTCATCTCAGCTACAGTTGCAAGGAGATGGTTGAGAAAAAGGTGTGAAGCCTATCTGGCACACGTGGTTGACACTAGGCAGGGTAAACTTAACTTGTCTGACATACCCATAGTAAGGGATTTCTCTGAGGTATTTCCTGAGGAATTGCCTAGTTTGCCACTAGAAAGGGAAGTTGAATTTGCTATTGAGATTATGCCGAGTACAGCTTTGATTTCAATTACTCCGTATAGGATGGCACCTGCTGAATTGAAAGAGTTAAAAATCTACCTGCAAGAATTACTAGACAAGGGGTTCATACGCCCCAATGTGTCACCATGGGGAGCTCCAGTATTGTTTGTTAAGAAGAAAGATGGGACACTGAGGTTATGTGTTGACTACCGGCAGTTAAACAGAGTAACATTGAAGAACAAGTATCCGTTGCCTAGAATTGACGATCTATTTGATCAGTTGAAGGGATTCGGTGTATTTTCTAAGATTAATCTCATATCAAGGTATCATCAGCTAAGGGTTAAGGATGCAGATGTGCCTAAGACTGCATTTAGAACCCAGTATGGGCATTATGAATTCCTGGTGATACCATTTGGGTTAACAAACGCTCTAGCAGCATTCATGGACCTTATGAACCGTATCTTCCATCCATACTTAGATCGGTTCATAGTGGTCTTCATTGATGACATCCTGGTGTATTCCAAGGATAAAGCAGAACATGATGAGCATTTGAGAATTGTTCTGCAGACTCTAAAAGAAAAGAAACTGTATGCTAAATTGTCCAAGTGTGAGTTCTGGTTGAATGAGATTGCATTCCTTGGATATGAAATATCAGCTGAAGGGATTAGAGTGGATCCTAAGAAAATTGAAGCAGTGATATGGAAGCCTCCCAGAAATACAACTGAGATTAGAAGTTTCTTGGAGTTAGTTAGATATTATAGAAGATTTGCAAAGGGATTTTGTAACACCTCTATGTTCAGTAGTGCGTTCTACTGTTCCGGTGACCAGTGTCAGTCTAGACAGCTATAATGCCTAGAACTACATTTAAATGTTAGTGAGGAGACATAAAATAATGAAATACAAGAAAAGAAAATACAAGAAAAACAAAGAAAAAAATAATAGCAATGAAATGTAACCAAGTTAAACGAGCCGAGAACCTTAGCGATGGGTGACCGCACTGGGAAGTTGCGGCATGGACCGTTGACTAACCCTGGACCGTGGGGAACCCTAGAAAATATTTTTAAGACTTAAATGAACATCTATTGAAGTATAAATGTCATTAGAAATATCAAAGAAAAATTAATTAATTAGTACAAAGAAAAATGAGAAATCGAGAAAACGACAAAACTCGGTGTTATCGAAAAATCGAGAATACAACCCGAATAGGGGCATTGTGGTCATTTGACACATAGAGTTGACTTATGACCTAAATGTCCATGAAAAATAAGTAGTATTAAATTTTGGGAACCCCATGAAAAAGGAAAGTAAATATGTAATGAAATTTAGGAAAAATGTGGGGGAGTAATTTGAATTATGAAAACTTTGGAATTTTAAATACTTAATATAAGTTAGTGGGACACTAAGTGAGACCATATAAGCATATGTGGACAAATGTGGACAGCCATTCATCACCTTCATCTCCTTCATCCTTCATTCCCAAATTCCAAATTCTCTCCCAAACTCCATTGCCGTCCCACATTTGACCTTCCATTTCCCATGATCAAGCCATGATCCTTTCAATACACCCTTCACTAAAGTTATTCTCCACACCATGGGAAGCATGTAGAAAGCAAGAAAGAAAGGTTTTGGTTAAGATTTGGTCAAGCTTCAAAGGTGATAAGTGTGTATTTTCCATTCTTGCTTCCTTAAACTTTGAGAGGATGTTGTGGGTAGTTAACTTATGGAAGAATTTTTAAAGTTTGATGTTTTAATGGTGGTACACCATTTTGGCAGCCATGAGAACTCACCATGAACAGCTTGTCCTTGCATGTAAATGGTTGTTAAGATGTTGATGTAAGTGTTTATGTGTATAGAAATGATTTAGACAATGTGTACTAAGTGTATGTGTGATAGTGCACTTGGTTTTGGAAGCTTGGAAGCTATTTGAAGGAGATGTGCAAATCGGCAACTTTAAAGTGTAGTTTAAAATGTGTTGTTTCATGGTTTGGTTTATTGAATTATGTTGTTATTGATGGCAGCATGTATATGTGTATAATGGTTTGGAATTGGGTATGTAAATGGGGTATGTTCATGTGGTTAAATGGTATAATTGGACTTTGGAAAATTTTGTGTTATAGTGTGCATATTGAGAATGGTTCCAAGCTGTCCAAAATGACCAAAATGTGTTGTTAAATGTGTTAATGGTAAGGTACAATCCAGAATTGGCATGAAGGAAGTAATTTGATAAGTGTTGAATATGTAATTGGTAAGTGATGAGGAGTGTGTAGTAGGATAGTGTATATTTTAGCTTAGAACCTTAAGTGTGTGACTCCAATTGGTATGAGACCAATTGAAGATGAAACTAGGTACAAAATGTACCAACTTTCATTGAGGAAGCTTACCTAAATTCTGCCTAGAAGGTGACTTGAAAAATGACCAAATCCGGATTAGTGACTTGAAAGCCTGAAAATTGACCATTTGAGCAGCAGTTAGTGTTTTGACCATAACTTGCTCAAAACAGGTCCAAATGACCTGAAATTTTTACCATGAATAGACATAGATCTACAATTCTTATGAAGACACCAAAGCCCAGAAATGGCCAAAACCAAGCCAAATAGCTTGAACAAGTTTAGGTACCAAAACTGGCCGAACCAAAAGTTACCTAAAAATGACCTAAACCTACCATTTTGGTGCATTCTGTCCAGCATTGGTAAATTGGCCATAACTTGGTCTACACAACTTAGAATGACCTGAAATTTTGCTCCGTGTGCAATAAGACATAGACCTACAAGTTTGTAGTTTGGATCGGAACTCGAAAACCGAGGGAACTAGGTCATCCGGCTAGGTCAAAATAGTACACTGAAATCTGGTAAATTGCAATAAAATGCAATACACTTGGAAATAAAATTGGTAACATATACCAACACTTAAGGGCTATAAAATGTGACATATTGGTAACATTAGAATTGACTCACTTAAAGTGCATCAAGGGTCAATATTATAGGTTGACTAATGAAATGAATTGAAGGAAATAGTGCCAAGAAAATTTAAATAATGGGTTTTATTGTTAGAAACGAATTCATTGAGTACTAAAATACTTTAAATTGTGTGTTTCATTTGAAAAGGATATTGAGAAGCATAAGGAACATTGAGTCAAGGCCTAGAGGCGACTCAAACCAGGTTTGTGCGCAATAATTTTGATTTCTCATTTTCTACTTCAAAATTTAATTGAACATTATAGTTTTAAATTGTGTCTGTGCACAATACTTTTTATATTCACTGCTTTTACCAGAAAATTTATTTGGAGAAATGAGTTATGAATAATTTTTTATTGTTTTGGCTTTAGAGAATCTTAATTGGAAATTATTATGATGCCTACTTTGCAAATGGAAATTTCGAGATAAAATATGATTTGTGGTTTGTATGAAATATTTAAATATTGTGATTTGAAATTGTTTTGATTCACACTTGGCATGACAATATTACTATGTTCCTCCTCCATTTATGGGGTGAGTGTGATTATATTCCTCCCTCTTTGACTGGCCTGTCTAAGGTGAGTGTGGATGAGTGCTCATTATCTAGCTAGCTTCCTCCCTCATTGATTTCGATTATTTGGGTGAGTGTGCCTTGTCGTGATGTACATACAGCATGTTCGGAAAAATTTGTGTCATAGCCTAAATTGTGTTATTGATTGGCAAAACTGTGTTACTCAGTTATTTGATCAAATTGTGTTATTGATTGGCAACACTGTGTTATTCAATTGTTTGATCAAATTTGTGTTATATGAGCTTTGAAAAAATTGTGAATTGTTTGGATTGTAAATTGTCAATAAAAGTTTTATATATCGCATTTTAAATTGTTATTGTGCACCACTGAGTAAATTTTACTCAGCGATAGTTTTCCATTGCTGTCAGCACATTTTCTGCCAGTTAGAATTGACTACTCACTGGAAAAGCTAGCAGAATTATACATCAGTGAGATAGTTAGACTACATGGAATTCCACTTTCCATTATATCTGATAGAGACCTGAGATTTATATCTAGATTTTGGAAGAAATTACAAGAATCCTTGGGCACACAACTCCATTTTAGTATGGCTTTTCATCCTCAGACAAATGGACAGTCAGAAAGAATAATCTAGGTAAAAATTTGAAACTCATTGAGTTATTGCAAACAATAAGCTGATAATAATGACAGTAATAACTCAATATTTGTGATAGGTCCTCGAGGATATGCTGAGAAGTTATGTTATTGAGTTTGAGGAAAGTTGGGACAGATACCTTCCACTGGTAGAATTTGCATACAACAATAGCTATCAAGTTAGCATACAAATGGCACCCTATGAAGCACTGTATGGAAGAAAATGCAGAACATGTTGGACTGAATTGGATGAAGATAAGCTAGCGGGGCCAGACCTGATAAAACAGACAGAGGAAAAGGTGAAACTGATAAAGGCTAATTTGAAAGTTGCCTCAGACCAACAAAAATCTTATGCTGACTTGAGGAGAAAGGACATTGAGTATGAAGTTGGTGAGAAGGTATTTCTCAAAGTATCACTGTGGAAGAAAGTGTTAGGATTCGGGAAAAAGGGAAAATTAAGCCCTAGGTTCATTGGCCCATATGAAGTTATTGAAAGTGTGAGACCAGTAGCCTACAGATTAGCCTTACCACCTGAGCTGGAAATGATACATAATGTGTTCCATGTCTCAATGCTCAGAAGATACAAATCAGATCCTTCACATGTCATCTCAGTAGAAGAAATTGTACAACCTGACCTGACATATGAAGAAGAACCGATTAAAATCTTGGCACGAGAGGTAAAAGAGCTCAGAAACAAGACAATTCCACTAGTGAAAATCCTATGGAGGCACCACAACACGGAAGAGGAAACATGGGAGAGCGAGGAGACAATGAGGCAACAGTTCCCTCAGCTCTTCACATCAGGTAAATTTCCAGTCCAGGCAAGTCAGGATGTTTGGAACTACACTTTGGTGATAGTGAACAAACATATAATGATGAAATAAATAAAAAGAAAATACAAGAAAAATCAAAGAAAAATGAAAGAGAGAAAATGTAGCTAAGTTAAACGAGCCGGCACCGCAGCGATGGGTGACCACACTGGGAAGGCCGTTGCCAACCCCAGGACCACGGGGAACCCTCAGAATTTAATTTCGGGACGTAAGTAAAGGTCTATTGAAATATAATTGACACTAGAATTATCAAAGAAAAATTAATAAATTAGTACAAAGAAAAATGAAAAATCGAGATTCGGTGTTACCAAAAAATCAAGAATATAACCCGAAGTGGGGCATTTTGATCATTTGACACCTAGAGTTGCCTTTTGACCTCAATTTCCATTAAAAATAAATGATATTGCACTTAGGAAATGTCATGAAAAATTAAAATGGGATACAATATGTAAATAGTAAAAGAATTGAGCTAAATGTGCAAATAATGGAATTTAGTATAATTAACCATTAAACTATTGTTAAGTGCTCCACTAATTCAGAAACTTGGACACCTATATAAGCCTTGGGACAGCTGAATCATCATCTTCAACCTTGCTCCATAAACCAGTCGAAACTCTCACCATTGAAAGAACTCCATAGCCGGCCATGGAAGGACCTCCATGCACTCCCATTCCAAGCTAGGATTTCACTTGTTTCCTTCATTAAAGCTTGCCTACTTACCTTGTGAAAGATATTGGCAATAAGAAAAATAAGATTTGGTGAAGTTTTGATAAGCTTCAAAAGTGGTAAGTGTCCAAAACCTCTCCCTTGCTTTAGTAAACCTTGTGTTTAGGTTGAGGTGAGTATTTTGGTGAAGAGAAATGAAGAGAATAGTGAGATATGTAGTTGTCCATTTTCGGAAGCCATGAATATTTGTTGTATTTGAGTTTTTCTTACCTCTAATGGATGGGAATTATGGTTGATTAACTCAAATGGAAGATGTAGTAAGTTAAAACCTAAGTATGTGCATGTTAGTGCTTGAATTAAGGGTTTGAAATGGGACCTTGATGCTTTGGAAAACTGCCATGTTTGGCAGCCTATAATATCATGAATTTGTGTGTGAATATGAAGTTTATTAATGAAATATGATAGTGTTAAATTATGGGCAGCATGTGTAATTGATATTGAAGTATGAGAATATTGAAGTGTATGTGTAATATTGATATGGAGATATGTTGAATTTTGGTGGAAGTGAATGTTGAACTTAATGGTGAATTGTGTTCATTGAGCACTTGAATGTTCTGCCCAAAATTATTTGCTGGAATTGTGTACAATATATATATAGAAGTGCCATTGAATGAATATTGAAGTAATAAGGAGGAGAAGGAATGTCAAATTGGAAGTGTAAGTGTCTTGTGCAGGTTATGCATTAATGGCAGTACCTAAATTAGGTCATAAGTGCCAAACTGTGAACCCAATTGGTATGAGGCCAATGGAGAGTGAAAATAGACACCAAATAGGCCAACTTTCATGTAGAAATGTTGCCAAAATTTTGCCAAGAAACTAACCTTAAAAATGACCAAATCCGGAATGGCAACCTTGCAACCCAGATTTTTGACCATATGAACAGTAATCATTAGGATGTCCATAACTCACTCAAAACAGGTCTAATTGACCTGAAATTTTTAGCATGGATAGCTTAAACATAGAGATACAATTCTTATGAAGACACCAAAGCCCAAAAATGGCCAAAACCAAGTAAAATAGCTTATACAAGTTCGGGTAGCAAAACTGCTAGAACTAAAAGTGACCTAAAATTGACCAATTTTTGTACTAAAGGTACAATATGTCCAGCTTTAGTAAATTGACCATATCTTGGTCTATACAACTCAGAATGACCTGAAATTTTTCCCCAAGTGCAATAAGACATAGAGCTACAATTTTTATTCTTTGACCAGAAGCTAAAAACCAAGAGAAATAGGACTTTAAGCTAGACCAATCTAGCACACAAAAATTGAGAATTTGACATTTACATACAATGATGCTTGAAGCAATTTGGCAATGAATGCCAACTTGTAAGAATGGTAAATTTCACTATATTGGCACCATATTGAATTACAACTTGTGACATGTTGATGCTGGAAACAACTTATCCATAGTACCTAAAAAGGTCAACATATGCATTAACTTATGAATTACATAATAGCTAGTAAACTCTAAAAATTGAAGAATTAAACAATTAATTTATAATGTGCCCTAGTTTGGCCTAGTTGACTAGTTTGGATAGGTTGGCATGCCAATAGGATTCTGACAGCTGTTCTGTAAATGGCTCTATGCCATACTATATTTTTACGGCATATTATGCCGCACTGTGACTTTGTGATCGATGGTGTGATGGCCCAAGGTACTAGGTACCCAGTGCTAGTATATCCGTTTATCTAGTGTGGTCAATATATAGGCTATACGGGCAGTTAATTCAAGTACTATTAAATTCAAATAGCTAAATTCAGTCTTCTGACATACAGCACTACCAAAATTAGCAAATATTGAAATGTTAGCAAATAAAGGTAGAATCAACAATTGTAAAGAATACCGATGTCATAAATTCATTTACTTTATTTTAGTATATATTTCTTTATATTTGGCACCACTAAGCAAAATTGCTTAGCGCGTTGCTTTTGTAACGCGTAGGTATTAGAGACGCAACTGGGGAGCCCAGCAGACCTACGACCGAGTAAGACATCAGATCTGCACAGGAGTCTAGAGTCATCTTCACTACACTACATACATGGTAGGACTTAGGATCTTGTGTAATGACTATCAGTTGTATTTTGACATTTTGTCATGTAATATATATAGATATCATAAAACTTTAAAGTTTGTAATAATTTGTATATATTAAACTCCTATGGATAGTGTTTTGATGAATGTAAAATATGATGGACTGTATTTTGAAATTCTGGAATTGTGAAACTGAAAAATTAGTCAGATGGTTGATATTATCATATTGAACTATTTTTAACAGGTTTAGAAGGATAGTTTGTCTGAAATGCAGACGGCATCTTGCTGGATTTTTATTACCATTTTTGAAACACTGATTTTATTAAAGTATGAAAATAGAACCAGTATGTTTTGAATGTCACATAAAGACTTCTTAAATCAAATTGAGTTCAGAAAATGAGATAATCACAGACTAGGTGCTCCGACACGCCGTGCAGCACGCCGTGCTCGGCTACACTGTAGACGAGTGAGGGGTGTTACACACCTGGACCTATACCACTAAGTTTGAGTCTGTCTTTTTTAATGACCATAATGTTGGTATTTTAGTTTCTAATGTACTTGATGCCGATTTTGAGGCAAGGATCAATATTATGACTAGCCATTTTGCTTACTTGTTTGATTTTATCCTTATGGACATACACATAGCATTCATAACCATTTAGAATTAATTTCTACTAATTCATTAATATAGATCTCTATTAATTTAGGTACACTAAGAAACCCTAAAGAAATAAAGATAGCTGAAGATTTAATAAAAAAAAAAAGGAATAGATTTATAACTTTATTGACAAAGTGCCAAGAAGTGTTTACCTGGTCTTATAAGGATATGCCTGAGATTGACCTGGATATAGGAAGAAAAGATAGTTCAAGAGGCAAAAAAGCTCATTGAAGTTGATTTCATTGAAGTAATTGAATATCTGGAGTGGTTAGCTAACATTGTACCAGTTCCAAAAAAAGATGGACGGGTCTGAATGTGTATGGATTACTGAGATTTGTGTAAGGCCACCCCAAAGGATGATTTTCCATTACCCATATCGATGTGTTTATTAACAGTGCTGCTTGCATGGCTACATATTCCTTCATGGATGGTTTCTTAGGCTACAATCATATTTTTATGGATTTCATAGACAAGGTAAAGTTAGCCTTTATCACAGAATAGGGAACGTACTATTACAAGGTCATGTCTCTTAGATTTAAAAATGCCAGTGTAGACACTTTGGGGCATTAGAAAAATTCTTCCAAAGGATTATCAAATACAAGTTAAGGCTTATTCCTAGCAAATACGTTTTTAGGGTTACATCCGTAAAGCTTTTGGGACATGTGATTAGTAAAAGAGGGATTGAGGTTGATCCAGATAATGTGAGAATGATTCAAGAAATGCTAGCCCCAAAGATAGAAAAGGAAGTTAGAGGATTCCTAGGGAAATTGTTGTACATCAGTAGGTTCACAACTAGACTCATAACTATTTGTGAAACAATTTTTATGTTTTTAAGAAATAATCAACTCGTGGTGTTGAATGAGTAGTGCTAAGAGGCATTTGAAACGATAAAGTAATAATTGAGCAATCTGCTAGTCCTATCACCACCCATTCCCAAGATTCCTCTAATCCTTCACTTGTTAGTTGAAGATATAGCCTTTGAGGCAATGCTAGCATAAGAAGTTAAAAGCCTAGAGAGAGCCATCTACTACATCAGTAAGAAACTTCTTACTTATGAAGAAAACTATTCATTGATAGAAAAGACATTTCTAACCATTTTGTGGGCAATTAGAAAACTAAGGTACTATTTTTAATCCCATCAAGTTGTGGTTATGTCTCAAATGGATCCTTTGAAATATTTGTTTAAGGCGCTAGCCTTAGTCAAAAAATTGGCTAAATGGTTTATCCTAATGTGTGAATTTGATTGTGTGTATAAGACTTAGAAGACCATTAAAGGGCATGTGGTGGCCAAGTTTCTTTCTAAAAAATTTGATTGATGAGAATGAAGAAGTTAAAGCAACTTTCCTAGATAAGAATCTTGAACTAATGGAAGTGTAGGGATGGAAGATGTCTTTTGATGGTGCTGCAAATAAAAACAGAGCTGGTGTAGGAGTAATCTTGGCAGCACTAAATGGAGAACAGTTTCTAATGTCAAAAAGGTTGTGCTTTCCAATCACTAACAATGTGGCATAATATGAGACCTGCATCTATGGCCTAGAAGCATTAATAGCTGTTGAGGCTAAGAAAGTAAAGATAATTGGAGAATTGATGCTAGTGGTCTCTCATATTAAAGGCGTATAGGAATTGATGGAAGAAAAATTAAAGCCATATTTAGAGTATTTAAAGAAAATATTAGCTAATTTTGGTGAGGTGACCATGAAGCACATACCTCGAGCTCAGAATCATATAGTTGACTCCTTAGCTATACTGGCATTGCTATGAGAAAAGGGTGATCAAAAGTTAAGCCAGCTGGTTATTCTAAGGAGAAGCAAGATTCTGTGTTATTAACGATTAGTATTAACACATTTAGACCTAGAGAATGAAGGAAAATGGTATGAAGACATAAAGAGGTACCTAGAAGTAAGGGAACACCCATAATTAGCCAACAAAAAAGATAGAGCTACAATTCATAGATTAGCCACTCAGTTTACTCTAGCTAGGAGGCAACTCTAAAAAGGTTCTTTGAAGGACTCTTACTCTTGTGTGTGATAAAAAAAAAAAAAAAAGCTGAGCAAATAATGGAAGAAGTATATGCAGGAATGTATGGTCCTCACATAAATGGAAGGGTTTTGGATAGGAAAATTTTAAGGTTGGGACTAGTCTATCATTGAGATTGATTGTGCCAGGTTTTTTAAAAAATGCCATGAATGTCAGATCTATGGAAACTTGAACCATCTACTGCCAAGTGAGCTCTACAGTATGACTTTACTGTGGCTATTTTTGGTTTGGGGCATAGACATCTTTAGGAAGATTTATCCTATAGCTTCTAATGGCTATAAATTTATAATTGTGGCGATCGACTACTTTACTAAATGGGTTGAGGCTAAATCATGCAAAGTGGGTGCTAAGCAGATGAGTAAGTTGGTAGAAAAATATAATCTATCGATTTAGAGTACCTCACGAGATAGTCTTACTTATATGGCACTCAATTTAAGGGTGATTTTTTAAAGTTAATTAAAGAGTTCAAAGTCAAGCATCATAAGTCATCACCATAAGCAGTTGAATTAGCCAATAATAATGTGAAGACTATTTTGAGAAAAATGGTCGAAACATAAGGATTGGCCTGAGAAACTTACTTATACTCTTTAGGGTTGTCACACTACTACAAGAACATCCACGATGGCAACCCCATTCTTTTTATTATATGGAACTGAAGTAGTACTACCCATTGAGTTAGAAGTTGAATCCTTAAGAGTGATGCTTGAAGCCAAAGTCCTAGAAAATATGTGGGCTCAGAAAAGATGTGAAGAATTGGGCTTAATTGATGAAAAGAAAATGAGGACCTTGTATTACATACAGGCCTATCCGAGAAAGAAAAGCTCAAGCTTCAATCAGAGAAAGAAAAGCCTGAGCCTTAAATAAAAAGGTTAAGTCAAGAAAGATTAAAGAATGTGATATAGTTTTGAAATAGGCCCGGCCCATTCCTTTTGATCTAAGAGGAAAATTCAAGCCAAACTGTGATGGGCCATTTATTTTAAAGAAGATCTTGGCAAGAGGTGATGTGAGAATATCAAATCTAGATGGAAATGAGTTCCAAGAACCGATTAACCTTGACAAGCTTAAAAGATACTATTTATGAAATAGGCCCGCTAGGATGAAAACCCGCAAAGGGTGGTCTAACCAAAAGTTAGGGTCAAAAAAAAAGAAAAAAAAAGAAAAATAATAAAAAATAAAAGAGAGAGAAGACAAGAAAATAATAAATGCTAGGCTGAAAGAAAATGAGTGAAGATATGGATGAAAAACCTGAAAAAGCCATTCAGTAGGCTATAAAGTTTATATCTGACTTTGAAAGGTTAGAAATTTGGCAAAACTAAATATAAAAGGGGTAATAGTGTACCCAAATTAATAAAGAAGGTTTTTATTGCATGAAAAGAAATTGATTTTATTTATAATTACAAATACTTGTGTCTAGAAGGATACATCAAATAGCTAAGTAGTAGGACTGCATGTTTCAATGCAATGTGAGTTTTCTTATCATGATAGATTAATCAATGATGAATTCCTTAACAATAATTTGAGTTAGAGAAAAAGAGCTAAATCAAAAACCTAGAAAGGCAATTTAGGCAAAAATAAAGCTTGCTAAGTGGAAAGCCTAAAAAGATAGCTTAGGCAAAAATTAGAGCAAGCCCATTGAAATAAAAACTGAAAAGGGCATTTCAAGAAAAAATTAGGGCACAAAGAAGGAAACACACAAGAGGAATAAGCTTAAACGTGGTTTTAAAATGACAAGCCTTAATAAGAAGAAAAAGGGTCTTTAAAGAAAAATTAAAGAAAATTTTATTTTGACCTAGAGTTAGTCTCTTAGTGTGTATATATATATATATATATATTTTTTTTTAAGTTTTGAAAGATTTTTATCTTCCTAGTGAGTTTTCCACAATACCACCATTAAAGCTTTGAAAACTTTAGAAAAATCCGCAGTGATAATCATTTCCATTGAAATTTTCAAAGATATTCCCCAATGAAAATAAGCATACATACATGAAGAATAGAAAGCACATTAATCATAGGCAATTTTGAGATCCAATTATCTCAATTTTCAAATCAAAGAACAATTTTCTTTTTGTAAGTCCTTAGACTTTGTTTAGAGTGTACGACATAGTTTTATAAGGTCTAGAAGATCATGCATCAACATACTTTGTTTAGGTGGGTAACGCGTAGAAGATCATGCATCATCACAGTTTTCAAGTGTCAAATTATATGTGGGTTTGATTCCTTTTCAAAAAAGGGATATATAGGTAGTTTAGGACCACAGTCCTAAATATGAATCCACAAATTTTTAAATCACACAGTTATCACTATTGTGGGACTATAGCTACTCCTATAACACAGATGGTATTGATAGAGCAAGATACACTCAAAATTTCAAATCATACAGTTGTCACTATTGTGGGTCCATAGCTAGTCCCATGAAACAGAGGCTATTGACAGAGCCAGATACACTTAAAATTTCAAATCATAGTTGTTACTACTGTGGGACGATAACTAGTCCCATGACACAGAAGGTATTGACAAAGTAAGATGCACTTGAAATTTCAATTCACACAATTATCACTGTTGTGGGACTATAGCTAGTCCCATGACACAAAGAGTATCAAAAAAGTAAGATGCACTCGATTTTCATTATTGTAAGACTGTAGATAGTCTCATAACTCAAATTCCTAAACTTAACTCAGGCAGAAGGTATATCAACAGAGAAAGTTATACTAAATCTTCATACTTGATATCGTGCTTGCTTTCAAACATTTTTCAAAAATTATGTCATCACTTTGATGAAATTTGAGCAATGCCTTAACATTGATTTCAAATCTCGCCAAAGTGGGGGCCAAACTGTAAACCCCTATTTGTGTGACCTTCTAGGCATGTGTATTAAGGTCGTGAAGAACTCGATAATAAAAAATTATATAACTGTGAGACTCAGGCAGAGGGTATATCAACAGAGAAAGTTATACTAAATCTTCATACTTGATATCGTGCTTACTTTCAAACATTTTTCAAAAATTATGTCATCACTTTGATGAAATTTGAGCAATGCCTTAACATTGATTTCAAATCTCGCCAAAGTGGGGGCCAAACTGTAAACCCCTATTTGTGTGACCTTCTAGGCATGTGTATTAAGGTCGTGAAGAACTCGATAATAAAAAATTATATAACTGTGAGATATATTTAGAGGCATTAAAAGTGGACAATCATATGTATGATATGTTTCTTAGAGAAAATAATTTTGAAGGGTAAACAATGATTAATTAAATTTAAATAAAGTTTGTTTTTATTAAATTTAATTCTGGGAATTTATTAAAAAAAATAAACCAAACTAAGTTTAATTGGGCTCTGTGGGTCCAATGAGGCCTAGAGAGGAACTTTGATTAAATAAACAAAAGCCCACCATTCTTTTTATTTTATTAAAGGAAAATAAAAATTAAATGGGAAGATTTTCTCTTTAAGACTCCTAATACCTTCTTATTTTGGGATTATATAAACTTTCTACATGATTTTTTTTATGTAAACGCTATAAATACCGCACAGAAGAAGAAGAGAAGATAATACTCACCTGTCCATAAGAAAAGAGGAATAGACTGACCTGAACCCAAAAAGAAGAGACTCTCTCTCATCCTCCTCTCCTCCTTTCTCTCTTTCCTTTTGTTTCTTGGTTCTTACTTACTTCAAGAAAGTATTCAAGATGTAGTTAAAGGTGAGAGTTACTAAGTGATAGATTGTTGAAATATGGGGTGACAGAATTCAAGGGTACAGTAGACCTTCTAGAGGCAGAGCTGTGGCTGGAGAGAAAGGACTAAGTGTTCAAGAAACTGCACTACCTGGATGAATTGAAGTTTGAATATTCAATGTCTTTGCTGTAAGGGGATGCATATGACTAGTGGAAGACCATCCCCCACAGCTTGGTGGAACCACCAGTATTGACCTGGGACGACTTCATTAGAGAGTTCAGACAAAAATATGTCCCAGATGCATATGTGGATCAGAAATTGCAAGAATTTTTAAGTTTGAAACAAGACAATAGATCAGTGGCAGAGTATGAGAGGGAGTTCTCTCGCATAAGCCACTATGCTGGGAGTCTCCTATCTACCAACAGAGAAAGGTGCAAGAGGTTTGAAACCTGCTTGAATCCTAGTTTAAGAGTACAAGTGGTCGGCTTTAAATACAGTAACTTCTCTGAACTCATGTCTCAAGCACTGGAAGTAGAAAGAATTGAATTCGAAGTGACACCAGCGAAAGAGAAATTTGAGAAGATTGAGAATCAAAGAAAGATAAAGGTGAAAAATCAGTTGAGCAAAGTGCCAGTGGCAATACTAGAAAAAGAAAGCAATTTAGGGGATCAGGCAGAGGTGGAAGGTTTAGAAGGGGCAGATTCTCTGGATAGAGACCCCCCTAGGTCTGGTCAGCAGTCGACCAGAGGTTCATATCCTCCTCGCCCCTATGAGACATGTGGCAAGACTCATGGGGGAGAATGCTATTGGGCTACAGGAGCTTGCTTTAACTATAGAGGCATGGGCCATCTCGCTAAGGACTGCACTAGTGCCTATAGATTTGGGCCAGCTCCCACCACTGCTGAGGGATCCATTCAGAGTTCTGCTATCAGAGGTTCACAACTGGTTAGCAGAGGAAGAGGCAGAGGTAGAGGCAATGCTTCTGGCAGTCAGGGTACCATTAAAAAATCAGCACAAGGGAGTGCTCTGGCCAGAGTTTACACTATGAGATAGTGGGAAGAGGCTTAGACTTCTGATATTGTAGCCAGTACTTTCTTTATCTCTAATCAGGATGTCCTTGTCTTATTTGTTCAGGAGATATCCTAACTCCAAACTGAAATGGAAGAAGGGGATCGCTCTATTGAGCAGTCGGTAAAGGCTGAGGCCTAAGGGAAAGCCCCAGCTCTCCAAAATGTTAGGGGTTCAGTGGCATTAGCCCCACAAATGCCACAGTTTCTGGCACAATTCACCCAGTAAATAGCTGCAATGTTTCAACAGATGGCTGGGGGTATGCCTGCTCAAGCTCCACCCCAGACTCCTGTGGTGTAACCTCAGGCTCCAGTCAGACAGTATGATAAATTGTTGAAATATGGGGTGACAGAATTCAAGGGTACAGTAGACCCTCTAGAGGCAGAGCTGTGGCTGGAGAGAATGGACCGAGTGTTCAAGAAACTGCACTGCCTGGATGAATTGAAGTTTGAATATTCAGTGTCTTTGCTGCAAGGGGATGCGTATAACTGGTGGAAGACCATCCGCCACAGCTTGGTGGAACCACCAGTATTGACCTGGGATAACTTCATTGGAGAGTTTAGGCAGAAATATGTCCCAGATGCATATGTGGATCAGAAATTGCAAGAATTTTTTAGTTTGAAACAAGGCAACAGATCAGTGGTAGAGTATGAGAGGGAGTTCTCCCACTTAAACTACTATGCTGGGAGTCTCCTATCTACTGGTAGAGAAAGGTGCAAGAGGTTTGAAACCAGCCTGAAGCCTAGTTTAAGAGTATAAGTGGTCGACTTTAAATACAGTAACTTCTCTGAAATCGTGTCTCAAGCACTGAAAGTAGAAAGAATTGAATTAGAAGCGATAATAGCGAAAGAGAAATCTAAGAAGATTGATAAATCAGAGAAAGATAAAGGTGAAAAATCAGTTGAGCAAATTGCCAGTAGCAATACTAGAAAAAGAAAGAAATTTAGGGGATCAAGCAGAGGTGGAAGGTTTAAAAGGGTCAGATTCTCTGGACAGAGACCCCCTAGGTCTGGTCAGCAGTCGACCAGGGGTTCATATCCTCCCCGCCCCTGTGAGACATGTGGCAGGACTCATAGGGGAGAATACTATTGGGCTACAGGAGCTTGCTTTAACTGTAGGGGCATGGGCCATCTCACTAAGGACTCCACCGATGCCCGTAGATTTGGGCCAGCTCCCACCACTGCTGAGGGATCCATTCAGAGTTCTGCTATCAGAGGTTCACAATCGGTTAGCAGAGGAAGAGGAAGAGGTAGAGGCAATGCTTTTGGCAGTCAGGGTACCATTAACCAATCAGCACAAAGGAGTGCTCTGGCTAGAGTTTACACTATGAGACAGTGGGAAGAGGCTGAGACTTCCGATATTATAGCCGATACTTTCTCTATCTCTGATTAGGATGTCCTTATGTTATTTGTTTAGGGGATATCCTAACTCCAAACTGAAAAGGAAGAAGAGGATTTCTCTGTTGAGCAGTCGATAGAGGCTAAGGCCCAAGGGGAAGCCCCAGCTCTCCAAAATGTTAGGTGGTCAGTGGCACCAGCCCCATAAATGCCACAGTTTCTGGCACAGTTTGCCCAACAAATAGCTGCAATATTTCAACAGATGGCTGGGGCTATGCCTGCTCAAGCTCCACCCTAGACTCTTGTGGTGCAACCTCAGGCTCCAGTCAAACAGTATGATAAATTGTTGAAATATGGGGTGACAGAATTCAAGGGTACAGTAGACCCTCTAGAGGTAGAGATATGGCTGGAGAGAATGAACCGAGTGTTCAAGAAACTGTACTACCTGGATGAATTGAAGTTTAAATGTTAAGTGTCTTTGCTGCAAGGGGATGCGTATGACTGGTGGAAGACCATCCGCCACAGCTTGGTGGAACCACCAATATTGACCTGGGATGACTTCATCAGAGAGTTCAAACAGAAATATATCCCAGATGCATATGTCGATCAGAAATTGCAAGAATTTTTTAGTCTGAAACAAGGCAATAAATCAGTAGGAGAGAATGAGAGGGAGTTCTCCCGCTTAAGCCACTATGCTGGGAGTCTCCTATCTACCAGCAGAGAAAGGTGTAAGAGGTTTGAAACTAGCCTGAAGCCTAGTTTAAGAGTACTAGTGGTCGACTTTAAATACAGTAGCTTCTCTGAACTCATGTCTCAAGCACTGGAAGTAGAAAGAATTGAATTAGAAGCAACACTAGCAAAAGAGAAATCTGAGAAGATTGAGAAATCTGAGAAAGATAAAGGTGAAAAATCAATTGAGCAAAGTGCCAGTGGCAATACTAGAAAAAAAAAAAAAGAAATTTAGGAGATCAGGCAGAGGTGGAAGGTTCGGAAGGGTCAGATTCTCTGTACAGTGACCCCCTAGGTCTGGTCAGCAGTCGACCAGGGGTTCATATCCTCCCCGCCCCTGTAAGACATGTGGCAAGACTCATGGGGGAGAATGCTATTGGGCTACAGGAGCTTGCTTTAACTGTAGAGGCATGGGCCATCTCGCTAAGGACTGCACCAGTGCCCGTAAATTTGGGCCAGCTCCCACCACTGCTGAGAGATCCATTCAGAGTTCTGCTATTAGGGGTTCATAACCGGTTAGCAGAGGAAGAGGCTGAGGTAGAGGCAATGCGTCTAGCAGTCAGGGTACCGTTAACCAATCAGCACAAGGGAGTGCTCCGGCCAGAGTTTACACTATGAGACAGTGGGAAGAGGCTGAGACTTCTAATATTGTAGCTGGTAATTTCTCTATCTCTGATCTCGATGTCCTTGTGTTATTTGTTCAGGAGATATCCTAACTCCAAACTGAAATGGAAGAAAGGGATCGCTCTGTTGAGCAATCGGTAGAGGCTGAGGCCCAAGGGGAAGCCCCAGCACTCCAAAATGTTAGGGGGTTAGTGGCACTAGTCCCATAAATGCCACAATTTTTAGCACAATTTGCCCAGCAAAGAGCTGCAATGTTTCAACAGATAGCTGGGGGTATGCCTGCTCAAGCTCCACCTCAGACTCCTATGGTGCAATCTCAGGCTCCAATCAGACAATATGATAAATTGTTGAAATATGGGGCAACAGAATTAAAAGGTACAGTAGACCCTCTAGAGGCAGAGAAGTGGCTGGAGAGAATGGACCGAGTGTTCAGGAAACTGCACTACCTGGATGAATTGAAGTTTGAATATTCAGTGTCTTTGCTGCAAGGGGATGCGTATAACTGGTGGAAGATCATCCGCCACAGCTTGGTGGAACCACCAGTGTTGACCTAGGATGACTTCATCAGAGAGTTCAGATAGAATTATGTCCTAGATGCATATGTGGATCAGAAATTGTAAGAATTTTTTAGTCTGAAACAAGGCAATAGATTAGTGGCAGAGTATGGGAGGGAGTTCTCCCGCTTAAGCCACTGTGCTGGGAGTCTCCTGTCTACTAGCAGAGAAAGGTGCAAGAGGTTTGAAACCAGCCTGAAGCCTAGTTTAAAAGTAGAAGTGGTCGGCTTTAAATATAGTAACTTCTCTAAACTCATGTCTCAAGCACTGGAAGTAGAAAGAATTGAATTAGAAGCGATACCAGCGAAAGAGAAATTTGAGAAGTTTGAGAAATCAGAGAAAGATAAAGGTGAAAAATCAGTTGAGCAAAGTGCCAGTGGCAATACTAGAAAAAGAAAGAAATTTAGGGGATTAGGCAAAGGTAGAAGGTTTAGAAGGGGCAGATTTTCTGGACAGAGACCCCCTAGGTCTGGTCAGCAGTCCACTAGGGGTTCATATCCTCCCCGCCCCTATGAGACATATGGTAAGACTCATGGGGGAGAATGCTATTGGGCTACAGGAGCTTGCTTTAACTATAGAGGCATGGGCCATCTCGCTAAGGACTGCAATAGTGCTCGTAGATTTGGACCAGTTCCCACCATTGCTGAGGGATCCATTTAGAGTTCTACTATCAGAGGTTCACAACCGATTAGCAGAGGAAGAGGCAAAGGTAGAGACAATGCTTCTGGCAGTCAGGGTACCGTTAACCAATCAGCACAAGGGAGTGCTCCAGCCAGAGTTTACACTATGAGATAGCGGGAAGAGGCTGAGACTTTCGATATTGTAGCCAGTACTTTCTCTATCTCTGATCAGGATGTCTTTATGTTGTTTGATCCAAGTTCAACCCACTCATTTGTTAGTGCTAGCATAGTTAGTTCCCTTGTGATTTCGCCAAAATGGATTTTGAAGTGCTAGTAACTAGTCCGTTAGGACAAGAGGTCCGGGTCAATAGAATCTATAGAGATTGTCCTTTGGCAATCCAATGACATGTTTTTCTGTCAGATTTGATTGAAATGCCCTTCAGAGATTATGATATTATCTTGGGCAAGGATTGGTTAGCCAGGCATCATGCTATGATTGATTGTAGACTGAAGACAGTCACTTTTTGTCTCCCTTTGTACGGTAATGTGGTTATACATGGGGAGAGGCAGTTACTGCCATCAAACATCGTTTCGGCTGCACTAGCCAGAAGGATGATTAGAAAGGGGTGTGAAGCATACTTAGCACATGTGATAGACACCCAATTAGGGAGTCTAGTATTGAAAGACATCCCTACAGTATGTGACTTTCCGGATATGTTTCCTGATGAGTTGCTAGGATTACCTTCGGAAAGAGAAGTGTAGTTTGAGATTGATGTTATGTTTGGTGTGGACCCAATCTCCATAACGCCATACAGAATGGCACCAGCAGAATTGAAAGAATTGAAAGTACAATTGCAAGAGCTGCTTGACAAGGGCTTTATCCGCCCTAATGTGTCACCTTGGGGAGTACCAATGTTGTTTGTTAAGAAGAAAGATGGCACTCTCCGTTTATGTATTGACTATCAACAGTTGAATAAGGTGACAATAAAGAATAAATATCCACTGCTCCGTATTGATGACTTGTTTGATCAGTTGAGGGGTGCAGTTGTGTTCTCCAAGATTGACCTGAGATCGGGTTATTATCAGCTGAAAGTGCAAGAGCAGAGTATCCCTAAAACTACCTTTAAAACCCACTATGGCCATTATGAGTTCTTGATCATGCCATTCGGGTTAACTAATACTCCTGCTGCTTTTATGGATCTGATGAACACTATCTTCAGACCATACCTCGACCAGTTTGTTGTGGTATTCATAGATGATATATTGGTCTACTCGAGGAGTGCAGAGGAGCATGATAGACATCTATGGCTTAAACTATAGACTTTGAGGGAAAAATAGCTATATGCCAAATAGTCAAAGTGTGAATTTTGGCTGAAAGAAATATCCTTTTTGGGGCACATAATATCGGCAGAGGGCATCAAGGTAGATCGAAGTAAGATAGAAGCTGTCCTTAATTGGAGACCACCCAAAAATGTCACAGAAATTCATAGTTTTCTGGGTTTAGCTAGATACTATCGCTGTTTTGTGAAAGGGTTCTCCATGTTTGCATCTCCATTGACCAAATTACTTCGAAAAGATGTGAAATTTCAATGGATGGATAAATGCCAATAGAGTTTTGATGAGTTAAAGAAATGTTTGACTGAAGCTCCAGCCGTTACTTTACCTATCTCTGGTAAAGAATACACAGTTTACAGTGATACTTCTCACAATGGGTTAGGCTATGTAATGATGTAAGAGCGGAATGTCATTGCCTATGCATCACGCCAGCTGAAACCGCATGAGAGAAATTATCCGACATATAACTTGGAGCTAGCAGCTATTGTTTCGCTCTTAAGATCTGGAGACATTATTTGTATGGGGAGAAGTACTACATCTACACAGATCATAAGAGTTTGAAGTATCTGGCCACTCAGAAGGAGTTGAATTTGAGACAGAGGAGATGGTTAGATTTGATAAAAGACTATGATTGTCTGATAGACTATTAGCCAGGGAAAGCTAATGTGGTGGCTGATGCCTTAAGTCGTAAGACTATGGCAAGTCTACGGGTTTCTCCTTTGTCTTGGTATATGAGTTGAGAGTATTGTATGTCAGCTTAGAGATTAATGATGAGAGGCAGACAGCAGTTGCATGGCGTGTACAGCCAGTATTGATTGATTAGATCAGAATGGCTGCAAAGAATGATTAGAAGTATCAGAAGCTATTAAAAGAAGTCAAACAGGGCAAAAAACCAGAATTCTCAGTGAGAGATGATGGCTTACTACTTCACCAGGGCAGCATGTGTATTCTTAATGACGTTGACTTGAAATAGATCATTTTGAAGGAAGCACATGAGTCTCCTTTTGCTATGCACCCTGGTGGCATAAAAATGTATAGAGAGCTGAAAGAGCACTACTGGTGGATGGGTATAAAAAGAGATGTGGCAGAATTTGTTTCCAAATGCCTAACTTGTTAGCAAGTAAAGGCAGAGCATCAAGTATCAGCTGGTTTGTTACATCCACTACCAGTACCAGAATGGAAATGGGAGAGATTAACAATGGATTTTATGGGACTTCCGAGGACACAAAAGGGCCATGATGCAGTATGGGTCATTGTTGACAGACTGATCAAGTCTGCCCATTTTCTGCCTGTCTGGATGGACTACAATTTAGAAAGATTGGCCAAGTTGTACATTGATGAGATAGTAAGACTGCATGGAGTGCTAGTATCCATCATATCAGATAAAGATCCTATGTTCACTTTTAGATTCTGGGGTAGTCTTCAGAGAGCCCTAGGAACTAGATTGAACTTCAGCACGACATTCCACCCATAAACAGATGGCCAGTCTAAGAGAGTAATTCAGATAATGGAGGACATGCTACGGGCTTGTGTGATTGAGTTTGAGGGCAGTTGGGACACGCACTTGCCTTTGATTGAGTTTGCTTACAACAACAGCTACCAATCAAGTATTGGAATGCCTCCATATGAAGCTTTGTATGGCAGAAAATGTAGAACCCTATTGTGTTGGGATGAAGTGGGTGAAAGAAAGATGATTGAGCTCGAAATTGTTCAGCTAACTGAGGAGAAAATCAGATTAATCAGAGATCGACTCAAAGTTGTATCAGACCGTCAGAAGTCCTATATTGATATGAAGAGAAGGGATATTGAATATGCAGTGGGTGACAAAGTATTTCTCAAGGTTTCCCCTTGGAAGAAAATTATGAGATTTGGCAGAAAGGAGAAACTGAGTCCTCGCTTCATCAGACCATATGAGGTTCTGTAGAGAGCAGGTCCTTTGGCATATCGTTTGGCACTACGTCTAGAGTTGGAGAAGATACATAATGTCTTCCATGCATCAATGTTGAGGAGGTATTGATCATACCCATCTCATGTACTATCAGTGGAAGAAATTGAAGTGAATCCAGACCTCACATATGAGGAAGAACCCATAAAGATTCTGGCTTATGAGGTGAAGCAGCTATGAAACAAGCAGATACTGTTAGTGAAAGTGCTGTGGAACCATCATTCAAGCTAGGAGGCTATAAGGGAACGAGAGGAGGACATGAGGAGATAGCACCCACAGCTGTTCAGAGATTAATACCAGGCAAAATTTTGAGACAAAATTTATTTTAAGGGGGAAAGAATTGTAACACCACTATTTGCATAGCCTGGTATATTTCACAGTTTCGATGACCGGTATCAGTCCAAACAATTAAGAGAATTAGAACCACATCTAAGATACCTAGATAAGCCCTGAATGCAAATAATTACTAATTGCCAAATAGTTAAGTATAAAGAAGAAAAACAAAGCATAAAAGGTTAAATGAGTCAGGAGTCACAGTGATGGGTGACCTTCTCAGGAAATGACTACGAGGTCAGCCTTAACTCAAATTTCGAATCAAAAAATGTGACGCTGCGGTCCTTAGGACTATTGCGAACACAGTGGAAAAGAGAAAATCATGAAAAAGAGTTGTTAAGCAGGTCAAATAATTAGGTCAAGGATCCGGAAGAAATATCAAATAACTTGTAAACCAGATTGAACCAGCGAAGGGCAATTTGGTCAATTCACCCCTAGAGCTGACTCCTAACCTAACTGTATAATAAAATCAGAGAAAAGAAAATTTCAGAATTGGGAATTAAATTAAAAGAACTAATGGAAAAATAAATGCAAAAGAAAAAGAAAAAAAGAAAAAGTTTATTTACATCATGCTTACATCATTATTGTGACATCACAAAGGATATTTTGATATTTCCCTACATAATTGACCATGTCAATTTTTGTTTAAATAAAACATAAACATAAAATTGGAAAAAAATAAATTACTCTTCTTCCCTAGTTGGCCGCCCCTGCTCTCTCTCACTTAGCCACCATTGTTACACCATGAAAGCTTGAATCCAAGCTTGATTCCAACCACTTATCCCTACTTTGACCCCAAACTAATCCATAAAAACTTGTTAGATCAACTTGAGAAAGCTTTATAAGAAGGAAAGAAATGAAGAAAAGGAAAAAAGTGAAGATTGAACTTCAAAGTTTAAGGTTAGCGAGTTAAATTGAAAATTTATGTTTAATACTTATGTTTTTAGTGTAAGTAGTTTGGATCTTAACTTAAAATCAAAAGAAAACAACTGTTGGGGGATCAAAGAAGAATTTCAGCCAGCCTTAGTTAGGGTTTGGAATGAATGATTTTGATGTGTTTAATTGGTTGTTTAGGGTGAGTGAAGTATGTAGACATTGAATGCGCACTTTGAATGCATTAGATTTGAACTTTATGTAATTAGGGTTTTGAGCATTTTGAAAAATTAGAGAAAAAGTTAAGAATTGGTCAATTGATGCCATTAACCTTACTTGAGTTGAGAAATGGTCAATTGTGACCATTTTTGGTGTGTGTGAATTGTTAGAACCAAGTTTTAATTCGGATTGGTTAGGGTCAGTATGCTGAAAACTTGACCTAAGTCCATTTCAGGGACCAAAACTGGAAATTTACCAACCCAATTGGTGTGAGGTCAATTGGGAATGAAAATAGACACAAAATAGCACATTTTTCATTTGGGAATCATGCCCAGAAAATGACCATAACTTAGTGAACAATTAGGCCAAATTCGGATTTGGGCACACTGCCCTGTACAAAAATAACCAAATAAATAGTAGGTACTTAAATGACCATAACTTGGTCTAGGAAGGTCCAAATGACCTGAATCTTATACCGATGGAAAGCTGACACATAGCCCTACAACTTTCATGAAGAAAACAAACCCAAATTTTTGTTAGTAGTATGCCCTAGAGCATATCATTTAGTATGTATCTTGTACATATTTTTATTAATAAAAAGGCATTTCCACTTTTTCGTTTACATAATATATTTATGTGTAATAGAAAAGGTCCATTGATATTTTGTTAGAAATTCTATTCTTAAGTTGTTAAGAATATGAGTGACAGTATTTCTAGCACAAAGTATCATAAATAGGTTCACAATCGAGGATACTTCATAATAAGGACATGACTTATCCAGAAAGATTATATTCATGTTTTTTCCCAAGTTATTTATATGAGATATAAATAAGATGGAATGGTGAGTCTCATGCCATATAACAAACATGATAGGCACTTATACATGATAAGTAGGCTGAACCAGTGACACTTATGACAAGTACATGGAGTTTACTCTTGTCAATGCATTGTCATAAATTATATCAGTGCATATAATCTTTAGACCTGAGATAGCACAGTTATCTTGTATATAGGTAGTTTGAGTTTGATACTGCTTTCATACTTGTACTATGTATGGGTATATAGGCATGTGTTGGCTCCTACTAGTTATATATGGAGGTAGGTGTTAATCAAGATGGAATCTGTTTCGCTAAGTAAATAGAGATAAAATCCTATGTTCATTTAATTGTTCTTGATGTTTCAAGTTCCTGGCCAGGACAGATAGATTTAATCATAAAAGAGTTTCTAATGAGAAAAATCTTTTTAATCAAGAAATGGAATTAAAAGAGAACATAATATTCATAGCAAATGGAGTTTGACATAAACCATGACTCTAGCTTGAGTTGGGATTTTGTAACAGAGAGATTCTAGTGCATGGTGTAACACCCTCCCGGTAGCACTCCGTACATTCTACTGTTCCGGTGACCGGTGTCGGTCCGGACAGCTAGAACGTCCGGAAAAATATTTAAACTAAAGTCAGGAACCATAATTAACTCAAATATTAATAAGAAAAATTTAGTAAAAATTTTAGAAATAAAATACAACTAAGTCAAGTGAGCTGGTGCCCAAGCGATGGGTAATCAGAGGGAAGTTGCGGTTCTCGCAATGAGGAGCCCTAGACCCGGGGGAAAAATTATAAAATAATTTTTGGGACTCCAGAGAAGGGTTATTGAGGTTCCCATGGCATTAGAATGCCAAGAAAATACCTAGAAAAATTTTTCAATCGGTACAGACAATTTTGACCCGTTAAGCCAAACGGAGGGCATTTTGGTCATTTCGCCTTCAGAAGTGATTTTTGGCCGACTTGTCCAGTTAAGTAAATAATTAATATGACATAAAATATGAAGAAACATTACTAAAAATTAAATTGAAATTGAGTAGTGATGAAAAGAAAAGAAAAATCAAAATAAAGCAATTTGTGACATCATAATGATGTCATTTATAAATTACCAACCAATCACAAGCTAATAAGCTTTCTTAAATACTTAAAAGAGACAAAACAAAGACCAAAAAAATTAAAATCCAGCAGCCATCTCCTTCCCCAAAACCAGCCAAAAACGTAGAGAGAGAGAAGAGAGGGTTTCCACCACAGTTCAAGCTTCCAAGCTTTGAAACCTTGCTTATCTTGCACCAAAAACCCTAGATCCCTTCAATAAAAATTACCCCCACACCTTGTTGGATTGTTTGGCAGCCAAGAAAAGCCAAGAAAGTGAAGGAATTGCTTGGGAAAATTCTACCCTCCTAAGGTTAGTGCATATATACACCTAAAGCTCTTGATTTCTATGTTAAGGGACTTGAAATAAGTAAGGAATTGTAACTAAAATGAATAAAAATTATGTGTATGAATGCCATAAATTTCGGCAGCCCTATTGAAGGAATAGAAATGAGTGTTTTGTTGGACTTAGAGTGGATTAAAAATGATGTTTAAGGTACATATACACAAGTATAATGAATTGGTATGCTAACTAAGGTAATTGGTGTAACCCTTGAATTTGAGCTAGGGTTTTAAGAGTGAAAATTTGACTTGGCTTAGGAAATTGTTAGAGAACATTTTAATGGTCAATTAGTGACCATTTTAGGTAAGTTGACCACAATTTGGACTGAAATAATGCATGGCAAAGTGAATGTGTAGGTTGCCTAAAGACAGCAGCAAGGTGACTGAGATTTTAGTCCACTTATACAGCCATAACTTTGGCTGTGTAGGTCCAATTGGTGTTTGGCCAATTGGACATGAAACTAGGCTTATAATGGCACATTTTTGCTGAAGAAACCATGCCCAAAAGACCAAAGCAAGAGGACCAAAAGTTGGCCCCAATCCGTATATCCTGCAACAGCACCTGCAGAAATGACCAAATGAACAGTAACTGTTCATTTGGCCATAACTCACTGTAGATATGATCAATTGACCTGAAAGTTTTACAGCAACAAGTTAAGACATAGACAAACAACTTTCATGAAGAAACCTACCCCAAATTATGACCAGAACCTAACCCAAATGGCAGTGGCAGTCACTGTTCATGTTACTGTAGATATGGTCAATTCTGCAGTTTGGCAATCCGGCCAGCTGTGGTTTTTGGACCATATCTGGAGCTACAAAACTCCAAATGGAGTGATTCAAAAAAGGAAATTCAACTAGACAAAATAAGGAACAACTTTCATGTTTACCATTTCCTCAAATTCCCACTGCAACAGGGCTTAATGGAACAGTAAATTTGGGTCACAAAAACTGAAAATTCTGCCCTCTTGGTTTTAAGTTTGGAAATGGTATTTGTGACTTATTCCAACAAGTTGTAAATGCAAAATGTGGTATCTTTGAGAACTTAGGTTCAATAAATTTATTGTGTATGAAAAAGTCAACATTTTGGTTGACCAGTAAGGTGAATAGTAAACAAAATGACACATATTACATAAGTAATACAACTTGAAATATAAAATGTAATTAACACAAATGGATTGTTTAGAGTATAAATGAGATAAAGTTATCATTAGGATTTGTAACACCCTCACTGTAGCAACTCCGTACATTCTACTGTTCCGGTTACCGGTGTCGGTCTGGACAGCTAGAACGTCCGGAAAAATATTTAAACTAAAGTCAGGAACCATAATTAACTCAAATATTAATAAGAAAAATTTAGTAAAAATTTTAGAAATAAAATACAACCAAGTTAAATGAGCCGGTGCCCAAGCGATGGGTAACCAGAGGGAAGTTGCGGTTCTCGCAACGAGGAGCCCTAGACCCAGGGGAAAAATTATAAAATAATTTTTGGGACTCTAGAGAAGGGTCATTAAGGTTCCTATGGCATTAGAATGCCAAGAAAATATTTAGAAAAATTTTTCAATCGGTACAGACAATTTTGACCCGTTAAGCCAAACGGAGGGCATTTTGGTCATTTCGCCTTCAGAGGTGATTTTGGCCGACTTGTCCAGTGGAGTAAATAATTATTTCGACATAAAATATGAAGAAACATTACCAAAAATTAAAGTGAAAATGAGTAGAGAAGAGAAGAAAAAAAATGGAAGAAAATACCAATTATGACATCATATGATGTCATTAAACACTTACCCACCAATAACATTTAGTCAACACTTAAATTAACTAATAAAATATGTATAAGAATACAACAAAAGCTCCTAAAATTCCAGCAGCCCTCACCTTCACAAAGCTCACCCGTAGCTCTCAAATTCCATAGCCAAACCTCCATTGATTTTCAACCAAAGCTTCATTTCTCTCCTCTTTTCACCATAAACCCCTTTCACTAAAATTTATTCTTACACCTTGCATAACCTTTTGGCAGCCTAGAAAGTGAAGGAAAGTGAAGTTTTAGCTTGGGAAAAATCTGCCACTTAAAGGTTAGTGCATATATACACCTAAAGCTCTTTATTTCTATGTTAAGGGACTTGAAATAAGTAAGGAATTGTAACTAAAATGAATAAAAATTATGTCTATGAATGCCATGAATTTTGGCAGCCCTATTGAAGGAATAGAAATGAGTGTTTTGTTGGACTTACAGTGGATTAGAAATGATGTTTAAGGTACATATACACAAGTATAATGAATTGGTATGCTAACTAAGGTAATTGGTGTAACCCTTGAATTTGAGCTAGGGTTTTAAGAGTGAAAATTTGACTTGGCTTAGGAAATTGTTAGAGAACATTTTAAGGGTCAATTAGTGACCATTTTAGGTAAGTTGACCACAATTTGGACTGAAATATAGCATGGCCAAGTGAATGTGTAGGCTGCCTAAGGATAGCAGCAGAGTGACTGAAATTTCAGTCCACTTACACAGCCATAACTTTGGCTGTGTAGGTCCAATTGGTGTTTGGCCAATTGGACATGAAACTAGGCTTATAATGGCACATTTTTGCTGAAGAAACCATGCCCAAAAGACCAAAGCAAGATGACCAAAAGTTGGCCCCAATCCGGATACCCTGCAACAGCACCTGCAGAAATGACCAAATAAACAGTAACTGTTCATTGGGCCATAAGTCACTGTAGATATGGTCAATCGACCTAAAATTTTTACAGCAACAATTTAAGACATAGACAAACAACTTTCATGAAGAAACTTACCCCAAATTATGACCAGAACTTAACCCAAATGGCAGTGGCAGTCACTGTTCATGTTACTGTAGATATGGTCAATTCTGCAGTTTGGCAATCCGGCCAGCTGTGGTTTTTGGACCATATCTAGAGTTACAAAACTCCAAATGGAGTGATTAAAAAAAGGAAATTCAACTCGACAAAATAAGGAACAACTTTCATGTTTACCATTTCCTCAAATTCCCACTGCAACAGGGCTTAATGGAACAGTAAATTTGGGTCACAAAAACTGAAAATTCTGCCCTCTTGGTTTTAAGTTTGGAAATGGTATTTGTGACTTATTCCAACAAGTTTTAAATGCAAAATGTGGTATCTTTGAGAACTTAGGTTCAATAAATTTATTGTGTATGAAAAAGTCAACATTTTGGTTGACTAGTAAGGTGAATAGTAAACAAAATGACACATATTACATAAGTAATACAACTTGAAATATAAATTGTAATTAACACAAATGGATTGTTTAGAGTATAAATGAGATAAAGTTATCATTAGGATTTACGTCTTTGTTTCAAATAGGATTATAATACCTTGTACAAAAATTGGTACATGAGAGGTAATAATGTGAATACTAATTCATATAAATATTGTAACGATTAGATGAATCACATGGATGTGTAAATGGGTTAATTGCTCTCATCATGAGAGAAATGGAAATATTTCGATGTACAAATGGTACATGAAAATCGATTGATGTAAATTGCAATTAACGTGAATGGTATGATGAATGCATAAAATATATAAAAATGAGATTTGAAGATTTATGCTTCTACTATAAATAAAATTAAAATACTATGAACGATAATTGGAACATAAAATGAAATAATAAAACTTATGAACATTTAATGATATTATGTGCCCTTGTATTGCCTAGACATGTGTGTCGGATTGGATAGTTTGGCATGCCAATAGGGTATTGTCTTAGCAGTACTGCAAAAAGGCTTTATACCTGTATTCATGGCTTTATGCCAGTATTCATGGCTTTTATGCCCGTATTCATGGCTTTTATGCCCGATTATGTGATATCATGGCTTTTAGCCATACTGACTGCATACGTGGTTGACTTCTGCGTCCCATGGTATGACGGCCCGAGACACCGCGGTGTCCAATGCCAATGACCCGTTATCCAGTCCAGTCGTTCAGTATAGGTTACTTGGGCATGGAAAAGTATAACTGTAATTGAACTGATTGTTAAAGAAAATACGAAAATTAAATATCAGGAATGATTATGATAGAATACAAAGAAACTCAAGATCATGAAGAAAATAATTAACAAAATGCATGAAGAAGTTAATATCATAAAACGTAATTAGCCCTCGACTAAACATTAAGTTGGTAATTATTCAGTTCTTATGAACACAATGGCTAAGAAATTATGATTTTTATTTGCATATTATATTTTCTTGTATTATTGGCACCACTAAGCTTTATGCTTAGCGCGTCACTTTTGCAACGCGTAGGTACTGAAGATTTGGACAGAGGGCCCAGTAGACCACAGATTGGGTAAGGCCGTTCACAGTTCTGCATAGTGTCTGTGTCACCTCACCGTCTGCAGTGCATTGGTAGGACACAAGGTGTCATTTTGGTATTTTGTAATTGATTTTATTTTCTCATGTGTAAATGAACTTATGAAATGTAATTTGATGTTCATGTAAATAATGAGAATTGTGTTTATAAATGGAAAAGTGAATGTTTATCTGTAATTTATATATGATTATCACATGTGATGAATGATTGAGAAATGAATGGTTGAAAAATGTTGAGATTTTGATAAATGGAATTGAGATGATTGAATATGAATATAGGAAGTGTTTTTCAAAGGTTCCGAAGAACGGTTTTCTCAATTTTTAGCCGGTATTCTGCCGGATTTTCTTTAAAATTTTCGGAACCTCAAATAAATAATAATTTCGATAAATGGCTTAAAATGAATTATATTTCACAAGTTATATTCAAAATTATGATAAAAATTAATTAAGATAAAATAGAGTGCTCCGGCACACTGAGTGGCATTGCTTGGTCGGCTACACTGTAGTCGGGTAAGGGGTGTCACATTTAGTGGTATCAGAGCGCAGTTTAGGCGTTTCTGGACCTAGATAAACTGCATATCATGCATTGCATTCATAAGAGTCGAGGTGACACTATTACAGATCTATATTTCCCGTTTATTTTAGGTTAAGGTATGGAATAAGAGAGTGAAGAGACAATCAGATAGCGAATGGAGATGAGAAGGAGACTATATTTAAGATGGAAAAGGATGAGTACAGAACTGTTGGAAGATAGGATTGAGACTAAGGAGAAAGTGAAGTATGATAACACGAAAAGGTGGAGAAGTAAGAAGGTAGCAGTTCGTCAACTGCTTATGTCAGGTAAATTTCGAGGACGAAATTTAAATTAGAGGGGAAGAATTGTAACACCCTCACTGTAGCAACTCCGTACATTCTCTTTGTTCGGTGTCGATGCCGACAACTAGAACGTCCGGAAAAATATTTAAACTAAAGTCAGGAACCATAATTAACTCAAATATTAATAAGAAAAATTTAGTAAAAATTTTAGAAATAAAATACAACCAAGTTAAATGAGCCGGTGCCCAAGCGATGGGTAACCAGAGGGAAGTTGCGGTTCTCGCAACGAGGAGCCCTAGACCCGGGGGAAAAATTATAAAATAATTTTTGCGACTCTAGAGAAGGGTCATTAAGGTTCCTATGGCATTAGAATGCCAAGAAAATATTTAGAAAAATTTTTCAATCGGTACAGACAATTTTGACCCGTTAAGCCAAACGGAGGGCATTTTGGTCATTTCGCCTTCAGAGGTGATTTTTGGCCGACTTGTCCAGTGGAGTAAATAATTATTATGACATAAAATATGAAGAAAAATTACCAAAAATTAAAGTGAAAATGAGTAGAGAAGAGAAGAAAAAAAATGGAAGAAAATACCAATTATGACATCATATGATGTCATTAAACACTTACCCACCAATCACATTTAGTCAACACTTAAATTAACTAATAAAATATGTATAAGAATACAACAAAAGCTCCTAAAATTCCAGCAGCCCTCACCTTCACAAAGCTCACCCGTAGCTCTCAAATTCCATAGCCAAACCTCCATTGATTTTCAACCAAAGCTTCATTTCTCTCCTCTTTTCACCATAAACCCCTTTCACTAAAATTTATTCTTACACCTTGCATAACCTTTTGGCAGCCTAGAAAGTGAAGGAAAGTGAAGTTTTAGCTTGGGAAAAATCTGCCACTTAAAGGTTAGTGCATATATACACCTAAAGCTCTTTATTTCTATGTTAAGGGACTTGAAATAAGTAAGGAATTGTAACTAAAATGAATAAAAATTATGTCTATGAATGCCATGAATTTTGGCAGCCCTATTGAAGGAATAGAAATGAGTGTTTTGTTGGACTTACAGTGGATTAGAAATGATGTTTAAGGTACATATACACAAGTATAATGAATTGGTATGCTAACTAAGGTAATTGGTGTAACCCTTGAATTTGAGCTAGGGTTTTAAGAGTGAAAATTTGACTTGGCTTAGGAAATTGTTAGAGAACATTTTAAGGGTCAATTAGTGACCATTTTAGGTAAGTTGACCACAATTTGGACTGAAATATAGCATGGCCAAGTGAATGTGTAGGCTGCCTAAGGATAGCAGCAGAGTGACTAAAATTTCAGTCCACTTACACAGCCATAACTTTGGCTGTGTAGGTACAATTGGTGTTTGGCCAATTGGACATGAAACTAGGCTTATAATGGCACATTGTTGCTGAAGAAACCATGCCCAAAAGACCAAAGCAAGATGACCAAAAGTTGGCCCCAATCCAGATACCCTGCAACAGCACCTGCAGAAATGACCAAATGAACAGTAACTGTTCATTTGGCCATAACTCACTGTAGATATGGTCAATTGACCTAAAAGTTTTACAGCAACAATTTAAGACATAGACAAACAACTTTCATGAAGAAACTTACCCCAAATTATGACCAGAACCTAACCCAAATGGCAGTGGCAGTCACTGTTCATGATACTGTAGATATGGTCAATTCTGCAGTTTGGCAATCCGGCCAGCTGTGGTTTTTGGATCATATCTGGAGCTACAAAACTCCAAATGGAGTGATTCAAAAAAGGAAATTCAACTCGACAAAATAACGAACAACTTTCATGTTTACCATTTCCTCAAATTCCCACTGCAACAGGGCTTAATGGAACAGTAAATTTGGGTCACAAAAACTGAAAATTCTGCCCTCTTGGTTTTAAGTTTGGAAATGGTATTTGTGACTTATTCCAACAAGTTTTAAATGCAAAATGTGGTATCTTTGAGAACTTAGGTTCAATAAATTTATTGTGTATGAAAAAGTCAACATTTTGGTTGACTAGTAAGGTGAATAGTAAACAAAATGACACATATTACATAAGTAATACAACTTGAAATATAAATTGTAATTAACACAAATGGATTGTTTAGAGTATAAATGAGATAAAGTTATCATTAGGATTTACGTCTTTGTTTCAAATAGGATTATAATACCTTGTACAAAAATTGGTACATGAGAGGTAATAATGTGAATACTAATTCATATAAATATTGTAACGATTAGATGAATCACATGGATGTGTAAATGGGTTAATTGCTCTCATCATGAGAGAAATGGAAATATTTCGATGTACAAATGGTACATGAAAATCGATTGATGTAAATTGTAATTAACGTGAATGGTATGATGAATGCATAAATTATATAAAAATGAGATTTGAAGATTTATGCTTCTACTATAAATAAAATTAAAATACTATGAACGATAATTGGAACATAAAATGAAATAATAAAACTTATGAACATTTAATGATATTATATGCCCTTGTATTGCCTAGACATGTGTGTCGGATTGGATAGTTTGGCATGCCAATAGGGTATTGTTTTAGCAGTACTGCGAAAGGCTTTATGCCTGTATTCATGGCTTTATGCCCGTATTCATGGCTTTTATGCCCGTATTCATGGCTTTTATGCCCGATTATGTGATATCATGGCTTTTAGCCATACTGACTGCATACGTGGTTGACGTTCTGCGTCCCATGGTATGACGGCCCGAGACACCGTGGTGTCGGTGCCAACGACCCGTTATCGATCCGATCGTTCAAGATAGGTTACTTGGGCATGGAAAAGTATAACTGTAATTGAACTGATTGTTAAAGAAAATACGAAAATTAAATATCAGGAATGATTATGATAGAATACAAAGAAACTCAAGATCATGAAGAAAATAATTAACAAAATGCATGAAGAAGTTAATATCATAAAACGTAATTAGCCCTCGACTAAACATTAAGTTGGTAATTATTCAGTTCTTATGAACACAATGGCTAAGAAATTATGATTTTTATTTGCATATTATATTTTCTTGTATTATTGGCACCACTAAGCTTTATGCTTAGCGCGTCCCTTTTGCAACGCGTAGGTACTGAAGATTTGGACAGAGGGCCCAGTAGAACACAGATTGCGTAAGGCCGTTCACAGATCTGCATAGTGTCTGTGACACCTCACCGTCATAGTTGCATTGGTAGGACACTAGGTGTCATTTTGGTATTTTGTAATTGATTTTATTTTCTCATGTGTAAATGAACTTATGAAATGTAATTTGATGTTCATGTAAATAATGAGAATTGTGTTTATAAATGGAAAAGTGAATGTTTATCTGTAATTTATATATGATTATCACATGTGATGAATGATTGAGAAATGAATGGTTGAAAAATGTTGAGATTTTGATAAATGGAATTGAGATGATTGAATATGAATATAGGAAGTGTTTTTCACAGGTTCCGAAGAACGGTTTTCTCCATTTTTAGCCAGTATTCTGCCGGATTTTCTTTAAAATTTTCGGAACCTCAAATAAATAATAATTTCGATAAATGGCTTAAAATGAATTATATTTCACAAGTTATATTCAAAATTATGATAAAAATTAATTAAGATAAAATAGAGTGCTCTGGCACACTGAGTGGCATTGCTTGCTCGGCTACACTGTAGTCGGGTAAGGGGTGTCACAGGATTTACGTGTTTGTTTCAAATAGGATTATAATACCTTGTACAAAAATTGGTACATGAGAGGTAATAATGTGAATACTAATTCATATAAATATTGTAACGATTAGATGAATCACATGGATGGGCAAATGGGTTAATTGCTCTCATCATGAGAGAAATGGAAATATTTCGATGTACAAATGGTACATGAAAATCAATTGATGTAAATTGTAATTAACGTGAATGGTATGATGAATGCATAAATTATATAAAAATGAGATTTGAAGATTTATGCTTCTACTATAAATAAAATTAAAATACTATGAACGATAATTGGAACATAAAATGAAATAATAAAACTTATGAACATTTAATGATATTATGTGCCCTTGTATTGCCTAGACATGTGTGTCGGATTGGATAGTTTGGCATGCCAATAGGGTATTGTTTTAGCAGTACTGCGAAAGGCTTTATGCCTGTATTCATGGCTTTATGCCCGTATTCATGGCTTTTATGCCCGTATTCATGGATTTTATGCCGATTATGTGACATCATGGCTTTTTAGCCATACTGACTGCATACGTGGTTGACGTTCTGCGTCCCATGGTATGACGGCCCGAGGCACCGCGGTGTCCAGTGCCAACGACCCGTTATCCAGTCCAGTAGTCCAGTATAGGTTACTTGGGCAACCAAATGAATGAAAGTGGACAAAGTTAACGAAAAGAAAAAAAAAGGGATATACAAATGCAAACCAAATAAGGCATATACATTAAATACACATTTATTTTCTGCTATTTTCTTTTATTCTATTATTGCACCACTAAGCTTTATGCTTAGCGCGTCGCTTTTGCAACGCGTAGGTACTGTAGATTTGGACAGAGGGCCCAGTAGACCACAGATTGGGTAAGGCCGTTCACAGTTCTGCATAGTGTCTGTGTCACCTCACCGTCTGCAGTGCATTGGTAGGACACTAGGTGTCATTTTGGTATTTTGTAATTGATTTTATTTTCTCATGTGTAAATGAACTTACGAAATGTAATTTGATGTTCATGTAAATAATGAGAATTGTGTTTATAAATGGAAAAGTGAATGTTTATCTGTAATTTATATATGATTATCACATGTGATGAATGATTGAGAAACGAATGGTTGAAAAATATTGAGATCTTGATATTGGAGTTTGTGAATGGATGAATATGATTATTATAAGTGTTTTTCACAGGTTCCGAAGAACTGTTTTCTCCATTTTTAGCCGGTATTCCGCCGGATTTTCTTTAAAATTTTCGGAACCTCAAATAAATTACAATTTCAATAAATGAATTATATTTCACAAGTTATATTCAAAACTACGATAAAAATGAATTAAGATAAAATAGAGTGCTCCGGCACACTGAGTGGCATAACTTGCTCTACTACACTGTAGTTGGGTAAGGGGTGTCATATTTAGTGGTATCAGAGCACGGTTTAGGCGTTTATGGGCCTAGATTGAGTCCATACCATGCATTGCATTTGTAAGAGTCGAGGTGACACTAATGCAGATCTGTTTATCTTTCTTATTTTGAATAGGATATGGACCCTTCATCACAGAGAGAAGTCGAGGAGGAAGTGGAGAGTCATGCTCCACCTGTAGCAGCTGAGACTGGGGGCATGGGAGAACCTGCTCCGCCAGCTCAGGCAGAGCCTGCTCAGCCTCCACAGGCCATGTTCCTATAAATGGCCGATTTCTTTAGACAAATGGCCGGGGTAATGCCAGCACCACCACTGCCACCAGCTCCACAACAGAAATCACACTTGGAAAGGCTAAGAAAGTTTGGAGCAGTGGACTTCTATGGCAAGAGAGAAGATGATTACATGCGAGAATTGGTTGAATGCAATGAGCAGAATTCTAAAACAACTCCATTGCACTCCAGAGCAAAACTTGGAATCTGTTGTATCTCTGCTGCGAGACGATGCATATGAATGGTGGGACACTGTGTCCAGTGAAGTGCAGCCAGAAATAGTGACATGGGACTTCTTTCTCTCCGAATTTTAGAAGAAATATGTGGGTACTGTATACCTAGAAGAGAGAAGAAGAGAGTTTATTAACCTGAGGCAGAGACAGTTGTCAGTGGCCAAGTATGAGAAGGAATTCGTAAGATTGAGCCGCTATGGAAGGGAGATAGTCCTTAATGAAGTTGAAAGGTGTAAGAGATTTGAAGAGGGATTAAATGATAATATAAAGATCATGATCACTGCCTTAGGGATCACAGACTTCGCCAAGTTAGTGGAAGCTGCATTAAAAGTGGAGAAAGTGAGAATAAATGAACAAATTAGGAAAGATAGGCAGCGTAAGAGGGAATTTGGACCAAGACAGTCAAGTATACCGACTGATAGTAAAAAGTTTAAGGGTTCTGGTTCACAAGATCAGACACAGGACCACAGAGGCCAGATTGGAATATCTATAGCTAGTTCCCCGGGCACAATAACAAGGGGATCAACCCCAGTGCCTGAATGTATGCATTGTGGTAGAAGACATAGAGGGGAGTGTCGACTGTTAACTGGAGTATGTTTCAAGTGTGGGGCTACGGATCATTTCATAAGAGATTGCCCTCAGAGGAGTGGTTCAATAGCTCCGGTACAAGTTGATAGATCTTCCCCTATAGTTCAAAGGGGTAAAAGATCGGGTAGAGCAGAAACGGCTGACATTTCACAGAAGATTGTTTCTGAGACAGTTGAAAAGCCTGAAGTCATGGTGGCACCACAAGTATATGCTATGGAAGCTCAGAAGAGCCAAACCTGCATAATCGATGAGGCGATACAAGGAAGTGAAGAAACAAGAAGGTAGCAACTCCCCGATTACTTAAGTCAGGTAAATTTCGAGGACGAAATTTAAATTAGAGGGGAAGAGTTGTAACACCCTCCCGGTAGCACTCCGTACATTCTACTGTTCCGGTGACCGGTGTCGGTCCAGACAGCTAGAACGTCCGAAAAAATATTTAAACTAAAGTCAAGAACCATAATTAACTCAAATATTAATAAGAAAAATTTAGTAAAAATTTTAGAAATAAAATACAACTAAGTCAAGTGAGCCGGTGCCCAAGCGATGGGTAATCAGAGGGAAGTTGCGGTTCTCGCAACGAGGAGCCCTAGACCCGGGGGAAAAATTATAAAATAATTTTTGGGACTCCAGAGAAGGGTTATTGAGGTTCCCATGGCATTAGAATGCCAAGAAAATACCTAGAAAAATTTTTCAATCGGTACAGACAATTTTGACCCGTTAAGCCAAACGGAGGGCATTTTGGTCATTTCGCCTTCAGAGGTGATTTTTGGCCGACTTGTCCAGTTAAGTAAATAATTAATATGACATAAAATATGAAGAAACATTACTAAAAATTAAATTGAAATTGAGTAGTGATGAAAAGAAAAGAAAAATCAAAATAAAGCAATTTGTGACATCATAATGATGTCATTTATAAATTACCAACCAATCACAAGCTAATAAGCTTTCTTAAATACTTAAAAGAGACAAAACAAAGACCAAAAAAATTAAAATCCAGCAGCCATCTCCTTCCCCAAAACCAGCCAAAAACGTAGAGAGAGAGAAGAGAGGGTTTCCACCATAGTTCAAGCTTCCAAGCTTTGAAACCTTGCTTATCTTGCACCAAAAACCCTAGATCCCTTCAATAAAAATTACCCCCACACCTTGTTGGAGTGTTTGGCAGCCAAGAAAAGCCAAGAAAGTGAAGGAATTGCTTGGGAAAATTCTGCCCTCCTAAGGTTAGTGCATATATACACCTAAAGCTCTTGATTTCTATGTTAAGGGACTTGAAATAAGTAAGGAATTGTAACTAAAATGAATAAAACTTATGTGTATGAATGCCATAAATTTCGGCAGCCCTATTGAAGGAATAGAAATGAGTGTTTTTTTGGACTTAGAGTGGATTAGAAATGATGTTTAAGGTACATATACACAAGTATAATGAATTGGTATGCTAACTAAGGTAATTGGTGTAACCCTTGAATTTGAGCTAGGGTTTTAAGAGTGAAAATTTGACTTGGCTTAGGAAATTGTTAGAGAACATTTTAATGGTCAATTAGTGACCATTTTAGGTAAGTTGACCACAATTTGGACTGAAATAATGCATGGCAAAGTGAATGTGTAGGCTGCCTAAAGACAGCAGCAAGGTGACTGAGATTTCAGTCCACTTATACAGCCATAACTTTGGCTGTGTAGGTCCAATTGGTGTTTGGCCAATTAGACATGAAACTAGGCTTATAATGGCACATTTTTGCTGAAGAAACCATGCCCAAAAGACCAAAGCAAGAAGACCAAAAGTTGGCCCCAATTCGGATACCCTGCAACATCACCTGCAGAAATGACCAAATGAACAGTAACTGTTCATTTGGCCATAACTCACTGTAGATATGGTCAATTGATCTGATATTTTTACAGCAACAAGTTAAGACATAGACAAACAACTTTCATGAAGAAACCTACCCCAAATTATGACCAGAACCTAACCCAAATGGCAGTGGCAGTCACTGTTCATGTTACTGTAGATATGGTCAATTCTGCAGTTTGGCAATCCGGCCAGCTGTGGTTTTTGGACCATATCTGGAGCTACAAAACTCCAAATGGAGTGATTCAAAAAAGGAAATTCAACTAGACAAAATAAGGAACAACTTTCATGTTTACCATTTCCTCAAATTCCCACTGCAACAGGGCTTAATGGAACAGTAAATTTGGGTCACAAAAACTGAAAATTCTGCCCTCTTGGTTTTAAGTTTGGAAATGGTATTTGTGACTTATTCCAACAAGTTGTAAATGCAAAATGTGGTATCTTTGAGAACTTAGGTTCAATAAATTTATTGTGTATGAAAAAGTCAACATTTTGGTTGACTAGTAAGGTGAATAGTAAACAAAATGACACATATTACATAAGTAATACAACTTGAAATATAAAATGTAATTAACACAAATGGATTGTTTAGAGTATAAATGAGATAAAGTTATCATTAGGATTTACGTCTTTGTTTCAAATAGGATTATAATACCTTGTACAAAAATTGGTACATGAGAGGTAATAATGTGAATACTAATTCATATAAATATTGTAACGATTAGATGAATCACATGGATGGGTAAATGGGTTAATTGCTCTCATCATGAGAGAAATGGAAATATTTCGATGTACAAATGGTACATGAAAATCATTTGATGTAAATTGTAATTAACGTGAATGGTATGATGAATGCATAAATTATATAAAAATGAGATTTGAAGATTTATGCTTCTACTATAAATAAAATTAAAATACTATGAACGATAATTGGAACATAAAATGAAATAATAAAACTTATGAACATTTAATGATATTATGTGCCCTTGTATTGCCTAGACATGTGTGTCGGATTGGATATTTGGCATGCCAATAGGGTATTGTTTTAGCAGTACTGCGAAAGGCTTTATGCCTGTATTCATGGCTTTATGCCCGTATTCATGTTTTTTATGCCCATATTCATGGATTTTATGCCGATTATGTGACATCATGGCTTTTTAGCCATACTGACTGCATACGTGGTTGACGTTCTGCGTCCCATGGTATGACGGCCCGAGGCACCGCGGTGTCCAGTGCCAACGACTCGTTATCTAGTCCAGTCGTCCAGTATAGGTTACTTGGGCAACCAAATGAATGAAAGTGGACAAAGTTAACGAAAAGAAAAAAAAAAGGGATATACAAATGCAAACCAAATAAGGCATATACATTAAATACACATTTATTTTCTGCTATTTTCTTTTATTCTATTATTGCACCACTAAGCTTTATGCTTAGCGCGTCGCTTTTGCAACGCGTAGGTACTGAAGATTTGGACAGAGGGCCCAGTAGACCACAGATTGGGTAAGGCCGTCACGCTTACGCATAGTGTCTGTGTCACCTCACCGTCATAGTTGCATTGGTTGGACACTAGGTGTCATTTTGGTATTTTGTAATTGATTTTATTTTCTCATGTGTAAATGAACTTACGAAATGTAATTTGATGTTCATGTAAATAATGAGAATTGTGTTTATAAATGGAAAAGTGAATGTTTATCTGTAATTTATATATGATTATCACATGTGATGAATGATTGAGAAACGAATGGTTGAAAAATATTGAGATCTTGATATTGGAGTTTGTGAATGGATGAATATGATTATTAGAAGTGTTTTTCACAGGTTCCGAAGAACTGTTTTCTCCATTTTTAGCCGGTACTCCGCCGGATTTTCTTTAAAATTTTTGGAACCTCAAATAAATTACAATTTCAATAAATGAATAATATTTCACAAGTTATATTCAAAACTACGATAAAAATGAATTAAGATAAAATAGAGTGCTCCGGCACACTGAGTGGCATAACTTGCTCAGCTATACTGTAGTCGGGTAAGGGGTGTCACACATGGTAACATATGATTATAGGTTTATTTAAGGTAAACCTTATTACTAATTGGGTGGCCATGGCATGCTATGCTAGGTGTTAACCATGGTCTATGAGGTACATAAAATGATTTAGAGAAATCATTTATGGTAAGAAAGAGTTCTGATGATATTAAGAGTTGATATCATCTCTCATTGCCAATTAGTGATGAGCCTAGTAACTCACACACATACACAAGTAATCACTTAATTAAATATGATTTAATTAATTAATTAATTAAAGAGTTTAATTGATTAATTAAATAGGTTTGATTTGCAATTAGATTGCAAAGTCCTTAGCATGACTTGAAACCAAATCTAGATTATTGGATGTATAGTATAAGTTAAATTTATATTTAAAGTGTTTAAATATGAATTTAATTGATGAGAAATTAATTAATAGAGATTAATTAATTAATTTATATTTGATATAAATTGATTAAAAGAAGAAAAATAATTATTTTGGGTTAAGAACTCAAAATTAAGACACAGGGGCATTTTGGTCATTTCACAGGATGACATGTGGCACCATGGGATGGTGATACATGGCATTACACATAAGCTTGCCAAATGTCTTTTAATCATGTAAGATGATTAAAATTAAGATTAAATATAAGTTTGACACTTGGCACAATGTGATTGGGTCAATTAAACCTAGAACCAATCAGAGGGTGACATGTGGCAAGGTTTTAATGTGTTGACCTAGCTATATAAGTATTGTTATGAAAAAAAATAATAATAATAACACAACCAACAGCTCCTCATCCTTGGTGCCGCCACCCAAGAGTTTCCCTTCTCTTTCTCTTCATCTCTCATCTATTCCAAGAGACTAGCAAATAATCTCTTGAATTAAAAATACTAGAAATTGTTTCTATTGTCCTGTTTACATATTTAATCTCTTAAAAGGCAGAACTTGATTTTCTAAATAATAGAAAAGCTTTAGAAGCTATTCAAGGGCTGCTATAGGTATTCTTGGTGTGGACAAGCTAGAGGGACAACATCTGGTGTCCTGAAGATGCACCTGAAAGGCACAAATACACTGCAGTGCATCAAGAGATTAGTGTATTTGTTCTTGATTTAATCTAGGGTTCTAAAATTAATCTGATTAATTTTAAAATCTTAAATGGAAAATACAAATCCAAAAACATATTAAAATTTTTTTAATATGTTGTTTATCATTGAAATCAAATAGATAAAAATAAATCTTGCATGATGCATGTGACCCTAGGTGAAAATTTTTGAATTCAATAGTATGAACTTGTGTTTTTCACGCTTCCGTTCCTTCAATTGGTATCAGAGCCACTATATTTGCCATTTAGATTGTTGATTATATGATTTAATTATGTGTTTTGATCATAAGATGATTTATCCATTGCTAGTTGCAATGGATGTGTGGCGGCTTGCTTGAAGAACACCAATATGGTGCGCATGGTATGGCTTCATGGATGGTGCAAGGTTTGGCTTTTTAATTTGCAATTGTTGTATGATCTAAAAGCTCATCCTATGTCTAATTAAATTGTTTAATTAGAATTTTAATCACACAATTAAATTTTGAGTCAAATTAGAATTTTAAAAATTGTTTGAATTTGATTCAAATCTGAATTTTAAAAGTTGTTTGAATGTGATTCAAATCTGAATTTTAAAATTTTTTGAATCATATTTAAATATGATTTTTTAAAGTTGTTTGAATAATATTCAGATCTGAATTTTTAAAAATTGTTTGAATGTGATTCAAATCTGAATTTTTAAATTTGTTTGAATGAGATTCAAATCTGAATTTTTAAATTTATTTGAATCATATTCAAATCTGGATTTTTAAGTTGAATACAAGATATTCAATTTAATTTAAGTATGCATGTTTTATTTAATTGTTAAATATTGATATGCATGATGGATGATCATAGACTATAAAAGACCAATGTGATTGGATTTATTTCTTTTATATTTCTTTGGGATTGTAAATTAATTAATTTATTTTAATTTATTTTGGGCATGTATTATTAAGTTTGTAATAATTTTTGGGTTGTAATTTCATTTATTTAAGTTCTTGTATATTCGCCTTGGTATGCTAAGGATTACTATATAATATTGGATTGCAAGAAGTTCAAGGAGGTCAAAAGCATTGGTGGGACCAGTGGGAGGAATTCAAGATCAAGTGTTGATTATGCACTCCTTCAGCAACTCTTGTAAAATGAATAAATGAAATGCACCTAGGAATGCCCTGATTCAATTCTTGGTGGCTCAGGATTGAATCCCTTAGAAAGTCCATGATCATACCATATTTACTGCTTATCCATGAATGCATGAGATGTATGGGAATGTATTCAATTATATGATATATGCATGCTAAATGGATAATGTGTAAAGTGAGACCTTAATAGTAATTAGGATGACCATAAAATTTTCCAAACAAATGATTAAGTTGAAATGCTATAATTAAAGTAATTATAACATGGGCCCTCCATTGGGGCAATTATTTTAAGAAATTTTAAATAGTTGCATAAGATGCAATTAATTTAAGAGATTTTCTTAAGAATAATTGTTAAGCATGAGATGTTGTAAATATGTAAATGGTTTGGTGACCAATATTGGATGTACCTGAGGACATTAAAATTATTTGCATAATTACTGACTCAATGGGATTAACTTAACTAATGCAAGATAAGTCAATAATGGATGTACCTGAGATTTTGAGCATTAGGGGCTACGTAAAGGATTGAACCTCACATGAGATGTGATGGGTAAGGAGTTGCTCACTTATAGTTTATTGTAATTCCAATAATGGATGTACCTGAGGATGATCAATAGAATTATAAGAATTCAATCACCCACTAGAAATCCATCCAACTAGGATTTCTGTTTTCTACTTTGGAAGTGTAGGATTCGCTAAGTTAGTGGGAGGACCAATTTGATTAAAAGACCATAATCATTTTGGTTAATTACTTGATACATTTACTAATTAATCTGGTTATTTTCTGCAGTTAATTTTCTGATAATAATGAGCATAGAACAACCACCACCATCCAATATCCTTACAAGCATACTTGATAAAAATAGGTTGACAGGACCTAATTTCTCTGATTGGCTAAGAAATTTGAAACTTGCCCTGAATCTTGAACATATAGGATATGTTTTAGATTCAAATGTTCCTGGTCCCTTACCTCCAGAGGCCACTCAAGAGGAACATGAAACTTTGGACAAGTGGAAGGAGCATGATATGACAGCTAAGTGTTACATGCTTGCTTCCATGAGTAATGAGTTACAGAAGCAGCATGAGAACATGCAGAGTGCGAGTGAGATCCTCCTTCACCTACAAGAGTTGTATGGTGAGCACAGAAGGAATACTAGGTATGAGATATCTAGATAGCTATTTCGCATGAGGATGTCTGAGGGACATAATGTTGGGGATCATGTCCACAAGATGATTTGGCTGATTGAGCAGTTGGAACATCTTGACTTCAACATGGATTTCCAACTACAGACGGATTTGATCCTTCAGTCCCTTCCTGAGTCTTTGGGGAATTTTGTGACAAATTTCCATACAACAAAACAGGAATGCACCTTAGCTGGTTTACTCAACATGCTAGCTATTGCCCAAAATAATATGTCGGGTAATAAAGGAAAAGAGGTAGCTTTGATTGTATATTCTTCTATTGGAAAGTCCAACAAGAAGAAAAGCAATAAGAAAAAGAAATCTCAGATTCCTAGTCCTTCCAGGAAAATAGCTAAACATAAAAGGAAGACTAAAGCTGATGAAGGCAAAGGAAAGTGTTTCCACTGCCAGAAGGATGGGCACTAGAATAGGAACTTCCCAGAGTATAGCAATCTAAAAGAATGCAATGCCATAGTAAAAATCAACTCAAGTTTAAAATATATTTGGCACTTAAGGTTATGTCATGTTGCAGAAGATAGGATTACAAAACTGGAGAAAATGGGGATTTTATCCTCATTGGGCTCTGAGCCTACTCCAACTTGTGAATCTTGTCTTCAGGGCAAAATGACTAGATCACCCTTTGTTGGGCAAGGGCTAAGAGCTGAAAATATTTTGGATCTAATACATAGTGATGTATGTGGTCCATTTAAGGAAATGGCTAGAGGCGGTTTTCATTACTTTATTACCTTTACTAATGATAAATCAAGGTTTAGGTATTTGTATTTGATGAAATACATGTCATACCTTACCCCTCTGTAAGGCATAACATGATCCCGTAGAACACTTAATGAACTACCGAACTTCACCTACCGATAACTCATTAAGTACCCTACAAGGGATTTTAAAACAATTTTCTTACATTTTAGAAGTGGTGAGCATTTTAGTGAGAATTAAAAACCATTTATTCAAAGTTTAAATACTAGTAAAAATTTTAGTCCATTTTAATTTTGCCGCAAATTTTATAAAAATTTTGACAGAGTTCCATTTGTAATTAGAGAAAACAGTTCTTCAAATACCTGCGAAAAACACTTCCAAAAATTTTTCACAACTCCCAACCTCCAATAAATCTCAATCAACTCAATTCAATTCACTTCAAAGTAATTCCACAATACAAATCAAAATTTATCATCTCAAAATATTTAATACTTTATTCACAAGGCATAAAACATGAAATTCATATGTACAAATATTAAATTTACAGAAGGAAATCCAAAATAATATTATTACAATTTATTTACAACTGCTCAACTACATTGATACATACAACATTTCTATATTTACATCAAAATTAATTACAAGGAGATAAAATAATACCTGTACAAAAAGACCAGAGTAGTCCTCGATTTAATAGCAGCTCACTCTGCTGCTTTCTCCTTGCTCTTATCTGCGACAGCAAAATAAGCTATCGCTGAGTATAAAATACTCAGTGGTGCACAATAAAAATTTAAAATGCAATACATAAATCATTCATTGATGAAACACAATTTGAATACGTCTTAATCACATTTCACAAATATCAAAGCTCATAATAACACCATTTAGTCAAATAATTCATTAAACACAGTGTTGCCAAAATCATACACAACTTAAGCCATGACACAAAATTTCTGATCAATGCCGTGTTGTACACCACGACAAAGCAATCTACAGCCCCATTAATCGAAATCAATGAGGGAGGTGGCTAGCTAGCTAATGAGTACTCATCCGATCTCAACCTCAACTGGCAAGTCAGAGAGGGAGGAAAATAAACGATCTCAACCCCATAAATGGAGGAGAAATAATGTGATACTGTCATGCTAAGTGTGAACATAAAATAAATTCAAAACAATTTATTCAAATAATTTATTGGAAATCTGGTAAATTGTCAAAGCCATATTCACAATCATAAGTGGCAACACAATTCATAATTAACTCAAAGAAAATCAAAATTTCAAGAATCATATATTTAAACAACAATTACTGTGCACAGACCTGACATGAGTCGCCTCTAGGCCTTGACTCAGTCTCTTTGAGCCTCCAAGTCTTTTTCAGTTGAAACACACAGTTTCATAGTGTTTCAGTACCATAACTTAACATAAGTCCGAAAATAAATTTAACTTTATTTTTACTAGTTCTATTGCGTTAAATTCGACGTTCTCGAAGTTTTTGTGTTTTGGGTTACTATTCATTATACTATTCAAGTCAAATTGTTGACTTTTTAAGACTTAATAGGTATGGAAACTCCAACTTCACCCACAAACCACATTTTGGTCATTAAATTTGTTAGTTTTGGTCATTTTCTCAAAGCTTAAGTCCTTCAAGTAAAATTGTCAAATTTTCAGTTTTGGTGCTCCTAGTTGCACTGTTCCATTGGTCAATCTACTGTTGGAATTTGACAAAACTTCCTTCATAGAAAATGTTCCTTAATGTCTTAAGTTTATTCTCCTTTTTGAATCACCCCAATTGGAGTTTTGTAGCTCAAGTAATGGCCCTTTGAATCAGGGCTGCCGGATGGAAAATAACCCAGATTTTCTGGGCAAATTTTGGTGCTGGCAGATTTGAGTCACCAACTTAGGGTGGCCAAATGGCTTGATTGCTGACAGAATTTGGACTTGTGTTCTTCATGAAAGTTTTAGGTCTATATCGCATCTAACCACTGGTAAAATTTCAGGTCAATTTGACCTGCCTAGCTCGATTTAGGACCAAATGAACAAACACTGTTCATTTGGTCAGTTTGTACAGTGGCAGACTGCACTTATCCAACTTTGGTCAATTTGTTCACTAGGTTTTGGCCAGTTTTTGGGCATGGTTCCTAAATGAAAATTGTGTCATTTTATGTCTATTTTCATCCCCAATTGATACCATATCAATTGGACTTGTAAAATTTCAGTTTTGGTCGTTCAAAGTTGACTTGGTCATGCTGCCAGTAGCATGACCATATACTCTCCGAATTTGGCTTCAATTCCAACAATTCAAACACAACTCATTTGGTCACAATTGACCATTTTTCACTTCACAATAGGTCAAACATGCCATTTACTGATTTCTTGCATTTTTGGTTCACAAACCCTAAGTCCCAAAACCCTAACTCACTTAATTGTTGCAATTAACTAAATTCAAAGCTCTCAACCATAATCAATCAACTAATGGAGGTCCATAAGCTCATTTAAATCCATCAAACCATACAAAATCATACTCCCCTTCAATAGGCCGAAATTTTAGTAATGGTCCTCACAATCTTTTTCTTTTCATTTTAAACATATTACAAGCTAATTCAAACCAAAAACACAACAATCAAATCTCAACTTTTAATTTGATACACTTACCTCAACTTTAATACCAAATCTTCAATTTTTTCTCCTCCTTTCTTCTTTCTTTCTTGTTCTTAAGTTGAGATTACAAGCTCTAGTAAGGTTTTTAGGGGAGTTATGAAGATTAAGTGAAGGAATTTAAGCTTAAGTGTAAGCTTAAATGAAGAGTTTTCATGGAGAAACTTGGGAGGAGGTGGGGCGGCACAAAGGAAGAAGAAGAAGAGATTTTTGTTTTTTTTTTTTTTCTTTTCTTTTCTTTATTTATTTTAGGTTATGGAAGACCACAAAATCTAAATTAATAATTAAATTAATTAATTTATTTATGGCATCATGCATGAGGTCATGCATGATGTCATCACCTTTTTACTTTTTCATTTTTCTCTTCTTTTTTTTTCTATTTTTTTGTTAGTTCTTTAATTTAATTCTCGATTTCGAAATTTTCTTTTCTCCGATTTTATTTGACAGTTAGGTCAGGAGTCAGCTCTCGGGGTTAATTGACCAAATTGCCCATTGCCGGTTCATCCCGGTTTGGAAATAATTCCATATTTCTTCCAGCTCCCTAACCTAATTATTTGACTGGCTTAATAGTTCTTTTTCGTGATTTTCTCTTTTCCACTATGTTCATAAGGATCCTAAGGACCGCAACGTCATATTTTACGGTTTGAAATTTGAGTTTAAAACGACTTCGCAGTCATTCCCGAGGAGGTCACTCATCGCTGTGACTCTCGGCTTGTTTAACTTCTTATGTTCTGTTTTTCTTATTTATACTTAACTAGTTGAACATTACTAATTATTTGTGTTTATGGTTTCTCTAGTTATCTTAAGTATGGTTCTAATGCCCTTAATTGTCCGGACCGACACTGGTCACCGGAACAGTGAAATATACCAGGCTATACAAATAGGGGTGTTACAATTCTCCCCCCCTTAAATAAATTTCGTCTCGAAATTTTACCTAGTATCAATCTCTGAACAGCTGTGGGTGTTGTCTCCTCATGTCCTCCTCTCGTTCCCAAGTAGCCTCCTGGCCCGAATGATGGTTCCACAGCACTTTTACCAACGGTATCTGCTTGTTCCGTAGCTGCTTCACCTCATAAGCCAGAATCTTCATAGGTTCTTCCTCATATGTGAGGTCTGGATTCACTTCAATTTCTTCTACTGGTAGTACGTGAGATGGGTCTGATCGATACCTCCTCAACATAGACACATGGAAGACGTTATGTATCTTCTCCAACTCTAGAGGTAGTGCCAAACGATAAGCCAAAGGACCCACTCTTTCCAATACCTCATATGGCCCGATAAAACGAGGACTTAGTTTTCCCTTTTTGCAGAATCTCATAATCCTCTTCCAAGGAGAAACCTTGAGGAAAACTTTCGCACCCACTGCATACTCAATATCCCTTCTTTTTAAATCAATATAGGACTTTTGACTGTCTGATGTAGCTTTAAGTCGATCTTTGATCACCCTAATTTTCTCTTCAGTCTGTTGAACAATTTTGGGTCCAATCATTTTTCTTTCACCCACGTCATCCCAACACAACGGGGTTTTACATTTTCTGCCATACAAAGCTTCATATGGAGGCATCCCAATGCTTGATTGGTAGCTGTTGTTGTAAGCAAACTCAATCAAAGGCAAGTGTGTATCCCAACTACCCTCAAACTCAATCACACAAGCCCGTAGCATGTCCTCCAAGATCTGAATTACCCTCTTAGACTGGCCATCTGTCTGTGGGTGGAATGCAGTACTGAAGTTCAATCTAGTTCCTAGGGCTCTCTGAAGACTACCCCAGAATCTAGAAGTGAACCTAGGATCTCTGTCTGATACGATGGATACTGGCACTCCATGCAGTCTCGCAATCTCATCAATGTACAACCTGGCCAATCTGTCCAAACTGTAGTCCATTCGGACTGGCAGAAAATGAGCAGACTTAGTTAGTCTATCAACAATGACCCATACTGCATCATGACTCTTCTGTGTCCTCGGAAGTCCCATCACAAAGTCCATAGTTATTCTTTCCCATTTCCATTCTGGCACTGGTAGTGGATGTAACAACCCAGTTGGTACTTGATGCTCTACCTTTACTTGCTGACAAGTCAGGCATTTGGATACAAACTCTGCCACATCTCTTTTTAAACCCATCCACCAGTAATGCTCCTTTAGCCCTCTATACATTTTTGTACCACCAGGGTGCATAGCAAAAGGAGACTCATGTGCTTCCTTCAAAATGATCTGCCTCAAATCAACATCATTAGGAACACACATTACGCCTGGTGTAGCAATAAACCATCATCTCCGATTGAGAACTCGGTTTCTTGCCTGTGGACTTCTTCCAACGACGATACCTTTCATCATTACGGCGACCATTCTGATCTGATCAATTAACACTGGCTGTACATGCCATGCAACTGCTGCCTGCCCCCTCATCATTAATCTCTAAACTGGCATGTAATGATCTCAACTCATGTACCAAAGACAAAGGGGTAACCTGTAGACTTGCCATAGTCTTGCGACTTAGGGCGTCAGCTACAACATTAGCTTTCCCTGGCTGATAATCTATTAGACAATCATAGTCTTTTATCAACTCTAACCATCTCCTTTGTCTCAAATTCAGCTCTTTCTGGGTACCCAAATACTTCAAACTCTTATGATCTGTGTAGATGTAGCACTTCTCCCCATACAAATAGTGCCTCCAGATCTTAAGAGCAAACACAATGGCTGCAAGCTCCAAGTCATGTGTCGAATAATTCCTCTCATGCGATTTAAGCTGACGTGATGCATAGGCAATGACATTTCGATCTTGCATCAACACACAACCTAACCCATTGTGAGAAGCATCGCTGTAAACTGTATATTCTTTACCCGGTGTAGGTAAAGTCAGGACTGGAGCCTCAGTCAAACATTTTTTCAATTCATCAAAACTTTGCTGGCATTTGTCCATCCACTGAAATTTCACATCTTTTCTAAGCAGCTTGGTCAATGGAGATGCCAACATGGAGAATCCCTTCACAAATCGACGGTAGTATCCAGCTAACCCCAGAAAACTGCGAATCTCCATGACATTTCTGGGTGGCTTCCAATTAAGGACAGCTTCAATCTTGCTAGGATCTACCTTAATACCCTCTGCTGATACTATGTGCCCCAAAAAGGATATCTCCTTCAGCCAAAATTCACATTTCGACAATTTGGCGTATAGCTGTTTCTCCCTCAAAGTCTGTAGTACAATCCGCAGATGTCTATCATGCTCTTCTGCATCCCTCGAATATACCAATATATCATCGATAAATACCACAACAAACTGGTCGAGGTATGGTCTGAAGATAGTGTTCATCAGATCCATAAAAGCAGCCGGAGCATTAGTTAACCCGAAGGGCATGACCAAGAACTCATAATGGCCATAGCGGGTCCTGAAGGCAGTTTTAGAAATACTCTGCTCTTGTACCCTCAACTGATAATAACCTGATCTCATGTCAATTTTGGAGAACACAGCTGCACCTCTCAACTGATCAAATAAGTCATCAATGCGGGGCAATGGGTATCTATTCTTTATTGTCACCTTATTCAACTGCCGATAGTTAATGCATAACCGGAGAGTGCCATCTTTCTTCTTAACAAAAAATACTGGCGCTCTCCAAGGTGACACACTATGGCGAATAAAGCCCTTATCAAGCAGTTCTTGCAACTGCACTTTCAATTCTTTTAGTTCTGCAGGTGCCATTCTGTATGGTGTTATGGAGATTGGGTCCACACCAGGCATAACATCAATTTCAAACTGCACTTCTCTTTCTGGAGGTAATCCTGGCAATTCTTCAGGAAATACATCCGAAAAGTCACATACAGTAGGAATGTCCCTCAGTGCTGGACTCCCCATTTGGGTGTCTATCACATGTGCCAAGTATGCCTCACACCATTTTCTAATCATTTTTCTGGCCAGTGCAGCTGAAATGATATTTGAAGGTAATAACTGTCTCTCCCCATGTATTACTACATCACCATACTGAGGAAAACCAAAAGTGACTGTCTTCAGTCTACAGTCAATCATGGTGTGATGCCTGGCTAACCAATCCATGCCCAAGATAATATCATAATCTCTGAAGGGCATTTCAATTAAATCAGACAGAAAGGTGTGTCCTTGGATCACCAAAGGACAGTCCCTATATAGCCTATTTACCCTGACCTCCTGGCCTAATGGACTAGTTACTAGCACATCATAGTCCATTGGTACACACTGAATAGCAGTAGAACACATCACACTAGCACTATCATACGAATGTGTGGAGCTAGGATCAAAGAACACATACACATCTTGGTCAAGGATGGAGAAATTACCAGCTACTACGTCTGATGTTTCAGCCTCCTCCCTCTGACGCATGGTATACACTCTGACTAGTGCGCCACTAGGTACAGGCTGGTTAACAGTGCTTTGACTTCCAGGAGTGTTACCAGGGCCCCTACCTCTGCCTCTACCTCTAGCAGCTGACTGTGACCCTCTAGGTGCAGAGACTTGGGCTGATCCTTCAGATGTAGCAAAAGATCTAGACCGGCGCGGACTAGTGCAATCTTTAGCGAAATGTCTGCTCCCTCCACAATTAAAACATGCACCGGTGGCCTTGAAACAAACCCCACCATGAGTTCTCCCACAAGTTTCACACTGCCGGACAGATAGAGCTCCTCAGGGTGTCTATTGCGTCTGCTGACCAGACCGGGGTGGTCTTTGGCCAGAAAATCTATCTCTGCCAGATCTACGGGAGCTGGATCCCCCAAACTGTTTCCTCTTTCCAGAACCGCTCTCAGATGCTTGTCCCGTAGTCTTTTCAGTCTTTTCTTTCTCTTGTGTACCCTTCTTCACTGCCCCTTCTGATTCTATTCTTTCTAGTTCCAAGGCCTGTGAGATCAACTCAGTGAAATTCTGATGTCTAAACCCCACGACTTGCATCCTCAAATTCGGCCTTAATCCGGACTCAAACCTCTTACATCTGTCTCTGGGGGTGGAGACTAAGCTTTCAGCATAGTGGCTTAGCCTTGAGAAGTCTCTCTCATATTCTACTATGGTTCGGTCCCCTTCTTTCAAACTCAAAAATTATTGTAATTTCATATCTACATACGCATCAGGAACCCATTTCTGCCTGAATTCCCTCAGGAAGTCTGTCCATGTCAGCACAGGTGGCTCAACCAGGCTGTGGGGGATGGTCTTCCACCATTCATATGCATCCCCTTGTAACAAGGAAACAGAATATTCGAACTTCATCTCTTCCATACACTGCAGTTTTCTGAAAACTCGTTCCATTCTTTCCAGCCACTGTTCTGCCTCCAGTGGATCCACAGTGCCTTTAAACTCGATGGCCCCAAATTTCATCAACTTTTTATATTGTCGAGCTGAGGGCTGTGGTTGTGCTACAGGTACTAGCATTTGAGCTTGGGGTGGCACATTACCCGCCATTTGCTGGAAAAACGCAGCCATCTGCTGTACAAATTGAGTAGGGAACTGCGGTGCTGGAGCAGGAGCTGGAGTGGCTGACCCACTCACATTCTGGAGCGCTGGGGCTTCCCCTTGAACCTCAGCCTCAACAGATTGTTCTTCGGAATGATCTCCTCCTTCCATTCCGTTTTCCCAAATTTTCTACTTCCTGAGATTAAACACAAGGAGGTTGACCTCCGTTAGTGCATATTCATGATGTAAATATGTCATATGTATCAATTAAAGACACTTGAGCAGTTGTACTTATCAATAAAATGTTCATACACATAGTCAAAATTTATTGGAAATCCATGCTCTGATACCACTAAAACATGTCACACCTTACCCCTCTGTAAGGCATAACATGATCCCATAGAACACTTAATGAACTACCGAACTTCACCTACCGATAACTCATTAAGTACCCTACAAGGGATTTTAAAACAATTTTCTTACATTTTAGAAGTGGTGAGCATTTTAGTGAGAATTAAAAACCATTTATTCAAAGTTTAAATACTAGTAAAACTTTTAGTCCATTTTAATTTTGCCGCAAATTTTATAAAAATTTTGACAGAGTTCCGTTTGTAATTAGAGAAAACAGTTCTTCAAATACCTGCGAAAAACACTTCCAAAAATTTTTCACAACTCCCAACCTCCAATAAATCTCAATCAACTCAATTCAAATCACTTCAAAGTAATTCCACAATACAAATCAAAATTCATCATCTCAAAATATTTAATACTTCATTCACAAGGCATAAAACATGAAATTCATATGTACAAATATTAAATTTACAGAAGGAAATCCAAAATAATATTATTACAATTTATTTACAACTGCTCAACTACATTGATACATACAACATTTCTATATTTACATCAAAATTAATTACAAGGGTATAAAATAATACCCGTATAAAAAGACCAGAGTAGTCCTCGATTTAATAGCAGCTCACTCTGCTGCTTTCTCCTTGCTCTTATCTGCGACAACAAAATAAGCTATCGCTGAGTATAAAATACTCAGTGGTGCACAATAAAAATTTAAAATGCAATACATAAATCATTCATTGATGAAACCCAATTTGAATACGTCTTAATCACATTTCACAAATATCAAATCTCATAATAACACCATTTAGTCAAATAATTCATTAAACACAGTGTTGCCAAAATCATACACAACTTAAGCCATGACACAAAATTTCTGATCAATGCCTTATTGTACACCACGACAAAGCAATCTACAACCCCATTAATCGAAATCAATGAGGGAGGTGGCTAGCTAGCTAATGAGTACTCATTCGATCTCAACCTCAACTGGCAAGCCAGAGAGGGAGGAAAATAAACAATCTCAACCCCATTAATGGAGGAGGAATAATGTGATACTGTCATGCTAAGTGTGAACATAAAATAAATTCAAAACAATTTATTCAAATAATTTATTGGAAATCTGGTAAATTTTCAAAGTCATATTCACAATCATAAATGGCCACACAATTCATAATTAACTCAAAGAAAATCAAATTTTCAAGAATCATATATTTAAACAACAGTTACTATGCACAGACCTGACGTGAGTCGCCTCTAGGCCTTGACTTAGTCTCTTCGAGCCTCCAAGTCTTTTTCCGCTGAAACACACAGTTTCATAGTGTTTCAGTACCATAACTTAACATAAGTTCAAAAATAAATTTAACTTTATTTTTACTAGTTCTATTGATTTAATTCGACGTTCTCGAAGTTTTTGTGTTTCGGGTTACTATTCACTACACTATTCAAGTCAAATTGTTGACTTTTTAAGACTTAATAGGTATGGGAACTCCAACTTCACCCACAAACCACATTTTGGTCATTAAATTTGTTGGTTTTGGTCATTTTCTCAAAGCTTAAGTCCTTCAAGTAAAATTGTCAAATTTTCAGTTTTGGTGCTCCTAGTTGCACTGTTCCATTGGTCAATCTACTGTTGGAATTTGACAAAACTTCCTTCATAGAAAATGTTCCTTAATGTCTTTAGTTTATTCTCCTTTTTGAATCACCCCAATTGGAGTTTTGTAGCTCAAGTTATGGCCCTTTGAATCAGGGCTGCCGGATGGAAAATAACCCAGATTTTCTGGGCAAATTTTGGTGCTGGCAGATTTGAGTCACCAACTTGGGGTGGCCAAATGGCTTGGTTGCTGGCAGAATTTGGACTTGTGTTCTTCATGAAAGTTTTAGGTCTATATCGGTTCTAACCACTGGTAAAATTTCAGGTCAATTTGACCTGCCTAGCTCGAGTTATAACCAAATGAACAAATACTGTTCATTTGGTCAGTTTGTACAGTGGCAGACTGCACTTATCCAACTTTGGTCAATTTGTTCACTAGGTTTTGGTCAGTTTTTGGGCATGGTTCCTAAATGAAAATTGTGTCATTTTATGTCTATTTTCATCCCCAATTGATACCATATCAATTGGACTTGTAAAATTTCAGTTTTGGTCCTTCAAAGTTGACTTGGTCATGCTGCCAGCAGCATGACCATATACCCTCCGAATTTGGCTTCAATTCCAACAATTCAAACACAACTCATTTGGTCACAATTGACCATTTTTCACTTCACAATAGGTCAAACATGCCATTTACTCATTTCTTACATTTTTGGTTCACAAACCTTAAGTCCCAAAACCCTAACTCACTTAATTGTTGCAATTAACTAAATTCAAAGCTCTCAACCATAATCAATCAACTAATGGACGTCCATAAATTCATTTAAATCCATCAAACCATACAAAATCATACTCCCCTTCAATAGGCCGAAATTTCAGTAATGGTACTCACAATCTTTTTCTTTTCATTTTAAACATATTACAAGCTAATTCAAACCAAAAACACAATAATCAAATCTCAACTTTTAATTTGATACACTTAGCTCAACTTTAATACCAAATCTTCAATTTTTTCTCCTCCTTTCTTCTTTCTTTCTTGTTCTTAAGTTGAGATTACAAGCTCTAGTAAGGTTTTTAGGAGAGTTATGAAGATTAAGTGAAGGAATTTAAGCTTAAGTGTAAGCTTAAATGAAGAGTTTTCATGGAGAAACTTGGGAGGAGGTGGGGCGGCACAAAGGAAGAAGAAGAAGAGATTTTTGTTTTTTTCTTTTCTTTTCTTTTCTTTATTTATTTTAGGTTATGGAAGACCACAAAATCTAAATTAATAATTAAATTAATTAATTTATTTATGGCATCATGCATGAGGTCATGCATGATGTCATCACCTTTTTACTTTTTCATTTTTCTCTTCTTTTTTTTTTCTATTTTTCTATTAGTTTTTTAATTTAATTCTCGATTCTGAAATTTTCTTTTCTCCAATTTTATTTGACAGTTAGGTCAGGAGTCAGCTCTCGGGGTTAATTGACCAAATTGCCCCTCGCCGGTTCATCCCGGTTTGCAATAATTCCATATTTCTTCTGGCTCCCTGACCTAATTATTTAACTGGCTTAACAGTTCTTTTTCGTGATTTTCCCTTTTCCACTGTGTTCATAAGGGTCTTAAGGACCGCAGCGTCACATTTTACGGCTCGAAATTTGAGTTTAAAATGACTTCGCAGTCGTTCCCGAGGAGGTCACCCATCGCTGTGACTCTCGGCTCGTTTAACTTCTTATGTTATGTTTTTCTTATTTATACTTAACTAGTTCAACATTACTAATTATTTGTGTTTATGGTTTCTCTAGTTGTCTTAAGTATGGTTCTAATCACCTTAATTGTTCGGACCGACACCGGTCACCGGAACAGTGAAATATACCAAGCTATACAAATAGGGGTGTTACAATACAAACATGAATCCTTTAAAAAGTTCAAAGAATTTAAATCTGAAGTAGAAAATCAAACAGGAAAGAGTATTAAAGCTCTTCGATCAGATCATGGAGGTGAATATTTGAGTATTGAATTTGATGAATACTTGAGGGAGCACAGCATTGTTTCCCAGCTAACTCCTCCAGGAACGCCACAACTAAATGGTGTATCTGAAAAGAGAAATCGTACCCTATTGGATATGGTACATAGTGTGATGAGCTATACTGATATGCCAATCTCCTTTTGGGGATTTGCATTAGAATCAGCTTTGTATATTCTAAATAGGATTCCATCAAAATCAGTTTCTCCCACATCTTATGAGATATATCATGGAAGAAAACCAAGTCTTAAGCATGTTAAGATTTGGGGTTGTCCAGCTTATGTAAAAAAGCTGAACACTGATTGTAGAAAGAGATGATTCTCATATATTTCAATTAATCTGTACATGGGTATTTATATACAATTGATTCCTATAATTGTGTTATACTAATTAGGAAGAAATCCTAAATAAGAAATCCTAAATAGGAATACAGAATACAGAATATACACAGAAATAATATAATGATTGACTTTCCATAACACTCCCCCTCAAGTTGGAGCATAGATGTTAATCATGTCCAACTTGTTACAAATGTAGTCAATCCTAGCTCCATTCAGAGCTTTTGTGAAAATATCTCCTAACTGCTCTCCAGTTTTGATATGTCCCGTTGAGATGATCTGTTGTTGAATCTTTTCACGAACAAAGTGACAATCAATCTCAATATGTTTGGTCCGCTCATGAAATACCGGATTAGAAGCAATATGGAGAGCAGCTTGATTATCACACCACAATTTCGCTGGCAGAGGGGTCTTAAAACCTGTCTCATCTAGTAATTGAAATATCCACATTACCTCACATACTGATTGTGCCATGGCTCTGTATTCGGATTCAGCACTAGATCGAGAAACTACACTCTGCTTCTTGCTTTTCCAAGACACCAAATTTCCTCCAACAAAAACGCAATATCCAGTAGTTGACCTCCTATCAACCTTAGATCCAGCCCAGTCGGCATCTGAAAAACATTCAACATTTAAATGCCCATGATTACCATATAACAAACCTCTTCCTGGAGCTCCCTTCAGATAGCACAAGATTTGTCCCAAGGCTTCCCAATGAGCAACAGTTGGGAAGACATAAACCGACTTACCACACTAACGGCATAAGCAATGTCGGGGCGAGTGACAGTTTGGTAGTTCAATTTTCCTACCAATCTCCTGTATCTCTCTGGATCTTCAAACAACTCACTATCCCCTGCTAACAGTTGTAAATTTGGAGTCATTGGTGCACTACAAGGCTTAGCACCTAATTTTCCTGTCTCTGTCAATAGATCAAGGACATATTTTCTTTGAGACAAGAAAATACCCTTCTTACTTCTCATAACTTCAATACCTAAAAAATACTTTAATAATCTCAAGTCTTTGGTCCAACTGGGTTTGGAGGAAGATTTTAAGAGATGAAATACTGCAGAGTCACTCCCGGTGATGATAATGTCATCCACATAGACTACCAGAGAATTAGACCGACCTCAGTTGCTTATAAAATACTGAGTGATCACACTTACTCTTTTGCATACCAAATTCCTGTACTGCTTCACTGAATCTCCCAAACCAGGCCCTAGGACTTTGTTTCAAGCCATAAAGAGACTTCCGAAGCCTACAAACTTTACCCAACTCCCCCTGAGCAACAAACCCAGGTGGTTGCTCCATATACACCTCCTCCTGAAGATCACCATGAAGGAAGGCATTCTTGATATCCAATTGGTGCAGGGGCCAATCATATGTAGCTGCTAAAGAGATAAACAAGCGAACAGAAGTAAGTTTAGCTACAGGAGAAAAAGTGTCAGAGTAATCAACCCCATATGTCTGAGCATATCCTTTTGCTACAAGGCGTGCTTTTAATCTAGCCACAGAACCATCAAGATTTACCTTTCATAAATACCCATTTGCAACCAATAGCTTTCTTACCAAAGGGCAAAACAGATTCCCATGTACCATTAGCATCTAAAGCCTCCATTTCCTCTTTCATAGCGGACACACGGCCGGGATGAGACAATTGCCTCACCAACAGTATTAGGGATGGGAATAGAGTCTAAAGAAGTAACAAAACACCGAGAACAAGAAGACAATTGATTATAAGAAACAAAAGAAGAGATAGGGTAAGTACATGAACGTTTACCTTTACGAAGAGCAATGGGTAAGTCTAGATCAGAATCATGATCAGTATGAGGTACAGGATCTCCCAACGAAGTAGCTGGTGGAGGATCTGAGTCAGGAATCTCCAATCTCCTGGAATAAACATGAACAATGGGAGGCCGAGTAGGTCTAGAGACGGAAGAAATAGGCTGTGAGAGAGGACTAGACATTGGTTGGACAGTATATATTAAGATATCATCTTCCTCCCCCTGACTCTCATACACAGATGATTGAGAAAAAAATGGAGTGGACTCAAAAAATGTGACATCTGCAGAAACAAGATAACGATTAAGAGTAGGAGAGAAACAACGGTACCCTTTTTGGATCCGGGAGTACCCAAGGAAGACACATTTGAGAGACGAACATCACGTACAAAACAAGTACAACCAAAAATACGGGGTTCAACGGGAAACAAAGATTTTGTAGGGAACAAAGCAGTATAAGGAATATCCCCATTAAGGACAGAAGAAGGCATACGATTGATCAAAAAACATGCCGTAGAAACTGCATCCGCCCAAAAGTGTTTAGGAACTTTCATCTGAAAAAGAAGAGCACGAGTTACCTCAAGAAGATGCCGATTTTTTCTTTCGGCCACGCCATTTTGGGATGGGGTATCCACACAAGAAGACTGATGAAGAATGCCATTTTGTGTCATATAAGACTGAAATTGTGCTGAAAAATATTCTTTAGCATTATACTTCTTAATATGTGCACAGAAATATTAAATTGAGTTTTGATTTCATTACAAAAGGCACAAAAGATAGAAAACAACTCAGAACGATTCTTCATTAAATATAACCAGGTAACACGAGAGTAATCATCAACAAAAGTAACAAAATAACGAAATCCAGTTTTAGAAGTAACAGAACAAGGACCCCAAACATCAGAATGAACTAACTCAAAAGGGGATGAAGCCCGTTTATTGACTCTAGACACAGAAGGCAAACGATGATGTTTTGTAAACTGACACGACTCACATCTAGTACTGATAAAGACTGAAACTGAGGACACAACTTCTTCATGGTAGACAAAGAAGGATGACCCAATCTACAATGAGCTTCAAGAGGTGTTAAGGTACTGGAGCAAACAAGCGATCGCGGTACATGATTTTCCAGAATGTAGAGACCACCTGACTCACGTCCTCTACCAATAATCTGCTTCGTCGTAAGATCCTGAAACAAACACTGATCAGAAAAAAAAGGAAATAGAACAATTTAAGGAACGAGTAAGTTTACTAACAGAAAGTAAATTAAAAGAGAAATTTGGTAGACACAAAACAGATGACAAAGAAATTGACGAAGTCGGATTCGCAGTTCCAGAACCCATGACACAAGAAGTAGAACCATCAGCTAAAGTAACAGTAGAGGAAGTGGGATTAGACTGAAAAGTAGATAGAAGACTAGAATTACCTGTCATGTGATCTGTTGCACCAGAATCAATAACCCATTTGGATGAGGAAGACACAAGGCATGTAGTGGATTTACCTGACTCAGCGATCGCAGTGATAGGGGTACTGGTAGGCTTTAGAGATGCCTGATACTGGGAAAACTGTGCAAAATCCTCTGCGGGTACCAAAATAGTTTTCCCAGAGGAAGATACTGTAGAATCCTCTGCTGCCATATTTGCCATCTGTGATCGCTGATTTTTCCTCTGAAGTTGCGGACAATTATATTGTGTATGGCCAGGCTCATGACAATAATAACAAATGACTCCTCTTGAGTCCTGATTAGAACTAGCCTCTCCATTACGATTACTTACATTTGCTGTAATTCCTCCTCTACTTCCTCTTCTATTACCCTGTTGTCCATTAGGATTACGGCTAAAAAGAGCACTACTGGCAGGCTGTGAAGATTGGGTACTCTGCATGCGAAGGACCCGTGTGAATGTTTCATGCAAAGAGGAAATCTCGAATGGAAAGAATATGAGATTTAGCGATCTCATACTCAAGGAAGGCTGCAAGAAAACTCATAACCAGCTTGCTCCGTTGGGCTGCTGAACTTTCACATCAGAACTAAAAGGCAACAATACATTAAGTTCCTCATATACTCGTTTAAAATCCATAAAATAAGCCGTGAGAGACTTATTCTCTTTCTCAGCATGGTAGAATGCCTTACAAACATCATAAATACGGAGATATTCCCTTTACGAATATCTGAGAAAATCTAAGTAATCCATCAATTCCTTAACAAATTCACAGTGATTAATTAAACTAATTACCTCACTGTGAATCGAGTTCCGAAGCTGCAAAAACAACCGAGCATCCTCCCTTAGCCAAGTTTGTTGTGTATCATCAGTAGGTGGATCTTTAGTAAGGTGATCATCCTTATCAATGCTACGCAAATAGACCCTAACAGTCTTACTCCACTCCAGATAATTCGAACCATTAAGTTTGTGTTCCGTGATATTAGTCATCATCGGAATCACATCAGAAATAACATTCTTATTGTCTGCCATTTGTTGAGACAAAGAAAACTAACCGAAACGCTATTCCAAAGTGCTGACAGCAACAAAATAATCCAAAATCACAAATCAAGCAAATACCAAAATAGGATCTGAGAGCCAAACCTCAGAAGTCCTTTAATGGTGTACTGGATCGAACAACGACACACAATGGTGGAATGAGGGGATTGAGGCGACACTGCAATGTTGATCGAGTCGAAGCAGTAGGTCGGTGGCCAAGGTCTCTCCTGAGCTGGGTGGTGAGAACAAATAATCACCCTAGATAGATGACCTGCTCTGATACCATGTAGAAAGAGATGATTCTCATATATTTCAATTAATCTGTACATGGGTATTTATATACAATTGATTCCTATAATTGTGTTATACTAATTAGGAAGAAATCCTAAATAAGAAATCCTAAATAGGAATACAGAATACAGAATATACACAGAAATAATATAATGATTGACTTTCCATAACACTGATAAATTGGAAACCAAATCAGAAAAAGGTCGATTTGTTGGATATCCAAAAGATAGTTTTGGATATTATTTTTATTTGCCTACTTCACAAAAGTTTGTGATAAGTGGAGATGCCACATTTCTTGAACAACAGTTTGTTCAAGAAGGAGGCAAAGGAAGGCAAATAGAGTTAGAATTGGAGAATTCTAACCAACCAATAGATTAGATGGATATGGATCCATCTAGTCAACCTACACCTGTAACACCCCTAAGTTCGGTAGTGCGTTCTACTGTTCCGGTGACCAGTGTTGTCCGGACAGCTAGAATGCCTAGAACTACACTTCGATATGAGTGAGGAGACATTAAATAATGAAATACAAGAAAAGAAAATACAAGAAAAATAAAGGAAAAATAATAGTAAAGAAATGCAACTAAGTTAAGCGGCGAGAACCCTAGCGATGGGTGATCTTGCCAGGAAGTCACGGCGTGGACCGTTGACTAGCCCTGGACCGCGGGGAACCCTGGAAAATATTTTTAGGACTCGAATAAATATTTATTGAAGTATAAATATCATTAGAAATATCAAATAAAAATTAAATAATTAGTACAAAGAAAAGTGAGAAATCGAAAAACGGACAAAACCCGGTGTTACCGAAAAATCGGCAATGCAACCCGAACAGGGGCATTGTGGTCATTTGACATCCCGAATTGTCTTTTGACCTAAATTTCCATTAAAAATAAATAATATTACACTTAGAAAATATAATGAAAATGTAACACCCCTAAGTTCGATGATGCGTTAACATTGGTGACCGATCTTGGCCAGGACAATAGGATGCCTAGAACCACACTTCATTGAGAGTGAGGAGACATAAAATAATGAAATACAAGAAAAGAAAGTACAAGAAAAACAAAGGAAAAATGATAGCAAAGAAATGTGACCAAGTTAAACGAGCCGGGAAACCTAACGATGGGTGGCCTTGCAGGAAAGTCACGGCGTGGACCGTTGACTAGCTACAGATGCGGGAACCCGGAAAACATTTTAGGACTTAAATAGACCCTTGTTGAAGAATAAATATCATTAGAAAGATCAAAGAAAAATTAAATAATTAGTACAAAGAAATGTGAGAAATCGAAAAACAGACAAAACCTAGTATCTGAAAAATCGGGAACGTAACCCGAACAGGGGCATTATGGTCATTTGACATCCCAAAGTGTCTTTTGACCTAAATGTCCATTAAAAATAAATAGTATTACACTTAGAAAATAAAATGAAAAATTAATTTGGTGGTACCTAAAGTAAATAGCTAAAATCATGGGTTTAATGTGGGATTAAGTGAAAGTTTAGCTTAAAATATGATTTAATTTTTTTAGTGGACCACTAAGAACATTAAAATGGTTAAATATACTTATAAGTGGGCAGATTATTCCCACTCAAAAGTCATCTTCCTCACTTGGCTTAACCTAGCCGAATTGAAGGAGAAAGGGATCCACCATTAACGTTTTCTCCAAGCTCATCTAATCCCTCATTTCAACCCCAAATCACCTAGGGTTCTTCGTTAAACTTTGTCTACACATCACAAGGAAGATATTGACACCAAATTTGAGAAGTTTGGTGAAGGTTTAGCAAGTTACAATCAAAGGTAAGTTTACACTTTTGAGAATTCCTTTGTTAAACTTTATGTTCATGTTATGGGTGTTAGTTTGGTGAAGGAAATTTTAAAGTTTAAATAGTTATTGAGATAGCCATTTTTGGACAGCCATGGGGTCACGCATTTGATGATTTATTATGCATATAATTGATGAGAAATAATGTTGATCATGGTGATTTAATATCCTAGTGAATTATTTCACATATATATGTTGATTTATGCACTTGGATGGGAATTGGTTAATTTGTAGGGCACTTTGATGTTGGAGGACAATTTTCGGTAGCTTGGAAAACTTGAGTAAATGTATGTAGTCATGGAAGTGTAGGCAGAATATTGACCTAGAAGTATTGATGGATATGTATGTAGATTGATATTGTAAAGTGTATGTAAGATTTGTAATGGTTAGGTGTGTATGTAATGGTATTTAGAACTTGTGAATATGAATTATATTTGGTGTGTTGAGGGTAATTGTAATCTGCCCAAAGTAATGTTAATGTAAAGTAGAATATGCTTTTGGTAATGTACCAAAACAGATTGGTAGGGAAGTGAACAAATTGCAAGGTAAATGTGTGTTTGAATTGGGATTTGAAAGACATATAGAGGGCAGTGTACATTTTAGTCTATAACTTTAAATGTGTAACCTCAATTGGTATGAGACCAATTGGAGGTGAAACTAGGCACAAAATGTGCCAACTTTCATTGAGAAAACATACCAAAATTCTGCTTGCAAGGTGACCTAAGAAAATGACCAATTCGGATTAGGTGCAATTAGGACCTGAAAAATGACCAATTGGGCAGCAGTGAGTGTTTAGGCCATAACTCACTCAAAACAGGTCCAATTGACCTGAAATTTTAACCATGAATAGTTAAGACCCATACCTACAAGTCTTATGAAGACACCAAAGCCCAGAAATGACCATAAGCAAGTCAAAAAAGCTTGCACAAGTTCGGGTCCAAAAACTGGCCGAACCAAAGTTGACCAAATTGACCAAAAAAATGACCTAATTGATGCCATTTGACCAGCAATAGTGTAATGACCATAACTTGGTCTACTTAACTCGGATTGACCTAAAATTTTGCACCGCGGTCCATAAGACCTAGATCTACAAGTTTGTAGTTTTGACCGAAAATCGAAAACCGAGGGAACTAGGCCGTCCGGTTAGGTCAAACCAGTATCCCGGAATCCAGCAAGTTGCATTAAAATGCACTAAACAAGGAAATGACTTTGGTAAAACGTACCAAACCTAAAACCCTATCGAGTGTGACATATTAACGACATTAAAATCTAATTTACCTAAAACGCATCGAGGGTCGGTATATTAGGTGATTAAGCAAATAAAAGTATTCAGTGAATTGTTTATCGAACATTATCGTTAGAGGCAAATTAATTTAGCACTGAAACACTTCAAATTGTGTTTCTCAGTTAACAAGGACTCAGCAAAAGGGAAAGAAATCGAGTCGGACAGGGGGCGATCATCAGAGGTTTGTGCACAACAACTGTTTCTTTTGAATTATTTTCAATTGAAACAAATATTGACTATTTGTATATTATTGTTTTAAATTGTGGAAATGAGTTTGATGGACACTTATTGATTGAAAAATATTGTGAATGGTTTGTAACTGTGAAAAATTGTTTGAATGACATTGATGGATACTTATTGATTTAAAAGCATTGGAAATGGTTTGAAACCACAACTATCATGTATATTGATTGTATTCCTCATTAGCTTGTCTAGTGGGACGAATTGAATTCCCTCTCTGGCTGAAGTGTTGAGGTGTGTGCCTGTTGAGGACGAATTGGATGAGTACTCATATTTTTGCTAGCTAGCCATGTTATTCCTCATTAGTCATCGACTTTTGGGACGAATCGAATACCTCATTAGCCATCGGCTTTTGGGACGAATTGAACTATGGATCATGATTAAGTTGTGTGATTTATTGATGTTTATTGTGAGATTGTGAAACGGATTTAAACTCTCATTTACATATACTGTCTTTTGAAATTAAACATGACCTGACTTATGAAAATCTATTGTGATATTGAGAAATGGAGTTTAAATTCTTATTGACCTTTATTGTCTTGAATTTGACTATGGTTTTAAGTATCCACTATTTACATGATTTATGAATTGTGATTTAAATTATATTTGGTTAATGTTGTACTGCTGAGACATTGTCTCGTGATAGCTTTATTCTTTATCGCAGTAGAGAGACAGGCGTGAGACTAGGCCGCATATACATCCAAATAGGGATTACAGTATAATGAGTATACCAATATTTTGCATTTATCTTGTAATGTATGACACTGTATGTACATTTTGTTTTTGGTTTTGAGCAGTTGTAAATTCAAATTGTACCTTGAAGTTGTAAATTAATTATGAGTTATTTGACTTGTGAAAATTGTATTATATTTCCTTATCTCAGACTTTGAAAAATTTCTATGGAATTGAGTTGATAAATTGTTGTGTTGAGAAATGTATTGGGGTTGAGATTTGGAAAATTATTGAAGTGCTTTTTACAGATTTTCTGAAGAACTGTTTTGTCCAAAATACAGATGGCACTCTGCCAAAATTTTTACAGAAATTCCAAATAAACCAAATGAGTTAGTTATTTCACTTCAGTTCACCAAAGTCTTTAACACCTGTAAATAGTGCTCACCACTGTAAAAGAAGTAAGAAAAGTTTTTAAAATCCCTTGTAGTGTATTTAATGGGTTATCAGTAGACGGAGTTGGTAATTCATTAGGTATACTACGGGATCATGTTATGCTTTACAGAGGGGTAGGGTGTGACAGAAAAATTAATTTAGGGGTACCTAATGTAAATAGCAAAAATGGAGAGTAAATGGTGTAATTATTAATTAAAACATGTAATATAGTTTAATTAAGGTGAGTGGACCACTATGGATTAAATTAAATACTCAATGGGCAGGTGTAAATCCACTAACCAATCTGCAAGTCATCTTCTTCAATTTAAAAGTTCCATTGCCGCATGAAAGCTTTCAAACCCTCCCATGGCCACCCACCTTCAAACCATTACAACTCCATGATCAAGCCATCTTTTCCCACACTTGTCTTCATTAAAGTTTATCCCCACATCACAAGGAAGAGTTTGATACCAAAATCAAGAAGTTTAGTGAAGATTTGAGAAGTCTCATCCATAGGTAAGTTTGAGTTTTTGAATATTGCTTTGTTAAAGTTTGTAAGCATGTTATGGGTGTTTGATTTATGGAGGAATTTTTGAGTTTTGATGTTGAATGGGAATGTACACTTTTGGCAGCCATGGAAGCACCTTGAAGGCAGTTTAATTGTGCTTGTAAATGGTGAATTAAATGATTGATTAAATGTATATTGTGTAGGAAATTGTTTAGGTGATGTATACTTAGTATATGTAAAGGTAAAATGAAATTTAAAGCTTGGAAAGTAAAGGAATGTAAGTGTACCATTATGGCAGTTTGCTAACCCTTGAAGAATGCTGGAATTCATGCTTGGTTTATGGAATAATGATGTTAAAATGTGTTGGTTGTTATGGCAGTCTGAGTGTGTGTAAGGTGGTGTGAAGTGGGACATGTAAATGAGCATAAAAAGGTGATTGAATTGTTGTAAATTGGATTGAAAAATTCTGCACTTGTTGGTGTATGTTGAATGTAATTGTAAGCTACCAAAATGACCTATAATGTGTTGTGAATTATGTTTAGATTGTGGTACAACTAGAATTGAATTGAATGTTAAGTTTGGTGAGTGTTAAAAGTGATGCTTGATGTGTATGCAAGAATTTCAATAAGGCAGTTTGAGTTTTAGGCCTATAACATTAAGCGTGGCGCTCCAATTGGTATGAGACCAATTGGAGGTGAAACTAGGCACAAAATGTGCCAACTTTCATGAAGGAAGCTTGCCAAAATTCTGTTTGCAATGTAGCTTAAAAAATGATCAAATCCGGATTAAGTGCAAATGAGACCTGAAAATTGACCATTTGGGCAGCAGTTAGTGTTTAGGCCATAACTCACTCACAACAAGTCCAATTGACCTGAAATTTTAACCATGAATAGTTAAGACCCATATCTACAAGTCTTATGAAGACACCAAAGCCCAGAAATGACCATAAGTAAGTCAAACAACTTGCACAAGTTCGGGTCCAAAAACTGGCAGAACCTAAAGTGACCTAAAGTGACCTAAAGTTTTGGTGCAATTTGACCAGTAATAGTAAAATGACCATAACTTGGTCTACATAACTCAGAATGACCTGAAATTTTGCCCCGCGTGCAATAAGACACAGATCTACAAGTTTGTAGTTTTGACCGAAACCCGAAAACCGAGGGAACTAGGTGGTCCGGCTAGGTCAAACTAGTATCCCAGAATCCAGCAAATCGCAAGAAAATGCAGTATACACGGAAATGAATTTGGTAACATGTACCAACCCTAAAAGACTATCGAATGTGACATATTAATGACATTAAAACCTAAATTACCTAGAATGTACCAAGAATTCGACATAGTAGGTTGACTAAGCGAATAAATGAATTCAGTGAATTAATTATCAAGCATTATCGTTAGAGACAGTTTAAATGAGTACTGAAACACTTCAAATTGTGTTTCTCAGTTAGCAAAGACTCAGGGAGGGGAAGGAAACACTGAGTCAGAGCCAAGAGACAGTTATCAGAGGTTTGTGCATAATAAGTATTTCTTCTGAATTTTTCAATTGAAATAAATTATGATTATTTCTATGTTATTATTTTAAATTGTGTTTGTGCACAATAGTTATTTCTTTTGAAATTTTCAATTGAAATAAATTATGATTATTTGTACGTTATTGTTTTAAATTGTGTTTGTGCATAATAAGTATTTCTTCTGAATTTTTCAATTGAAATAAATTATGATTATTTCTATGTTATTATTTTAAATTGTGTTTGTGCACAATAAGTTTGACTTCTCATTTTCTACTTAAAAATTTAATTCAACATTATAGTTTTAAATTGTGTCCGTGCACAATACTTTTATATTCACTGCTTTTACTAGCAAATTTATGTAGAGAAATGAGTTATGAATAAGTTTTGATTGCTTTGGTTTTGGGAATATTATTTGGAACTTATTGTATTGCCAACTTTGCAAATGGAAATTTTGAGATAAAATGTGATTTATGGTTTGTATGAAATATTGTGATTTGAAATTGTTTTTATTCACATTTGGCATGACACTGTTACTATGTTCCTCCTCCATTTATGGGGTGACAGTGATATATTCCTCCCTCTTTGACTTATCAGTCTGGGGTAAGTGTGATTATGTTCCTCCCTCATTGACTTCCCAGTCTGAGGTGAGTGTGGATGGGTACTCATTATTCAGCTAGCTTCCTCTCTCATTGATTTCAATTATTGGGGTGAGTATGTCTTGTCGTGGTGTACAACACGGCATGTGTGGAAAAAATTGTGTCATGGCCTAAATTATGTTATCGATTAGCAACATTGTGTTACTCAGTTATTTGATCAAATTTGTGTTAGATGAATTTTGTAAATTGTGAAATGGAATTGTGAATCATTTGATTTGTGAACTGCCAATAAAAGATTTATATATCGCATTTCAAATTGTTATTGTGCACCACTGAGTAAATTTTACTCAGCGATAGCTTTTCATTACTATCGCAGGTAGACAGACTGACAGGGCAGCAGACTAGGCTGCTAGTACTACATTGAGAGATCATCAGGTATATTGAGTATACCATATTCTGCATTTTATATTGTAATGTATGTTCACTGTATGTATATAGTGTTCTTGGTTTTGAGCAGTTGTAAATTAAAATTGTACATTAAAGTTGTAAAGTAAATTATGAGTTATTTTGACTTGTAAAAAAAAATTGTATTATATTTCTTGTATCTCAGTCTTTGAAAAATTACTATGGATTTGAGTTGAGAAATATGTTGTGTTGAGAAACATGTTGGAGTTGAGATTTGGAAATATATATTGAAGTGCTTTTTACAGGTTTTTCTGAAGAACTGTTTTATCCAAAATATAGATGGCACTCTGCCAAAATTTTTATAGAAATTCCAAATAATTCAAATGTGTTAGTTTTATCACTTCAGTTCAAAAAGGTTTTTAACAGCTGCAAATAGTGCTCACCATTGTAAAAGAAGTAAGAAAAGTTTTTAAAATCCCTTGTAGTATATTTAATGGGTTATTAGTAGACGGAGTTGGTAATTCATTAGGTACACTACGGGATCATGTTATGCCTTACAGAGGGGTAGGGTGTGACATGTTTTAGTGGTATCAGAGCTAGTTTTTTTTAAATTCTGTTTTCATATGTTATTTGAATATTCTTTCTTCGTAGTACAACTGTTCAATATCATTGTTTGATACATACAGTACATTACATTATAAATATGCACTAACGGGAGGAAATCTCCTTGTATTAATTGTCAAGGAGGTCTAAGATCCTCGCATTGACTATGGAAGAGGGTGATCGTTCAGTCGATCAATCTATAAAGGCTGAGGTGCAAGGGGATGCCCCAGCCCTAATAATGTCAGTGGTTCAAGAAGACCACCGCAGCATCTGCAGCTTCCTCGATTCGCTCAAAGAGATGGCTGCAATGTTCCAACAAATGGCTAGTAATGTGCCTACTCAAGCCCCAAAACAGACACCAGTGGTACAACCACAGTCTTCTGCTAGACAATATGACAAATTGATGAAATATGGGGCTACAGAGTTCAAGGGGACAGTAGATCCTCTAGAGGCAGAACAGTGGTTAGAAAGGATGGATAGGGTATTCAAGAAACTGCACTGCACAGAGGAGCTTAGATTTGAATACTCAGTATCTTTGCTATAGGGGGATGCCTATGACTAGTGGAAAACCATTCCCCACAGTTTGGTAGAACCTGCAGTGCTAACCTGGAGTGACTTTCTCAGGGAATTCAGACAAAAATATGTCCCTGATGCTTATGTAGATCAGAAACTGCAAGAGTTCCTAAGTCTGAAACAGGGGAGTAGATCGGTGGCTGAATATGAAAGGGAATTTTTCCGCCTGAGCCATTATGCAGTAAGTCTACCTTCTACCAGTAGGGAGAGATGTAAGAGGTTTGAAACCGGCTTGAAGCCTAGTATTAGATTACAAGTGGTCGGATTCAAACATAACAACTTCTCTGAACTTATTTCTCAAGCACTAGAATTAGAAAGAATTGAATCTAAAGCAGCTTCTGAGAAAAAGAAATCAGAGAAGATAGAAAAAGAGGGAAAGTCAGTAGAACAGAGTTCTAGTGGTCTTACTGGAAAGAGGAAAAACTTTGGGGGATACAACAGAGATAGTAAGAAGTCCGGTAGAGATAGATCTTTTGGACAGAAACCACCTCGATCCGATCAGCAAACTCAACAGAAACCCAGGAATGCGCTGTCAGATCGACTTTGTGAAACTTGTGGTAAACCACATAGTGGGGTATGTTATAGAGCCGTAGGAGCAAGTTTTAACTGTGGAGAGACTGGCCATTTTGCTAGGGATTGTGTAAATTCAGGTCATTCTGGATCATTTACTACACCAAAGGGATCAACCCAAGTTTCTACCACAAAGAGTTCACCATCATTTAGTAGAGGCAAAGGTAGAGGTAGGGGTACTACACCTAGAAGTCAGAGTATTGTGAATCAGCCAGAACAGGGTGATGCTCCAGCTGGAGTATACGCTATACAGCAGAGAAAAGAGACTTAGACTTTTGATATTATTGCTGGTACTTTCTCAAATAGTAACTAAGATATATATATGTATTGTTTGACCTGGGGTCTGCATACTTTTATGTTAGTGTTAGAACTATATGTTCTATTGTTATTCCTTTACAGGGGAATAAATTTTGATGCATTCTTGATTAGCCCTTTAAAATAAGGATTGTGATAATAAGTGAAATTAGTTTTGAAAGAGTTTATTGGCGAAAAGTATTTTCTAACACACCATAAATTATAAAGCTAATTGGCGAGCCTACTTAATGTAAGGCAACGGGACGTAAAAGTAAGATGCAGTAATGGAATTGCTCTAGATGAGGGCAAGGATGTCACTGTTAGTAATTGTTAATGGATATTGTAATCATAATAAGTTCGGGATATTAGTGAATTCGAAAAGGATAAAAGATAGGAAAATTTGATCTATTGGGATGTATCGTAGTAACTATGCAATGTTCTTGATGTTTATACTGTAAGCTGCAGATTACAGTACCGACTTGAAATTATTGTGTAGAGCTACGTACTACCCGATAGTACACCTAGATAAGAATAGTTGCCAACGGTATCTGTTTTGGTATAGTTATGCCATGACAGAATTTAATTGTTAGAAATAAGTTTGAAAATCCCACTTAGGGATCTAAAACTTAAAAGTTAGAATATCGAAAGGTTATAGTTCAGTACATAAGAAAGTAAGTTATAGAATATTGACAGATAAAAAGAGTTATGGAAGTAAAAATTTGAACAGTTGGTTCAAATATAACAAAGAAATGTTACGAATGTGAGGAAGACTATTGACTAGAATGGTCAGAGGACCAATGATTAGATAAATGATTCTAACATGACCTCAAGGGTCATTCGAGATGGGACATGAATCGAAATATTAGACAGGACAATAGTAAGAGAAGATTGGTGTTATACAAACAAATTAAATGTTGTATTAGATTGTTAAAAGTCTTATACAAATTCGAGAGAAAGAAGATTATACGATCATATAGAAAGGAGAAAATAAATGTTTGACTATTGTAAGATGGCTATTGGGAAAAATTTTGTGGACGAAATTTATTTTAAGGGGGGGAGAATTGTAACACCCCTAAGTTCGGTAGTGCGTTCTACTGTTCCGGTGACCAGTATTGTTCGGACAGCTAGAATGCCTAGAACTATACTTCGATATGAGTGAGGAGACATTAAATACTGAAATACAAGAAAAGAAAATACAAGAAAAATAAAGGAAAAATAATAGTAAAGAAATGCAACTAAGTTAAGCGAGCCAAGAACCCTAGCGATGGGTGACCGCATCGGGAAGTCACGGCATGGACCGTTGACTAGCCCTGGACCGCGGGGAACCCTGGAAAATATTTTTAGGACTCGAATAAATATTTATTGAAGTATAAATATCATTAGAAATATCAAAGAAAAATTAAATAATTAGTACAAAGAAAAGTGAGAAATCAAAAAACAGACAAAACCCGGTGTTACCGAAAAATCGGCAATGCAACCCGAACAGGGGCATTGTGGTCATTTGACATCCCGAATTGTCTTTTGACCTAAATTTCCATTAAAAATAAATAATATTACACTTGGAAAATATAATGAAAAATTAATTTAGGGGTACCTAATGTAAATAGCAAAAATGGAGAGTAAATGGTGTAATTATCAATTAAAACATATAATATAGTTTAATTAAGGTGAGTGGACCACTATGGATTAAATTAAATACTCAATGGGCAGGTGTAAATCCACTAACCAATCTGCAAGTCATCTTCTTCAATTTAAAAGTTCCATTGCCGCATGAAAGCTTTCAAACCCTCCCATGGCCACCCACCTTCAAACCATTACAACTCCATGATCAAGCCATCTTTTCCCAACTTGTCTTCATTAAAGTTTATCCCCACATCACAAGGAAGAGTTTGATACCAAAATCAAGAAGTTTAGTGAAGATTTGAGAAGTCTCATCCATAGGTAAGTTTGAGTTTTTGAATATTGCTTTGTTAAAGTTTGTAAGCATGTTATGGGTGTTTGATTTATGGAGGAATTTTTGAGTTTTGATGTTGAATGGGAATGTGCACTTTTGGCAGCCATGGAAGCACCTTGAAGGTAGTTTAATTGTGCTTGTAAATGGTGAATTAAATGATTGATTAAATGTATATTGTGTAGGAAATTGTTTAGGTGATGTATACTTAGTATATGTAAAGGTAAAATGAAATTTAAAGCTTGGAAAGTAATGGAATGTAAGTGTACCATTGTGGCAGTTTGCTAACCCTTGAAGAATGCTGGAATTCATGCTTGGTTTATGGAATAATGATGTTAAAATGTGTTGGTTGTTATGGCAGTCTGAGTGTGTGTAAGGTGGTGTGAAGTGGGACATGTAAATGAGCATAAAAAGGTGATTGAATTGTTGTAAATTGGATTGAAAAATTCTGCACTTGTTGGTGTATGTTGAATGTAATTGTAATCTGCCAAAATGGCCTATAATGTGTTGTGAATTATGTTTAGGTTGTGGTACAACCAGAATTGGTTTGAATATTAAGTTTGGTGAGTGTTAAAAGTGATGCTTGATGTGTATGCAAGAATTTCAATAAGGCAATTTGAGTTTTAGGACTATAACTTTAAGTGTGTGGCTCCAATTGGTATGAGACCAATTGGAGGTGAAACTAGGCACAAAATGTGCCAACTTTCATGAAGGAAGCTTGCCAAAATTCTGTTTGCAAGGTAGCTTGAAAAATGACCAAATCCGGATTAAGTGCAAATGAGACCTGAAAATTGACCATTTGGGCAGCAGTTAGTGTTTAGGCCATAACTCACTCAAAACAGGTCCAATTGACCTGAAATTTTAACCATGAATAGTTAAGACCCATATATACAAGTCTTATGAAGACACCAAAGCCCAGAAATGACCATAAGTAAGTCAAACAGCTTGCACAAGTTCGGGTCCAAAAACTGGCCGAACCTAAAGTGACCTAAAGTTTTGGTGCAATTTGACCAGCAATAGTAAAATGACCATAACTTGGTCTACATAACTCAGAATGACCTAAAATTTTGCCCCGCGTGCAATAAGACACAGATCTACAAGTTTGTAGTTTTGATCGAAACACGAAAACCGAGGGAACTAGGTGGTCCGGCTAGGTCAAACTAGTATCCCGAAATCCAGCAAATCGCAAGAAAATGCAGTATACACGGAAATGAATTTGGTAACATGTACCAACCCTAAAAGACTATCGAATGTGACATATTAATGACATTAAAACCTAAATTACCTAGAATGTACCAAGGGTCGACATAGTAGGTTGACTAAGCGAATAAATGAATTCAGTGAATTAATTATCAAGCATTATCGTTAGAGACAGTTTAAATGAGTACTGAAACACTTCAAATTGTGTTTCTCAGTTAGCAAAGACTCAGGGAGGGGAAGGAAACACTGAGTCAGAGCCAAGAGACAGTTATCAGAGGTTTGTGCATAATAAGTATTTCTTCTGAATTTTTCAATTGAAATAAATTATAATTATTTCTATGTTATTATTTTAAATTGTGTTTGTGCACAATAGTTATTTCTTTTGAATTTTTCAATTGAAATAAATTATGATTATTTGTACGTTATTGTTTTAAATTGTGTTTGTGCATAATAAGTATTTCTTCTGAATTTTTCAATTGAAATAAATTATGATTATTTCTATGTTATTATTTTAAATTGTGTTTGTGCACAATAAGTTTGACTTCTCATTTTCTACTTAAAAATTTAATTCAACATTATAGTTTTAAATTGTGTCCGTGCATAATACTTTTATATTCACTGCTTTTACTAGCAAATTTATGTAGAGAAATGAGTTATGAATAAGTTTTGATTGCTTTGATTTTGGGAATATTATTTGGAACTTATTGTATTGCCAACTTTGCAAATGGAAATTTTGAGATAAAATGTGATTTATGGTTTGTATGAAATATTGTGATTTGAAATTGTTTTGATTCACATTTGGCATGACACTGTTACTATGTTCCTCCTCCATTTATGGGGTGAGTGTGATATATTCCTCCCTCTTTGACTTATCAGTCTGGGGTAAGTGTGATTATGTTCCTCCCTCATTGACTTCCCAGTCTGAGGTGAGTGTGGATGAGTACTCATTATTCAGCTAGCTTCCTCCCTCATTGATTTCGATTATTGGGGTGAGTGTGTCTTGTCGTGGTGTACAACACGGCATGTGTGGAAAAATTGTGTCATGGCCTAAATTATGTTATCGATTGGCAACATTGTGTTACTCAGTTATTTGATCAAATTTGTGTTAGATGAATTTTGTAAATTGTGAAATGGAATTGTGAATCATTTGATTTGTGAACTGCCAATAAAAGATTTATATATCGCATTTCAAATTGTTATTGTGCACCACTGAGTAAATTTTACTCAGCGATAGCTTTTCATTGCTGTCGCAGGTAGACAGACTGACAGGGCAGCAGACTAGGCTGCTAGTACTACATTGAGAGATCATCGGGTATATTGAGTATACCATATTCTGCATTTTATATTGTAATGTATGTTCACTGTATGTATATAGTGTTCTTGGTTTTGAGCAGTTGTAAATTAAAATTGTACATTAAAGTTGTAAAGTAAATTATGAGTTATTTTGACTTGTAAAAAAAATTGTATTATATTTCTTGTATCTCAGTCTTTGAAAAATTACTATGGATTTGAGTTGAGAAATATGTTGTGTTGAGAAACATGTTGGAGTTGAGATTTGGAAATATATATTGAAGTGCTTTTTACAGGTTTTTCTGAAGAACTGTTTTATCCAAAATATAGATGGCACTCTGCCAAAATTTTTATAGAAATTCCAAATAATTCAAATGTGTTAGTTCTATCACTTCAGTTCAAAAAGGTTTTTAAAACCTGTAAATAGTGCTCACCACTATAAAAGAAGTAAAAAAAGTTTTTAAAATCCCTTGTAGTGTATTTAATGGGTTATCAGTAGATGGAGTTGGTAATTCATTAGGTACACTACGGGATCATGTTATGCCTTACAGAGGGGTAGGGTGTGACAACACCTGTTGATGAAACATCTACAGCTGTTCCTTGTAGAACAACTAGGGTATCTCACCCACCAGTGAAATATGGTTTCCTTCATGAAGAAGAACAAGGGTTGTCTACTCATGAAGAAGTAGATCATGGAGATGATCCACTCACCTATGAAGAAGCTATATCAGATATAGACACTTCAAAATGGATTGATGCTATGAAATCCGAGATTGATTCCATGTATAAGAATCAAGTGTGGGATCTTATTGACCCATCTGAAGGTATTGTACCTATAGGGAACAAATGGGTTTACAAAAAGAAAATTGGTTCTGATGAAAAGGTAGACACCTATAAGGCAAGGCTAGTAGCGAAAGGGTTTTGTCAAAGGCAAGGAATCGACTATGAGGAGACTTTCTCGCCTGTTGCCATGCTTAAATCAATTAGGATTCTATTAGCAATAGCTGCATACTATGATTATAAGATTTGGCAGATGGATGTCAAAACAGCTTTTCTCAATGGATATATTGAAGAAAATATTTTCATGGAACAACCTAAGGGCTTTGAATCCTAAGATGGTTCCAAGGTATGCAAGCTAAAATGATCCATATATGGGTTGAAACAAGCTTCGATGAGTTGGAACATCCGTTTTGATGAAGCCATTAAATCCTTTGGTTTTAATAAAAATGAGGATGAGCCATGTGTATATAAAAAGGTTAGTGATAGTGCTATCACTTTCCTTGTCTTATATGTGGATGACATACTGTTGATGGGTAATGACACAGGTATATTGACAACTATAAGGGTATGGTTGTCAAATACATTGTCCATGAAAGACTTAGGGGAGGCAACCTATATTCTTGGGATTCGCATCTATAGAGATAGAGCGAAAAGAATAATTGGTTTATCCTAAAGTCTATACTTGGAAAAGGTGTTAAAGAGGTTTAACATGCTTGATTCCAAGAGAGGATTGTTACCAGTGAGACATGGTATCCATCTTTCTAAAGAGATGTCTCCAAAGACACCTGAAGAAAGAGATAAAATGGTCAGGATTCCATATGCTTTGGCTATTGGAAGTTTAATGTATGCAATGTTGTGTACTAGGCCGGATATCACATATGCTGTTAGTTTGACTAGCAGGTATCAATCTAATCCAGGTTTGGAACAATTGAAAGCTGTCAAGAATATCCTTAAGTACTTGAGAAGAACTAAGGATTTATTCTTGATCTATGGAGGTGGAGACTTACAATTGGATGATTATACTGATTCTAATTTCCAATCAGATATCAATGATAGAAAGTCTACCTCTAGATTTGTGTTCATTTGTAATGGAGGTGCAGTCGGTTGGAAGAGTTCCAAATAGAGCACGACTGCAGATTCCACTACCGAGGCTGAGTATATTGCTGCATCAGATGCTTCAAAGGAAGCTGTTTGGATAAAGAAGTTTGTGACAGAACTTACAGTAGTTCCTTCCATTGAGCCAGCAGTTCCTCTACACTGTGATAACAATGGAGCAGTCATACAGGCTAAGAAACCAAGGTCTCACCAAAAATCCAAACACATAGAAAGGCGCTACCACATTATCAGAGAAATAGTTGGATGAGGAGATGTAGTCATGCAGAAAATAGCATCAGCTGAAAATCCAGCTGATCCATTCACTAAGCCTATGTCACAGACTCAGCTAGACTGACATCTTGAGAAGATGGGTCTAAGATATTCTAATGAATGGCTCTAATGCTAATGGGAGATTGTTAGTAGTATGTCCTAGAGCATATCATTTAGTATGTATCTTGTACATGTTTTTATTAATAAAAAGGCATTTCCACTTTTTCGTTTACATAATATATTTATGCGTAATAGAAAAGGTCCATTGATATTTTGTTAGAAATTATATTCTTAAGTTGTTAAGAATATGACCGACAGTATTTCTAGCATAAAGTATCATAAATAGGTTTACAATCGAGGATACTTCATAATAAGGACATGACTTATCCAAAAAGATTGTATTCATGTTTATTCCCAAGTTATTTATATGAGATATAAATAAGATGGAATGGTGAGTCTCATGCAATATAACAAACATGATAGGCACTTATACATGATAAGTAGGTCGAACCAGTGACACTTATGACAAGCACATGGAGTTTACTCTTGTCAATGCATTGTCATAAATCATATCAGTGCATATAATCTTTAGACCTGAGATAGCACAGTTATCTTGTATATAGGTAGTTTGAGTTTGATACTGCTTTCATACTTATACTATGTATTGGTATATGGGCATGTGTTGGCTCCTACTAGTTATATATGGAGGTAGGTGTTAATCAAGATGGAATCTGTTCCTCTAAGTACATAGAGATAAAATCCTATGTTCATTTAATTGTTCTTGATGTTTCAAGTTCCTGGCCAGGACAGATAGATTTAATCAGAAAAGAGTTTCTGATGTGAAAAATCTTTTTAATCAAGAACTGGAATTAAAAGAGAACATAATATTCATAGCAAATGGAGTTTGACATAAACCATGACTCCAGCTTGAGTTGGGATTTTGTAAAAGAGAGATTCTAGTGCATGGTAACATATGATTTTAGGTTCATTTAAGGTAAACCTTATTACTAATTGGGTGGCCATGGCATCCTTTGCTAAGTGTTAACCATGGTTTATGAGGTGCATAAAATGATTTAGAGAAATCATTTATGGTAAGAAAGAGTTCTGATGATATTAAGAGTTGATAACATGTCTCATTACCAATTAGTGATGAGCCTAGTAAGTCATATACATACACAAGTAATCACCTAATTAAATATGATTTAATTAATTAATTAAAGAGTTTAATTGATTAATTAAATAGGTTTGATTTGTAATTAGATTGCAAAGTCCCTGGCATGACTTGAAACCAAATCTAGATTATTGGATGTATAGTATAAGTTAAATTTATATTTAAAGTATTTAAATATGAATTTAATTGATGAGAAATTAATAGATAGAGATTAATTAACTAATATATATTTGATATAAATTTATTAGAAGAAGAGAAATAATTATTTTGGGTTAAGGACTCAAAATTAAGACACAGGGGCATTTTGATCATTTCATAGAATGACATGTGGCACCATGAGATGGTGACACATGGCATTACACATAAGCTTGCCAAATGTCTTTTAATCATGTAAGATGATTAAAATTAAGATTAAATATAGGTTTGACAGTTGGCACAACGTGATTTGGTCAATTAAACCTAGAACCAATCAGAAAGTGACATGTGGCAAGGGTTTAATGTGTTGACCTAGCTATATAAGTGTTGTTATGAAAAAAAAAAAATAATCACAACCAGCAGCTCCTCATCCTTGGTGCCACCACCCAAGAGTCTCCCTTCTCTTTCTCTTCATCTCTCATCTATTCCAAGAGATTAGCAAACAATCTCTTGAATTAAAAATACTAGAAATTGTTTCTAGTGTCCTGTTTACATCTTTAATCTCTTAAAAGGCAGAACTTGATTTTCTAAATAATAGAAAAAGCTTTAAAAGCTGTTCAAGGGCTGCCATAGGTGTTCTTGGTGTGGACAAGCTAGAGGGACAACATCTGGTGTCCTGAATACGCATCTGAAAGGCACAAATACACTGCAGTGCATCAAGAGGTTAGTGTATTTGTTCTTGATTTAATCTAGGGTTCTAAAATTAATCTGATTAATTTAAAAATCTTAAATGGAAAATACAAATCCAAAAACATATTAAAAGTGTTTTAATATGTTGTTTATCATTAAAATCAAATAGATAAAAATAAATCTTGCATGATGCATGTGACCCTAGGTGAAAATTTTTGAATTCAATGGTATGAACTTGTGTTTTTCACGCTTCCGTTCCTTCAATTGGTATCAGAGCCACTATATTTGCCATTTAGATTGTTGATTATATGATTTAATTATGTGTTTTGATCATGAGATGATTTATCCATTGCTAGTTGCAATGGATGTGTGGCGGCTTACTTGAAGAACACCAACATGGTGCACATGGTATGGCTTCATGGATGGTGCAAGGTTTGGCTTTTTAATTTGTAATTGTTGTATGATCTAAAAGCTCATCCTATGTCTAATTAAATTGTTTAATTAGAATTTTAATCACGCAATTAAATTTTGATTCAAATTAGAATTTTAAAAATTGTTTGAATGTGATTCAAATCTGAATTTTAAAAGTTGTTTGAATGTGATTCAAATCTGAATTTTAAAGTTGTTTGAATCATATTTAAATATAATTTTTTAAAGCTGTTTGAATAATATTCAGATCTGAATTTTTAAAAATTGTTTGAATGTGATTCAAACCTAATTTTTTAAAAATTGTTTGAATGTGATTCAAATCTGAATTTTTAAATTTGTTTGAATGAGATTCAAATCTGAATTTTTAAATTTATTTGAATTATATTCAAATCTGGATTTTTAAGTTGAATATGAGATATTCAATTTAATTTAAGTATGCATGTTTTATTTAATTGTTAAATATTGATATGCATGATGGATGATCATGGACTATAAAAGACCAATGTGATTGGATTTATTTCTTTTATGTTTCTTTGGGATTGTAAATTAATTAATTTATTTTAATTTATTTTGGGCATGTATTATTAAGTTTGTAATAATTTTTTGGGTTGTAATTTCATTTATTTAAGTTCTTGTATATTCGCCTTGGTATGCCAAGGATTACTATGTAATATTGGATTGCAAGAAGTTCAAGGAGGTCAAAAGCATTGGTGAGACCAGTGGGAGGAATTCAAGATCAAGTGTTGATTATGCACTCCTTCAGCAACTCTTGTAAAATGAATGAATGAAATGCACCTAGGAATACCCTGATTCAATTCTTGGTGGCTCAGAATTAAATCCCTTAGAAAGTCTATGATCATACCATATTTACTGCTTATCTATAAATGCATGAGATGTATGGGAATGTATGCAATTATATGATATATGCATGCTAAATGGATAATGTGTAAAGTGGGACCTTAATAGTAATTAGGATGACCATAAAATTTTCCAAACAAATTATTAAGTTGAAATGCTATAATTAAAGTAATTATAACATGGGCCCTCCATTGGGGCAATTATTTTAAGAAATTTTAAATAGTTGCATAAGATGCAATTAATTTAAGAGATTTTCTTAAGAATAATTGTTAAGCATGAGATGTTGTAAATATGTAAATGGTTTGGTGACCAATATTGGATGTACCTGAGGACATTAAAATTATTTGCATAATTACTGACTCAATGGGATCAACTTAACTAATGCAAGATAAGTCAATAATGGATGTATCTGAGATTTTGAGCATTAGGGGCTACGTAAAGGATTGAACCTCACATGAGATGTGATGGGTAACGAGTTGCTCACTTATAGTTTATTGTAATTCCAATAATGGATGTACCTGAGGATGATCAATGGAATTATAAGAATTCAATCACCCACTAGAAATCCATCCAACTAGGATTTCTGTTTTCTACTTTGGAAGTGTAGGATTCGCTAAGTTAGTGGGAGGACCAATTTGATTAAAAGACCATTATCATTTTGGTTAATTACTTGATACATTTACTAATTAATCTGGTTATTTTCTGCAGTTAATTTTCTAATAATAATGAGCACATAACAACCACCACCATCCAATATCCATGCAGGCATACTTGATCGCAATAGGTTGACAGGGCCTAATCTCTCTTATTGGCTAAGAAATTTGAAACTTGTCCTGAATCTTGAACATCTAGGATATGTTCTAGATTCAAATGTTCCTGGTCCCTTACCTCCAGAGGCCACTCAAGAGGAACATGAAACTTTGGACAAGTGGGAAGGGCATGATATGAGAGCTAAGTGTTACATGCTTGCTTCCATGAGTAATGAGTTACAGAAGCAGCATGAGAACATGCAGAGTGCGAGTGAGATCCTCCTTCACCTACAAGAGTTATATGGTGAGCACAGAAGGAATTCTAGGTATGAGATATGTAGACAGCTATTTCGCATGAGGATGTCTAAGGAACATAATGTTGGGGATCATGTCCACAAGATGATTCGGCTGATTGAGCAGTTGGAACATCTTGACTTCAACATGGATTTCCAACTACAGACGGATTTGATCCTTCAGTCCCTTCCTGAGTCTTTTGGGAATTTTGTGACAAATTTCTATATGACTAAACAGGAATGCACCTTAGCTGGTTTACTCAACATGCTGGCTATTGCCCAAAAGAATATGCTGGGTAATAAAGGAAAAGAGGTAGCTTTGATTGTATCTTTTTCTATTGGAAAGTCCAACAAGAAGAATGGCAATAAGAAAAGAAATCTTAGATTCCTAGTCCCTCCAGGAAAATAGCTAAACAGAAAAGGAAGACTAAAGCTGATGAAGGCAAAGGAAAGTGTTTCCACTGCCAGAAGGATGGGCATTGGAATAGGAACTACCCAAAGTATAGCAATCTAAAAGAATGCAATGCCATAGTGAAAATCAACTCAAGTTCAAAATATATTTGGCACTTATGGTTATGTCATGTTGCAAAAGATAGGATTACAAAACTGGAGAAAATGGAGATTTTATCCTTATTGGGCTCTGAGCCTACTCTAACTTGTGAACCTTGTCTTCAGGGAAAAATGACTAGATCACCCTTTGTTGGACAAGGGCTAAGAGCTGAAAATATTTTGGATATAATACATAGTGATGTATGTGGTCCATTTAAGGAAATGGCTAGAGGCAGTTTTCATTACTTTATTACCTTTACTGATGATAAATCAAGGTTTAGGTATTTGTGTTTGATGAAATACAAACATGAATCCTTTGAAAAGTTCAAAGAATTTAAATCTGAAGTAGAAAATCAAACAGGAAAGAGTATTAAAGCTCTTCGATCAGAAAGTGGAGGTGAATATTTGAGTATTGAATTTGATGAATACTTGAGGGAGCACAGCATTGTTTCCCAGCTGACTCCTCCAGGAACGCCACAACTGAATGGTGTATCTGAAAGGAGAAATCGTACCCTATTGGATATGGTACGTAGTATGATGAGCTATACTGATATGCCAATCTCCTTTTGGGGATTTGCATTAGAATCAACTTTGTATATTCTGAATAGGATTCCATTAAAATCAGTTTCTTCCACATCTTATGAGATATGGCATGGAAGAAACCCAAGTCTTAAGCATGTTAAGATTTGGGGTTGTCCAGCTTATGTAAAAAAGCTGAACACTGATAAATTGGAAACCAAATCAGAAAAAGGTCGATTTGTTGGATATCCAAAAGATAGTTTTGGATATTATTTTTATTTGCCTACTTCACAAAAGGTTGTGATAAGTAGAGATGCCACATTTCTTAAACAACAGTTTGTTCAAGAAAGAGGCAAAGGAAGGCAAATAGAGTTAGAATTGGAGAATTCTAACCAACCAATAGATCAGATGGATATAGATCCATCTAGTCAGCCTACACCCATTGATGAAACATCTACAGCTGTTCCTCGTAGAACGACCAGGGTATCTCACCCACCAGTGAGATATGTTTCTTTCATGAAGAAGAACAAGAGTTGTCTTCTCATGAAGAAGTAGATCATGGAGATGATCCACTCACCTATGAAGAAGCTATATCAGATATAGACTCTACAAAATGGATTAATGCTATGAAATCCGAGATTGATTCCATGTATAAGAATCAAGTTTGGGATCTTATTGACCCACCTGAAGGTATTGTACCTATAGGGAACAAATGGGTTTTCAAAAAGAAAATTGGTTCTGATGGAAAGGTAGAGACCTATAAGGCAAGGCTAGTAGCGAAAGGGTTTCGTCAAAGGCAAGGAATCGACTATGAGGAGACTTTCTCGCCTATTGCCATGCTTAAATCAATTAGGATTCTATTAGCAATATCTGCATACTATGATTATGAGATTTGGCAGATGGATGTCAAAATAGCTTTTCTCAACGGATATATTGAAGAAAATATTTTCATGGAACAACCTAAAGGCTTTGAATCCCAAGATGGTTCCAAGGTATGCAAGCTAAAATGATCCATTTATGGGTTGAAACAAGCTTCGAGGAGTTGGAACATCCGTTTTGATGAAGCCATTAAATCCTTTGGTTTTATCAAAAATGTGGTTGAGCCATGTGTATATAAAAAGGTTAGTGATAGTGCTATCACTTTCCTTGTCTTATATGTGGATGACATATTGTTGATAGGTAATGACACAGGTATGTTGACAACTGTAAGGGTATGGTTGTCAAATACATTGTCCATGAAAGACTTAGGGGAGGCAACCTATATTCATGGGATTCGCATCTATAGAGAGAGAGCGAAAAGAATAATTGGTTTATCCCAAAGTCTATACTTGGAAAAGGTGTTAAAGAGGTTTAACATGCTTGATTCCAAGAGAGGATTGTTACCAGTGAGACATGGTATCCACCTTTCTACAGAGATGTCTCCAAAGACACCTGAAGAAAGAGATAAAATGGTCAGGATTCCATATGCTTCGGCTATTGGAAGTTTAATGTATGCAATGTTGTGTACTAGGCCGGATATCGCATATGCTGTTAGTTTGACTAGCAGGTATCAATCCAATCCAGGTTTGGAACACTGGATAGCTGTCAAGAATATCCTTAAGTACTTGAGAAGAACTAAGGATTTATTCTTGATCTATGGAGGTGGAGACGTGCAATTGGATGGTTATACTGATTCTAATTTGCAATCAGATATCGATGATAGAAATTCTACCTCTGGATTTGTGTTCATTTGTAATGGAGGTGCAGTCAGGTGGAAGAGTTCCAAATAGAGCACGACTGCAGATTCCACTACCGAGGCTGAGTATATTGCTGCATCAGATGCTGCAAAGGAAGCTGTTTGGATAAAGAAGTTCGTGACAAAACTTACAGTAGTTCCTTCTATTGAGTCAGTAGTTCCTCTACACTGTGATAACAATGGAGCAGCCATACAGGCTATGTAACATCCTCCCGGTAGCAACTCCGTACATTCTACTGTTCCGGTGACCGGTGTCGGTCTGGACAGCTAGAACGATCGGAAAAATATTTAAACTAAAGTGAGGGACCAAAATTAACTCAAATATTAATAAGAAAAATATAGTAAAAATTTTAGAAATAAAATACAACCAAGTTAAATGAGCCGGTGTCCAAGCGATGGGTAACCGGAGGGAAGTTGCGGTTCTCGCAACGAGGAGCCCTAGACCCGGGGAAAAATTCATAAAATAATTCTTGAGACTCCAGAGAAGGGTCATTGAGGTTCCTATGGCATTAGAATGCCAAGAAAATACCTAGAAAAATTTATCAATCGGTACAAACAATTTTGACCCGTTAAGCCAAACGGAGGGCATTTTGGTCATTTCGCCTTCAGAGGTGATTTTTGGCCGACTTGTCCAGTTAAGTAAATAATTATTATGACTCAAAATATGAATAAACATTACTAAAAATTAAATTGAAATGTGGTAGAAAAGAAAAGCAAAGAAAAATCAAAATAATGCAAATAATGACATCACATGATGTCATTTATAAATTACCAACCAATCACAAGCTAATAAGCTTTCTTAAATACTTAAAAGAGACAAATTAAAGACCAAAGGAAAGGAAAAAAAACGTGAGCAGCTAGCTTCATCCTCCCAACCAGCCGAAAATGTCTTTCTCTCCTCCATAAACATTTTCTTTCATCTCTCTTTCATTCCCATGAATTCTCACCATTAAAACCTAAATTGCCTTCATTAAAAATTGTCTACCTCTTGTGGGGAAGTGTTTGGTTACTAAGAAAAGTTAAGGAAATGAAGGATTGTGAAGGGACAAAAAGCTCATGCAAAGGTTAGTGCTTACTTATGCTAATATTCCTTTATTTCCATGTTAAGGACTTGAATTTAGTATGAAATTGTAAGTTAAATGGACTAAATTCATGTGTATACATACCATGGATTTCAGCTGCCCTAAGGAAGGAATAGGATTGAGTGTTGATGATGGACTTAGAATCAATTAGAGCTTATGTTTAAAGTGTATAAACACATATATAATGAATGGAAGTGTGTAACTAAGGTGTATGGGTGAATTGCAATGAGAAATTAGGGTTTTAAGGGTGAAAATTGGACTTGGCATTTGAATTGAGTAATGGACATTTTAGTGGTCAATTAGTGACCATTTTAGGTATGTTGACCATGAATTGGACTGAAAAATAGGATTGCAAAGTGAAGATGTAGGCTGCCCTAGGACAGCAGCAGAGGGACTGGAAATTCAGTCCAATTACACAGCCATAACTTGGGCTGTGTTGGTCCAATTGGTGTTTGGTCAATTGGAAATGAAACTAGGCTTATAATGGCACATTTTTGCTGAAGAAACCATGCCCAAAAGACCAAAGCAAGTGGACCAAAACTTGGCCCCAATCCGGACACCCTGCAACAGCCCCTGCAGAAATGACCAAATGAACAGTAACTGTTCATTTGGCCATAACTCACTGTAGATTTGGTCAATTGACCTGAAATTCTTACAGCAACAAGTTAAGACATAGACAAACAACTTTCATGAAGGAACCTACCCAAAATTATGGCCAGAACCCATCCAACCAAGTGACTCTAGTTACTGTTCATGCACTGTAGATATGGTAATTTTCTGCAGAATGCACATTCGGCCAGCTTAGGTCTTTGGACCATATCTAGAGCTACAAAACTCCACATGGAGTGATTCAAAAAAGGAAATTCAACTAGACAAAATAAGGAACAATTTTCATGTTTTACATTTCTTCAAATTCCTACAGTAACAGTGTCCAATGGAACAGTGAAGTTGACTCACTAAAACTGAAAATTCTGCTTGTGTTGAGTTACACTTTGGATTGGTATTAACACTTAATGCCAACAAGTTTTAAACACCAAATGTGGTATGTTGGGAGTGCCAAAGTCAATGTACACATTTTTATTCTAAAAGTCAACATTTTTGTTGACCAATGATGAATAGTGACACCAAAAAAATTTGAAATTCACAAATTGAAGAATTTAAAAGTTTCAAATGCCCTAGTATACCTAACAAGATTGGTTTGGATAGTTTGGCATGCCAATAGGGTTCAGTTAGCAGTACTGCACATGGCAAAAATGCCATTCTGTGATTTCATGGCTTTTAGCCATTCTGACTTTGCATCGAGACTTGGCCTTGTGCCTGAGATTATTTATAGCTTGGTAGTCGCTCATTGCACACCGGGTAATGCATATGAGACCGATGGTGTGCCCGAGGTACTAGATACCAAGTGCGCCACCCGTTATCCATCCGATGCCTAGTGTAGGTTACTTGGGCAACCAAATGAATGAAAATGAGCAATGTAGAAGAAATAAATGAATGGATATACAAATACATGACAAACAAAACATGTACATGCAATACATATTTATATCTGTTATTTCTTGTTATTTTATTATTGCACCACTAAGCATTATTGCTTAGCGCATTGCTTTTGCCACGCGTAGGTACTGGAGATCCTGATCGTGAGCCCAGTAGACCACAGACTGGGTGAGTCCATCCTGCGATTCTGCAGTTGTCCGTGTCACCTCACTACCTGCAGTGCATTGGTAGGGCACTAGGTGTCATTTTGTCATTTTGATATTTTGTAGCAGATTTTTACTTTTTCATATGTATTTGAACTCATGTAATATATTTTGATGTCCATGTAAATAATGAAAGTTATGACTATGAATGCAAAATTTGAGCATGTATTTATCGCTTGTATATGAGAAATGGATGTTTGTGAAATGAAAAGATTATTGAGAATTTGCTATTGAGAAATATTGTTGAGATTTTGGATATTGGAGTTTGAGATGATGGAATAAAAATATTGGAAGTGTTTTTAACAGGTTCCGAAGAACGGTTTTCTCCATTTTTAGCCGGTACTCCGCCGGATTTTCTTTAAAATTTTCAGAACCTTAAATGAATGATACTTTTGATAAATGGTTAAATAAATTGTATTTCATAAATTATATGCAAAAGCATGATATAAATTAATTGAGGAATATTAGAGTGTGCCGGTACACCGTGTGGCATTACTTACTCGGGTATACTGTACACGGGTAAGGGGTGTCACAGGCTAAGGAACCAAGGTCTCACCAAAAATCCAAACACATAGAAAGGCGCTACCACATTATCAGAGAAATAGTTGGACGAGGAGATTTAGCCATGCAGAAAATAGCATCAGCTGAAAATCCAGCTGATCCATTCACTAAGCCTATGTCACTGACATATTGAGAAGATGGGTCTAAGATATTCTAATGAATGGCTCTAGTGCTAGTGGGAGATTGTTAGTAGTATACCCTAGAGCATATTGTTTAGTATGTATCTTGTACATGTTTTTATTAATAAAAAGGCATTTCCACTTTTCCGTTTACATAATATATTTATGTGTAATAGAAAAGGTCCATTGATATTTTGTTAGAAATTCTATTCTTAAGTTGTTAAGAATATGAGTGACAGTATTTCTAGCACAAAGTATCATAAATAGGTTCACAATCGAGGATACTTCATAATAAGGTCATGACTTATCCAGAAAGATTGTATTCATGTTTGTTCCCAAGTTATTTATATGAGATATAAATAAGATGGAATGGTGAGTCTCATGCCATATAACAAACATGATAGGCACTTATAGATGATAAGTAGGCCGAACCAGTGACACTTATGACAAGCACATGGAGTTTACTCTTGTCAATGCATTGTCATAAATCATATCAGTGCATATAATCTTTAGACCTGAGATAGCACAGTTATCTTGTATATAGGTAGTTTGAGTTTGATACTGCTTTCATACTTATACTACGTATGGCTATATGGGCATGTGTTGGCTCCTACTAGTTATATATGGAGGTAGGTATTCATCAAGATGGAATCTGTTCCTCTAAGTAAATAGAGATAAAATCCTATGTTCATTTAATTGTTCTTGATGTTTCAAGTTCCTGGCCAGGACAGATAGATTTAATCAGAAAAGAGTTTCTGATGAGAAAAATCTTTTTAATCAAGAACTGGAATTAAAAGAGAACATAATATTCATAGCAAATGGAGTTTGACATAAACCATAACTCCAGCTTGAGTTGGGATTTTGTAACAGAGAGATTCTAGTGCATGGTAACATATGATTTTAGGTTCATTTAAGGCAAACCTTATTACTAATTGGGTGGCCATGGCATGCTATGCTAGGTGTTAACAATGGTCTACGAGGTGCATAAAATGATTTAGAGAAATCATTTATGGTAAGAAAGAGTTCTGATGATATTAAGAGTTGATATCATTTCTCATTGCCAATTAGTGATGAGCCTAGTAAGTCACACACATACACAAGTAATCACCTAATTTAATATGATTTAATTAATTAATTAATTAAAGAGTTTAATTGATTAATTAAATAGGTTTGGGTTTCAATTAGATTGCAAAGTCCCTAGCATGACTTGAAACCAAATCTAGATTATTGGATGTATAGTATAAGTTAAATTTATATTTAAAGTGTTTAAATATGAATTGAATTGATGAGAAATTAATTAATATAGATTAATTAATTAATTTATATTTGATATAAATTGATTAGAAGAAGAGAAATAATTATTTTGGATTAAGAACTCAAAATTAAGACACAGGGGCATTTTGGTCATTTCACAAGATGACATGTGGCACTATGAGATTGTGACATATGGCATTACACATAAGCTTGCCAAATGTCTTTTAATCATGTAAGATGATTAAAATTAAGATTAAATATAGGTTTGACACTTAGCACAATGTGATTTGGTCAATTAAACCTAGAACTAATCAGAGGGTGACATGTGGCAAGGGTTTAATGTGTTGACCTAGCTATATAAGTGTTGTTATGAAAAAAAAAAATAACACAACCAGCAGCTCCTATCCTTGGTGCCGCCAACCAAGAGTTTCCCTTCTCTTTCTCTTCATCTCTCATCTATTCCAAGAGATTAGCAAACAATCTCTTGAATTAAAAATACTAGAAATTGTTTCTAGTGCCCTGTTTACATCTTTAATCTCTTAAAAGGCAGAAATTGATTTTCTAAATAATAGAAAAAGCTTTAGAAGCTGTTCAAGGGCTGCCATAGGTGTTTTTGGTGTGGACAAGCTAGAGGGACAATATCTGGTGTCCTGAAGACGCATTTGAAAGGCACAAATACACTGCAGTGCATTAAGAGGTTAGTGTATTTGTTCTTGATTTAATCTAGGGTTCTAAAATTAATCTGATTAATTTAAAATCTTAAATGGCAAATACAAATCCAAAAACATATTAAAAGTGTTTTAATATGTTGTTTATCATTAAAATCAAATAGATAAAAATAAATCTTGCATGATGTATGTGACCCTAGGTGAAAATTTTTGAATTCAATGGTATAAACTTGTGTTTTTCACGCTTTCGTTCCTTCAATTTTGACCATAACCTTTCTGAAAAGTCACCTGCAGTCAATACATAAAAACTGCAAATATCCAAAAAATGCCCAGAATTCTGGGTAATACTAAATCCGGCCAGCCCCATTCAAATAGTCATATCTTGGGTTACAAAACTCCAAATTGAGTGATTCAAAATGGGAAATAAAGTTAAGACAATAAGGAACAACTTCTATGAATAAAACTTAGCCAAATTTCAATAGCAACTTGACTAATGGAACAATGTAAAACAGGAGACTAAATCTGTAATTTGGAAATTTCACCTAAGAGACTTAAAATTTGAGGAAATAACTAAAACAAACAAATTAGGTAACCAAAATGTGGTATGTGGGTGAAATTAAAATTTCCATACCTATTAAGTATGAGAAAGTCAACAATTTGACTTAAATAGTGACATGAATAGTAACTCCGAAATACAAATTTTAAAGAACGTCAAGTTAAGCGTATTAAAGCTAGATATAAATAGATTTGAATTTATTTTTGGACTTATGATAAATTATGATACTAAAACACTATAAAATTATGTGTTTCGGTCGAAAAGAATACTGAGAAAGAACCCGAAGCATCGAGTCAAGGCCTAGAGAGGACTCGCATAAGGTTTGCGCACAACATAAATATTCTTTAAAATTCCTTTGCAAAGTGCATGAAATGAATTATGATTTACTTACATTGCAAAATGGTGATTGAAATGTATATTATGCTTTTGACTTAAATTGTTAAAAGTTTAATTGTATGTGTTTGAATTGGCAATAAATGTTTAGTAAATTGCTAAGACAGTTTTGAAATCACAGTGTCATGACCATATATTTGAATGCCTCACTAGCATGACTAGTGGGAGGAATTAGTTTTGAATTTTGATTCCCTCTCTGGCTGAAATGTTGAGGTGTGTACCAGTAGAGGAAGAAATTGAATGGGTACCCATAGTTTGAGCTAGCTAGCCTTGTGATTCCTCATAGGCGTTCGACTATTAAGATGAACATTGTTCTGAATGGCATGATATAACTGTGTATTTTTATGAAATCCATTTTGAGACTTCCTACATGAGATTGTTTGGATTAAAAAATTATAAATTATGTTTTGTATCTATTTTTCATGTTCAGTACCATATTTGAATAAATGTGATTTGATTTATGCATAAAATGTTATTTTAGTATATTGTGCACCACTGAGTCATAGTACTCAACGATGGCTATTTATTGCTGTCGCAGATAGAGAGACTAGTAGAGTAGCAGAGTGAGCTGCTGAGGATCTCGAAGCTACATCCTTGAGATTTTGTCGGGTATAATTTTATACCCTGATTGTAATGTTTATTTTGGTGTATGTGACTGTATGTACATATATAAACTGGTCTTGAGTAGTTGTATAAATTTTGTAATAATATTATTTTGGATTTTCTAATGCAAATTTTGGGATGATGAATGTAAATTGATTTTTCTTTAATGAAATATGAATAAAGTTATTTAGTATCATTTTTTAAGACAATTGAATTGAGAATTGATTTGAATTATGGAGTTGGGAGAAATGATGTTGATTTATGTTGTGGTAGTGGTTGATTTTGATGAAATGAATTATTGAAAGTATTTTTACAGGTGTTTGAAGAACTGTTTTTCCCAAATATAGACTGCACTCAGCCAAAATTTTTTCAAAATTTGCGTAAAAATAAAAATAGACAAAAATTTTAACTAGTCTTTAAACTTCAAGTAAATGTTTTTAATATCTGCTATAAAAGCTCACCATTTTCAAAAAGTAAGAAAATTGTTTTAAAATCTCTTGTAGTGTATTTAATGGGTTATAGGTAGATGGAGTCGGTAATTCATTAGGTATACTACGGGATCATGTTATGCCTTACAGAGGGGTAAGGTGTGATATAATAATTGTGTAATTTCAGTGGTCAAAGAAATTTCCAAGGAAGAGAAGGATTAAGCCAAGAAAAGAAAAGTCAAAGAATGTTTGTTCACAACTATTCTTTTTCTATGTTTTAAATTTTGAATTGATTTGAATGAATTTTATATGAATGAATTATGCTTTTTCTTTGTAATTGTGAACTTTAAATTGTTGAATTGACTTTGTATGATTTAAATATGATTACTTTTGTGCACTTAAGAATTTAATGCATTGTTTTGAAGATTGTGAATATGAAATGTGTTTACTTGATTTGCAATGCAACTCTTTGAAAGGAAATTGTTTGAAATTGTTTTGAAACCATAGTTAGTAAGGCAACATAATTTGTATTCCTCATTAGCATGCCTAGTGAGATGTATTGGTTATGATCTCCTCCATTCGTGGGGTTGAGTTTTCTCTCTCTGGCTGGAGAGGTGTGTTGCCAGTTGAGGATGTATCGGATGAGTACTCATATATGCTAGCTAGCCCTTGTGTTCCCCTTTAGCCTTTGGTTATTGGGATGTATTGGCTTTGTCGTGGTGCACAACCCAGCATTAATTTAAAATTTTGTGTCATGCTCTGAACTGTGTGAATGTTATCAACACCCTTAAATTTTACATATTTTGATAAAAAGGTGATTGAAACAAATGCTTGTAAATTATTGAATATATTATATTGTTTTCTTTGATCAAGAAAAATATGAGTATTTTAAAATGCTTTATTAGGATTTAGTAAATTGTGATTACTTGATCAAAATGTCAATCAAACAAATGATTTATATAATGAGAAATATTGATCTTGGTTTTATGAATTATGAATAATTTGTATATTTCAAGCTCTTTGTTACGATTTGCCAAAGTATATTTTGTATTAAATTTTAAATTAATAGTTGTGCACCACTGACTTCACCGCTCAGCGATAGCATTGTATGCTGTCGCAGGTGAAAGAAAAGATAGAGCAACTGAGTGAGATTTCTTGAAGCTATGAATTGAAGTTGTGTTGGGACTATGATTTGATTAGTTGCGAGTATATTATAGGTATACCCTTGATAAATTTTTTTTGATATATTTTGTAGCTATATTTATGTTTGTACAAATATTGAGTAGTTGTATAAAAAGCTCTGTAATAAAACTTTAAGATTGTGATTATTGTAATATTATTTTGAGATTTTATTTACATGTAAATTTTTGTAATATTAATTTTGTTATCTCAATGAATGCAAATATTTAAATTTCTTTCTGAGTCTTATAAATAATGAATTATTTTCTTTATGATGAGATTTTTTGAGAATGAAATGAGAAGATTTAAGTTGATTGAGTTCCAGTTGGGTATGATATATTTTTGTAAATTGTTTTTCAATAGGTTTGAAGAATTATTTTTACCTAGTTTTAGTCGTCACCATGCAGATTTTCAGCAAAATTTTAAAAATGCCTAATTATTTTTAAATAAGTTTTATGACACATACTTGAATTGAAAACACTTAAATTAAATTTTTATCACCACTCCAAACTCTAAAGTGAAATTGTTTTGCCAAAATCCCTTGTAGTATATTTAATAGATTATCGGTAAGCAAAGTTCGATAATTTATTAGGTATACTATTGGATCATGCCACATCTTACGGAGGGATAAGGTGTGACATGTTTTAGTAGTATCGAGCTAGGTTTTAATGTAAGTTTTAAACTGTGAATTTGAAATACTTTTTGATAAGTACAACTACTCAAATGTTTGATACATATAATACATTTACATCATGAGTATGAACTAACGGGGAGGAATCTCCTTGTGTTGGTTGTTCAGGAAGTAGAAAATTTTATGAATTGATATGGAAGAGAGAGATAAAATGGTAGAATAGTCTGTTATAGTTGATGTACAGGAAGAGGCCCCAGCTCCTCAGAGTGTTGGAGGCTCGGCTGCATCAGTCCCACCTATATAAACTATGGCACAAATGGCCTAGCAAATGGCAACGTTCTTTTAACAAATGGCTGACAATATATCAGCCCAAGCCTAAGTACAAACCCAACCCCCACAAAAGGTAGCATGAAAAGGGGAAGGGTGTGAAGCCTGCTAGCTAGAGTTCAGGCAGCAGCTTGAGAAAGAGAAAAGACCTTAAGGGCCCAATATTTATAGATATGGTAGAGACAGACCGGCAGCATAGAGGCCACCCAAAACTAATCAGCAAATAATCAGAGGAGCATTATCAGCTCATACTTATAAGACATGTGGTAAGCTATACGGGGGTATCTGCTATAAGGCCACGGGAGCCTATCACAATTGTGGTAAAATTGGGCATTTCGTCAGAGATTGCAACAGTGCCCGTAGATCTGTGCCCCCTACCATAGTTAAAGAGTCAATTCAGGGTTAAGTTCCTAGAAGTTCACAGACAATCAGTAGGGGTAGAAGCAATGGTAGAGGTGGTACTATTGGCAACCAAGGCACAACAAACATGCGCTAAAGGGAAGAAGCAGAGACTTCGGATGTAGCTGCCAGTACATTCTCAATTCTTGAAAGGAATAATTATGTATTATTTGATCCCGGCTCTACTTATTGGCATGTTAGTGTTAGAATTATATGTTCTGCTGCTATTCCCTTGTATGGAAGTAAATTTTTGATTTATTAGTGACTAGTCCTTTAGGATAAGAGCTATGGCAATAAGTGTGATTAGAATAAGTTTTGAAAGAGTGTGTTAGTGAAAGGTATTTTTCTAGAATGCAATAAGTTCTAGAGTTAATTAGTGTGCTTGTTTTGTGCAAGGCAAGAGGACCTAAAGGTAAGTTATGACAATATAGTTGCCCTCGATGAGGGCAAAGATATCACTGTTATTAATTGTCAGTGGATATTGTAATCAGAATAAGTTTAAGATATTAGTGGATTCGAGAAGGATAAGTTATAGGAAAATCTGGTCTATTGGGAAGTACTGTAGTAATTATGCAATATTCTTGATGTTTGTGCTATAAGCTGCTGATTACAGTACTGACTTAGGATTATTGTGTAGAGCTATGTACGTCTCTGTAGTACACCAAGATAAGAATAGTTGCAAATGGTTTCTACTTTGGTATAGTTATGCTAGAACAAAGTTCTATTACTGGAAATGAGTTGAAAATCTTAATTAGGGATATAAAACCCTAAAGCTAGAATATCGAAAGGTCATGGTTGTAAGGTAGCTAGAGTCACTGACTCAGTTACCCTAGGATGAACTATAGTATATTAGGAATTGCTATAAGGCTAGAGATCTCAGTACAGTCATAAATTAAAGGTCCGATCATCTAGTCTCTGATATGGGGTATTACAATTGTTTTGGCATAGCAATGGACCTTTTGCCTAAAGCTTAGTGAGGTCATCTAGTCTCTGATATGGGGTATTACAGTTGTTTTGGCATAGCAATGGACCTTTTGCCTAAAGTTTAGTGAAAAACAGTATCTTATTTGTGTAGCAGCAAGGCACAAAGCATGATTTTGTTCCCTTGAAGGAGACAGGATGCTATGGATGATGTTTATAACTTGTAAAATGGCAATTCAAGGAATTTACAGTATGAAAAAAGAGTAAATAACTTTACATAGATGTGGTAAGATGGTAGATATAGTATTCTATTGTAGTCAGTTATACTATAAGAATATAGTAGTGTTTTTTCCAAAAAGGATTGATGGATATCACTAATGAAATGATGTCCTGATTGGGACAGTAGTGTGATAGGAAATAGTTAACTCAGTTATCCCTTAGGAAGAGCACAATTTTCTTTGTGAGTATTATAAGGATCAGATCATGATGATGCGGAACTTTTGAATGGCAAGGGAAAAGGAGAGTCCTGTGGACTCCCTTCTTAAGGTATTAGGGGGGTAATTTATAGTTCAGTAGAAGAGAAGGCAATGATTGCAAATCATTGAAAAATAAGCTATAGAATATCGATAGATAAAAGAAAATATAGAAGTGAAAATTTAAACAGTTGGTTTAAATGTAATAAAGAGATTCCATGAAATTTAGTGGAAGTGCTAACCAGAATGGTCAGAGGACTAATTCAAAATAATATTGAAGTGTCGCAAATTTATTAGAGATGATGAAAGGTACCAGCTTTTGACATGACAATTGGGTCAAGAAAGAGAATAAGACTAAAGAATAATGTAACCAAAGTTGAGTTGTGGGGAAGATAAAAGAGTTAATTAGAGAATAAATTGAGAAGCCCATATAAGATTGGGAAAAATAGAGTCAGGATTAAAGGAAGCAAATGCAGTCTTAGAAGGGGTAAAAGAGATAAATAAAAAAAGTAAGGATGAAGAATGTAAAAAGGAATGAAACTAGGGAGAATAATTATTATGGTGCAGAATTCAAAAGTGAAAAACTCAAAACAGGTTAAATTGGGATAGTGTTAGGAGCCAAACCATGGGATTCAAAATTTTAGGATATGGGTCAACCTCTAGTTTTTCCTATTTCCAATATGAAGTAAGTAGATCCATTTAAATTTATAACAATAAGAGAAAAGTTAGTTCAGGAATGCAACCGGAACAAGTAACAATTTTAAGATATCTAATGGTATCCTGAACTGTTCTATCAGGCAAAGGAGTAAAGTAATGAGTAGTAAGTTAAATAAAAGTGAACAATATGGTGCAAAATTGCACATAGGCCTAGGTCATGAATAGAGTTGGTGAGATAGTGGTTATGGATTTGTGACCAATGATTAGATATGTATTTCTAATATGACCAGTAGGGCCACGTTATAAGGAAATATGAAAGAAAATAAGTGACAAAACTACAGTAAGAGAAGATTAGAATTGATCAAAATAAACTAAAAGCTGCATCAGATTATCAGAAGTCTTACTTAGACTAAAAAAAAAAAGAAATATTAAAGATAATGAGGGTGATAAGGTGTTTTAAAGGTTTGTTCTGGAAGAAAATTATAAGATTTGGAAAGAAAAGGAAACTAAGTCCTCGCTTTATAGGACCATATGAGGTTCTAGAAAGAGTGGGTCCATTAGCACACAGACTTGCTTTACCTCCAGAATTTAAGTAAATTCAAACTTAACTTATGATGAGGAACCCATAAAGATCTTGGCACATGAGGTGAAGCAGTTGAGAAATAAATAAATAACCCTGGTTAAAGTGTTATGGAACTATCACTCAGGCCAGGAAGCCATATGGAAATATGAGAAAGACATAAGAAGACAACACTTATGACTACCGAAAGGCTGACATTAGGCAAACTTCGAGGACAAAATTTCTTTTAAGGTAGGGAGAATTATAATACCCTCTTATTAAGTAGTCCGTACATTCTACTGTTTCGGTGACTAGTGTCTATCCGAATGGCTAGAATGTCTGAAACTATGTTTAATTCACGTAGAAGAGACATAAATAAAATTGATAAAGATCAAATAAGGTTGGATTAAAATAAGAGAAATGAAGCACAATTAGGTTAAATGAGCCTAGAGTTCTGATGATGGGTGATCGACGCGGGAAGCGGCTGTGAACTCAATTGCTACCTTAAATTCACATGGGACACCATGACATCCTTAATTGAGGGTTAATTAAGAAACTATTAGGAACTAGAAAATCATAGAAATAAAAAGGGAACAAGTACAATTAAGTGAATTAGAACTTTAGGACTCATTGGGCATTATGGAAAAAGATGGACTATAACCCGATGAAGGGCATTTTGGTCAATTCACTCCTATAGGTGACTTTTGACCTAAATATCCATTAAAATGTATGAGATTAAATTTTTGAAAAGCGATTAAAAGTGTGAATAAGTGTATGAAAAGGAAGAAAAAAAAAAGAAAAGAAATTGAAATTCAAGTTTAATTTGGATTTATGACATAAGCATGATATAAGCATGACACAATTAAAAATATAAATTAAATTATTTAAATTATGAGATAATTATATTTACTTAAATAAGACAAAAGAGAAAAATTAAAAAAAAAAAAATTGATCTTCTTCCCAAAGAATTGGCTGGCTCCCTCTCTACCATTTCCATCCACCATTTCCATTGTTCCAAGCTTTTGAACCTCCCAATCCTTCCATAAAAATTCCACAAATTATTAAAAAACTTCAAATTGGACCTCCAATTGAATATTAGGAGAAAGAAATTCAAGGAAACTTGAAGGAATTTAAAGTTTACAAAAGGTTCCATAGCTTTCTTTTAAGCTAACTTGACTATGTATGCATGGAAATAATCTTGGATATGAGAATTTAACTTTAGAAATCATAAAAATTATGCATTAATCTTGATATAAGAATTTCAACTAGCTTAGGAACCTTAGGGTTTTGTTATGTTTTAAGTGAATTGAGCATGAAATTGAGCTTGTATGAAGTGGTATTCATGACTTAGGTGTTGAGCTTGCATGACTTTGCATGAGTTGCATGAAATTGAGGTGTAGGGTTTTGTGGTATGTTATGAAATTGAGGTTTATAAGGCTTAGTTATGGTCATTTGGCATACTTTAGTTGAGAATTTATGCTGAATTGATGAAAGGAATTGATGGATTTATAGTGTGTTGAGTTGCTACAATTTTGGACCTTGAGTCCAGCAGGTTTGAATGAGTACAATTTGAGCTACATAGCTCCAATTGGTGCGAGGCCAATTGGAGATGAAACCTAAAACATAATGCTAGAAATTCATGAAGACACCTTGTCTGGAAACTGACCATAGGTTGCCCTAAATTTGATTTGAATCCGGATTGCAATTCTGGACTGACAAAAAATGACCAAAGGAATAGTACTTAGTAAATTAGGCATAACTCACTCTAGAAAACTCCAAATTAGGTAATTCATGAACCAATGGAAACTTGAGACGTAGGAGAACAATTATTGTGAAGACCATAGAGCTAAATTATGACCCTGGCTTGATTAAATTACAAGACAAAGTTGGTTTAGTAAATCTGCCCTGATTCTAGACTAACCTGGAAATTCGAGAAAATGAGCCATCCGACCAATTTTGGAAAAATTGCCATAACTTGGGCTAAAAAAAATGAAAATTAGGTGATTCTAAAACCAAAATGTTTATAAGACATAGGATTACAAAATTTATGTTTTGACCAGAACCCAGTTCATAAGACAAGATAGGGGAATTATTGGGATAAATTAGGAATCCTAAATCTTGAATTCCTGCTCCTTAGCTAATTGGCCTTATGACCTCCGAATAGTTATTAGGCCATAATTTCCTCTACATAACTCCAATTGAAGTGATTCAAAATGATTTAGAAATCTAAGACAAAGATCTAAAACATTGTTTTCGGGACTAGGGCAAAATTATGAGTTTAAGATGCCCGGATATAGAATGCAAAGTTAGGATACAAATCTGGAAAAACTAGAATCTCATAATATGGCACTTGGAATATTGTTTAGTAATTTGGCCATAACTTGAGATCCAGAACTCCAAATTGAGTGATTCAAATTGGAAAATAAAACGAAGATATAGAGGAACAAGTTTTATGGAGAACACTACACTAAAGTATGACCAGAACTATATTGAAATGGGATTATAAAGTCAGGGTTCAAAACTGCCTTGGAGAACACTACACTAAAGTATGACCAGAACTATATTGAAATGGGATTATAAAGTCAGGGTTCAAAACTGCCTTGGACCCAGAATACATTTAAATTTCAAAATCTGCTTAAGGATGCATTAAGCGTTTAGTTGATTAGCTATTGAAAATAATTGGAATGAGTATTGAAGCTTGGTAATTGTGTGATTTCAGTGGACAAAGAAATTTCCAGGGAAGGGAACAATTAAGCCAAGAAAAGAAAAGTCAAAGAAGGTTCGTGCACAACTATTCTTTTTCTATGTTTTAAATTTTGAATTGATTTGAATGAATTATGCTTTCTCTTTGTAATTGTGAACTTTAAATTGATGAATTGACTTTGTATGATTTAAATATGATTACTTTTATGCACTTAAGAATTTAATGCATTGTATTGAAGATTGTGAATTATGAAATGTGTTTACTTGATTTGCAATGCGACTCTTTGAATGGAAATTGTTTGAAATTATTTTGAAACCACAGTTAGTATGGCAACATAATTTATATTCCTCATTAGCTTGCCTAGTGAGATGCATTGGTTATGATCTCCTCCATTCGTGGGGTTGAGTTTTCCCTCTTTGGCTGGAGAGGTGTCTTGCCAGTTGAGGATGTATTAGAAGAGTACTCATATATGCTAGCTAGCCTTTGTGTTCCCCTCTAGCCTTTGGTTATTGGGATGTATTGGCTTTGTCGTGGTGTACAACCCAGCATTAATTTAAAATTTTGTGTCATACTCTAAACTGTGTGAATGTTATCAACACCCTTAAATTGTACATATTTTGATAAAATGATTGAAACAAATGCTTGCAAATGATTGAATATATTATATTGTTTTCTTGGATTAAGAAAAATATGAGTATTTTAAATGCTTTATTAGGATTTGGTAAATTTTGATTACTTGATCAAAATATCAATCAAACAAATGATTTGTATAATGAAAAATATTGATCTTGGTTTTATGAATTATGAATAATTTGTATATTTCAATCTCTTTGTTACGATTTGTCAAAGTATATTTTGTATTGAATTTTAAATTATTAGTTGTGCATCACTGAGTTCACTGCTCAGCGATAGCTTTGTATGTTGTCGCAAGTGAAAGAAAAGATAGAGCAGTTGAGTGAGATTTTTTGAAGCTGTGAATTAAAGTCGTGTTGGGACTGTGGTTTGATTAGCTGTGGGTATATTATAGGTATACCCTTGAAAAATTCTTTTTGATATATTTGGTCGCTATGAGTATGTTTGTACAAATATTGAGTAGTTGTATAAAAAGCTCTGTAATAAAATTTTGAGATTGTGATTATTGTAATATTATTTAGGGATTTTATTTACATGTAAATTTTTGTAATATTAATTTTGTTACCTCAATAAATGCAAATATTTAAATTTCTTTCTGAGTCTTGCAAATAATGAATTATTTTCTTTATGATGAGATTTGTTGAGAATGAAATAAGATGATTTGAGTTGATTGAGTTTCAGTTGGATATGATATATTTTTGTAAATTATTTTTCAACAGGTTTGAAGAACTATTTTTACCTAGTTTTGTCGTCACCACGTGGATTTTCTGCAAAATTTAAAAAATACCTAATTATTTCTAAATAAGTTTTATGACACATACTTGAATTGAAAACACTTAAATTAAATTTTTATCACCACACCAAACTCTAAAGTGAAATTATTTTTGAATGAGTGGAAGCATGGATTATAGGGCATTAGGAGCTTGAATTTCAAAAATTAATCTAGGGTTACATGCCACATGCTTTATGAGTTATGTGCCTAATCAATTTTCTGTTAGTAATATGCCCTAGAGCATATCATTTTGTATGTATCTTGTATATATTTTATTAATAAAAATGCAATTTTACTTTTCTATTTACATAATATATTTATGTGTAATTGAAAAGGTCCATTGATATTTTGTTAGAGATTCTATTCTTACGTTGTTAAGAATATGAGTGATAGTATTTCTAGAACAAAGTATCAAAATTGGTTTACAATCGAGGATACTTCACAAAGGACATGACTTATCCAAAAAGATTGTAATCGTGTTTGTTTCCAAGGTATTTATATGCGATATAAATAAGATAGAGTGATGAGTCTCATGCCACATAACAAACATGATAGGCACTTATACATGATAAGTAGGCCGAACCAGTGACGCTTATGACAAGCACATGGAGTTTACTCTTGTCAATGCATTGTTATATATCATATCAGTGCATATAATCTTTAGACCTGAGATAACATAGTTATCTTGTATATAGGTGGTTTGAGTTTGATACTTCTTTCATACTTGTACTGTGTATGGCATATGGATATGTGTTGGCTCCTAATAGTTATATATGGAAATAGGCGTTGATCAAGATGGAATCCGTTACCCTAAGTAAATAGGGATAAAATCCTATGTTCATTTAATTGTTCTTGATGTTTCAAGTTCCTGGCCAGGACAGATAGATTTAGTCAGAAAAGAGTTTCTAACAAGAAAATCTAATTATTCAAGAACTGGAATTAAAAGAGAACATAATGTGCATAGCAAATGGGGTTTGACATTAACCATGACTCTAGCTCGAATTGGGATTTTATAATGGAGAGATTCTAGTGCATGGTAACATATGATTAAAGGTTCATTTAAGGTATTCCTTATTACTGATTGGGTGGCCATGGTATACTATGCTAGGTGTCAACCATGGTCTATGAGATGCCTGAAATGATTTAGGAAAATCATTTACGGTATGAAAGAGTTCTAATGATATTAAGAGTTAATATCATTTCTCATTGCCAATAAGTAATGAGCCTAATAAGTCACACATTTACACAAGCTAATCACCATTTAAAATGTCATTTAATTGATTAATTAAAGAGTTTAATTAATTAATTAAAGAGGTTTGGTTTGCAATAAGATTGCAAAGTCCCTAACATGACTTAAAACCAAATCTAGGTTATTGGATGTATAGTATAAATTAAATTTGTATTTAATTTGATTAAATATGAATTTAATTATGAGAAATTATAATGGAGATTGATTAATTAATTAATTAATATTTGATATAAATTGATTTAAAGAGGAGAAATTATAATTTTGGGTTGAGAGCTCAAATTAAAAGGTAAGGGCAAATTGGTCTTTTCACATGGTGACATGTGGCACTATGAGATGGTGACACATGGCATCATATGATCTTGCCATTTGTCTTTCTATGATGGAAGACCACATGTCATGATTTAAATGGAGCTTGACACTTGGCTTCATAGGATTAAATCAAATAATAACAAGATGGGATCTTGTGATGACATGTGGCAACGGAGTAAGTTAGGGTTTGACCTAAGTATATAAAGAAAAGTTATAAAGAAAAATTCACTCCTCTCTCTTTTCTGTCATGTTGGATGGCAATATGGTGTCTCCCTCTCCTTTTCATTTTCTCAATTGATTCAAAGGAAAAACTTTGATTTCCTCTTGATTCAAAATTATTAGAAAGTGTTTCTAACTTCCAATACATTCATACAACCTTCACAAAGTATAAACTCCATCTCAAAATTGGTTGACAAGGCTTGAAAAGCCAATCTAGGGGCTGCCATTGCAACTTTGGTGTGTGCTTATGATGGACAAACTAGAAGGACAACATTTGGGGTCCTAAGAACATCCTAAGAGGCTTCAATTGTGCATCAAGAGGTTAGTATCTAAAAATTCCTCTTTTAGATAGGGTTTAATTGAACTAAATGTTAATTCATAATCTTTAATGGTAAATGAAATTTTAATGCATGCTTAAATATATTTTGGTATGCAATTGGGCATTAGAAATTGATTAGGATTATAAGACACTTGGTATGGTTATAATGCCCTTTAATCCACGCTTCCACTCCTTCATTTCCAATGCCCAATTGCATACCAAAACACATTTTAGCATGCCTTAAACTTTCATTGCCATCATAGATTGTGAATTAACATTTAATTCAATTAAACCCTAAGAGGGGTTTTTGAATACTAACCTCTTGATGCACAATTGATGCAATTCCCACTCTTAGGATGCTCTTAGGACCCCAAATGTTGTCCCTCTAGCTTGTTCACCACAAGCACACTAAGAAGCAACTATGACAGCCCCAAATTGACTTCCCAAGCCTATTTAACCACTTGAACATGTGGTTTAGTGATTTAGTAAAGGTTAATAAGTGTTTAAGACATTAGAAACCTTTTCTAGCAATTTTAATTCAAAGAAGATCAAGGATTTCTTCTTGAATTAAAATGAACAAATGAAGAGAGGAGGAGAACACCAAGTTACAGTCCACTTTGAAGAAGAAGAAGAGAATTGTTTTCTCTTTCTTCCTTTTGCCTTTTTATAGTAAAGTCAAACCTTACTAACTCTTGCCACATGTCACCACAAGATTCCATCTTGCTTTTGGTTCACTTAATCCTATGGAGCTAAGTGCCAAGCTCCATTTAAATCATAAAAAGTGGTCTTCCATCATAGGAAGACAAGTGGCAAGATTATATGGTGCCATGTGTCAACATCTTATGGTGCCACATGTCACCATATGATTTAATCTTACTTTTATATTTTAATTTGAGTTCTCAACTCAAAATAATAATTTCTCTTCTTCAAATTAATTTATATTTAAATTAATTGATTAATTAATCTCCATTAATTAATTTCTTACAATTAAATTCATATTTAAACAATTTAAATATAAATTTAATTTATGCTATACATCCAATAACCTAGATTTGGTTTCAAGTCATGCTAGGGACCTTGCAATCTTATTACAAACTAAACTTATTTAATTAATTAATTAAACTCTTTAATTAATCAATTAAATCACATTTTACTTGGTGATTAACTTGTGTAAATGTGTGACTTACTAGGTTCATTACTTATTGGCAATGATAAATGATATTATCCCATAATATCATTAGAACTCTTTCTTACCTTAAATGATTTCTTTAAATCATTTCAGGCACATCATTGACCATGGTTAACACCTAGCATAGTATGCCAAGGCTACCCAATCAGTAATAAGGAATACCTTAAATGAACCTTTAATCATATGTTACCATGCACTAGAATCTCTCCATTACAAAATCCCAATTCCGGCTGGAGTCATGGTTAATGTCAAACTCCAATCGCTATGAACATTATGTTCTTTTTTAATTCCAATTCTTGATTAATTAGATTTTCTTGTTAGAAACTCTTTTCTGACTAAATCTATCTGTCTTGGCCAGGAACTTAAATCATCAAGAATAATTAAATGAATATAGGATCCCATCACTATTTACTTAGGGTAACAGATTCCATCTTGATCAACTCCTATCTCCATATATAACTAGTAAGAGCCAACACATGCCCATATACCCATACACTGTACAAGTATGAAAGCTGTATCAAACTTAAACCACCTATATGCAAGATAACTGTGTTATCTCAGGTCTAAAGATTATATGCACTAATATGATATATGACAATGCATTGACAAGAGTAAACTCCGTGTTCTTGTCATAAGCGTCACTGGTTCAGCCTACTTATCATATATAAGTGCCTATCATGTTTGTTTTATGCCATAAGACTCACCACTCCATCTTATTTATATCTCATATAAATACCTTGGGAATAAACATGATTACAATCTTTCTGGATAAGTCATGTCTTTTGTGAAATATCCTCGATTGTGAACCAATTTATAATACTTTGTACTAGAAATACTGTCATTCATATTCTTAATAACTTAAAAATAGAATTTCTAACATAATATCAATGGATATTTTCAATTACACATAAATGAATTATGTAAATAGAAAAGTAAAATTACCTTTTATTAATAAAATATGTACAAGATACATCAAAAATGATATGCTTTAGGGCATACTATTAATAATCTCCCACTAGCACTAGAGCCATTCATTACAATATCTTAGACCCATCTTCTCAATAGGTCGATCTAACTGAGTTTGTGACATAGGCTTTGTGAATGGATCGGCTGGATTTTCGGCTGATGCTATTTTCTGCATGGCTACATCGCTTTGCCCAACTATATCTCTGATAATGTGGTAACGTCTTTCTATGTGTTTGGATTTCTAGTGAGACTAGGGTTGTTTAGCCTGTATGACCGCTCCATTGTTGTCACAATAGAGAGGAACTGCTGACTTAATGGAAGGAAATACTGCAAGTTCTGTCACAAACTTCTTTATCCAAACAACCTGTTTTGCAGCATTTGATGAAGCAGAGTACTTGACTTCTGTAGTGGAATCAGCAGTCATACTCTATTTGGAACTCTTCCAACTGACTGCACCTCCATTACAAATAAACATAAAACTAGAAGTAAACTTTCTATCATTGATATCTGATTGAAAATCAGAATTAGTGTAACCATCCAATTGCAAGTCGCCACCTCTATAATTCAAGAATAAATCCTTCGTTCATCTCAAGTACTTAGGGATATTCTTGATAGCTATTCAGTGTTCCAAACCTGGATTGGATTGAAACTTGCTAGTCAAACTAAGAGAATATGCGATATCCAGCCTAGTACACAACATTGCATACATCAAACTTCCAATAGCCAAGGCATATAAAATCCTGGCCATCTTGTCTCTTTCTTCAGGTGTCTTTGGAGACATTTCCTTAGAAAGATGGATACCATGTCTTATTGGTAATAATCTTCTCTTGGAATCAAGCATGTTAAATCTCTTTAACACCTTTTCCAACTATAGACTTTGGGATAAACTAATTATTCTTTTCGCTCTATCTCTATATATACGAATTCCAAGAATATAGGTTGCTTCCCCTAAGTCTTTCATGGAGAATGTATTTGACAACCATACCTTGATAGTTGTCAACATACCTATATCATTGCCTATCAACAGAATGTCATTTACATATAAGACAAGGAAAGTGACAGCACTCTCACTAACCTTCTTATATACACATGGTTCATCCATATTTTTTTATAAAACCAAATGACTTAATGGCTTCATCAAAACGGATGTTTCAACTCCTTGAAGCTTGTTTCAACCCATAAATGGATTGTTTCAGCTTGCACACCTTGGAACCATCTTAGGATTCAAAACCCCTAGGTTGTTCCATGAAAATGTTTTCATCAATGTTTCCATTGAGAAAAGTTGTTTTGACATCCATCTGCCAAATCTCATAATCATAGTATGCAGCTATTGTTAATAAAATCCTAATTGATTTAAGCGTGGCAATAGGTGAGAAAGTCTCCTTATAGTCGATTCCTTGCCTTTGGCGAAACCCTTTCGCTAGTAGCCTTGCCTTATAGGTCTCTACCTTTCCATTAGAACCAATCTTCTTCTTGAAAACCCATTTATTTTCTATAGGTACAATACCTTTAGGTGGGTCAACAAGATCCTAAACTTGGTTCTTATACATGGAATCAATTTCAGATTTCATAGCTTCAATCCATTTAGAAGAGTCTATATCTGATATAGCTTTTTCATAGGTAAAAGGATCATTTCCATGATCTATTTCTTCATGAGCAAACAACTCTTGTTCATCTGCATGAAGAAAACCATATCTCTCTGGTGGATGAGATATCCTGGTTGATCTATGAGGAATTACTGTAGATGTTTCTGAAGAAGCGGAAGCATGGTGATTGGTTCATTATAACATTGAATTTCAAAAAATTTCTTCTAAGGTTTCATGCATCATACCACATCTCTTATATGCCTAATTAATTTCAATGCTCAATTGCATATTGAAACACCTTTAATATGTATTAGGATCTTTGTTTTCTATTCAAGATTGTAAATTAACATATTAATTCATTTAAACCCTAGTTTAAAAGAGGAGTTTGAGCACTAACCTCTTTGATGTACTATGGATACAATTGGCACCTTTAGGAAGCACCTAGGACCCCAAGTGTTGTTCCTTTAGCTTGTCCACACAAAGATCACCAATGGGCAGCCCTCAAATCAACTTTTCAAGCCTTGGTAACTAATTATAATTTAGGTTTTTGCCTTTAGAGAGGCTGTATGTGTGTATAGGACACTAGAAACAATTTATAGTAATTTTAATTCAAAGGAATTTGGGTTATTCTCTTTGAATTAATGAGAAAGCAAGAAGAGGAGAGGGAGAGAAAAGGTGCCGCCACACTTGAGATAAGAGAGAGTGTTATTTGTTTCTTCTTTTCTTTTCCCTTTTATAATTAGGTCAAGTAATTACTTAAACCCTTTGCCACATGTCACCACCAAATTACATCTTATTTTTAATTGACTTAATCACATTAAGCCAAGTGTCAAAGCTAGACCTAATCTTGACTTTGATCACCTTGCATGATAGGAAGAAAAATGGCAAACTTATATGATGCCATCTGTCACCATCTCATGGTGCCATATGTCACCATGTGAAATGACCAAATTACCCTTATGTTGTAATTTTGAGTTCTCAACCCAAAATCATTATTCCTCCTCTTCTAATAAATTTATATCAAATATAAATTAATTAATTAATCTTCATTAATTAATTTCTCATAATTAAATTCATATTTAAATACTTTAACTATAAATTTAACTTATACTATACATCTAATAATCTAGATTCGTTTTCAGCCATGCTAGGGACTTTGTAATCTTATTGCAAACCAAACCTATTTAATTAATTGTCGACACCATATTTTGGCCGATCCCTTGAAATTAATAAACTTTGAAGCCGATCCCCAACACAATCCCCTTTGCCAACCGACCACACTTCCGATCTCCCCTCAGAAGGAATTTAATTAATACCAAGTCTCCAGGTCATTTAAAGCCTCACCGATCCCTCAAACCAATTCTCGAGTCCCCTGATCATTTAATTATATTTCCGATCTTTCTTGTCAAATAAGATTGAACCAACATTAGGCCTTCGTACCACCAGTCTTACGGCCGGTCTCTCATTTAAAAATTTGAGAATGATAAAAGTTTCGATTCGGTTTAAAGATGATCCCGATCTTAAGTGTTCAAAGCCAAATTTCTAATTTTAATTAAGTCCCGTTTCGTAGCTGATCTCATGCATATTGTGTTTTCCGATCTCCTATACTTGGATCAATAATCACTTTCAGTTGTCATTCTAATATGTTCAAACAATCAAGTGCTTACGCAATTTAGAAACTTTTCGATCACAATCAATCATTGAACAAAAGGGGAACTTTCATTTCATTTCAAAATTTATACAAGTCATTCGGCTGGGGGATCACCCCCAGCCTGAACTACATGTTGTTCATTTTCTCTCTCACCTTCAACCTCCTCTTCGCTATCCTCACCTTTGTCCTCGGGAGCCAGGTTGGCCATCCAGGAGAAGTCCTCCTCGGGATAACGCTTCTTGAGCTCAGCCAGGAGATCTCTGTGAGCATTCACATAAGCGCTAGCCACTCCAGTCACCATTTCTTCTTCTTTCGCCTTGAGCTCCTCAGCAAGATGAGCGAGTTGAGCAGCTTCATCAGCTCGGAGCGCCTGAACTCCCTCGAGAACACGATCTCGCTCGGCCAGAACATGAGCTTGCTCGGCCAGCTTGTCCTCATAGAACTTCATTCATCCCTCAATTTGAGATATGTAATCCTGAGCGGACGAAAGTTGGGATGGGAGAGAAGACACCTCATGACCCATCTTCTCGACTTCCTTACCCAGACGATGAGCCTTCTCACGGACCATGTGCTGGTTCACCAAACACTCCACGTTCAGGCTCATAGATCTGGTCAAGATGTCATCAAGGTTATCCGGAGACAGCCTATCCCGATCTTCTCGAAGGCAGATGGAGGACGCCAAGACCTTAGCGAAACCGGGGTTTTCTCGAACCGTGTGATTCTTCTCCAGTGAGTGGATCAAGATTTGGGCACCGCGGGAAAGGGACCTTACAAGAGGTTGGGAAGGACCCCCTTTCGCACTCGGAGCGACTGGAGGAGGTGGAGGCGGCTCTTCTCGGCGAGGAGGAGATCGGACCACTTCTATGACCGGAGGCCCAGAAGGTTGAGACGAGCGTTCCTATATTTCCCTGGGCTCATGACCAGGTGTTTGAAGCAGCTCGGAACACTTCATCTCCTGTACCTTTCAGGAGATCTCTCTCTTCCGCTTCCGGCTCTCCTTAGAGGCTTCGCCGCTTGTCATACCTGCACAGAGAAGAGGTCAGTGAGATCGCTAAGGTCCAAAGATCTGAGATATAGAAAATACATATGCCGAGATCAGAGAGCTGAAGCCCGCGATCTTGACCGGTGACCAGCTGCATAGTCCAATGGTGTAGCTCGACCGTCACTGCATCCAAATAAGAGAACTTCTCTCTGGACGCCTGTTCCTTTAACTCTATCACCATTGCACCCTCTTCCCTATTTAGGGCGATGTGCTTCATAAGCAAAAGACCCTGATGCAGCCAGCTCCGAGGGAAGTCCTCAAAACTGTTCGGAATTTCGCTCCTCAAGATGAAGAAGCGGTTCTTCCAATTCTTCAAGGAGGAAGGTAGGTCGGTAAAAAGCCTACAATGGGGTTTCGCCTGGAAGAACCAATACTCGTCGTCCTTATGACAAGTTAGCCTGTGCAGTTCAGCGAACACCTTAGCTATAGGTCAGAGCCCCTTAGCTCGGCATAGGCCTCGGAAGGCTACTAAGATCCGCCACGAGTTCGGGTGAACTTGGGCGATGCACACTTGGTGATATTTTAAAACCTCTTTAAAGAAGTCGTCAAGAGGGAACCGCAGCCCGACTTTTAACTGTTCTTCATACACCATGATCATATCGTCCCTCTCAAAGAAGTGATCTGCTCGAAGGTCGCCATGACACCGGATAAGTTCGTACGAATCAGGCCGGATGTTGTACTCCTGGCTGAACGACTGCAGGTCGGTTTCTTGCAAGATTGATGGCAGCTCGTCCATGGGAAGATTTTCCCTCCCCGAAGAAGGCACATGCTTTGAGGGTGCTGGTTGTCCCCGAGTTGGAACGGAGACCCTAGGAAGTTCAGGCCGCGCGCTTGGTCTGACCACCTCTACCTCATCAGATGACCACGAAAACTGAATGAAAGGGGGGCTTACTGCTCTCTGACCCTCGGCACTGCTCATTTTCAAAGGAAACAGAGAATTTAAACTAAAGAAAGATCAAAACCCTTACCGAAGCTTGATCGGTGTCGGAGGAACTTGAGAAAACGAGAGAATTTGGAAGTTGTTCGCGAGAGACTGAAAATGACATAAAGGAGCAACTGGCTAACCCCACCCCTATTTATACTCGTCCGAGCATTTAATGCTCACGATGTTCCAGGTAGTGCATTGGATAGCGGGACTCGCCAGCTGTTCTGACACGTCTCATGAATATTCCGGAGATTCCATAAAGAGATCGGTTAACTATAGAGCGGCAGATTAAGGTGTTTTGAATTACGGATCGGATAAGTGTCATTCAAATTAAGAGTCGGATCGGATAAATACTTCAGATATCGGAAAATGACCAATACAATAATAATAAAGTGATAATTGACAAAACAAAATTTCATTTCCAAAAGATCAAATTACATCATTTGGGCGATCTCTAGAGATCGGATTACATTAAAGGGGAAATTACATCATTTGGCCGATTTCTAGAGATCGGCAGAACATCCTATCTTGCAAAGGCCTTTGTCAAAGCCAAGTCTTGTGGCTGAATCAAAAGATGTGTTTGATCGGGAGACTGGCCATTGACATCGGATAGATGTACAGCTTAGATGGAGTGATTATGACTCTCATGAGGATGGAGAGTCACCTCTGCTGTCATCGACCAAAACCGAGCTGGAGTCGGGACGCCCGATGTGGTGAGGAGCCAAATGAACATCAGCGGGCAATCACCGAGGTTGAGGGGAATGTTAGCAGTCTTCTCGCTCGAAATCGACTCGCCAATTATGTTGGCAAAGTAATCCGAGATCGGTATGATCGATATTTTCGATCTTGATCGGGAAATTAGTCCAGTTCTCTCACTGTCATCAAATGAGGTTATCATTACGTTCCGATCACCGGGGTCGTAAATTTTCAGTCGGGGCACAAAGAAAATGGCCGAAAAAAGATAAAAAATAGTCACCTTGGCCATAAGTTCACCGAAAAAGTTAGAACAGAAGAAGAAAGGAAGAAAGGTGAAGAGGAAGGAATGAAAGGTGGGAAAATACTCCAGTCGAAACATATATATAGGGGAGGGTCTGAAGCATTTATTATTAACGAAAACTGAAGCGAATGCCTTGGTAACTGAAGCAATAAATGCTCTCACCAAATTGACCCGGATAAAGGAGAACGCCCTGAAAGGGGAGAGATCGAGAAGGCATTCGAAACGAAGAGATCGGAATAAGGTCGGAAGGGATAGGAGATCGGAATACAAAGAGAATAAGACAACTTCTAATAACCATTGTCAGAATCAGAGCCGACGTAGTTAAAGCGTCGCAGACGAAATCCTCACTGCATGCCTCAGAATCGCCCGCATTACTGACAAGTGCCAGAGTATGTCACGACAGTGTTGTACATCTCAACCTCCATCGTTGATCTCATTTGTAAGGACGAGTCCAGAGCCCTTGGATCAAAGAAGAAGACGATAAGACCGGCGCCTTTTATTCCCAGCCCTCGGATCGCCCCGGACAAGAGAATTTGAGACCGTCAGATTAGAAGAAGAAAATGACAAATATTCTAAAGGGGATCTCGGCCCTCCGTTCTGATTCTCTTTAATTCCTGTGCCTCAAATCATGTCCTTTGAAATCCTGACCCTCCATCTCCCTCAAAATAGATCCTGACCCTTCAGGGAAAGCACCCGGTTCCTATAAATACCTGCATGAAAACTGTTCAAGGGGACGGACGAAAAAGAGGGCAGTGACTATAGTGGAAGAACTCTGAAACTTAATTCAGTTTATTACTCTGCTATTTTTTTTAGCGTTCTTAAGAAAAACTTTTGAAACTAGTTTTCTAAAGTATTTTCTTGCAAAAGGGATTCTTGAATACTGAAACTCTCTATTTTCAGTTCGTTTATTATCTCGTGGTGCTCTCATTTTCAGCTCTTTGTTTTCTTTAGTTCCACTCCCATTGTCCAGGCTCAACCTCATTTAAACTCGGGTATTATTTCGACCCGATTGCATTTTAGCGAAGCATCCTTCGTTTCAAGGCGGACCTTAACCTTCCGGTTACCAACCTGCAGTTCTATTAAGCTTTGTGATTCCATACTTAGTTTAGTAGATTTGGCTCCCTACAGGTGAGTGCTCGTATTGCCATTTTATTAACTGCTCGTTTTCATTTTACGCATTTCCTTTGTTCTTTTATGTACATAGTTTTTTTTCTAAGTTTATATTGCGCTAAAGAATACCAAAAGGTTACTCTCGGGTTTACTTCTTTGTTGATCAGTCCATTCTTTTTGTTAATCTTTGTCATTTCTGAATGCAAGTCTTCCAGTCTCGAGTAATGTATAAGGGGTCGGGTAAAATGTAGGTAACCGTATCTTCAGGGTCTCTTTAAAAATAATAAAAAGTCTAAACAATAAGTCGGGAAAATAGTAAGGCCGAATCACTAGAATAATGCAAAAGACAATTGAGTAAGACAACACAAGGCAGAGTAAAACTGAACTTTAAGATAGATAAATGGGATAGATCGGGTATTAAAAGTACTGGTAAGGCGACCACTTAGGAAGGTCAAAAAATTCAGTTTGGTATCTCCCGACTAGTTACAAGATACCAATGAGTTAAAAGAAGCCTTATTCCGAGCCCCTGCATCTTTGAATGACAAAACCCTTAATTCTAGGATTTCATGACGGGTAGCTGTAATCAAGATTCGAGAGGTCAGAAAAGTCCTTATCCGATCCCTATTAAAATAAAAGAGATCGGAGGAGAGTTCTTATCCGGTTCTCACTTAAAAATTTTAATAAATATTTATAAAAAAAAAGAGATCGGAGGAGAGTTCTTATCCGATTCTCAAACTTAAAAATTTTATCAAATATTCAAAAAGAGATCGGAGGAGAATTCTTATCCGGTTCTCACTTAAAAATTTTAATAAATATTTTAAAAAAAAGAGATCGGAGGAGAGTTCTTATCCGATTCTCAAACTTAAAAATTTTATCAAATATTCAAAAAGAGATCGGAGGAGAGAGTTCTTATCCGATTCTCAAACCTAAAAATTTTATCAAATATTCAAAAAGAGATCGGAGGAGAGTTCTTATCCGATTCTCAAGCTTAAAAATTTTAATAAATATTTAAAGGAGATCGGAGGAGAGTTCTTATCCGATTCCCAAATTAAATTCTAATGAATATGTAAGATGGTTCCCCCTGAAATAAAATTAATGCGCAATAGCAACTCACTAAGGTCGTCTCATTTACTTATGTATCTGGGTAATCCGGATTAGTGAAAAATTAAACATTCCTTTCAGTCAAAAGGATTAACATTTCCATTCAAACCCTCCTAACTATAAAAAACGTGAAGTTAAATCTGCTTACCCTCGTTGAGGGACGAGGTGGGGTGCCTAACACCTTCCCCGCCCGTTTACGGACCCCGAACCTAGAATCTCTGTTTTTGAAATGGTTTTATTTTAACTCACTTTCGCAAATGGTTTTCTTTAATTTCCCTCAAAATTAAAGTGGCGACTCCTCACTTTTCCCACTTCGGTGAGTGTTTGTCTAGGCGACCGCAAAACACCTTGCGATAGCTTGGCGACTCCGCTGGGGACGATTAAACTTAACCCCTGTCTAGAGGTCTGAAGGTAGATTTAATTTTGCGATCAAATTATAGTTAGGTGGGCTCACTCCACAAAATTCTGTATGTTAATTATTGTTATTCCTGCTAACCATTTTGCTTGTCTTGTTTATTTTCTACAGCGCTCTTCATTTAAAAGAAAAAAAAAGGAAAAATAAAAATCCCCCTGAATTGGGAAGAGGTAAAGGTGTCCCTTCACACACTGAACACTCACACAATGTCCTCACACACTTCAGCCCTATACCCGGGCTTTCTTACCCTTTTAGGAAAGTAGGAGGGAGTCATGTAGCGGTACCCGTGGGTTTTACCCCGTTAGTATCCGTGAAGGCTTCTGCTCAAATTGAAACTCGTTCTATTCACTGTGATACCCGTGGAATTTTCCCAATAGTATCATGGGGGATAGAATGGGGCTCTACTGTTTACAGTGGGGGCAATTTGGGAACCTGTGGCTCTTAGAAAATTAGACCTTGAGCTAAACTATCACGATAGTTGGAAGCCGTAGCAAGCTACCTTGTAAGATAGAACTGCCCGATTAGGTAGCACCCAGCCAGTATTAGGACTTTCCTTTACTTTAGGACAAAAGGGGCATACTTACTCTTACCCTATTCTGTTTATTTTATTTTGTTCTTATTTTTAAGGGTAATCTTGAATCATACTGTTAAGAAAACCTACACATTTTCCTACTTTGATAAATGTGCAGGTGTCACTCTGCCAATAGTATAATTCAAGATTACCTGAATTTATCCTGCTAACAAGTTTTTTCTGCAGGCGTCACCGAAATAAGGTTTGTAAAAGGATAAGCATCATTTTTAACATGGCATCCTCGAGTCAGTCGGCAGAAGAAGTTCTTAAATCAGAACAAAATGCTAAACCGTGGCCCAAAAACTGTTCAGTACCCCTACAAAGATACACCAGCTCATTTCCTCTACTGGACCTAAGCAAAATTGAAGTCAGAATGAACAGTCTCGAAGGTCTGGTCAATGGTTGGAAGTCATTTCCCGATCAGGTCAAAGCACAATTTGAGAAGAAATATGGGAGGATTGCAACCTTGATGCGAGTTAAGATTCAGATCCCGGCACTAAAGGCCATGTTGTCAGTTTGGAACCCTAAGTTTGGAGTGTTCTCTTTCAATGACATCGATACTGCTCCCACTATGGAAGAATATCAAGCATTGCTAGAAATCCCTTATGCGGCGCAGAATCGGATTTACCTACACCTCGAACATAGGCAGACCTGGAAATGGCTCGCACATATGCTGGGAATCCCACCAGAAGAAGCAAAGGCAGGATAAACCATAAAAGGAAACACGCATGGATGGTATTGGACTTACCTCAAGAAAGGGTTGGATCAATGCATCCAAGATCAACAGTGGGATCAAGCTTCATTGGTGTTCGCTTTAGCAATTTACGGCTTAATCTTGTTCCCTGGACCTTTCGAAATCATAACCTGTGGTGTTGTGGAAATGTTCTGGGCAGTAGAGAAACTGAAAGTCAATCCAGTACCAGCAATACTTGCCGAGACTTTCTTAACCCTCACTTACTGCAGACAGCAAGGCAAGGGGTCCATTAAATGTTATTCTCAGTTGTTGCACCTCTGGGTCATTAGTCATATGTGTCCTGTGGAGACGAAGGGATTAACTTGGTTTCTTGACCAGCCTCTCATCGAGAAAATGACCCGATTGGTAATCAACCCGAAGGATGAGCCACAGTGGCAAGAACGGATTTTGAGCTTCAATAGCCATGACTACTGCTGAAGGAAGTTGTGGACGTCAGGTCAATCCATTTTGGTCGGCACGGGGGGTAATCAATCGGTATCCCTAATCGGAGTGACTGGATACACAAGTTACACTCCGGCATTAGTAATGAGACAGTTTGGCTCAACACAATTCAGAATCAACATTGAAGAATACCACCAAGGTCATTTCTACCATGAGCTCAAGGAAGAGGAGGGGTTGAAAATAGCTCGCAAATCTTGGGAAAACATCACTCTGATGGAGAGGTCGCCTAAAGGTCCGAGTGCCACGGGCGATTATCTTAAATGGAGGGCTGACAGGGACCAAGAACACTTAACTGCAGAATTCGAAGGCAGCAACCCTCGCCGAAACATCCTATCAGAAGAAGCTAATAATCACTTGACTGACTCACTACAGAAGGCAAACACCGAAAACTCGCAACTGCAAGAACAAATAAAGCAGTTAGAGGACCAATAGCAGAACCTTAAAAGAAAAGTGAGAAGACTCAGGGAAGAGGCAAGAGCTGAAAAGATGGGGTTCGAAGAGCAAGAAGCGCGGTGGGAAAAAGAAAAAAGCTCTCTTCAAGCTCTGGTAAAAGAAGTAGAAGTGCAGAACAGTAAGCTTCAGGAAAAAATGAAATACCAAGAGATACTCGTAGAAGAGTATAAACAAGAGAACAAAAAGAATAAGCTCGAATTGAAGGAACAGGCATTACTCATCAACGATATTCTGAAAGAATGTGCTAAGGAAAGGAAGGAGAAAGAAAGACAAACTGCTCTCTATCAAGAGCTGAAAGAGAATGTTGACCAGCTGGAGAGAATGATAGCACAGGGAAAACAAGAACTCCTTCCTGAATCCGAGTATGCTCTGAAAGCATTCGACCCTGCCAAACAAGAAGAAAGGTTATACGAGTATCTCAGAAAATGTCATCTCATTATAAAGAGCCTCCCTGAGCCTAGGCCGATGTAAAGAATGCTGTGTATAAATATTCAGTTAATGGAAAGCTTTTGGGTCATTGTATAGCAAAATTGTGAATGAATAGTATAACTCCCGTAGGAACCCCCTCGCTAGGGTTATGCGAAAAATTGGATATGCCATATGAACAGGTATCATAAACGCGCATTCAATCCAGTCATTCACAGTCAGACTATCGAATGATGCCATGATAAAATTGATGCAACCATCCTTCTGCAGATTTCATTTTGGCTTCCAAATGCCACCGTATCCTTCGTCCGAACCAGGACCTTTAGTTTTTTTTACGAAATTCAAAATTCACTAAAAGTTTTTTTATTTATTTCCCTACAGAAAATCAAACATTACTTCAAACAAGGCAAGTCTGACCAAGCACACGGTTCAACCCAAGCGAGTGTACTTAATAAGATCTCGAACAAAAAAGATAATGGAAGATTAGGAACAAGTACAGAACTTACAAGGGCAAGTATCTGAGTTGAAAGACCAGGTCTCAGAACTCATGAGGCTAATGAGGGAGATGTCCCAAAATAAATTAGCTTCAGAACCTAACCTACCACTACCTCCTCCACCACCCACGACAATGGATCCTCATCAGGCTTCAACCTCCTTTACCTTTCAGTCACCTATCCCAGGCCCGACAGTCACTGTCAACCCGGCTACCATAAATAATGACCTACCTTTCTCCCATTACCCAGTCGTCTCAAATGCTGACCCATATCCTTCAATAGTGATCCCTCTGGTTCACTCCACCCCTCATTTCCCAGCTGAGGGAGTATCTTTTGCAGTAGGAGAAAATAAGACCAGGGAAAATGAAAAACTATCTGCTCTGGAGGAAAGATTGAGAGCAATAGAGGGGCTGAACATGTATGGTTCAGTTGATGTGGCTTCACTTAGATTGGTGCGAGATGTGGTGGTGCCACCCAAATTCAAAGTCCCGGATTTCAACAAGTACACCGGGAACTCAGATCCCCGCATTCACCTGGCAACCTACATGGCCAAAATGTCTGCCTTGACAGAAGATGACAGACTTCTCGTCCATTTCTTTCACGAGAGCCTCTCCGGAGCAGCCCTGAGGTGGTGTATTCAGTTGGATAGGAGCAAACTGCGCTCCTGGAAGGATTTAGCAGACACATTCTTGAAGCAGTACAAATTTAACTGTGATGTAGCCCCCACAAGGAGGGACCTTCAAAACCTGGTGCAAAGAGACAAGGAAAGCTTCAAGGAGTATGCCCAAAGATGGAGGGAAAAGGCTGCAGAAGTATATCCTCCAGTAACTGATAACGAATTATGCTCCCTATTCATCGAAACATTGAAGGCTCCCTACTTCAATTTGATGATTGGAAACACTTCCAACAGCTTCTCGGACATCATCCAAGCCGGTGAGAGAATAGAGGCTAATTTAAGAATGGGACAGCTGCAGGAGCTGACTGAGAATCTTGCAAAGAAAACTGCCAGTTTTGGGAAAAAGAAGGAGGGTGATGTGCATTCCGTCACCCGGCAAAATAATTACTCCCCACTTCCTCAAAATAATAATCGGCCATATCCTCCCCCTCATGGCCAAACAGTTGCAAACATTTCATCTCCTTTCCCAAATTATCCACACCCATGTCCACAATACCCACCATCTACAAATTATCAACCTAGACCTCCTCCTCCACTTACCTAATCCAGACCACCCCCAAATAACCCGAGACCACCAAGAAATCCTGATCCACCTCTTCCCCTCCCACTCAGTGAGATATACCGATACCTCGTCGGTATAAACCAGATAGTACCAGTTCCCCTTGACCCAATTCAGCCACCATACCCCAGATGGTATGATGCCACTGCCCGTTGTGAATACCATGGAGGGGCATAAGGGCATTCAACTGACAACTGTGGGGCACTCAGAGGGAGAGTGCACGCCTTAATCCGGAACGGGTGGTTGAAGATTGAGGGAAATGGTTCCCTCCCCAATGTTACCTCAAACCCATTGCCTAATCATAATGCGGGCAATGGAGTAAATATGATAGAATCAGATGGAGAGAGGCTGGCACCAGAGGCAGACGAGCTAATTCCTCACTTTGAGGAAATTTTTGCCATGGCAATGAGGGAAGGATATCTTTGCCCTTTGGTATCAGGATCAGAAAAGGGTACAGGATGCCCTTACCATGCAGGGGCAGCTGATCATGAGCTGCGGGATTGTAAAGAGTTTAAGCAAGAGGTTCAGAACTTACTATCCCTTAAAGTTCTGAGATGTCAGAAAAGGTCAAAGATGGAAGGGGGAGTGAACACAGCTAGATTCAGCCAAAATGCTTTTACCTCTAAACCCAGAATCACCTTCTCACCCCCAGTAGCCTCACCGCCAGTGACGATTATCCGAGCCCCGCCCCAGCTTCCTGTCACCAATACTTATGCCATACCTTGGAATTACAACTTCCAAGTTTTCACCCAAGGAGCATCAAGTAGTACGTCGGCTCCTAATCTTGCTCCACCTTTGGCACCTCCAAAACCGTGCTTCACTCCCCATGAGCACTTCAGAATGACATATGCCGGACCTACCAGCAATACTACTCCCCAACCCTCAGCCCGTCGCTGCCACAAAACCCTCCCCACCTGAGCAAGAAGTAGAGTTTATAACTCAAAGCGGGAGATGTTACGGGAACGAAGAGAAAGAAAAGAAGAAGGGGAAAGTAAAAATGGGAGAATTGCAGATGAATACAGAAGGGGAGATTGAGGAAACGGGGAAAGTAGAGCCCGCCGGGCCTAAAGAAGAGGAGGAGCTGTTACTCCAAATAATGAAGCAGAGTGAATATGATGTGGTGGAACAGTTGAGAAAGACACCTGCCCGAATTTCACTGTTATCGCTGATTTTGAGCTCTGAGGTGCACCGTCATGCCTTGCAGAAAATCCTGGATCAGGCCTTTGTGAACCCCGACATCACACCGAGGCAGTTCGAGAAGATAGTGGGACAAATCCAGGCATCTAGTTTTGTTACCTTTTCTGAGGGAGAGATAGATCCTGCAGGCTTAGCACACACTAAAGCCCTCCATGTGACAGTGAAATGCAAAGGTTGCATAGTGGCCAAGGTCCTTATTGATAATGGATCAGCACTCAATGTACTACCTAGTGCTACCTTGGCTATACTGCCAGTTGACCAATCAAATATACGTCAGAGTGCTATGGTGGTAAGAGCCTTTGACGGTACAAGAAGAGAAGTGTTGGGAGACATCGACTTTCCACTCCAAATTGGCGCATGCACCTTCAACGTCACATTCCAAGTGATGAACATTGAACCGGCCTACACTATATTGCTGGGGAGGCCGTGGATCCATTCAGCGAATGCCGTTCCTTCAACCTTGCATCAGAAGATAAAGTACATCATGGATGGCAAAATCATCACGGTGAGAGGGGAAGAAGCCATATTGGTCACTAAGCCACAATCACTTCCTTATGTGGAAGCTGCTGAGGAGTCGTTGGAAAGCTCCTTCCAGGCCCTCGAATTACAAGAGACCAGAAATGAAGGGGGCTATGGCTATGGTAGCCAAAATAATGTCAAGGAATGGATATGAAGAAGGCAAAGGCCTAAACGCCGCATTACAAGGAATTGTTGAACCTATACCGGCTATCCAGAAGGTGGGCCATTGCGGTTTGGGATACGAGGAAGATGCCCTCATAGATGGACGATTCTGGATGAGGAACAGACTTCGGGATCAGAGATTTGACCAGAAAGTCAGGAGAATGAAACTAGTCCCGAGAATCACAGAGGTCTTCACTAAACCGGTCATCAAAAATCCGGCAGAGGTTAAAGAATCACCCGATGAACCATCTATTGATGTCATCCACTTGGATTCCTTCTATGAGGCTCTGGTCTCGCCAATAGCTGAGGGGCAAGAGTTGGACAACTGGACAGCAGAGGACATCCCTGTACTTAATTTCGAGTAAAGTACCTTTGGTTATCTACACTTGATCATTTTGTCCATGATGGCAAGTGTAACATTGTAAATGGAACCTTTTCTTATGACGTAAATCTTAATGAATTAATAGCGCATTTATATCCAATTCTCTTTTTCTTTCCATTTGAATTCCATCCTTATAATATATTCTATTTTCGTTCATTCAGGACCATTCATCAATTAACACCTAATAATTCAATAGACTCAGAAATTCCTCTGGTTAATTTTGAAATCCCCATAACTGCCATTACTTCAAGTGATTCTAAGGTAGAGCTCAAGGAAGAAAGGGATGAAAGGGATGAACCTTCCCTAGTGCCTTGTGGAGACGAAACGCACGCCATAAACTTAGGCACGGAAGAAGTGAAAAGGGAACTAAAGGTTGTGGATAGTGAAGAATTGGGAGATATGATCAGTTTGCTCAAAGAATTCCTGGACGTGTTTTCCTGGAGCTATTATGATATGGTTGGTTTGGACCCCCAGATAGTGACACACAAAATTCCTCTAATTTCGAGGGCAATCCCGGTAAAGCAGAAGCTAAGAAGAATGAACCCTGACACACTGCTCAAAGTTAGAGATGAGGTCAAGAAACAGTATGATGCTGGATTCCTGGAAGTAGTCAAATATCCCTAATGGATAGCTAACGTTGTCCCGGTAATGAAGAAGGACGGGAGAGTTAGGGTGTGTGTCGACTACAGGGATCTTAATAAAGCAAGCTTGAAAGATGATTTCCCTCTCCCTCACATTGATGTGTTAGTAGACAATGCTGTGGGATTGGGCAGGTGTTCGTGTATAGATGGGGCATCAGGGTATAATCAAATCCCAATGGATGAGGGAGACAGGGAGAAAACTGCTTTTATCACTCAATGGGGGGTATTTTGCTATCGCGTCATGCCTTTCGGATTAAAGAATGCTGGAGCCACCTACCAACGCGCCATGGTCACATTATTCCACGATATGATGCATAAGGAAGTGGAGGTGTACGTGGATGATATGATCATCAAATCCCGGGGAGAGGAGAGCCATGTGCAGGTGATGAGGAAAGTATTCGAGAGACTCAGGAAATATCAGCTGAAACTGAACCCTGCCAAGTGCATATTCGGAGCTAGATCTGGGAAGTTGTTGGGATTCATAGTAAGCGAAAAGGGAATAGAAGTTGATCCTGATAAAGTCCGAGCCATTCAAGAGATGCCGTCCCCAAAAACAGAAAGGGAGGTACGCAGTTTCTTGGGGAAATTGAACTACATATCAAGGTTTATTTTCAATCTCATCGCTAAGGCTGAGCCTATTTTTAGACTACTCCGAAAGAACAACACTACTCAATGGGATTCAATTTGTCAAGAGGCTTTCGAGAAAATCAAGCATTACCTGTCAAACCCGCCAGTGTTGGTTCCACCAATAGCTGGAAGGCCTCTGATCCTGTATATGGCAGTCCAACGAAGCTCAATGGGATGTGTTTTGGGGCAACATGATGATACCGGTAGGAAGGAAAGAGCTATTTATTACCTGAGCAAAAAGTTCAATGATTGTGAGTCAAGGTATTCCTTCCTAGAGAAAACTTGCTGCGCACTAGCTTGGACAGCGAATCGCCTCAAGCACTACATGTTGAATCACAAGACATGGCTCATTTCCAGAATGGATCCTATCAAGTATGTATTTGAAAGCCCATTCGTGCAGGGAAGGATAGCCAAATGGCAAGTTATACTCTCCCAGTATGACATTGTCTATATAACCCGGAAAGCGGTGAAGGGTAGCGTGATCGCTGATCTCTTAGCAGAAAACCCTATCCAGGATTATGAAGCTCTGGATTTTGAGTTCCCTGATGAGCATATTAATGAAGTAGACTGCGGAGAAGAAGAGCCAGCTGATGTTTGGGAAATGTATTTCGACGGAGCTGTCAATTTGTCCGGTAACGGGATCGGAGCCGTATTGGTATCTCCGAATGGGAAACACTTTCCGATAGCTATCAAGTTGAGATTTGACTGCACCAACAACGTCACAGAATATGAAGCTTGTGCAATGGGTCTACAAGCTGCTATTGAAATGAAAATAAGAAAGTTGGAGGTGTATGGAGACTCGGCTCTGATCATTTATCAAGTCAAGGGTGAATGGCAAACTAAGGATCCGAAGCTAATCCCATATCAGAAGTACTTACTGGAGCTGATTAAGAAATTCGAAGAAATCTCTTTCACTCACCTTAGTCGAGAAAAAAATCAATTTGCAGATGCCTTAGCCACCCTGGCTGTTATGGCTCAAATGGAAGAAGGGCAAACAACTCAAGTATTGAAGATTAAAGCAAGAAGTGAGCCGGCTTACTGCTTCATGATCGAAGAAGAACCTGATGGTAAACCTTGGCACCATGACATCTTGCTCTACATCAGAACCAGAGAATTCCCCTCTGGGGCGAACAAAAATGAAAGGAGGATGATTCAGAGATTAGCATTGGGATACTTCCCCAGTGGAGAAATCCTATACAAAAGGAGCTCGAACGGCGAATTGTTGAGATGTGTGGATGCAAAAGAGGTGAAGAAAATCCTTTTCGAGACTCATGAAGGGAACTGTGCAACCCATGCTAATGGGCATATAATGGCTAAGCAAATCATGAGACGGGGATATTTTTGGACCACCATGGAAAAGGACTGCATCGAGTGTTTCCGAAAGTGCGATAAGTGTCAAATCTACGCGGATCCGATAAATGTTCCGCCTCACCAACTGTTCAATCTCGTTTCACCATGGCCTTTCGCAATGTGGGGCATCGATGTGATTGGTCCCATCAACCCTAAGGCATCCAATGGGCACAGGTTTATCCTAGTAGCAATTGACTATTTTTCTAAATGGGTCGAAGCGACATCATATGCTCACATTACACAGAACACATTTCTCAAATTCCTCAGAAATAATATCATCTGCCAGCACGGCCTCCCCAATGAAATCGTCTCTGATAACGCCAAGAACTTGAATGGTCCAAAGATCTAGAAGTTATGTGATCAATATAAGATTCGACATCTCAATTCCTCCCCATACCGTCCCCAGATGAATGGAGCGGTGGAAGCCGCAAATAAAAATCTCAAAAGAATAATTTGGAAAATGACGGTCACTTATAGGGATTGGCATGATATGCTCCCTTACGCTCTTCATGCATACTGGACCTCCGTAAGAACATCAACTGGGGCAACTCCGTACTCACTGGTCTATGGGATGGAAGCTGTATTACCTATCGAAGTTGAAATTCCTTCCCTAAGGATTCTGAAGGAATCAGGAATTGATGAGTCGGAATGGATCCAGTCAAGGTTGGATCAATTAAACTTGCTGGATGAGAAGAGGCTAGCAGCAGTATGTCATGGACAGTTGTACCAGAGAAGAATGGCCAGGGCATTTGACAAAAGTGTTCGCCCTCGCGAATTTCAACCCGGGGATCTAGTTCTGAAGAAAGTTCTCCCGAATCAAAACGATCCCTGGGGTAAATGGTCACCAACCTACGAGGGACCCTATGTGGTTAAAAAGGCATTTTCTGGTGGGGCCTTGATCTTGACCCACATGGACGGCAAAGAATTTCCAAGACCTGTGAATGCTGACACCGTCAAGAGATACTATGCCTAAAAAAAAAAAAAAAGGAAGTAGGGGTGAAAACCCAAAAGGGCGCTCTTAGCAAAATGTGTGAAAGAAGGCGAAAACCCTCGAAGGGCACTTTCTGTAAAATGAGTGAAGGATGAAAACCCGAAAGGGCATCCTGAAAAAGCAAGCCAAAAAAAAAAATCTATGGGTGAAAACCCGAAAGGGCATCCCAAGAACCAAAAGGGAGAAATAAGGAACGGGGCATGAAACCGAGGATGGAAATAAACCGTCGTGGCATGAGGCTTCAGAGTACTTGAAATGATGGCAGTTAAAAGACTTCAAAGCTAACTACAAGGAATATGTGAGATCTGTCCTTGTACCCTTCTCCTTTGACACTATACCTTTGTTTCTAAAACCATAATAAAGTCATATTTTCCTATCTCTTTGCTTCTATCTTTCCTTCTTTAACATTGTCTTTTTTTAATCTTTTATCTAATGCGCTATTAATCATTTAAAATTTTGCTATAAGATTTGGATTTGAAATCGATAACCTCACGTACTTTACTATGAGATTTGCAGGGAATGGCCAAAAAAAAAAAACTAGAGGTGAAAACCTGGAAGGGCGCTTCTAGTCAAATGGACGAAAAGTGAAAACCCACAAGGGCGCTTTTCGAAAAGTAAGAAGAAAGTCAAGAACATAAAAGGGGCATCCGAAGAAATGAAGTCATAGGTCAAGTCTTGTAACTCGTCCTCCATCAATCATTGGCCCTCGGGATCCTGTTAAGTACACTTCATTGGGAAAGAACTTCTTGTGTCCGGATTAGGCTTGCTTTGTAAGTGCATTTAAATTTCCTGTTAACAACCTCTGGTTCCTTGATCTAAGTTGATTTTAATTTTCCTGTATTTAAATTTCCTGTTATCAACCTCTAGTTCCTTGATCTAAGTTGATTTTAATTTCCTGCATTTAAATTTCCTGTTATCAACCTCTGGTTCCTTGATCTAAGTTGATTTTAATTTCCTGCATTTAAATTTCCTGTTATCAGGTTCCTTGATCTAAGTTGATTTTAATTTCCTGCATTTAAATTTCCTGTTATCAACCTCTGGTTCCTTGATCTAAGTTGATTTTAATTTCCTGCATTTAAATTTCCTGTTATCAACCTCTGGTTCCTTGATCTAAGTTGATTTTAATTTCCTACATTTAAATTTCCTGCTATCAACCTCTGGTTCCTTGATCTAAGTTGATTTTAATTTTCCTGCATTTAAATTTTCTGTTATCAACCTCTGGCTCCTTGATCTAAGTTGAACCTCTGGTTCCTTGATCTAAGTTGATTTTAATTTCCTGCATTTAAATTTCCTGTTATCAACCTCTGGTTCCTTGATCCAAGTTGATTTTAATTTTCCTGCATTTAAATTTCCTGTTATCAACCTCTGGTTCCTTGATCCAAGTTGATTTTAATTTCCTGCATTTAAATTTTCTGCTATCAACCTCTGGTTCCTTGATCTAAGTTGATTTTAATTTTCCTGCATTTAAATTTCCTGTTATCAACCTCTGGTTCCTTGATCCAAGTTGATTTTAATTTCCTGCATTTAAATTTCCTGTTATCAACCTCTGGTTCCTTGATCTAAGTTGATTTTAATTTCCTGCATTTAAATTTCCTGCTATCAACCTTTGGTTCCTTGATCTAAGTTGATTTTAATTTTTTTGCATTTAAATTTCCTGTTATCAACCTCTGGTTCCTTGATCTAAGTTGATTTTAATTTTCCTGTATTTAAATTTCCTGTTATCAACCTCTGGTTCCTTGATCTAAGTTGATTTTAATTTTCCTGCATTTAAATTTCCTGTTATCAACCTCTGGTTCCTTGATCTAAGTTGATTTTAATTTCCTGCATTTAAATTTCCTGTTATCAACCTCTGGTTCCTTGATCTAAGTTGATTTAAATTTCCTGCATTTAAATTTCCTGTTATCAACCTCTGGTTCCTTGATCTAAGTTGATTTTAATTTTCCTGCATTTAAATTTCCTGTTATCACCCTCTGGTTCCTTGATCTAAGTTGATTTTAATTTCCTGCATTTAAATTTCCTGTTATCAACCTTTGGTTCCTTGATCTAAGTTGATTTTAATTTTTCTGCATTTAAATTTCCTGTTATCAACCTCTGGTTCCTTGATCTAAGTTGATTTTAATTTTCCTGCATTTAAATTTCCTGTTATCAACCTCCGGTTCCTTGATCTAAGTTGATTTTAATTTTTCCTGCATTTAAATTTTCTGCAATCAACCTCTGGTTCCTTGATCTAAGTTGATTTTAATTTTCTAGCATTTTAATTTCCTGTGACCAACATCAAGGTTTCGACCCAAGTGGGTTTTAGCCTCCAGACTTTAATTTCAAATTTCAAATTTTAAATCGTCCAAAATATGGGTCTGAATCTTTACATAATTCCTACACAGGAAAATTTTTCCCTTCAATAGAAATTATGTAAAGAGGGGCAGCTATCGACACCATATTTTGGCCGATCCCCCGAAATTAATAAACTTTGAAGCCGATCCCCAACACATTCCCCTTTGCCAACCGACCACACTTCCAATCTCCCCTCAGAAGGAATTTAATTAATACCAAGTCTCCAGGTCATTTAAAGCCTCACCGATCCCTCAAACCAATTCTCGAGTCCCCTGATCATTTAATTATATTTCCGATCTTTCTTGTCAAATAAGATTGAACCAACATTAGGCCTTCGTACCACCAGTCTTACGGCCAGTCTCTCATTTAAAAATTTGAGAATGATAAAAGTTTCGACTCGGTTTAAAGATGATCCCGATCTTAAGTGTTCAAAGCCAAATTTCTAATTTTAATTAAGTCCCGTTTCGTAGCTGATCTCATGCATATTGTGTTTTCCAATCTCCTATACTTGGATCAATAATCACTTTTAGCTGTCATTCTAATATGTTCAAACAATCAAGTGCTTACGCAATTTAGAAACTTTTCGATCACAATCAATCATTGAGCAAAAGGGGAACTTTCATTTCATTTTAAAATTTATACAAGTCATTCAGCTGGGGGTGATCCCTCAGCCTGAACTACATGTTGTTCATTTTCTCTCTCACCTTCAGCCTCCTCTTCGCTATCCTCACCTTCGTCCTCGGGAGCCAGGTTGGCCATCCAGGAGAAGTCCTCCTCGGGATAACGCTTCTTGAGCTCAGCTAGGAGATCTCTGTGAGCATTCACATAAGCGCCGGCCACTCCGGTCACCATTTCTTCTTCTTTCGCCTTGAGCTCCTCAGCAAGATGAGCGAGTTGAGCAGCTTCATCAGCTCGGAGCGCCTGAACTCCCTCGAGAACATGATCTCGCTCGGCCAGAACATGAGCTTGCTCGGCTAGCTTGTCCTCATAGAACTTCATTCGTCCCTCAATTTGAGATATGTAATCCTGAGCGGACGAAAGTTGGGATGGGAGAGAAGACACCTCATGACCCATCTTCTCAACTTCCTTACCCAGGCGATGAGCCTTCTCTCGGACCATGTGCTGGTTCACCAAACACTCCACGTTCAGGCTCATAGATCTGGTCAAGATGTCATCAAGGTTATCCAGAGACAGCCGATCCCGATCTTCTAGAAGGCAGATGGAGGACGCCAAGACCTTAGCGAAACCAAGGTTTTCTCGAACCGTGCGATTCTTCTCCAGTGAGTGGATCAAGACTTGGGCACCGCGGGAAAGGGACCTTACAAGAGGTTGGGAAGGACCCCTTTTCGCACTCGGAGCGAATGGAGGAGGTGGAGGCGGCTCTTCTCGGCGAGGAGAAGATCGGACCACTTCTATGACCGGAGGCCCAGAAGGTTGAGACGAGCCTTCCTATATTTCCCCGGGCTCATGACCAGGTGTTTGAAACAGCTCGGAACGCTTCATCACCCGTACCTTCTGGGAGATCTCTCTCTTCCGCTTCCGGCTCTCCGTAGAGGCTTCGCCGCTTGTCATACCTGCACAAAGAAGAGGTCAGTGAGATCACTAAGGTCCAAAGATCTGAGATATAGAAAATACCGATGCTGAGATCAGAGAGCTGAAGCCTGTGATCTTGACCGGTGACCAGCTGCATAGTCCAATGGTGTAGCTCGGCCATCACTGCATCCAAACAAGAGAACTTCTCTCTGGACGCCTGTTCCATTAACTCCATCACCTTTGCACTCTCTTCCCTATTTAGGGCGATGTGCTTCGTAAGCAAAGGACCCTGATGCAGCCAGCTCTGAGGGAAGCCCTAAAAATCGTTCGGAATTTTGCTCCTCAAGATGAAGAAGCGATTCTTCCAATTCTTCAAGGAGGAAGGTAGGTCGGTAAAAAGCCCACAATGGGGTTTCGCCTGGAAGAACCAATACTCGTCGTCCTTACGACGAGTTAGCCTGTGCAGTTCAGCGAACACCTTAGCTGTAGGTCGGAGCCCCTTAGCTCTGCATAGGCATCGGAAGGCTACTAAGATCCGCCACGAGTTCGGGTGAACTTGGGCGATGCACACTTGGTGATATTTTAAAACCTCTTTAATGAAGTCGTCAAGAGGGAACCGCAGCCTGGCTTTTAACTGTTCTTCATACACCATGATCATATCGTCCCTCTCAAAGAAGTGATCTGCTCGAAGGTCGCCATGACACCGGATAAGTTCATACGAATCAGGCCGGATGTTGTACTCCTGGCTGAACGACTGTAGGTCGGTTTCTTGCAAGATTGATGGCAGCTCGTCCATGGGAAGATTTTCCCTCCCCGAAGAAGGCACATGCCTTGAGGGTGCTGGTTGTCCCCGAGCTGGAACGGAGACCCTAGGAAGTTCAGGCCGCGCGCTTGGTCCGACCACCTCTACCTCATCGTATGACCATGAGAACTGAATGGAAGGGGGGCTTACTGCTCTCTGACCCTCGGCACCGCTCATTTTCAAAGGAAACAGAGAATTTAAACTAAAAGAAAGATCAAAACCCTTACCGGAGCTTGATCCGTATCAGAGGAACTTGAGAAAACGAGAGAATTTGGAAGTTGTTCGCGAGAGACTGAAAATGACATAAAGGAGCAACTGGCTAACCCCACCCCTATTTATACTCGTCCGAGCATTTAATGCTCACGATGTTCCAGGTAGTGCATTGGATAGCGGGACTCGCCAGCTGTTCTGACACGTCTCACGAATATTCCGGAGATTCCATAAAGAGATCGGTTAACTATAGAGCGGCAGATTAAGGTGTTTTGAATTACGGATCGGATAAGTGTCATTCAAATTAAGAGTCGGATCGGATAAATACTTCAGAGATCAGAAAATAACCAATACAATAATAATAAAGTGATAATTGACAAAACAAAATTTCATTTCCAAAAGATCAAATTACATCATTTGGGCGATCTCTAGAGATCGGATTACATTAAAGGGGAAATTACATCATTTGGCCGATTTCTAGAGATCGGCAGAACATCCTATCTCGCAAAGGCCTTTGTCAAAGCCAAGTCTTGTGGCTGAATCAAAAGATGTGTTTGAACGGGAGACTGGCCATTGACATCGGATAGATGTACAGCTTAGATGGAGTGATTATGACTCTCATGAGGATGGAGAGTCACCTCCGCTGTCATCGACCAGAACTGAGTTGTAGTCGGGACGCCCGATGTGGTGAGGAGCCAAATGAACATCAGCGGGCAATCACCGAGATTGAGGGGAATGTTAGCAGTCTTCTCGCCCGAAATCGGCTCGCCAATTATGTTGGCAAAGTAATCCGAGATCGGTATGATCGATATTTTTGATCGTGATCAGGAAATTAGTCCAGTTCCCTCACTGTCATCAAATGAGGTTATCATTACGTTCCAATCACCGAGGTCGTAAATTTTCAGTCGGGGCACAAAGAAAATGGCCGGAAAAAGATAAAAAACAGTCACCTTGGCCATAAGTTCACCGGAAAAGTTAGAACAGAAGAAGAAAGGAAGAAAGGTGAAGAGGAAGGAATGAAAGGTGGGAAAATACTCCAGTCGAAACATATATATAGGGGAGGATCTGAAGCATTTATTATTAACAGAAACCGAAGCGAATGCCTTGGTAACCGAAGCAATAAATGCTCTGACCGAATTGACCCGGATAAAGGAGAACGCCCGGAAAGGGGAGAGATCGGGAAGGCGTTCGAAACGAAGAGATCGGAATAAGGTCGGAAGGGATAGGAGATCGGAATATAAAGAGAATAAGACAACTTCTAATAACCGTCGTCAGAATCAGAGTCGAGGTAGTTAAAGCGTCGTAGACGAAATCCTCACCGCACGCCTCAAAATCGCCTGCATTACTGACAAGTGCCAGAGTATGTCACGACAGTGTTGTACATCTCAACCTCCACTGTTGATCTCATTTGTAAGGATGAGTCCAGAGCCCTTGGATCAAAGAAGAAGATGACAAGACCGGTTCCTTTTATTCCCAGCCCTCGGATCGCCCCGGACAAGAGAATTTGGGACCGTCAGATTAGAAGAAGAAAATGACAAATATTCTAAAGGGGATCTCGGCCCTCCATTCTGATTCTCTTTAATTCCTGTGCCTCAGATCATGTCCTTTGAAATCCTGACCCTCCATCTCCCTCAAAATAGATCCTGATCCTTCAGGGAAAGCACCCGGTTCCTATAAATACCTGCATGAAAACTGTTCAAGGGGACGGACGAAAAAGAGGGCAGTGACTATAGTGGAAGAACTCTGAAACTTAATTCAGTTTATTACTCTGCTATTTTTTTTAGCGTTCTTAAGAAAAACTTTTGAAACCAGTTTTCTAAAGTATTTTCTTGCAAAAGGGATTCTTGAATACTGAAACTCTCTATTTTCAGTTCGTTCATTATCCCGTGGTGCTCTCATTTTCAGCTCTTTGTTTTCTTTAGTTCCACTCCCATTGTCTAGGCTAAACCTCATTTAAACTCGGGTATTATTTCGACCCGATTGCATTTTAGCGAAGCATCCTTCGTTTCAAGGCGGACCTTAACCTTCCGGTTACCAACCTGCAGTTCTATTAAGCTTTGTGATTCCATACTTAGTTTAGTAGATTTGGCTCCCTACAGGTGAGTGCTCGTATTGCCATTTTATTAAGTGCTCGTTTTCATTTTACGCATTTCCTTTGTTCTTTTATGTACGTGGTTTTTTTTTCTAAGTTTATATTGCGCTAAAGAATACCAAAAGGTTACTCTCGGGTTTACTTCTTTATTGATCAGTCCATTCTTTTTGTTAATCTTTGTCATTTCTGAATGCAAGTCTTCCAGTCTCGAGTAATGTATAAGGGGTCGGGTAAAATGTAGGTAACCATATCTTCAGGGTCTCTTTAAAAATAATAAAAAGTCTAAACAATAAGTCGGGAAAATAATAAGGCCGAATCACTAGAATAATGCAAAAGACAATTGAGTAAGACAACACAAGGCAGAGTAAAACCGAACTTTAAGATAGACAAATGGGATAGATCGGGTATCAAAAGTACTGGTAAGGCGACCACTTAGGAAGGTCAGAAAATTCGGTTTGGTATCTCCCGACTAGTTACAAGATACCAATGAGTTAAAAGAAGCCTTATTCCGAGCCCCTGCATCTTTGAATGACAAAACCCTTAGTTCTAGGATTTCGTGACGGGTAGCTGTAATCAAGTTTCGAGAGGTCGGAAAAGTCCTTATCCGATCCCTATTAAAATAAAAGAGATCGAAGGAGAGCTCTTATCCGGTTCTCACTTAAAAATTTTAATAAATATTTAAAAAAAAAAAGAGATCGGAGGAGAGTTCTTATCCGATTCTCAAACTTAAAATTTTTATCAAATATTCAAAAAGAGATCGGAGGAGAGTTCTTATCCGATTCTCAAACTTAAAAATTTTATCAAATATTCAAAAAGAGATCGGAGGAGAGTTCTTATCCGGTTCTCACTTAAAAATTTTAATAAATATTTAAAAAAAAAGAGATCGGAGGAGAGTTCTTATCCAATTCTCAAACTTAAAAATTTTATCAAATATTCAAAAAGAGATCGAAGGAGAGTTCTTATCCGATTCTCAAACTTAAAAATTTTATCAAATATTCAAAAAGAGATCGGAGGAGAGTTCTTATCTGATTCTCAAGCTTAAAAATTTTAATAAATATTTAAAGGAGATCGGAGGAGAGTTCTTATCCGATTCCCAAATAAAATTCTAACGAATATGTAAGATGGTTCCCCCTGAAATAAAACTAATACGCAACAGGAACTCACTAAGGTCGTCTCATTTACTTATGTATCTGGGTAATCCGGATTAGTGAAAAATTAAACATTCCTTTCAGTCAAAAGGATTAACATTTCCATTCAAACCCTCCTAAATATGAAGAACGTGAAGTTAAATCTGCTTAACCTCGTTGAGGGACGAGGTGGGGTGCCTAACACCTTCCCCGCCCGTTTACGAACCCCGAACCTAGAATCTATGTTTTTGAAGTGGTTTTATTTTAACTCACTTTCGCAAATGGGCTCCTTTAATTTCCCTCAAAATTAAAGTGGCGACTCCTCACTTTTCCCACTTCGGTGAGTGTTCGTCCAGGCGATCGCAAAACACCTTGCGACATTAATCAATTAAACTCTTTAATTAATCAATTAAATCACATTTAACTTGGTGATTAACTTGTGTATGTATGTGACTCACTAGGCTCATCACTAATTTACAATGAAATATGATATTAACTCTTAATATCATTAGAACTCTTTCTTACCATGAATGATTTCTCTAAATCATTTTGGGCATCTCATAGACCATGGTTGACACCTAGCATAGCGTGCCATGGCCACCCAATCAGTAATAAGGAATACCTTATATAAACCTATAATCATATGTTACCATGCATTAGAATGTCTCTGTTACAAAATCCCAATTCTAAATGGAGTCATGGTTAATGTCAAACCTCATTTGCTATGAACATTATGTTCTCTTTTAATTCCAATTCTTGATTAATTAGATTTTCTTGTCAGAAACTCTTTTCTCACTAAATCTGTCTATCTTGGCCAAGAACTTGAAATATCAAGAACAATTAAATGAACATATGATTTTATCCCTATTTACTTAGGGTAATAGATTCCATCTTGATCAACACCTATCTCCATATATAACTAGTAGGAGCCAACACATGCCCATATACCCATGCACAGTACAAGTATGAAAGCAGTATCAAACTTTAACCACCTATATACAAGATAACTGTGTTATCTCAGGTCTAAAGATTATATGCACTAATATGATATATGACAATGCATTGACAAGAGTAAACTCCATGTACTTGACATATGCATCACTGGTTCGGCCTACTTATCATGTATAAGTGCCTATCATGTTTGTTATATGGTATGAGACTCACCATTCCATCTTATTTATATCTCATATAAATACATTGGGAACAAACATGATTACAATCTTTTTGAATAAGTCATGTCCTGTGTGAAGTATCCTCGATTGTGAACCAATTTATGATACTTTGTGCTAAAAATACTGTCACTCATATTCTTAACAACTTAAGAATAGAATTTCTAACAAAACATCAATGGACCTTTTCTATTACACATAAATATATTATATAAACGGAAAAGTGAAATTGCCTTTTATTAATAAAATATGTACAAGATACATATTAAATTATATACTCTAGGGCATACTACTAACAATCTCCCACTCGCACTAGAGCCATTCATTACAATATCTTAGACCTATCTTGTTAAGATGTCGGTCTAACTGAGCTTGTGACATAGGCTTCGGGAATGGATCAGCTGAATTTTCAGCTGATGCTATTTTCTGCATGGCTACATCGCCTCGCCCAACTATCTCTCTGATAATGTGGTAGCGCCTTTCTATGTGTTTGGATTTCTGGTGAGACTGGGGTTCCTTAGCCTGTATGACTGCTCCATTGTTGTCACAGTAGAGAAGAACTGCTGACTCAATGGAAGGAACCACTGCAAGTTCTATCACAAACTTCTTTATACAAACAGCCTCTTTTACAGCATCTGATGCAATAATATACTCTTTTAACTAACTGCACCTCCATTACAGATGAATACAAACCCAGAGGTAGACTTTCTATCATCGATATCTGATTGGAAATCAGAATTAGTATAATCATCCAATTGTAAGTCACCACCTTCATAAATCAAGAATAAATCCTTAGTTTTTCTCAAGTACTTAAGGATATTCTTGACAGCTATCCAGTGTTTCAAACCTGGATTGGATTGAAACTTGCTAGTCAAACTAATAGTGTATGCGATATCCGGCCTAGTACACATCATTGCATGCATTAAACTTCCATTAGCCTAAGCATATGGAATCCTGGCCATTTTATCTCTTCCTTCAGGTGTATTTGGAGACATTTCTTTACAAAGGTGGATACCATGTCTCACTGGTAACAATCCTCTCTTGGAATCAAGCATGTTAAGCCTCTTTAACTTCTTTTCCAAGTATAGACTTTGGGATATACTAATTATTCTTTTTGTAACACCCCTATGTTCGGTAGTGCGTACTACTGTTCCGGTGACCAGTGTTGTCCGGATAGCTAGGATGCCTAGAACTACACTTCAATATGAGTGAGGAGACATAAAATAAGGAAATACAAGAAAAGAAAATACAAGAAAAACAAAGGAAAAATAATAGTAAAGAAATGCAACCAAGTTAAGTGAGCCGAGAACCCTAGCGATGGTGATCAGACTGGAAGTCACGGCGTGGACCGTTGACTAGCCCTGGACCACGGGGAACCCTGAAAAATATTTTTAGGACTTAAATAGACCCCTATTGAAGTATAAATATCATTAGAAATATTAAATAAAAATTAAATAATTAGTACAAATAAAAGTGGGAAATCGAAAAAAGGACAAAACCCGGTGTTACCGAAAAATTGGGAATGCAACCCGAACAGGGGTATTGTGGTCATTTGACATCCTGAATTGTCTTTTGACCTAAATGTCCATAAAAAATAAATAATATTACACCTGGAAAATATAATGAAAAATTAATTTAGGGGTACCTAATATAAATAGCAAAAATGGGGAGTTAAATGTGGGAAATTGAAACTTTTGAATAAATTAACATTAAACTTGCAATAGTGCTCCACTAACTCATTAAAGTGGACCATTTAATCTTCATCTTGGACCAGCAGATTGTCATCTTCCTCATTTCTCAAAATTCAGCCAAAAATGGAGAAGGGAAGAACTCCATTGCTGCATGGTTTTGGAGCTCCATGCAAGGGTGATCCAAGATTCTTTGTCTCCACTTCCCTTCATTAAAGTTAATCCTCACACCATGGGCAGTAGATAGGCAGCAAGAAGATCAAGTTTTGGTGAAGTTTTGAAGAGTTTCCAAAGTAGTAAGTATGTATTTTTTATTAGTGCTTCATTAAAGTTTGTGAGGAGGTTATGGGTGTTTGATTTATGGAGAAATTTTTGAGGTTTGATGTTGAATGGGAGTGTGTACTTTTGGCATCCATGGAAACACCTTGAAGGCAGTTTATTTGTGCTTGTAAATGGTGAATTAAATGATTGATTAAATGTATATTGTGTAGGAAATTGTTTGGGTGATGTATACTTGGTATATGTAAATGTGAAATGAAATTTAAAGCTTGGAAATTAATGGAATGTAAATGTACCATTGTGGCAGTTTGTTAACTCTTGAGGAATGTTGGAATTCATGCTTGGTTTATGAAATAATGGTGTTGAAATGTGTTGGTTTTTATGACAGTTTGAGTGTATGTATGGTGGTGTAAAGTGGGACATGTAAATGGGCATGAATTGGTGATTGAATTGTTATAAATTGAGTTGGACAAATTCTGCACTTGTTGGTGCACATTGAATGTAATTGTAAGCTGCCAAAATGACCTATAATATGTTATAAATTATGTTTAGGTTGTGGTACAACCAGAATTGATTTGAAGGTTAAGTTTGGTGAGTGTTAAAAGTGATGCTTGATGTGTATGCAAGAATTTCAATAAGGCAGTTTGAGTTTTAGGCCTATAACTTTAAGTGTGTGGCTCCAATTGGTATGAGACTAATTGGAGGTGAAACTAGGCACAAAATGTGCCAACTTTCATGAAGAAAGCTTGCCAAAATTCTGCTTGCAAGGAAGCTTGAAAAATGACCAAATCCGGATTAAGTGCAAATAAGGCCTAAAAGCTGACCGTTTGGACAGCAGTTAATATTTAGGCCATAACTCACTCAAAACAGGTCCAATGGACCTGAAATTTTAACCATGAATAGTTAAGACCCATATCTACAAGTCTTATGAAGACACCAAAGCTTAGAAATGACCATAAGTAAGTCAAACAGCTTGCACAAATTCGGGTCCAAAAACTGGCCGAACCTAAAATGACCTAAAGTGATCTAAAATGACCAATTTTGGTGCAATTTGACCAGCAATAGTAAAATGACCATAACTTGGTCTACATGACTCAGAATGACCTGAAATTTTGCCCCGCATTCCATAAGACATAGATCTACAAGTTTGTAGTTTTGACCGAAACCCGAAAACCGAGGGAACTAGGTCGTCCGGCTAGGTCAAACTAGTATCCCAGAATCCAGTAAATTGCAAGAAAATGCAGTATACATGGAAATGAACTTGGTAAAATGTACCAACCCTAAAAGACTATCGAATGTGACATGTTAGTAACATTAAAACCTAATTTACCTAGAATGCATCGAGGGTCGACATATTAGGTTGATTAAGCAAATTATAGCATTCAGTGAATTATTTATCAAACATTATCGTTAGAGACAGTTTAATTAAGTACTGAAACACTTCAAATTGTGTTTCTCAGTTAGCAAAGACTCAGGGAGAGGGAAGGAAACACTGAGTCAAGACCAAGAGATAGTTATCAGAGGTTTGTGCATAACTAGTTTTTAACTGATTTTGTTTGAATATTTCATATGATTAAATGACATACTTTTCTTATGTATTATGTTTAACAAGCATTGGATTTAATTCAATGATTATTGAAATTGTTATAGTATGTATGAATTTAGCTTTGTGAAATGGTATTTACATAAGTATTAAGCATTGTTATGGATTGAATAAATTATGTTTTGGAAAATTGTGATAGAACATGTTTTGAATTGTGATAGTAATTTTCATGGAAAATGCAAATTTATGATTTGAATTGTGATGAGCAAAAAAAAAATTATTGGATGTTGGAATTGAATTTGAATCGAATTATATTGTGATTTATGCTCACTAAAAGGATTTTGATATTGTTTTATATCTCACTATAGATACTTGACTAGGTTATTACCCGTCTCTCTCATTTGTTGAGAAGACAATGGAGTTAGTTGTGTTTTGATTACCATGGTACGTGCACAGGCTTAGATTTTCCTCTGATTTGAGGTTAGATCTAAGTTTATTTTATCGTTATGGCCCTTGCGGAAGATTCATTATTATGATGGTACTGTGCACGATGATTCGACCTCCACGACCATAGGGAGTTAGAATCTGATTCGACCTCCCCGACCATAGGGAGTTAGAATCACATCGAATATGGCCCTTTCGGATTAGTCTTGCATAGTTAGTGAGATAAAAATTGATTTTTGAGATACATAATGATTTTTGAGATACAGAATGGCTTTTGAATGGTAAAGAATTGTGATTTCAATTATGGTTTATGTATAAGTGATTTTGTTGGAATTACTTAAATGGTTAGTTATGATTTGATAATTTGAATTTTTTTGATCAAAGTTATTTATACAAATGATTTACATTATTGGCAATGAATATTTTGAGTTTTAGAATTTGATGAGTATTCAGATTTCCAAATTATTTACTGTAAATTTTGTCAATGTATATTGTACTATGTTTTAAATTATAGTTGTGCACCACTGAGTTCACCACTCAGCGATAGCTTTGTATGCTGTCGCAGGTAAAAAGAGCATAGAGTAGTGAATAAGTTTCTTTGAAGACATATTCAGATCAGCTCCAGGTATATCATAGGTATACCCATGTACATAGGTTTTGATGTATGCATGTAATAATATGTATGTAAATTATTTGAGCAGTTGTATAAAAACTCTTGTAAAATATTTTGGTATGTAATTAAATGTAAATCATTGTAAATATAAAGTTGAGATTTTTTTTACTTGAATAGTTTTGTATTATAAATTTTGAGTCTTGTAATCAATGAAATGTTTCTTTATGATGAGAATAGTTTGAAAATGAATTAATTGTTTATTGAGAATTGAATTGTGAATTGAAATAAAGTTTATTGGAGTTGTATTTAAGAAAACATATTGGGAGCATTTTCTTTTGCAGGATTGAAGAACTGTTTTCTCAAAATACAGCCGGCACTTTGCCGAAATTTTGAAAAAATTTTATAACACCAGATTTTAATCGATGATTTAAATTTCACGAAAATTGTTTTAAAATCCCTTGTAGTATATCTAATGGGTTATCGGTAGGCGAAGTACGGTAATTCATTAGGTGTACTACGGGATCATGTTACATCTTACAGGGGAGTAGGGTGTGACACTTTTCGCTCCATCTCTATAGATGCGAATTCCAAGAATTATAGGTTGCCTCCCCTAATTCTTTCATGGAGAATGTATTTGACAACCATACTTTTACAGTTGTCAACATACCTATGTCATTACTTATCAACAGAATATCATCCACATATAAAACAGGGAACGTGATAGTATTATCACTAACCTTTTTATACACAGATGGTTCATCCACATTTTTTATAAAATCAAATAACTTAATGGCTTCATCAAAATGGATGTTCCAACTCATCAAAGCTTGTTTTAACCCATAATGGATCACTTTAGCTTGCACACCTTGGAACTAACTTGGGATTCAAAACCCGTAGGTTGTTCCATGAAAATGTTTTCATAAATGTATCTATTGAGAAAATTTGTTTTGACATCTAGCTGCCAAATCTCATAATCATAGTATCCAGCTATTGCTAATAGAATCCTAATTGATTTAAGCATGGCAACAGGCGAGAAAGTCTCCTCATAGTCGATTCCTTGCCTTTGGCGAAACCCTTTCGCTACAAGCCTTGCTTCATAGGTCTCTACCTTTCCATCAGAACCAATTTTCTTCTTGAAAACCCATTTATTCCCTATAGGTACAATACCTTCAGGTGGGTTAACAAAGTCCCAAACTTGATTCTTATGCATGGAATGAATTTCGGATTTCATAGCTTCAATCCATTTTGAAGAGTCTATATCTGATATAGCTTCTTCATAGGTAAGTGGATCATCTCCATGATCTACTTCTTCATGAGTAAACAACTCTTGTTCATCTTTATGAAGAAAACCATATCTCATTGGTAGGTGAGATATCCTGGTTGATCTGCGAGGAATTACTATAGATTTTTCATTAATAGGTATAGGTTGACTAGATGGATTTATATCCATTTGATCTATTGGTTGGTCAGAATTCTCCAATTCTAACTCTATTTGCCTTCTTTTGCCACCTTCTTCAATGAACTATTGTTCAAGAAATATGACATCTCTGCTTACTATAATCTTTTGTGATGTAGGCAAATAAAAATAATGTCCAAAACTTTCTTTTCGATATCCAACAAATCGACCTTTTTCTAATCTAGTTTCCAATTTAACAGTGTTCAGCTTTTTGATATAAGCTGGACAATCCCAAATCTTAACATGCTTAAGACTCTATTTTCTTCTATGCCATATCTCATAAGGTGTGAAAGAAACTAATTTTGATGAAATCCTGTTCAGAATATGCATAGCTGATTCTAATGCAAATCCCCAAAAGGAGATTAGCATGTCAGTATAGCTCATCATACTACGTACCATATCTAATAGGGTATGATTTTTCCTTTCAGATACACCATTCAGCTGTGGCATTCTTGAAGGAGTCAGCTGGGAAACAATGCCATGCTCTTTCAAGTATTCATCAAATTCAGTACTTAAGAATTCACCTCCACAATCTGATCGAAGAGTTTTAATATTTTTTCCTGTTTGATTTTCTACTTCAGATTTTAATTCTTTGAACTTTTCAAAGGATTCATGTTTGTATTTCATAAAATACAAATACCCAAATCTTGATTTATCATCAGTAAAGGTAATCAAGTAATGAAAACCACCTATAGCCATTTCCTTAAATGGACCACATACATCACTATGTATTAGCTCCAAAATATTTTCAGCTCTTAGTCCTTGTCCAACAAAGTGTGATCTAGGCATTTTGTCTTGAAGGCGGGATTCACAAGTTGGAGTAGGTTTAGAACCCAATGAGGATAAAATCCCTATTTTCTCTAGTTTTGCAATCCTATCTTTTGCAACATGACCTAATCTTAAGTGCCAAAGATGTTTTGAACTAGATTTGATTTTCATCATGGCATTACATTCATTCAGATTGCTATACTTTAGGTAGTTCTTCTTCCAGTGCCCATCCTTCTAGTAGTGGAAACTCTTTTCCTTGCCTCCATCAGCTTTGATCATTGCTTTCTGTTTGGGTATCTTCTTGAAAGGTCCAGGAACCTGAGGTTTCCTTTTCTTATTACCCTTCTTCTTATTGGACTTTCCAGCAGAAGAAGATGCAATCAAAGCTACCTCTTTTCCTTTATTGCCCGATATATTCTTTTGGGCAATAAACAAAATGTTAAGCAACCTAGCCAAAGTATACTCTTGCTTTGTCATATGGAAATTTGTCACAAAATTCTCAAATGATTCAGGCAGGGATTGAAGGATCAAATCCGTCTGCAGTTGGAAATCCATGTGAAAGTTAAGATGTTCCAGCTACTTAATAAGCTGAATCAGCTGGTGGACATGATCTCCTACATTTTGTCCAGTAAACATCCTCATGCGGAATAGCTGTCTAGTTATCTCATGCCTAAAATTCCTAATGTGCTCACCATACAACTCTTGCAGGTGAAGAAGGATCTCACTTGCACTTTGCATGTTCTCACGCTGCTTCTGTAACTCATTACTCATAAAAGTAAGCATGTAACATTTGGCTCTCATATCATACTCCTTCCACTTATCCAAAGTGTTATGTTCCTCTTGAATGGCCTTTGAAGGTAAGGGATCAAGAACCTTTGAGTCTAAAACATATCCAATACGTTTTAGGTTCAGGACAAGTTTTAAATTTCTTAGCCAAACAGAAAGATTAGGTCCCATCAACCTATCGTGATCAAGTATGCTTGCAAGGATATTGGAAGGTGGTGGTTGTTGTGTGCTCATTATCATCAGAGAATTAACTGCAGAAAATAACTAAATTAATTAGTAAATGTATCAAGTAATTAACCAAAATGATTATGGTCTTTTAATCAAATTGGTCCTCCCACTAACTTGGCGAATCCTACACTTTCAAAGTAGGAAATGGAAATCCTAGTTGGATAGATTTCTAGTGGGTGATTGAATTCTTATAGTCTTAATAATCATCCTTAGACACATCCATTATTGGAATTATAATAAACTATAAGTGAGAAACTCCTTGCCCATCACATCTCATGTGAAGTTCAATCATTTATCTAGCCCCTAATGCTCAAAATCTCAAGCACATCCATTATTGATTTATCTTACATTAGTTAAGTTGATCCCATTAAGCCAGTAAACATGCAAATAATTTTAATATTGGCCATCAACTATTTACATATTTAAAAAATCTTATGCTTAATAATTATTCTTAAGAAAATCTCTTAAATTAAATACATCACATGCAAGTATTTAAAATTTCTTAAAATAATTGTCTCAATGGAGGGCCATGATATAATTACTTTAATTTTACCATTTCTAACTTAATCATTTATTTGGAAGAGTTAGTGGTTGGTTAATTACTATTATGGTCTCACTTTGCACATTATCCAATTGGCATGCATATATCATATACTCGCATACATTCCCATACAACTCATACATACATGGATAAACAAATAGTATGGTATGATCATGGACTTTTTAAGGGATTCAATTCTGAGCCACCAAGAATTGAATCAGGGCATTCCTAGGTGTATTTCATTCATTCATTTTATAAGAGTTGCTGAAAGAGTACATAATCAACACTTGATATTGATTTCCTCCCACTGGTCCAACCAATGCTCTTGACCTCCTTAATGTTCTTACAATCCAATTACATTGTAATCCTTGGCATACCAAGGCGAATTTACAAGAATATGGACTTTAAAATATTCAAATAAATGAAATTACAACTCAAATTATTACAACATTTATAATACATGCCACTAAAATAAAATTAATTATTTTACAACCCAAAGAAAAATAAAAAAAAATAAATCCAATCACATTAGTCTTTTATTGTCCATAATCATCCATCATGCATATTAAAATTTAACAATTAAAAAAAATATACATACTACAAATTAAATTGAATATCACATATTCAACAAAAAAATTCATATTTGAATCTCATTCAAACAAATTTAAATTTAAAAACTCTTTCCAAATTTAATACCTTGAAAATAATTTTCAAAAATTAATTGTATGATTAAAATTCCTAATTAAATAATTTAATTAAGCATGGGCCTAATTATAAGCCTTAAAGTATACAACAATTATATAATGAGGCCCAAATCATGCGCACCCATGGAGTTATCAAACATGGCCCAAACCATGCGCATCCATGGAGTTATCAAACATGCCACCACCATGGGAGCACCAAACAGCTTTGAATTAATCAACATTTGATCCAATCACACAATTAAACCTCAATAAACAATCCTAATGGCAAATATAGTGGCTCTGATACCAATTGAAGGAGTGAAAGCATGGTGATTGGTTCATTAGAGCATTGAATTTCAAAAAATTTCTTCTAGGGTTTCATACATCATACCGCATCTCTTATGTGCCTAATTAATTTCGATGCTCAATTGCATATTAAAACACCTTTAATATGTACTAGGATCTATATTTTCCATTCAAGATTGTGAATTAATAAATTAATTTATTTAAATCCTAGTTTAAAAGAGGTGTTTGAGCACTAACCTTGATGTATTATGGATGCAATTGGCACCTTTAGGAAGCACCTAGCACCCCAAGTGTTGTTCCTCTAGCTTGTCCACACTAAGATCACCAATGGGCAACCCCCAAATCAGCTTTTCAGGCCTTGCAAACCAAATATAATTTGGGTTTTTACCTTTAAAGAGGTTGTATGTGTATATAGGACACTATAAACAATTTCTAGTAATTTTAATTCAAAAGAATTTGGGTTATTCTCTTTGAATTGATGAGAAAGCAAGAAGAGGAGAGGGAGAGAAAAGGTGCCGCCACACTTGAGAAAAGAGAGAGTGTTATTTGTTTTTTCTTTTTTTTTTTCCCTTTTATAATTAGGTCAAGTAATCACTTAAACCCTTTGCCACATGTTACCACCACATTGCATCTTATTTTTAATTGACTTAATCACATTAAGCCAAGTGTCAAAACTAGACTTAATCTTGACTTTGATCACCTTGCATGATAGGAAGACAAAAGGCAAACATATATGATGCCATGTGTCACCATCTCATGGTGCCACATGTGACCATGTGAAATGACCAAATTACCCTTATATTGTAATTTTGAGTTCTTAACCCAAAATCATTATTTCTCCTCTTCTAATCAATTTATATCAAATATAAATTAATTAATTAATCTCCATTAATTAATTTCTCACAATTAAATTCATATTTAAATACTTTAAATATAAATTTAACTTATACTATACATCCAATAACCTAGATTTGGTTTCAAGCCATGCTAGGGACTTTGCAATCTTATTGCAAACCAAACTTATTTAATTAATCTATTAAATCACATTTAACTTGGTGATTAACTTGTGTATGTGTGTGACTCACTAGGCTCATCACTAATTGGTAATGAGATATGATATTAACTCTTAATATCATCAGAACTCTTTCTCACCATCAATGATTTCTCTAAATCATTTTAAGCATCTCATAGACCATAGTTGACACCTAGCATAGTATGCCATGGCCACCCAATCAGTAACAAGGAATACCTTAAATGAACTTATAATCATATGTTACCATGCACTAGAATCTCTCTGTTACAAAATCCCAATTCGAGCTGGAGTCATAGTTAATGTCAAACCGCATTTGCTATGAACATTATATTCTCTTTTAATTCCAGTTCTTGATTATTTAAATTTTCTTATCAGAAATGCTTTTCTGACTAAATCTGTTTGTCCTGGCCAGGAACTTGAAACATCAAGAATAATTAAATGAACATAGGATTTTATCCCTATTTACTTAGGGTAATAGATTCCATTTTGATCAACACCTATCTCCATATATAACTAGTAGAAACCAACACGTGCCCATATACCCATACACAGTATAAGTATGAAAGCAGTATCAAACTCAAAACACCTATATACAAGATAATTGTGTTATCTCAAGTCTAAAGATTATATGCACTAATATGATATATGATAATGCATTAACAAGAGTAAACTCCATGTGCTTGTCATATGCGTCACTAGTTCAGCCTACTTATCATGTATAAGTGCCTATCATGTTTGTTATATGGCATGAGACTCACCATTCCATCTTATTTATATCTCATATAAATACCTTGGAAACAAACATGATTACAATCTTTCTGGATAAGTCATGTCCTGTGTGAAGTATTGTCACATCTTACCCCTCTGTAAGGCATAACATGATCCCGTAGAATACCTAATGAACTACCGAACTTCATCGACTGATAACTCATTAAGTACTCTACAAGGGATTTTAAAACAATTTTCTTACTTCTATAAGTGGTGAGCATTTCTAAATAGATATTAAAATCATTTATTCAAAGTTTTAAAACTAGTAAAATTTTTATCCCATTTTATTTTTTCATAAATTTTATAGAAATTTGGACAGAGCGCCGTCTGTATTTTAAGAAAACAGTTCTTCAATTTCCTGTAAAAAGCATTTCCAATAATTTATCTCAACAACTTCTTCAAATTCATAACCATCCCAATCAATTTCAACATCATTTATCAATTTCCAAAATTCAACAATCATCAAAATACTATTAATTAATTCTATTCAGATTAAAACAAAATACTTTCATTCATATTTCATTAAAGATAAAACAATTTATATACATCATTACAAAAATTTACATTAAGAGAAATCCAAACTAGAATTTATTACAAGCTTTATACAACTGCTCATAACTAATTTTACATGTCCATACATTTACATACATTACATACATCAAAATAAATTTTTACAATCAGGTATAAAATATACCTGATAACTTTAAAGCAGGTAGCTCCTCAATCCTCAGTAGCTCAATCTGCTGCTCCTCTAGTCTATATGTCTGTGATAGCAATAACAACCATCGCTGAGTACTAGGACTCAGTGGTGCACAACATACTAAAATAACCTTTATGCAGAATTTAAATCATACTTATTCAAAAATTGAACTGAACATGAAATATAAATTCAAAACATGATTTATAAGATTTTAATCCAAATAATTTCATTGCAAAAGTCTCAAAACAAATTTCATAAAAACAACACACAGTTATATCATGCCATTCGAAACAAATATAATCTCAATAGCCAGAGGCTAAGGAGAAGTCACAACACAAGGCTAGTTAGCTCAAATATATGAGAACCCATTCTTTTTCTTCTTCTACTGGCACACACCTCAACACTTCAGCTAGTGAAGGACTCAAAATTTGAAACTGATTTCCCCCACTAGTCATGCTAGTGAGGTGTTCAAATGTATGGTCATGACACTGTGGTTTCAAAACTTATCTTAACAATTTATTAAACATTTATTACCATTTCAAACGTACACAAACAAACTTTCAACAATTCAAAGCAAAAGCATAATACACATTTCATGCACTTTGTAAATGAATTTTTAAGCATGTTGATGTTGTGCACAAACCTTAAGCGAGTCACCCCTTGGCCTTAACTCGATCCCTCGGATTCTTTCCCGGTATTCTTTTCCACTGAAACACACAGTTTTATAGTGTTTCAGTATCATAACTCATTATAAATCCAAAAACAAATTCAAATTCACTTATACCTAGCTTTAATATGCCAAACTTGGCGTTCTTTAAATTTTGTATTTTGGGGTTATTATTCACGACACTATTCAAGTTAATTTGTTGACTTTCTAAGGCTTAATAGGTATGGGAATTCCAACTTCACCCACATACCACATTTTGGTTACTAAATTTGTTGGTTTTGGTTGTTTACTCAAATTCTATGTCTTTTAGGCAAATTTGCAAATTTTCAGTTTTGGGTGTCTTATGTTGCACTGTTTTATTGGTCATTTTACTATTAGAATTTAGCAAAATTTTCTTCATAGAAAATGTTCCATATTGTCTTAAATTTATTTTCTTTTTTGAATCACTCCAATTGGAGTTTTGTAGCTCATGTTATAGCCATTTGAATCATGGCTGCCGGATTAGACTTAACCCAGATTTTCTAGGCAAATTCTGATTCTGGCAGTTTTAAGTCACCAACTTTGGGTGGCTAAATGACTTGGTTAAGGGCATAATTTGGGTTTGTGTTCTTCATGAAAGCTTTAGGTCTTATCTTAGCTTTCTACTGGTAAATTTTCAGGTCATTTAGACATGCCTAGCCCAAGTTATGGCCAAATGAACAAATTCATTTAGTCATTTTTGTACAGGTCAGATTGCCTAATCCGGATTTGGTCAATTTGTTCACTAGGTTTTAGTCACTTTTTGGGCATGATTCCTAAATGAAAAATGTGTCATTTTGTGTCTAGTTTCATTCCCAATTGACCTCACACCAATTGGACTTGTAAATTTTCAATTTTGGTCCCTGAAAGGGACCTTGGTCCTGCTCCCTGCAGCATGACCCTAAGCAATCCGAATTTGCATTTGGTTCCAACACTTCTAACATACTCCAATTGGTCACAAATGACCATTTCTCAGCTCAAACTAGGTCAAACACATCATTTAACAATTTCTCACATTTTTCCTCCCAAAACCCTAGGTGCCAAACCCTAATTCACATATTTGTTGTATTTAACTAATTTCAAGAATACTAGCATTACTTCTATACTCATGCAAGCTTACCTACACTATTTATTCAATCAAATTCATACATTATCATCACAACCCTAGCTGGCCGAATTTTTCCTCTAGTCCTCCTACAATTATGTTCTTTTATTTTTAAGTTAATTTCTAAGCTACTTGAACCAAAAACATAGAGATTAAACTAAGAAATGGAAGTTTGCTCACTAACCTCAAACTTTGATTTTCAATCTTCAATTCCCTTCTTCTTTTCTTTCTTCTTTCTTACTCAAGCTTCTTCTCAAGTTAGGTTATCAAGTTCTAATGGAGAAATTTGGGGAATTTAGGGTTTAATTGGTGGGTTCAAAAGTTTGAGTGCAAGCTTCCATGGTGTTTTGGTGAGGGAGAGGGAGAGAGAATGGTGGACGGCAAGGCTAGTGAAGAAGAAGACTTTTTTTTTTCTCTTTTCTTTTCTTTTTTTATGTCTTTAGGAAGATCACAAATTATCTAAATTTTATTATTATTTTTTTTAGTGTTCATGACATCATGCATGATGTCATGCATGATGTCACCAATTTCTACTTTTCCTTTTTCTTCTTTTTTTTTTATTTATTTTTCTCTTAGTTCTTTAATTTAATTTCTGATTCTTAAATTTTCTTTTCTCCAATTTTACTTGACAGTTAGCTCAGAAGTTAGCTCTCGGGATCAATTGACTAAATTGCCCCTTGTCGGTTCGACCCGGTTTGAAAATAATTCAATATTTCTTTTGGATCCCTGACCTAATTATTTGACTGGCTTAACAATTCTTTTTCATGATTTTATATTTTCCACTGTGTTTGTAATAGTCCTAAGGACCGTGGCGTCACATTTTACGGTTCAAAATTTAAGTTTAAATCGACCTCGCAATCCTTTCCGAGAAAGGTCACCCATCGCTGTGACTCTCGGCTCATTTAACTTCTTATGTTCTGTTTTTCTTATTTATACTTAACTAATTGACAATTACTAATTATTTGTGTTCAGGGCTTATCTAGTTGTCTTAAGTATGTTTCTAATCCCCTTAATTGTCCGGACCGACTTCGGTCACCGGAACAGTGAAATATACCAGGCTATACAAATAGGGGCATTACAAGTATCCTCGATTGTGAACCAATTTATGATACTTTGTGCTAAAAATACTATCACCCATATTCTTAATAACTTAAGAATAGAATTTCTAACAAAATATCAATGGACCTTTTTTATTACACATAAATATATTATGTAAACGGAAAAGTGAAATTGCCTTTTATTAATAAAATATATACAAGATACATACTAAATGATATACTCTAAGGTATACTACTAGTAGTTTCATCAATAGGCATAGGTTGACTAGATGGATCTATATCCATCTGATTTGCTGGTTGGTCAGAATTATCTAATTCTAACTCTATTTGCCTTCCTTTTCCATCTTCTTAGATAAAATGTTGTTCAAGAAATATAACATCTCTACTTACCATAACCTTTTTGTGTAGGCAAATAAAAATATTATCCAAAACTTTCTTTTGGATGCCCAATAATTCGACCCCTTTCTGATTTAGTTTCCATTTTGTCAGTCTTCAGCTTTTTAATGTAAGTTGGACAATCCCAAATCTTAACATGTTTAAGACTTGATTTTCTTCCATGCCATATCTCATAAGGTGTGAAAGAAACTGACTTTGATGGAATCCTATTCAGGATATGCAAAGCCGATTCTAATGCAAATCCCCAAAAGGAGACTGGAATATTAGTATAGCTCATCATACTATATACCATATCTAATAGGGTATGATTTCTCCTTTTAGATACACCATTTAATTATGGCGTTCTTGGAGGAGTCAGCTAGGAGATAAATGCCATGCTCTTTTAAGTATTCATCAAATTCAGTACTTAAGTATTCACCTCCACGATCTAATCGAAGAGTTTTAATACTTTTTCCTGTTTGATTTTCTACTTCAGATTTAAATTCTTTAAACTTTTCAAAGGATTCATGTTTGTATTTCATCAAATACAAATACCCAAACCTTGATTTATCATCAATAAAGGTAATAAGATAATGAAAACCGACTCTAGCCATTTCTTTAAATGGACCACATACATCACTATGTATAAGTTCCAAAATATTTTTAGCTCTTGACCCCTGTCCAACAAAAGGTGATCTAGTCATTTTGTCTTGAAGGCAAGATTCACAAGTTGGAGTAGGTTCAGAACCCAATGAGGATAAAATCCCCATTTTCTCCAGCTTTGCAATCCTATCTTCTGCAATATGACTTCATTTTAAGTGCCAAATATATTTTGAACTTGAGTTGATTTTCATCATGGCATTACATTCATTTAGATTGCTTGCATTAGATTTGTATTTAACATTATTATCCAAATAATAAAGTCCATCATGCACATAACCCAAGCCAACATATTCATTTCCAAAATAAATATTGCAAACATCATTTGTGAACTGAAATTCATAATCATTTCTAGTCAAACTAGATACAGAAATGATGTTCTTAAAAACATCAGGTACATACAAAATATTATTTAAATATAAAACATGTCTATACATGTACAAAGATTTAGATCCTATGGCTAAAGCTTCAACAGTTGAGCCATTGCCAATCCGGAGTCTAACATCTCGTGTCTGCAAGCTGCTACTACTTGCTAGTTCCTGCATATCAAAAGTAATGTGAGAAATAGCACCAGTATCTAAAACCCAAGCTGTAGATGAACTATGAGCATCATTAGAATCTAAATAACAAGATATAGATATACCTTCTGAAGGTTTATCTTTCTTGTCCTTCAGAGAAGTAAGATACTCTGAGCAGTTCCTCTTCTAGTGCCTATCCTTCTGGCAGTGGAAACACTTTCCTTTGCCTTTATCAACTTCGGTCTTGCCCTTCTGTTTGACTATCTTCTTTAAAGGTTCAGGAACTTGAGATTTCTTTTTCTTATTGCCTTTCTTCTTCTTGGACTTTCTAGCAGAAGAAGAAGATGCAACCAAAGCTACCTCTTTTCCTTTATTGCGTGGCATATTCTTTTGGGCAATAACCAGCATGTTAAGCAGGCCAGCCAGAGTGCATTCTTGCTTAGTCATATGGAAATTTGTCACAAAATTCCCAAATAACTCTGGTAGGGATTGAAGGATCAAATCCGTCTGCAGTTGGAAATCCATGTGAAAATAAAGATGTTCCAGCTGCTGAATGAGCCAAATCATCTTGTGGACATGATCTCCTACATTTTGTCCCTCTGACATCCTCATGCGGAATAGTTGCCTAGATATCTCATATCTAGCATTCCTGCTGTGCTCACCATATAACTCTTATAGGTAAAAAAGGATCTCATTCACACTTTGCATGTTCTCATGTTGCTTCTGTAACTCATTAGTTATAGAAGCAAGCATGTAGCATCTAGCTCTCATATCATGCTCCTTCCACTTATCCAAAGTCTCTGATTCCTCTGGAGTGGCCCCTGGAGGCAAGGGACCAAGAATCTTTGAATTAAGAACATATCCAATACGTTCCAGGTTCAGGACAAGCTTTAAATTTCTGAGCCAATCAGAAAGGTTAGGTCCAGTCAACCTATTATGATCAAGTATGCTTGCAAGGATATTGGATGGTGGCGGTTGTTGTGTGCTCATTATTATCAGAAAATAAACTGCAGAAAGTAACAAGATTAAATAGTAAATGTATCAAGTAATTAACCAAAATGATAATGGTCTTTTAATCAAATTGGTCCTCCCACTAACTTTGCGAATCCTACACTTCCAAAGTAGGAAACGAAAATCCTAGTTGGATGAATTTCTAGTGGGTGATTGAATTCTTATAGTCTTATTGATCATCCTCAGGCACATCCATTTTTGGAATTATAATAAACTATAAGTGAGCAACTTCTTGCCCATCATATCTCATGTGAGGTTCAATCATTTATTTGGCTCCTAATGCTCAAAATCTCAGGCACATCCATTATTGATTTATCTTGCATTAGTTAAGTTGATCCTATTGAGCTAGTAGGCATGCTAATAATTTTAATGACCTCAGACACATCCATTATTGGCTACCATCCATTTACATACTTATAACATCTTATGCTTAACAATTATTCTTAAGAAAATCTCTTAAATAAAATTTTTTAAAATAATTGCCTCAATAGAGAGCCATGATATAATTACCTTAATTATACCATTTCCAACTTAATCATTTGTTTGAAAGATTTTGTGGTAGGCTTAATTACTATAATGGTCTCACTTTGCACATTATCCAATTGGCATGCATATATCATATACTTGCATACATTCACACACATGTCATGCATACATGGATAAACAAATAATATGGTATGATCATGGACTTTCTAAGGGATTCAATTCTGAGCCACCAAGAATTAAATAAGGGCATTCCTAGGTGTATTTCATTCATTCATTTTACAAGAGTTGCTGAACAAGTACATAATCAACCCTTGATCTTGATTTCCTCCCATTAGTCCCACCAATGCTCTTGACCTCGTTGTTCTTCTTGCAATCTAATTACATTGTAACCCTTGGTATACCAAGGTGAATTTATAAGAATATGGACTTAAAGTCCTTAAATAAAAGAAATTATGTTCTAAGTTATCATAATATTTATGATACATGCCACTAAAATAAATTAATTATTTTACATCCCAAAGAAAAAATAAAACAAATAAATAAATCCAATCACATTAGTCTTTTATTGTCCATGATCATCCATCATGCATATTTAAAATTTAATAATTAAATAAAAATATACATGCTTAAAAATTAAATTGAATATCACATATTCAACTAAAATTCAAATTTGAATCTTATTCAAATAAATTTAAATTTAGAAACTTTTACCAAATTTAATTCCATGAAAACAAATTTTCATAAATTAATTATGTGATTAAAATTCGTAATTAAACCATTTAATTAGGTTTGGGCTCAATTATGGGCCTTAAATTACACAACTATTACATAATAGACCCCAAAATCAAGCCCAAAAAGCCCAATATACCCCTAAAACAAATAGCATGGCCCGTGTAACATTTACACAGCCTGGGGCACACGAAAACATGGCCACCCCATGTAAACGTGGCCTTCGGCACAGGACAAGGCGTGCCACAACACGGCCCGTGTAAGCTGAAACACGCCCTGGGCTGTGTAAAAACCCATAACGCACCCAGGCCGTGTTTCTTGTGGTAGTTTGGCAAAATTAGGTTTCTCTTGATCTGAACCAACTTCAAATCAACCCAAATTCAACCCAATCACACAATTAAGCCTCATAATCAATATAGATGGAAAATATAGTGGCTCTGATACCAATTGAAGGAGTGGAAGCATGGATTAAAGGGCATTAGGAGCTTGAATTTCAAAACTTAATCTAGGATTACATGCCACATGCTTGATGAGTTATGAGCCTAATCAATTTCCAATGCCCAATTGCATACCAAAACACAGTTTAGCATGCCTTAAACTTTCATTTGCCATCATAGATTGTGAATTAACATTTAATTCAATTAAACTCTAACTAAAAGAGGGGTTTTTGAATTCTAACCTTTTGATGCACAATTGATGCAATTCCCCCTCTTAGGATGCTCTTAGGACCCCAAATGTTGTTCCTCTAGCTTGTCCACCACAAGCACATCGAGAAGCAACTATGGCAGCCCCAAATTGACTTCCCAAGGTTAATGGGTGTTTAGGACACTAGAAACCTTTTCTAGTAATTTTAATTCAAATAAGATCAAGGATTTCTTCTTGAATTAAAATGAACAAATGAAGAGAGGAGGAGAACACCAAGTTGCCATCCACTTTGAAGAAGAAGAAAAGAATTGTTTTCTCTTTCTTCCTTTTCCTGTTTTATAGTAAAGTCAAACCTTACTAACTCTTGCCGCATGTCACCACAAGATCCCATCTTTGTCACACCCTACCCTTCCGTAAGGCATAACATGATCCCGTAGTATACCTAATGAATTACCAACTTCGTCTACTGATAACCCATTAAATACACTACAAGGGATTTTAAACCTTTTCTTACTTCTTTTTACAATGGTGAGCACTATTTACAGGTGCTAAAAAAAATTTTAACTGAAGTGAAACCAGATAATAAATTTGAAGAATTAATAATTTCTATAAAAATTTTGGAAGAGTGCTATCTGTATTTTGAATAAAACAGTTCTTCAAAAACCTGTAAAAAAGCACTTCCAATATTTTGTTCAATCCCCAAACTCCAATATTTAATCAACACAATATGTTTCTCAACATTTGCCAACTCAAATCCACAATAATTTTTCAGTGTTTTCAAAAGCTGAGATAAAAGAAATATATCACAAATTTTACAGGTCAAAATAATTTACAAATTTAGTTTACAACTTCAATGTACAATTTTAATGTACAAATGCTCAAAACCAAGAACAATATATACATACAGTGAACATACATTACAATACAAAATGCAAAGTATGGCATGCTCAATATACCCGATGAACTCTCAATGAAACACTAGCAGCCCAGTCTGCTGCCGTGTCAGTCTATCTACCTGCGACAGCAATGAAAAGCTATTGCTGAGCCAATGTCTCAGTGGTGCACAACATTAACAAAATGCAACTTTAAATCACAAATCATAAGTCATATAAATAATGGATACTTAAAACCATAGTTAAATTAAAAGAAAGTGAATGTCACAAAGAATTTAAACTCTATTTCACAATATCACAATAAATATTAATAAATCACACACACAGCTTAATCATGTTCCAAAGTCCAATTCATCCCAAAAGCCGATGGCCAGTAAGGAATAATATAGCTAGCTAGCAATAATATGAGTACTCATTTTATTCGTCCTCAACAGGCACACACCTCAACACTTCAGCCAGAGAGGGAATTCAAAGTCAATTCATCCCACTAGACAAGCTAGTGAGGAATTCAATCAATATACATGATAGCTGTGGTTTCAAACCATTTACAATGCTTTTCAATCAATAAGTATCCATCAAATTTCCATTCAAACAATTTTTCACAATTCAAAACAATAACATACAAAAATTCTCATAATTTATTTCAATTGAAAAATCAAAAGAAATAATTACTATGCACAAACCTCTGATAAATGTCTCTTGGCCCTAACTCAATGTTTCCTTCCCCTTCCCTGAGTCTTTGGTAACTGAAACACAAAATTTTAAGTGTTTTAGTACTCATTTAAACTGTCTCTAACAATAAGGCTTAATAATTAATTTATTGATTTCTATTATTTCCTTAGTCAACCTAAAATGTTAACCCTCGATGCACTCTAGGTGAATTAGGTTTTAATGTTACCAATATGTCACATTTTATAGCCTTTTAGTGTTGGTACATGTTACCACATTCATTTTCATGTATATTGCATTTTATTGCAATTTGCCGGATTTCGGTATACTAATTTGACCTAACCGGATGACCTAGTTTCCTCGATTTTCGAGTTTCGGTCGAAACTACAAACTTGTAGGACTATGTCTTATTGCACGTGGGGAAAATTTTCAGGTCATTCTGAGTTGTGTAGACCAGGTTATGGTCAATCTACCAATGCTAGATAGAATGTACCAAAATGGTAACTTTAGGTCAGTTTTAGGTCACTTTTGGTTCGGCTAGTTTTTGGAGCTGAACTTGTGCAAGCTATTTGGCTTGGTTTTAGCAATTTCTAGGCTTTGATGTCTTCATAAGAATTGTAGATATATGTCTCAACTATTCATGGTAAAAATTTCAGGTCAATTGGACTTGTTTTGAATGAGTTATGGCCAAAATACCAACTGCTGCCCAAATAGTTAATTTTCAGGTTTTCAAAGCACTAATCCGGATTTGGTCATTTTTCAAGTCACCTTCTAAGCAGAATTTTGGTAAGCTTCCTTCATAAAAGTTGGCACATTTTGTGCCTAGTTTCACCTCCAATTGGTCTCATACCAATTGGAGCCACACACTTAAGGTTTTAAACCAAAATATACACTGTCCTATTACAATTTGTTCATCCTTTATCAATTACACATCCTATGCTTACCAAGTTCACTTTTTCATGCCAATTCTGATTTGTACCATAACACTAACACATTTAGCAACATATTTTTGGTCATTTTGACAGCTTATAACCACTCTCAACATTCACACTATAATACATAATTTTCCAAGTCTAATTACAACAATTAACCACAAGACATACCTCATTTACATGTCCAAATTCAAACCACTATACACATATCCAAATTCAAACAATTATTCATATACACATGATGCCATCAATGACAACATAATTCAATAATATTTCATGAACTCAAACACTTCAATCTTCTTCATGAGGCTGCCACAAGTTTATACATACCCATCAATTTCCATTTTCACTTTTCAAGCTTCCAAATCAAACCTCACACATGGAATTCAACTACAATACAATCAAACATTTAAATCATCATTCCAACCACTATTTACATGTAAGAACAAACTGTTCATAGTGAAGTTCTATGGCTGCCAAAAGATACATCTCCATTAAAACATCAAACTTCAAAACTTCTTCCACAAATCAACTCACCACAACACCCATTCAAAGTTTAATGAAACAAGAATTAAAAATACATACTTACTACTTTTGAAATTCTTCAAAACCTCACCAAAACTTAACTTTCTTGCTGCCAATCTACTGCCCAAGTTGTATAGAACAACTTTAGTGAAGGAACCTAATGGAAAATGTAGCTAGAGCATGCTTGCATGGAGCTCTCACCATGGATGGCCATGGAGGTTTTCTCTCCCTTCTTTTTGGCTGGTTTTTCCCAAAGTTGAAGATGACATAATTTTTCTGTCCAGGGGTTGATTAGTGGTCCAATTAAGTGGTGTTAGTGGAGCACTAATTGAATAAAAGTATATTTTGGGGTTAAACTTTCTAATTTTCCATATTTTCCTCCTATCTTTTGCTATTTAGATTATGTACCACTATTTTAATTTTTCATGACATTTTCCAAGTGTAATATCATTTATTTTTAATGGACATTTAGGTCAAAAGACAACTCAAGGTGTCAAATGACCACAATGCCCCTGTTCAGGTTGCATTCCTAATTTTTCAATAACACCGAGTTTTGTCGTTTTCTCGATTTCTCATTTTTCTTTGTACTAATTATTTAATTTTTCTTTGATATTTCTAATGATATTTATACTTCAATAGATGTTCATTTAAGTCTTAAAAATATTTTTCAGGGTTTCCCGTGGTCCAGGGCTAGTCAACAGTCCACGGTGCAACTTCCCAATGCGGTCACCCATCGCTATGGTTCTTGGCACGTTTAACTTGATTATATTTCATCGCTATTATTTTTCCTTTATTTTTATTATATTTTATTTTCTTGTATTTCATTATTTTATGTCTCTTCACCAATATTTAAGTGTAGTTCTAGGCATCCTAGCTGTCCGGACAACACTGGTCACCAGAACAGTAGAACGCACTACCGAACATAGGGGTGTTACAATTCTCTCCCCCCCCCCCCTAAAATAAATTTCATCTCAAAATTTTTACCTGACATCACTTTCTGAACAGCTGTGGATGCTATCTCCTCATGTCCTGGCCTGAATGATGGTTCCACAGTACTTTAACCAGGTGTATCTGTTTGTTCCTCAGCTGCTTCACCTCATATGCTAGAATTTCTATGGGTTCTTTCTCATATGAAAGGTCTGGATTTACCTCAATCTCTTCAACTGATAGTACATGAGATGGGCCAAATCTGTACCTCCTTAACATGGACACATGGAAGACACTGTGTATCCTTTCTAGCACTAGAGGTAATGCTAACCGATACGCCAAAGGACCCACTCTTTCTAGAACTTCATATGGTTCGATAAAGCGAGGACTCAGTTTCCCCTTTCTGCCAAATCTCATAATCCTCTTCCAAGGAGAAAATTTAAGGAATACTTTATCACCCACTACATATTCAATATCTCTTCTCTTCATATCAACATAGGACTTCTGATGGTCTGATGCAGCCTTGAGTCGATCTCTGATCAATCTGATCTTTTCCTCTGTCTGCTGAATAATTTCCGGCCTAATCATCTTCCTTTCACCTGCTTCATCCCAACATAGGGGAGTTCTGCACTTCTTGCCATACAAAGCTTCATATGGAGACATCCCAATGCTTGATTGGTAGCTGTTGTTATAAGCAAACTAAATCAAAGGCAAGTGCATATCCCAATTACCTTCAAACTCAATCACACAATCCCGTAGCATATCCTCCAATATCTGAATTATCCTTTTTGACTGGCCATCTGTCTATGGGTACTAGTTCCTAGGGCTCTCTGAAGACTACCCTAAAATATAGAAGTGAACCTAGGATCTCTGTCAGATACAATCGATACTGGCACTCCATGTAGTCTTATAATCTCATTTATGTACAATCTGGCCAATCTTTCGTGCTATAGTCCATCGGTGGCAAAAGTGAGCAGACTTGGTCAGTCTGTCAACTATAACCCATACTGCATCATGACTATTCTGTGTCCTCAGAAGTCCCATCACAAAATCCATAGTTATCCATTCCCATTTCCACTCTGGTACTAGCAATGGATGTAACAAACCAGCTAGTACTTGATGTTCTACCTTTACTTACTGACAAGTTAGGTATTTGGAAACAAATTCAGCTATATCCCTCTTCATACCCATCCACCAGTAATGTTCTTTCAGCCCTCTGTACATTTTAGTTCCACCAGGGTGCATAGCAAAAGGAGACTCATGTGCTTCCTTCATAATGATCCGTCTCAATTCCACATCATTAGGAACGCACATTCTGCCCTGATGTAGTATTAAACCATCATCTCTCATAGAAAATTCAGGTTTCTTGCCCTGCTGGACTTCTTTCAGTAGCTTCTGATATTTTTCATCATTTTGAGCAGCCATTCAAATCTGATCAATCAACACTGGCTGTACATGCCATGCAATTACTCTCTGTCCCTCATCATTAATCTCCAAACTGGCATGTTGTGCTTTCAACTCATGTACCATAGACAAAGGAGAAACTCTGAGACTTGCCATAGTCTTGCGACTTAAGGCGTCAGCCACCACATTTGTTTTCCCTGGCTGATAGTCTATTAAACAATCATAGTCTTTAATCTGTTCTAACCATCTCCTCTGCCTCAAATTCAATTCCTTCTGAGTGCCCAAATACTTCAAGCTCTTGTGATCTGTGTAAATGTAGCATTTCTCCCCATACAAATAGTGTCTCCAGATCTTCAGAGCAAAAATAATAGCTGCTAGCTCTAAATCATGTGTCGGATAGTTCCTCTCATGCGGTTTCAGCTGGCGTGATGCATAAGCAATGACATTCCGATCTCGCATCAGTGCATAGCCTAACCTATTATGAGAAGCATCACTATAAACTGTGTATTCTTTACCCGGGGTAGGTAAAGTAAGGACTGGAGCTTCAGTTGAACACCTCTTTAACTCATCAAAACTCTGCTGACATTTATCTGTCCATTAAAATTTTACATCTTTCTGAAACAGCTTGGCCAGTGGAGAAGCTAACATAGAAAATGCCTTCACAAACTGGTGGTAATATCCAGCTAAACCTAGAAAACTATGAATTTCTATGATATTCCTGGGCCGCTTCCAATTAAAGATAGCTTCTACCTTGCTGGAATCTACCTTGATCCCTTTAGCTGACACAATATGTCCCAAGAAGGAGATTTCTTTTAGCCAAAACTCATATTTTGAAAATTTGGCTTATAGCTATTTCTCCCTTAAAGTCTGCAGTACAATCCGCAGATGTCTGTCATGCTCCTCTGCATTCCTCGAATATATCAAAATGTCATCAATAAAAACCACCACAAACTGCTCGAGAAATGGTCTAAAGATAGTGTTCATCAAATCCATAAAAGCAGCTGGAGCATTAGTTAACCCGAATGGCATTACTAGAAACTCATAGTGGCCATATCGAGTTCTAAAAGCAGTATTTGGAATACTCCGCTCTTGCACTTTCAATTGATAATAACCAGATCGCAAATCAATTTTGGAGAATACAGCTGCGCCCTTCAACTGATCAAATAGATCATCAATGAGAAGCAATGGATATCTATTCTTTATTGTCACCTTATTCAACTATCGGTAGTCGATACATAAGTGGAGAGTGCCATCTTTCTTCTTAAAAAATAATACTGGCGCTCCCCAAGGTGACACACTAGGGTGGATGAAGCCCTTTTCAAGTAGTTCTTGCAACTGTAACTTCAACTTCTTCAACTCTGCTAGTGCCATTCTGTATGGTGTTATGGAGATTGGATCCACACCAGGCATAACGTTAATTTCAAACTGCACCTCTCTTTCTGGAGGTAATCCTGGCAATTCATTAGGAAACACATATGGAAAGTCATATACTGTAAGGATGTCCCTCAATGCTGGACTCCTGTCACACCCTACCCCTCTGTAAGGCATAACATGATCCCGTAGTATACCTAATGAATTGCCAACTTCGTCTACTGATAATCCATTAAATACACTACAAGGGATTTTAAAAACTTTTCTTACTTCTTTTACAGTGGTGAGCACTATTTACAGGTGTTAAAAACCTTTTTGAACTGAAGTGATAGAACTAACACATTTGAATTATTTGGAGTTTCTGTAAAAATTTTGGCAGAGTGCCATCTGTATTTTGGATAAAACAGTTCTTCAGAAAACCTGTAAAAAGCACTTCAATATTTTTCCAAATCTCAACTTCAACATATTTCTCAACACAACATATTTATCAACTCAATTCCACAGTGATTTTTCAAAGACTGAGATAAAAGAAATGTAATACAATTTTTACAAGTCAAAATAACTCATAATTTACTTTACAACTTCAATGTACAATTTTTATTTACAACTGCTCAAAACCAACAACAATATGTACATACGGTGAACATACATTACATTACAAAATATAAAATATTGGTATACTCATTATACCCGGTAGTCTCTCGCTGGAGGTAATAGCAGCCTAGTCTGCTGCCCTGTCTGTCTGTCTACCTGCGACAGCAATAAAAAGCTATCGCTGAGACAATGTCTCAGTGGTGCACAACATTAACTAAATACAAATTTAAATCACAATTCATAATTCAAATAAATAGTGGATACTTAAAAACCATAGTTAAATTCAAGACAATACTGTCATAAGGAATTTAACACAATATCACAATAAATCTCAGTAATCAAAATATAGTTAAATTCGAAAGACAGTAAATATCAATAAGAATTTAAACTTCATTTCACAAATTATCAAATCGCATAACAACACAATTTAGTCGAATAATTTAAGAATACAGTGTTGCCAATTCATTCACAACTTAAGCCATGACACAAATTTCCGATCAATGTCGCGTTGTACACCACGACAAAGTAATCACAACCCCACTAATCGAAATCAATGAGGAATGGAGCTAGCTATATAATGAGTACTCATCCGATCACCTCAACTGGTAAACCAGAGAGGGAGAAAAATAAACGATCACGACTCCATAAATGGAGAAGGAAAATAAACGATCACAACCCCATAAATGGAGAAGGAATGATATCATACTGTCATGCTAAGTGTGAACACAAAATCAATTCCAAACATTTTATTCAAATGATTCGTGAGAATCCAATAAATTTCCAAAGTTATAATTTCATTCACAAAATGGCAACACAATTCATAATTATCTTTAATTTCCACAAAAACCATTTACAGTGCTTTTCAATCAATAGTATCCATCAAATCATTTACAATGCTTTTCAAGCAATAAATATCCATTCAAACACATTTCCACAATTTAAAACAATAATGTACAAATGTTCATAATTCATTTCAATTGAAAAATTCAAAAGAAATACTATTGTGCACAAACACAATTTAAATCAATAACATACAATTAATCATATGAAATCTTATTCAGAGTAAAATCAGTTGAAAACTAGTTGTGCACAAACATAATTTAAAACAATAATGTACAAATAGTCATAATTCATTTCAATTGAAAAATTCAAAGGAAATACTGTTGTGCACAAACACAATTTAAATCAATAACATACAATTAATCATATGAAATCTTATTCAGAGTAAAATCAGTTGAAAACTAGTTGTGCACAAACCTCTGATGACTGTCTCCTGCTCTGGACTCAGTGTTTCCTTCCCTTTTCCTGAGTCTTTGGTAACTGAGAAACACAATTTGAAGTGTTTCAGTACTGAATTAAATTGTCTCTAATGATAATGTTCGATAAGTAATTCACTGAAGGCTATTATTTGCTTAATCACCTAATATATCGACCTTCGATGCGTTTTAGGTAAATTAGGTTTTTGTGTCATTAATATGTCACATTCGATAGGGTTTTAGGGTTGGTACGTTTTACCAAACTCATTTCCTTGTTTAGTGCATTTTAATGCAACTTGCTGGATTCCGGGATACTAGTTTGACCTAGCCAGATGACCTAGTTCCCTCGGTTTTCGGGTTTCGGTCAAAACTACAAACTTGTAGATCTATGTCTTATTGCACGCGGGGAAATATTTCAGGTCAATCCGAGTTATGTAGACCAAGTTATGGTCATTTTACTATTGCTGGTCAAATGGCATCAAATTAGGTCTTTTTAGGTCAATTTGGTCAACTTTGGTTCGGCCAGTTTTTGGACCCGAAATTGTGCAAGCTGTTTGACTTGCTTATGGTCATTTCTGGTCTTTGGTGTCTTCATAAGACTTGTAGGTATGGGTCTTAACTATTCATGGTTAAAATTTCAGGTCAATTGGACCTGTTTTGAGTGAGTTATGGCCTAAATACTAACTGCTGCCCAATTGGTCAGTTTTCAGGTTTCAATTGCACTTAATCCGAATTGGTCATTTTTCAAGCTACCTTGCAAGCAGAATTTTGGCAAGCTTTCTCAATGAAAGTTGGCACATTTTGTGCCTAGTTTCACCTCCAATTGGTCTCATACCAATTGGAGTCACAACTTTACACTTATAACCTAATTTATACACTGCATTCATCAATCACACAACCTGCACACAATTTGCACTTCCAATTTGGCAATCCTCCTTCTTCCAAACTCCAAATAAGCATACATGGCACTTCTAATACTCATTAAATAGTCTCAATTTCATCAAGTCATCATCAAAATTTCATCATAATTAAACAGCCCCAATTTAACATTAAAACCCTAATAATTTTTCAATTTCAATTATACATACAATTCAACCTATATACATGTCTATATTCACTCTCAAGCATCATTCAACAAGTTTAATCATTCAAAACCATCTAAACCTAGCTCTCCTCAAGGCTACCAGAAATTAGAGGGAGTGTAGAGTTATCATTTCTTTTAAATTTCAAGAGAATTCAACTCACCTCATGAAGCTCATCAACTTTAAAGAAGGAAGGGTGGGGGTTCTTTGCACTTACCTCATATGTGTGACCCTTGCTGCCCTTGACAACTCCACTATTTCCTCTCCTAATGGCTGCCCAAGGATTGTTCTTGATGTGAGGATAAACTTTCATGAAGGGACTTGTTGGATTTATGGCATGGAAGGGGAGAGATTAAGCTTTGCATGAAAGTTGGCTATGGAAGTTTGGAGAGAGAGATTTGAATTCGGCAATGGGTTTCAAAGGTTGAAGAAGGTGACTTGGTTAGTGGAAATTCTGTCCACTTAATGAGTTTAAATAATCCATAGTGCTCCACTAACATAATTAACATTTAAATAATCTAAATTTTTAATTATTCCACATTTTACCCTTAATTCCTCTTAATTACTCCACACATTTGACTTCAATTTTTTTTTGCATTATTAAATTTTTAACACTACTAATTTTTCATGGACATTTAAGTCAAAAGTCAACTCGGGGTATCAATTGACCAAAATGCCCTTATTTGGTTTGTATTTCGAAATTTTTAGTGTTACCGATTAAATCCTTGACCCATCGATTTCTAAATTTTCGTTTTTATTTATATTGACTTACTAATTTTTCTTTGACATTTTCCAAGTGTAATATTATTTATTTTTAATGGAAATTTAGGTCAAAAGACAACTCGGGATGTCAAATGACCACAATGCCCCTGTTCGGGTTACATTCCCGATTTTTCGGTAACACCGGGTTTTATCCGTTTTTCGATTTCTCACTTTTCTTTGCACTAATTAATTAATTTTTCTTTCATATTTCTAATGATATTTATACTTCAATAAATATTTATTTGAGTCCTAAAAATATTTTCCAGGGTTCCTCGCAGTCCAGGGCTAGTCAACGGTCCACGCCGTGACTTCCAGGTGCGGTCACCCATCGCTAGGGTTCTCGGCTCGCTTAACTTGATCACATTTCTTTGCTATTATTTTTCCTTTGTTTTTCTTGTATTTTCTTTTCTTGTATTTCATTATTTTATGTCTCCTCACTCATAACGAAGTGTAGTTCTAGGCATCCTAGCTGTCCGGACAATACTGGTCACCGGAATAGTAGAACGCACTACCGAACTTAGGGGTGTTACAATTCTCCCCCCCTTAAATAAATTTCGTCCACGAAATTTTACCCAATAGCCATCTTACAATAGTCATACGTTTATTTTCTCCTTTCTATATGATCGTATAATCTTTTTTTTTTCTCAAATTTGTATAAGACTTTTAATAATCTAATACAATGTTTAATTTGTTTGGATAACACCAATCTCCTCTTACTATTATGCTTTCTAATATTTCGGTTCACGTTGCTTCTTGAATGACCCTTGAGGTCATGTTAGAATCATTCATCAGTCATTGGTCCTCTGACCATTCTGGTCCATAGTCTTCCTCACATTAGTAATATTTCTTTGTTATATATGAATCAACTGTTCAAATCTCTACTTCCATAACTCTTTTTATCTGTCAGTATTTTATGACTTACTTTCTTTTGTACCGAACTATAACCTTTCGATATTCTAACTTTTGAGTTTTAGATCCCTAAGTAGGATTTTCAAACTTATTTCTAACAATTAAATTATGTCCTGGCATAACTATACAAAAACAGATGCCGTTGGCAACTATCCTCATCTAGGTGTACTATCAGATAGTACGTAGCTCTACACAATAATCTCAAGTTAGTCTTTGTAATCCACGGTTCTGATATAAACAATCAAGAACATTGCATAGTTACTACAATACATCCCAATAGATCAAACTATCCTATCCTTTATCCTTTTCGAATTCACTGATATCCGAACTTATTCTGATTACAATATCCATTAACAATTACTAACAGTAACATCTCTGCCTTCATCTAGAGCAATTCTATTACTGTAACTTACTTTTACGTCCTCTTGCTTTACATTAAATAGGCTCGCCAATTAGCTTTATAATTTATGGTGTGTCAGGAAATACTTTTCGCCGATAAACTCTTCCAAAACTAATTTCACTTATTATCACAATCCCTATCCTAAAGGACTAATCACTAATGCATCAAAATTTATTTCCCTGACCTCCTGTCCCAGCGGACTTGTTACTAGGACCTCAAAGTTCATTTTTGTACATGGAACAGTAATGCAATCCATGATACTAGCACTCACATAAGAATGGGTAGAACCCGGATCAAATAACACAAACACATCTTGGTTAAAAGTTGAGAAGGTACCAGCCACAACATCAGATGTCTCGGCCTCTTCCCTCTGTCTCATTCCATAGACTCTGACCGGAGCACTGTCTTGCTCTGAATGTTTCATTATACCTTGGCTGCCTGCTGGGCTACCTCTACCCTTGCCTCTACCTCTGCTGGGTGGTTGTGAACTTCTAGTGACAGGGCTCTGGACTAACCCTTCTGCAGTAGTAGGAGGTGGTCCAACTCTACGACTACTGGTGCAGTCCTTGGCAAAATGTCCTATGCCTCCACAGTTATAACAGGCTCCAATAGCCTTATAGCATATCCCACCATGATATCTTCCACAATTTTCACATTGGCGGGAATGGTAGGAACCTCTGGTACTCTGCTGACCAGATAAAGGAGGTTTCTGTCCTGAATGTCTTCCCCTACCAGACTTCTTGCCACCTCTGCTGTGTCCCTCATAGTTCTTCCTCTTTCCAGTAGGACCACTGGAACTCTGTTCTACTGATTTTCCCTCTTTCTCTGTCTTCTCTGATTTCTTTTTCTCAGGAGCAGCTTCAGACTCAATTCTTTCTAACTCTAGGGCTTGAGAAATAAGTTCAGAGAAGTTAGTGTGTTTGAAGCCGACTACTTGTAGTCTGATACTGGGCTTCAAGCCAGTTTCAAACCTCTTGCATCTCTCCCTGCTGGTAGCAAGTAAACTTACTGCATAATGGCTCAGGCGGGAAAATTCTCTTTCATACTCAGCCACTGATCTGTTCCCCTGTTTCAGACTTAGGAATTCTTGTAACTTTTGGTCTACATAAGCATCAGGGACATATTTCTGTCTGAATTCCCTGAGAAAGTCACTCCATGTTAGCACTGCAGGTTCTACTAGACTGTAGGGAATGGTTTTCCACCAGTCATAAGCATCCCCTTGTAACAAAGATACAGAGTATTCGAATCTGAGCTCCTCTGTACAATGCAGTTTCTTGAATACCCTATCCATCCTTTCTAACCATTGTTCAGCTTCTAGAGGATCTACTGTCCCCTTAAACTCTGTAGCCCCATACTTCATCAATTTGTCATACTGCCTAGTAGGAGATTGTGGTTGTACCACTGGTGTCTGTATTGGGACTTGAGTAGGCACATTACCAGCCATTTGTTGAAACATTGCAGCCAGTTGCTGAGCAAACTGAGTAGGAAAGCTGCAGATCTTGCAAGGGCTGGTGCGGTGAACCATCGACATTATGTAGGCACAGGGCATCCCCTTGCACCTCAGCCTCAATAGATTGATCGACTGAACGATCACCCTCTTCCATAGTCAATGCGAGGATTTTAGATCTCCTGAACCAATAACACAAGGAGATTTCCTCCCGTTAGTGCATATTTATAATGTAATGTACTGTATGTATCAAACAATGATATTGAGCAGTTGTACTATGAAGAAAGAATATTCAAGTAACAGGTGAAAATAGAATTTAAAAACTTTGCTCTGATACCACTAAAACATGTCACACCCTACCCCTCTGTAAGGCATAACATGATCCCGTAGTATACCTAATGAATTACCAACTCCGTCTACTGATAATCTATTAAATACACTACAAGGGATTTTAAAAACTTTTCTTACTTCTTTTACAGTGGTGAGCACTATTTACAGGTGTTAAAAACCTTTTTGAACTGAAGTGATAGAACTAACACATTTGAATTAGTTGGAGTTTCTGTAAAAATTTTGGCAGAGTGCCATCTGTATTTTGGATAAAACAGTTCTTCAGAAAACCTGTAAAAAGCACTTCAATATTTTTCCAAATCTCAACTTCAACATATTTCTCAACACAACATATTTATCAACTCAATTCCACAGTGATTTTTCAAAGACTGAGATAAAAGAAATGTAATACAATTTTTACAAGTCAAAATAACTCATAATTTACTTTACAACTTCAATGTACAATTTTTATTTACAACTGCTCAAAACCAACAACAATATGTACATACGGTGAACATACATTACATTACAAAATACAAAATATTGGTATACTCATTATACCCGGTAGTCTCTCGCTGCAGGTAATAGCAGCCTAGTCTCATCGCCTGCAATGCGCTGTCTACTGCGGCGACAATAAAAGCTATCATTTGAGACAATGTCTCGATGGTGCACAACATTAACTAAATACAAATTTAAATCACAATTCATAATTCAAATAAATAGTGGATACTTAAAAACCATAGTTAAATTCAAGACAATACTGTCATAAGGAATTTAACACAATATCACAATAAATCTCAGTAATCAAAACATAGTTAAATTCGAAAGACAGTAAATGTCAATAAGAATTTAAACTTCATTTCACAAATTATCAAATCGCATAACAACACAATTTAGTCGAATAATTTAAGAATACAGTGTTGCCAATTCATTCACAACTTAAGCCATGACACAAATTTACGATCAATGTCTCGTTGTACACCACGACAAAGTAATCACAACCCCACTAATCGAAATCAATGAGGAAGGGAGCTAGCTATATAATGAGTACTCATCCGATCACCTCAACTGGTAAACCAGAGAGGGAGAAAAATAAACGATCACGACTCCATAAATGGAGAAGGAAAATAAACGATCACAACCCCATAAATGGAGAAGGAATGATATCATACTGTCATGCTAAGTGTGAACACAAAATCAATTCCAAACATTTTATTCAAATGATTCATGAGAATCCAATAAATTTCCAAAGTTATAATTTCATTCACAAAATGGCAACACAATTCATAATTATCTTTAATTTCCACAAAAACCATTTACAGTGCTTTTCAATCAATAGTATCCATCAAATCATTTACAATGCTTTTCAAGCAATAAATATCCATTCAAACACATTTCCACAATTTAAAACAATAATGTACAAATAGTCATAATTCATTTCAATTGAAAAATTCAAAAGAAATACTGTTGTGCACAAACACAATTTAAATCAATAACATACAATTAATCATATGAAATCTTATTCAGAGTAAAATCAGTTGAAAACTAGTTGTGCACAAACATAATTTAAAACAATAATGTACAAATAGTCATAATTCATTTCAATTGAAAAATTCAAAGGAAATACTGTTGTGCACAAACACAATTTAAATCAATAACATACAATTAATCATATGAAATCTTATTCAGAGTAAAATCAGTTGAAAACTAGTTGTGCACAAACCTCTGATGACTGTCTCCTGGTCTGGACTCAATGTTTCCTTCCCTTTTCCTGAGTCTTTGGTAACTGAGAAACACAATTTGAAGTGTTTCAGTACTAAATTAAATTGTCTCTAACGATAATGTTCGATAAGTAATTCACTGAAGGCTATTATTTGCTTAATCACCTAATATACCGACCTTCGATGCGTTTTAGGTAAATTAGGTTTTTGTGTCATTAATATGTCACATTCGATAGGGTTTTAGGGTTGGTACGTTTTACCAAACTCATTTCCTTGTTTAGTGCATTTTAATGCAACTTGCTGGATTCCGGGATACTAGTTTGACCTAGCCGGACGACCTAGTTCCCTCAGTTTTCGGGTTTCTGTCAAAACTAAAAACTTGTAGATCTATGTCTTATTGCACGCGGGGAAAAATTTCAGGTCAATCCGAGTTATGTAGACCAAGTTATGGTCATTTTACTATTGCTGGTCAAATGGCATCAAATTAGGTCATTTTTTGGTCAATTTAGTCAACTTTGGTTCGGCCAGTTTTTGGACCCGAACTTGTGCAAGCTGTTTGACTTCCTTATGGTCATTTCTGGGCTTTGGTGTCTTCATAAGACTTGTAGGTACGGGTCTTATCTATTCATGGTTAAAATTTTAGGTCAATTGGACTTGTTTTGAGTGAGTTATGGCCTAAACACTAACTGCTGCCCAATTGGTCAGTTTTCAGGTTTCAATTGCACTTAATCCGAATTGGTCATTTTTCAAGCAACCTTGCAAGCAGAATTTTGGCAAGCTTTCTCAATGAAAGTTGGCACATTTTGTGCCTAGTTTCACCTCCAATTGGTCTCATACCAATTGGAGTCACAACTTTACACTTATAACCTAATTTATACACTGCATTCATCAATCACACAACCTGCACACAATTTGCACTTCCAATTTGGCAATCCTCCTTCTTCCAAACTCCAAATAAGCATACATGGCACTTCTAATACTCATTAAATAGTCTCAATTTCATCAAGTCATCATCAAATTTTCATCATAATTAAACAGCCCCAATTTAACATTAAAACCCTAATAATTTTTCAATTTCAATTATACATACAATTCAACCTATATACATGTCTATATTCACTCTCAAGCATCATTCAGCAAGTTTAATCATTCAAAACCATCTAAACCTAGCTCTCCTCAAGGCTACCAGAAATTAGAAGGAGTGTAGACTTATCATTTCTCTTAAATTTCAAGAGAATTCAACTCACCTCATGAAGCTCATCAACTTTAAAGAAGGAAGGGTGGGGGTTCTTTGCACTTACCTCATATGTGTGACCTTTGCTGCCCTTGACAACTCCACTATTTCCTCTCCTAATGGCTGCCCAAGGATTGTTCTTGATGTGAGGATAAACTTTCATGAAGGGACTTGTTGGATTTATGGCATGAAAGGGGAGAGATTAAGCTTTGCATGAAAGTTGGCTATGGAAGTTTGGAGAGAGAGATTTGAATTCGGCAATGGGTTTCAAAGGTTGAAGAAGGTGACTTGGTTAGTGGAAATTCTGTCCACTTAATGAGTTTAAATAATCCATAGTGCTCCACTAACATAATTAACATTTAAATAATCTAAATTTTTAATTATTCCACATTTTACCCTTAATTCCTCTTAATTACTCCACACATTTGACTTCAATTTTTTTTTTGCATTATTAAATTTTTAACACTACTAATTTTTCATGGACATTTAAGTCAAAAGTCAACTCGGGGTATCAATTGACCAAAATGCCCTTATTTGCTTTGTATTTCGAAATTTTTAGTGTTACCGATTAAATCCTTGACCCATCGATTTCTAAATTTTCGTTTTTATTTATATTGACTTACTAATTTTTCTTTGACATTTTCCAAGTGTAATATTATTTATTTTTAATGGACATTTAGGTCAAAAGACAACTCGGGATGTCAAATAACCACAATGCCCCTGTTCGGGTTGCATTCCCGATTTTTCGGTAACACCGGGTTTTATCCTTTTTTCGATTTCTCACTTTTCTTTGCACTAATTAATTAATTTTTCTTTCATATTTCTAATGATATTTATACTTTAATAAATATTTATTTGAGTCCAAAAAATATTTTCGGGGTTCCCATGATCGTAGCTAGTCAACGGTCCACGCCGTGACTTCCTGTCATGATCACCCATCGCTAGGGTTCTCGGCTCGCTTAACTTGATCACATTTCTTTGCTATTATTTTTCCTTTGTTTTTCTTGTATTTTCTTTTCTTGTATTTCATTATTTTATGTCTCCTCACTCATAACGAAGTGTAGTTCTAGGCATCCTAGCTGTCCGGACAACACTGATCACCGGAACAGTAGAACGCACTACCGAACTTAGGGGTGTTACAATTCTCCACTTGGTTGTCTACCACATGTGCCAAGTATGCTTCACAACCCTTTCTGATCATTTTTCTAGCTAGTGTAGCCGAAATGATGTTTGACGGCAATAGCTACCGCTCCCTATGTATTATCACATCACTGTACTGAGAGAGACCAAAAGTGACTATCTTTAATCTACAATCAATCATGGCGTGATGCCTAGCTAACCAATCCATGCCCAAGATGATATCATAATCTCTGAAGGGCATTTCAATGAGATCAGACAGAAAAGTATGTCCTTGGATCACCAAAGGACAATCCCTATACATTTTATTAACCCTGACCTCTTGTCTTAGCGAACTTGTTACTAGCACCTCAAAGTCCATTTTTGTACATGGAACAGCAATGCAATCAATGATGCTAGCACTCACATAAGAATGGGTAGAACCCGAATCAAATAACACAAACACATCTTGATTAGAAGTTGAGAAGGTACCAGCCACAACATCAGATGTCTCGGCCTCTTCTCTCTATCTCATTGCGTAGACTCTGACTGGAGCACTGCCTTGCTCTGATTGATTCACAGTGCCTTGGCTGCCTGCTGGACTACCTCTACCCCTGCCTCTACCTCTGCTAGGTGGTTGTGAACCTCTGGTGACAGGACTCTGAACTGACCCTTCTGCAGTCATAGGAGGTGGTCCAACTCCGCGAGTATTAGTGCAGTCATTGCCAAAGTGTCCTATGCCTCCACAGTTATAACTGGCTCCTATGGCCTTGAAGCATACCCCACCATGAGTTCTTCCACAAGTTTCACATTGGCGGGGAGGGTAGGAACTTCTGGTACTCTGCTGACCAGATAGAGGAGGTTTCTGTCCTGAATATCTTCCCCTACTAGACTTTTTACCACCTCTGTTGTGTCCCCCAAAGTTCTTCCCCTTTCCAGTAGGACCACTAGAACTCTGTTCTACTGACTTTTCCTCTTTTTCTTTCTTCTCTGATTTCTTTTTCTCAAGGGCCACTTCAGATTAAATTCTTTCTAATTCTAGTGCTTGAGAAATAAGCTCAGATAAGTTGTTATGTTTGAATCCGACCACTTGTAATCTGATACTGGGCTTCAAGCCGGTTTCAAACCTCTTACATCTCTCTCTACTAGTAGAAAGTAGACTTACTGCATAATGGCTCAGGTTGGAAAATTCCCTTTCATATTCAGCCACTGATCTACTCCCCTGTTTTAGACTTAGAAACTCTTGCAGCTTCTGGTCCACATAAGCATCAGGGACATATTTTTGTCTGAACTCCTGCAAAAAATCATTCCATGTTAGCACTGAAGGTTCTACCAGACTATAGGGAATGGTTTTCCATCAGTCATATGCGTCCCCCTGTAGCAGAGACACTGAATATTCAAATCTAGGCTCCTCTGTACAATGTAGCTTCTTGAACGCCCTATCCATTCTCTCTAATCACTGTTCTGCCTTTAGAGGATTTACTATCCCCTTGAACTCAGTAGCCCCATATTTAATTAACTTGTCATACTACCTAGCTGAAGATTGTGGTTATACCACTGGTGTCTGTAGTGGGACTTGAGTAGGCATGTTACCAGCCATTTGTTGGAACATTGCAGCCATCTGCTGAGCGAACTGAGCAAGAAACTGCGGTACTGAGGGGGCTGGTGTGGCTGATCCACTGACATTGTGTAGGGCTGGGGCATCCCCTTGTACCTCAGCCTCTATAGATTGATCGACTGAATGATCTCCCTCTTCCATAGTCAATTCGAGGATCTTAGACCTCCTGAACAATTAACACATGGAGATTTCCTCCCGTTAGTGCATATATATAATGTAATATACTGTATGTATCAAATAATGACATTGAGCAGTTGTACTATGAAGAAAGAATATTCAAATTACAGGTGAAAACAGAGTTTAAAAAAACTAGCTCTGATACCACTAAAACATGTCACACCCTACCCTTTTGTAAGGCATAACATGATCCCGTAGTATACCTAATGAATTACCAACTTTGTCTACTGATAACCCATTAAATACACTACAAGAGATTTTAAACCTTTTCTTACTTCTTTTTACAGTGGTGAGCACTATTTACAGGTGTTAAAAAATTTTTTAACTGAAGTGAAACCAGATAATACATTTGAAGAATTAATAATTTCTGTAAAAATTTTGGCAGAGTGCTATCGGTATTTTGAATAAAACAGTTCTTCAAAAACCTATAAAAAAGCACTTCCCATTTTTTGTTCAATCCCCAAACTCTAATATTCAATCAACACAATATGTTTCTCAACATTTTCCAACTAAAATCCACAATAATTTTTCAGTGTTTTCAAAAGCTGAGATAAAAGAAATATATCACAAATTTTACAAGCTAAAATAATTTATAAATTTAGTTTACAACTTCAATGTACAATTTTATTTTACAACTGCTCAAAACCAAGAACAATATATACATACAGTGAACACACATTACAATACAAAATGCAAAGTATAGTATACTCATTATACCCGATGAACTCTCAATGAATCACTAGCAGCCTAGTCTGCTGCCTTGTCAATCTATCTACCTGCGATAGCAATGAAAAGCTATCACTGAGCCATTGTCTCAGTGGTGCACAACATTAACAAAATGCAACTTTATCATAAGTCATATAAATAATGGATACTTAAAACCATAGTTAAATTCAAAGACAATGAATGTCATAAAGAATTTAAACTCCATTTCACAATATCACAATAAATATTAATAAATCACACACACAGCTTAATCATGTTCCAAAGGCCAATTCATCCCAAAAGCCGATGGCTAGTGAGGAATAACATAGCTAGCTAGCAATAATATGAGTACTCATTCTATTCGTCCTCAACAGGCACACACCTCAACACTTCAGCTACAGAGGGAATTCAAAGTCAATTCATCCCACTAGACAAGCTAGCGAGGAATTCAATTAATATACATGATAGCTGTGGTTTCAAACCATTTACAATGCTTTTCAATCAATAAGTATCCATCAAATTTCCATTCAAACAATTTTTCACAATTCAAAACAATAACATACAAAAATTCTCATAATTTATTTCAATTGAAAAGTCAAAAGAAATAACTGTTGTGCACAAACCTCTGATAAATGTCTCTTGGCTTTGACTCAGTGTTGCCTTCCCCTTCCCTAAGTCTTTGCTAACTGAAACACACAATTTGAAGTGTTTCAGTACTCATTTAAACTGTCTTTAACAATAAGGCTTAATAATTAATTTATTGATTTCTATTATTTCCTTAGTCAACCTAAAATGTTGACCCTCGATGCACTCTAGGTGAATTAGGTTTTAATGTTACCAATATGTCACATTTTATAGCCTTTTAGTGTTAGTACATGTTACCAAATTCATTTTCATGTATATTGCATTTTATTGCAATCTGCTGGATTTCGGTATACTAATTTGACCTAACCGGATGCCCTAGTTCCCTCAGTTTTCGGGTTTCGATCGAAACTACAAACTTGTAGGTCTATGTCTTATTGCACGCGGGGCAAAATTTCAGGTCATTCTTAGTTGTGTAGACCAGGTTATGGTCAATCTACCAATGCTGGATAGAATGTACCAAAATGGTAACTTTAGGTCATTTTTAGGTCACTTTTGGTTCGGCTAGTTTTTGGACATGAAAATTTGCAAGCTATTTAGCTTGGTTCTGGCCATTTCTGGGCTTTGGTGTGTTCATAAGAATTGTAGATATATGTCTCAACTATTCATGGTAAAAATTTTAGGTCAATTGGACCTATTTTGAGTGAGTTATGGCTAAAATACCAACTGCTGCCCAAATTGTCAATTTTCAGGTTTGCAAGGCACTAATCCGGATTTGGTCATTTTTCAAGTCACCTTCTAAGCAAAATTTTAGTAAGATTCCTTGATGAAAGTTGGCACATTTTGTGCCTAGTTTCACCTTCAATTGGTCTCATACCAATTGGAGACACACACTTAAAGTTCTAAACCAAAATATAAACTGCCCTATTACAATTTGTTCATCCTTTACCAATTACACATCCTATGCTTACCAAGTTCACTTTTCCATGCCAATTCTGATTTGTACCATAACACTAACACATTTAGCAACACATTTTTTGTCATTTTGGTAGCTTATAACCACTCTCAACATACACACTATAATACAGAATTTTCCAAGTCCAATCACAACAATTAACCACAAGACATACCTCATTTACATGTCCAAATTCAAACCATTATACACATATCCAAATTCAAACAATTATTCATATACACTTGCTGCCATCAATGACAACGAAATTCAATAATATTTCATGAACTCAAACACTTCAATCTTCTTCATGAGGCTGCCACAAGTTTACACATACCCATCAATTTCCATTTTCACTTTTCAAGCTTCCAAATCAAACCTTACACATGGAATTCAACTATAATACAATCAAGCATTTAAATCATCATTCCAACGACTATTTAAATGTAAGAATAAACTGTTCATAGTGAAGTTCCATGGCTGCCAAAAGGTACATCTCCATTAAAACATCAAACTTCAAAACTTCTTCCACAAATCAACTCACCACAACACCCATTCAAAGTTTAATGAAACAAGAATTAAAAATACATACTTACCACTTTTGAAATTCTTCAAAACCTCACCAAAACTTAACTTTCTTGCTGCCTATCTACTGCCCAAGTTGTATAGAATAACTTTAGTGAAGGAACCTAATGGAAAATGTAGCTAGAGCATGCTTGCATGGAGCTTTCACCATGGATGGCCATGGAGGTTTTCTCTCCCTTATTTTCGGCTGGTTTTTCCCAAAGTTGAAGATGATAGAATTTTTCTGTCCAAGGGTTGATTAGTAGTCCCCTTATGTGGTGTTAGTGGAGCACTAATTGAATAAAAGTATATTTTAAGGTTAAACTTTCTAATTTTTCACATTTTCCTCCTATCTTTTGCTATTTAGATTATGTACCACTATTTTAATTTTTCATGATATTTTCCAAGTGTAATATCATTTATTTTTAATGGATATTTAGGTCAAAAGACAACTCGGGGTGTCAAATGACCACAATGCTCCTGTTCAGGTTGCTTTCCCAATTTTTCGGTAACACCGAGTTTTGTCATTTTCTCAATTTATCGTTTTTCTTTGTACTAATTATTTAATTTTTCTTTGATATTTCTAATGATATTTATACTTCAATAGATGTTTATTTAAGTTTTAAAAATATTTTTTAGGGTTCCCCGCGGTCCAGGGCTAGACAATTCTCCGTCTGGTTGCATTGACTATTGACTTCCTAGTCTGTTATTTTCGAGAGATTATTAGATACACTTGTTGCACACAATCTTATGGGACTCACTTTTCACATTATAAGAAGAGTTCATTTTTCTTTGAGAAATAGAACACTACTTTCATCGAGAGTATTCTATAATCTTCCTTTATTTTTCTATATCACATAGTATAGTTTTCCACCAATGAAATTTGGGTTGATTTGATTCCAAATAAAACAAGCCAGGCTACTTTCTAATGACCAATCCAAAATATATAGTGTGAATTTGGCACTGGAGGGCTTGTGAGTTTGTGCACCCAGATCTCCTTGTAGCGCCAAATGGGGCCATAGAAGAAGTGGACACCAAAAAATGAATGTGAATGCAGTTGCTTGCACCTTTTTTTAACTATATTTCTTCTCATTCTCATATATAGCTCACAGCCAACTATAAGTCTAAACCCCAAATGCTTGTTTTTAAGTATTTTCCATTACTTTGCTTAAGTTTACATACACTGAGTTTTTCTCCATTATTCCAATCTTGGCTCAAACTTTGTTTTCCTTGGAAGCTTTCTATGTGTTTTCTTGGAATAATTCAACCTTTTTTTAGATAAGATTGGAATAGCCTTTTCATATGTTATCAACCAGACGGATGCAACAGTAGAACACACTACCGAACATAGGGGTGTTACAATTCTCCCCCCCCCCTCCCCCTTAAAATAAATTTCGTTTTGAAATTTTTACATGACATCAGTTTCTGAACAGCTGTGGATGTTGTCTCCTCATGTCCTCTTCACGTTCCCAAGTAGCTTCCTGGCCTGAATGATGGTTCCACAGCACTTTAACCATGTGTATCTCTTTGTTCCTCAGCTGCTTCACCTCATATGCCAGAATTTCTATGGGTTCTTTCTCATATGAGAGGTCTAGATTTGCCTCAATCTCTTCAACTGATAGTACATGAGATGGCTCAGATCTGTATCTCCTTAACATGGACACATGGAAGACATTGTGTATCCTTTCCAGCTCTGGAGGTAATGCTAACCGATACGCCAAAGGACCCACTCTTTCCAAAACTTCATATGGTGCGATAAAGCGAGGACTCAGTTTCCCCTTTCTGCCAAATCTCATAATCCTCTTCCAAGGAGAAACTTTAAGGAATACCTTATCACCCACTGCATATTCAATAACTTTTCTCTTCAGATCAACATAGGACTTCTGATGGTCTGATGCAGCCTTGAGTCGATCTCTGATCAATCTAATCTTTTCCTTTGTTTGCTGAATAATTTTCGGCCTAATCATCTTCCTTTCACCTACTTCATCCCAACATAGGGGAGTTCTGCACTTCCTGCCATACAAAGCTTCATATGGAGGTATCCCAATGCTTGATTGGTAGCTGTTGTTATAAGCAAACTCAATCAAAGGCAAGTGTATATCCCAATAACCTTCAAACTCAATCACATAAGCCCATAGCATATCCTCCAATATCTGAATTACCCTTTTAGACTGGCCATCTGTCTGTGGATGGAATGCCATGATGAAGTTCAATCTAGTTCCTAGGGCTCTCTGAAGACTACCCCAGAATCTAGAAGTGAACCTAGGATCTCTGTCAGAAACAATCGATACTGGCACTCCATTCAGTCTTACAATCTCATTTATGTACAATCTGGCTAATCTTTCCAGGCTATTAGTCCATCCGGACTAGCAAAATGTGGCAGACTTTGTCAGTCTGTCAACTATAACCCATACTGCATCATGACTATTCTGTGTCCTCGGAAGTCCCATCACAAAATCCATAGTTATCCGTTCCCATTTCCACTCTGGTACTGGCAATGGATGTAACAAACCAGCTGGAACTTGATGTTCTGCCTTTACTTGTTGACAAGTTAGGCATTTGGAAACAAATTCAGCTATATCCCTCTTCATACCCATCCACCAGTAATGCTCTTTCAGCCCTCTGTACATTTTAGTTCCACCAGGATGCATAGCAAAAGGAGGCTCATGTGCTTCCTTCATAATGATCCGTCTCAATTCCACATCATTAGGAATGCACATTCTGCCCTGATGTAGTAGTAAACCATCATCTCTCATAGAAAATTCAGGTTTCTTGCCCTGCTAGACTTCTTTCAGTAGCTTCAGATATTTTTCATCATTCTGAGCAACCATTTTGATCTGATCAATCAACACTGGCTGTAATGCCATGCAACTATTGTCTGTTCTTCATCATCAATCTCCAAACTGGCATGCTGTGCTTTGAACTCATGTACCATGGACAAAGGAGAAACTCTGAGACTTGCCATAGTCTTGCGACTTAAGGCGTCAGCCACCACATTTGTTTTCCCTAGCTGATAGTCTATTAAATAATCATAGTCTTTAATAAATTCTAACCATCTTCTCTGCCTCAAATTCAATTCCTTCTGAGTGCCCAAATACTTCAAGCTCTTGTGATCTGTGTAAATGTAGCATTTCTCCCCATACAAATAGTGTCTCCAGATCTTCAGAGCAAAAACAATAGCTGCTAGCTCTAAATCATGTGTCGGATAGTTCTTCTCATGCGGTTTCAACTGGCGTGATGCATAAGCAACGGCATTTAGATCTTGTATCAGTACACAGCCTAACCCATTATGAGAAGCATCACTATAAACTGTGTATTCTTTACCCGGGGTAGGTAAAATAAGGACTAAAGCTTCAGTTAAACACCTCTTCAACTCATCAAAACTCTACTGACATTTATCTATCCACTGAAATTTTACATCTTTCTGAAGCAGCTTGGTCAGTGAAGAAGCTAACATAGAAAATCCTTTCACAAACCGGCGGTAATATCCAGCTAAACCCAGAAAACTGTGAATTTCTGTGATATTCCTGGGCAGCTTCCTATTAAGGATAGCTTTTACCTTGCTGGAATCTACCTTGATCCCTTCAGCTGACACAACATGTCCCAAGAAGGAGATTTCTTTTAGCCAAAATTCACATTTCAACAATTTGGCATATAGCTATTTCTCCCTTAAAGTCTACAGTACAATTCGTAGATGTCTGTCATGCTCCTCTGCATTCCTCTAAAATATCAAAATGTCATCAATAAACACCACCACAAACTGGTCGAGATATGGTCTGAAGATAGTATTCATCAGATCCATCAAAGCAGCTGGAGCACTAGTTAACCCGAATGGCATTACTAGAAACTCATAGTGGCCATATCGAGTTCTAAAAGCAATCTTTGGAATACTCTGCTCTTGCACTTTCAGTTGATAATAACCAGATCACAAATCAATTTTGGAGAATACAGCTGCACCCTTCAACTGATCAAACAAATCATCAATGCGAAGTAATGGATATCTGTTCTTTATTGTCACCTTATTCAACTGTCAGTAGTCGATACATAAGCGGAGAGTGCCATCTTTCTTCTTAACAAACAATACTGGGGGCTCCCCAAGGTGACACACTAGGGCGGATGAAGCCCTTTTCAAGTATTTCTTGCAACTGTACCTTTAACTCCTTTAACTCTGCTGGTGCCATTCTGTATGGTGTTATGGAGATTGGATCCACATCAGGCATAACATTAATTTAAAATTGCACCTCTCTTTCTAGAGGTAATCCTGACAATTCATCAAGAAACACATCTGGAAAGTCATATACAGTAGGGATGTCCCTCAATGTTGGACTCCCCACTCAGTTGTCTATCACATGTGCCAAGTATGCTTCACACCCCTTTCTGATCATTTTTCTGGCTAGTGTAGCCGAAATGATGTTTGACGGCAATAGCTGCCTCTCCCCATGTATTACCACATCACTTTATTGAGAGAGAACAAAAGTGACTGTCTTCAATCTACAGTCAATCATGGCGTGATGCCTGGCTAATCAATCCATGCTCAAGATGATATCATAATCTCTGAAGGGCATTTCAATGAGATCAAACAGAAAAGCATGTCCTTGGATCACCAAAGGACAATCCCTATACATTTTATTAACCCTGACCTCTTATCTTAGCGGACTTGTTACTAGCACCTCAAAGTCCATTTTTGTACATGGAACAGCAACGCAATTAATGATGCTAGCACTCACATAAGAATGGGTAGAACCCGGATCAAATAACACAAACACATCTTGATTAAAAGTTGAGAAGGTACCAGCCACAACATCAGATGTCACAGCCTCTTCTCTCTGTCTCATTGCGTAGACTCTGACTTGAGCACTGCCTTGCTCTGATTGATTCACAGTGCCTTGGCTGCCTGTTGGACTACCTCTGCCCCTGCCTCTACCTCTGCTAGGTGGTTGTGAACCTCTGGTGATAGGACTCTGAACTGACCCTTCTGCAGTAGTAGAAGGTGGTCTAACTCTGCGAGTACTAGTGCAGTCTTTGGCAAAGTGCCCTATGCCTCCACAGTTATAACAGGCTCCTATGGCCTTGTAGCATACCCCACCATGAGTTCTTCCACAAGTTTCACATTGGCGGGGAGGGTAGGAACTTCTGGTACTCTGCTGACCAGATAGAGGAGGTTTCTATCCTAAATATCTTCCCCTACCAGACTTTTTACCACCTCTGTTGTGTCCCCCAAAGTTCTTCCTCTTTCCAGTAAGACCACTAGAACTCTGTTCTACTGACTTTCCCTCTTTTTCTGTCTTCTCTGATTTCTTCTTCTCAGGGGCCACTTCAGTTCAATTCTTTCTAATTCTAGTGCTTGAGAAATAAGCTCAGAGAAGTTGTTATGTTTGAATTCGACCACTTGTAATCTGATACTGGGCTTCAAGCCGGTTTCAAACCTCTTACATCTCTCCCTACTGGTAGAAAGTAGACTCACTGCATAATGGCTCAGGCGGGAAAATTCCCTTTCATATTCAGCCACTGATCTACTCCCCTTTTTTAGACTTAGGAACTCTTGCAGCTTCTGGTCTACATAAGCATCAGGGATATATTTTTGTCTGAACTCCTGCAAAAAATCATTCTATGTTAGCACTGAAGGTTCTACCAGACTATGGGGAATGGTTTTCCACCAGTAATATGCATCCTCCTGTAGCAGAGACACTGAATATTCAAATCAGGGCTCCTCTGTACAATGTAGCTTCTTGAACACCCTATCCATTCTCTCTAACCACTGTTCTGCCTCTAGAGGATTTACTGTCCCCTTGAACTCAGTAGCCCCATATTTAATCAGCTTGTCATACTGCCTAGCTGAAGATTGTGGTTGTACCACTAGTGTCTATAGTGGAACTTGAGTAGGCATGTTACCAGCCATTTGTTGGAACATTGCAGCCATCTGCTGAGCGAACTGAGCAGGAAATTGCCGTACTGAGGGGGCTAATGTGGCTGATCCACTGACATTGTGTAGGGCTAGGGCATCCCCTTGTACCTCAGCCTCTATAGATTGATCGACTGAACGATCTCCCTCTTCCATTGTTAATTCGAGGATCTTAGACCTCCTGAACAATTAACACAAGGAGATTTCCTCCCGTTAGTGCATATTTATAATGTAATTTACTGTATGTATCAAACAATGACATTGAGCAGTAGTACTATGAAAAAAGAATATTCAAATTACAGGTGAAAACAGAGTTTAAAAAAACTAGCTCTGATACCACTAAAACATGTCACACCCTACCCTTCCGTAAGGTATAACATGATCCCATAGTATACCTAATGAATTACCAACTTCGTCTATCGATAACCCATTAAATACACTATAAGGGATTTTAAACCTTTTCTTACTTCTTTTTACAGTGGTGAGCGCTATTTACAGGTGTTAAAAAATTTTTTAACTGAAGTGAAACCAAATAATACATTTGAAGAATTAATAATTTCCGTAAAAATTTTAGCAGAATGCTATCGGTATTTTGAATAAAACGGTTCTTCAAAAACCTATAAAAAAGCACATCCCATATTTTGTTCAATCCCCAAACTCCAATATTCAATCAACACAATATGTTTCTCAACATTTGCCAACTCAAATCCACAATAATTTTTTAGTTTTTTCAAAAGCTGAGATAAAAGAAATATATCACAAATTTTACAAGCCAAAATAATTTAAAAATTTAGTTTACAACTTCAATGTATAATTTTAATTTACAACTGCTCAAAACCAAGAACAATATATACATACAGTGAACATACATTATAATACAAAATGAAAAGTATGGTATACTCAATATACCCGATGAACTCTCAATGAACTAGTAGCAGCCTAGTCTGCTGCCCTGTCAGTCTGTCTACCTGCGACAGCAATGAAAAGCTATCACTGAGCCAATGTCTCAGTGGTACACAACATTAACAAAATGCAACTTTAAATCACAAATCATAAGTCATATAAATAATGGATACTTAAAACCATAGTTAAATTCAAAGACAGTGAATGTCATAAAGAATTTAAACTCCATTTTACAATATCACAGTAAATATCAATAAATCACACACACAGCTTAATCATGTTCCAAGGTCCAATTCATCCTAAAGGCCGATGGCTAGTGAGGAATAACATAACTAGCTAGCAATAATATGAGTACTCATTGTATTCGTCCTCAACAGGCACACACCTCAACACTTCAACCAGAGAGGGAATTCAAAGTCAATTCATCCCACTAAACAAGCTAGCGAGGAATTCAATCAATATACATGATAGCTGTGGTTTCAAACCATTTACAATGCTTTTCAATCAATAAGTATCCATCAAATTTCCATTCAAACAATTTTTCATAATTTAAAACAATAACATGCAAAAATTCTCATAATTTATTTTAATTGAAAAGTCATAAGAAATAACTGTTGTGCACAAACCTTTGATAAACGTCTCTTGGCCCTGACTCAGTGTTTCCTTCCCCTTCCCTGAGTCTTTGCTAACTGAAACACACAATTTGAAGTGTTTCAGTACTCATTTAAACAATCTCTAACAATAAGGCTTAATAATTAATTTATTAATTTTTATTATTTCCTTAGTTAACCTAAAAAGTTGACCCTCGATGCACTCTAGGTGAATTAGGTTTTAATGTTACCAATATATCACATTTTATAGCTTTTTAGTGTTGGTACATGTTACCAAATTCATTTTCATGTATAGTGCATTTTATTGCAATTTGCCAGATTTCGGTATACTAATTTGACCTAACCGGATAACCTAGTTCCCTCAGTTTTCGGGTTTCGGTCAAAACTACAAACTTGTAGGTCTATGTCTTATTGCACGCGGGGCAAAATTTCAGGTCATTCTGAGTTGTGTAGACTACGTTATTGTCAATCTACCAATGCTTGACAGAATATACCAAAATGGTAACTTTAGGTTATTTTTAGGTCACTTTTGGTTCAGCTAGTTTTTGAACTTGAAATTGTGCAAGCTATTTGGCTTGGTTTTGGCCATTTCTGGGATTTGGTGTCTCCATAAGAATTGTAGATATATGTCTCAGCTATTCATGGTAAAAATTTCAGGTCAATTGGACCTGTATTAAGTGAGTTATGGCGAAAATACCAACTACTGCCCAAATGGTCAATTTTCAGGATTTCAAAGCACTAATCCGAATTTGGTCATTTTTCAAGTCACCTTCTAAGCAGAATTTTGGTAAGCTTCCTTCACGAAAGTTGGCACATTTTTTGCCTAGTTTCACCTCCAATTGGTCTCATACCAATTGGAGCCACACACTTAAGGTTCTAAACTAAAACATACACTGCCCTATTACAATTTGTTCATCCTTTACTAATTACACATCCTATGCTTATTCTGATTTGTACCATAACATTAACACATTTAGCAACACATTTTTGGTCATTTTGGCAGCTTATAACCACTCTCAACATACACACTATAATATAGAATTTTCCAAGTCCAATTACAACAATTAACCACAAGACATACCTCATTTACATGTCCAAATTCAAACCACTATACACATATCCAAATTCAAACAATTATTCATATACACATGCTGCCATCAATGACAACATAATTCAACAATATTTCATGAACTCAAATACTTCAATCTTCTTTATGAGGCTGCCACAAGTTTATACATACCCATCAATTTCCATTTTTACTTTTCAAGCTTCCAAATCAAACCTTACACATGGAATTCAACTACAATACAATCAAACATTTAAATCATCATTCCAACCACTATTTACATGCAAGAACAAACTGTTCATAGTGAAGTTCCATGGCTGCCAAAAGGTACATCTCCATTAAAACATCAAATTTCAAAACTTCTTCCACAAATCAACTCACCACAACACCCATTCAAAGTTTAATGAAATAAGAGTTAAAAATACATACTTACCACTTTTGAAATTCTTCAAAACCTCACCAAAACTTAACTTTCTTGCTGCCTATCTACTGCCCAATTTATATAGAACAACTTTAGTGAAGGAACTTAATGGAAAATGTAGCTAGAGCATGCTTGCATGGAGCTCTCACCATGGATGGCCATAGAGGTTTTCTCTCCCTTGTTTTCGGCTGGTTTTTCCCAAAGTTGAAGATGACAGAATTTTTCTGTCCAAGGGTTGATTAGTGGTCCAGTTAAGTGGTGTTAGTGGAGCACTAATTGAATAAAAGTATATTTTAAGGTTAAACTTTCTAATTTTTCACATTTTTCTTCTATCTTTTGCTATTTAGATTATGTACCACTATTTTAATTTTTCATCACATTTTTCAAGTGTAATATCATTTGTTTTTAATGGACATTTAGGTCAAAAGATAACTCGGGGTGTTAAATGACCACAATGCCCCTGTTCAGGTTGCATTCCCGATTTTTCGGTAACACCAAGTTTTGTCGTTTTTTCGATTTCTCGTTTTTCTTTGTACTAATTATTTAATTTTTTTTTGATATTTTTAATGATATTTGTACTTTAATAAATGTTTATTTAAGTCTTAAAAATATTATCTAGGGTTCCCTGTGGTCCAGGGCTAGTCAACGGTCCACGCCGCAACTTCCCGGTGCGGTCACCCATCGCTATGGTTCTCGGCTCATTTAACTTGGTTACATTTTATTGCTATTATTTTTCCTTTATTTTTCTTGTATTTTCTTTTCTTATATTTCATTATTTTATGCCTCCTCACCAATACTTAAGTATAGTTCTAGGCATTCTAGCTGTCCGGACAACACTGGTCATCAGAACAGTAGAATGCACTACCGAACATAGGGGTCTTACAATCTTGGTTTTGGTTGACTTAATCCTATGGAGCAAAGTGTCAAGCTCCATTTAAATCATGAAAAGTAGTCTTCTATCATAGGAAGATAAGTGGTAAGATCATATGGTACCATGTGTCAACATCTCATGGTGCCACATGTCACCATATGATTTAATCTTACTTTTATATTTTAATTTGAGTTCTCAACCCAAAATAATAATTTTTCTTCTTCAAATTAATTTATATCAAATATAAATTAATTGATTAATTAATCTCCATTAATTAATTTCTTTCAATTAAATTCATATTTAAACAATTTAAATATAAATTTAATTTATGCTATACATCCAATAACCTAGATTTGGTTTCAAGTCATGCTAAGGACCTTGCAATCTTATTACAAACCAAACTTATTTAATTAATTAATTAAACTTTTTAATTAATCAATTAAATCACATTTTACTTGGTGATTAACTTGTGTAAATGTGTGACTTACTAGGCTCATTACTTATTGGCAATGATAAATGATATTATCCCATAATACCATTAGAACTCTTTCTTACCTTAAATGATTTCTCTAAATCATTTCAGGCACATCATAGACCATGGTTGACACCTAGCATAGCATACTAAGGCCACACAATTAGTAATAAGGAATACCTTAAATGAACCTTTAATCATATACTACCATGCATTAGAATCTCTCCATTATAAAATCCCAATTGCGGATGGAGTCATGGTTAATGTCAAACTCCATTCGCTATGAACATTGTGTTCTCTTTTAATTCCAATTCTTGATTAATTAGATTTTCTTGTCAAAAACTCTTTTCTGAATAAATCTATCTGTCCTGGCTTGGAACTTAAATCATTAAGAATAATTAAATGAACTTAGGATCTCATCCCCATTTACTTAGGGTAACGGATTCCATCTTGATCAACACCTATCTCCATATATAACTAGTAGGAGCCAACACATGCCCATATACCCATAAACAATACAAGTATGAAAGCAGTATCAAACTCAAACCACCTATATACAAGATAATTGTGTTATCTCAGGCCTAAAGATTATGTGCACTAATATGATATATGATAATGCATTAACAAGAGTAAACTCAATGTGCTTGTCATAAGCGTCACTGGTTTGGCCTACTTATCATGTATAAGTGCCTATCATATTTGTTATGTGGCATGAGACTCACCACTCCATCTTATTTATATCTCATATAAATACCATAGGAACAAACATGATTACAATCTTTCTAAATAAGTCATGTCCTTTGTGAAGTATCCTCGATTGTGAACCAATTTATGATACTTTATATTAGAAATACTGTCATTAATATTCTTAACAACTTAAGAATAAAATTTTTAATAGTTTTGCCAAAATCCCTTGTAGTATATTTAATAGATTATTGGTAGGTGAAGTTTGATAATTTAGTAGGTATACTACGGGATTATGCCACATCTTATGGAGGGGTAAGGTATGACTTTGCTGCCTCAATCAGATGTCCCTCTGAAGAAAAAATCAACATGTCCCGGTCATTACCTAGTTAGTGACTCTATCTATCTATGCCTTTGTGACATAAATCCTTATTATCGTGATAGTGTTATGGGAAGATGGTACTTACCAGTGGACTCGATTCTATTAAGATTATATAAATTGCATGTATAGGAAATGCTATCTAAGGTGGTGGTACTTAAGTGAGACCGATGTGAGTCCACCATGTTTCCTAGGCATTACCAGGTGCACTTTATGCAATTCTAGTAGATGATCTTTTACCTCATGCCACATGACCCCGTAACAAGTCATTGGTCCATTAGGCCTAGGATTACACTTTTGGGCCTAAATAAACCTCTATGGTCATAAATGCCTCTCCTATTCAAGCATCGAGGTCATGGTTGTTATCCTGGACACATGGCATGATCTAAAGAGGTGCTTTTTCTCTTTATTTTATTTACCCTTAGCTTGAGCACAAGCTAGTTATGGCTTGTTCCTTGGAGGTGCTCTCATAATTTATATTAAATAATTGGGCCTTTTTGCTATGTGTGTTGCCTAGCTAGGCATTAATCATTTAAAATTTGATTATTCCTTTGAAATGTAGTAATTGGTGCCTTTTAAACTTTTTGCCACATGTCATGAAGTTGGAAAGCCACTTTAGCCTATTTATAGTCTTTCCTTCTTCTTCAAGTTTTTTTTTTTAATATCAATTTCTCTAAGTTTCTTCTGCAACTAATACTTTTGCTTTTCTTCCTTTCCTATTTCAATTTCCCTCATGCCTTCTTTCTTAGTGATTCCCATAAAGGTATGCTTATCTTCTTCTTAATCATGGCTCATTTTTTATTCACAATCATAGAGAGCATTTAATCCATTATAACTTCTTTTCTCTTGATTCATTTTCTTACCTTTGAGAAAATAAATAACAACCTATAAATTGGTCCTTGGTTCTACTTGCCTCTTTTGGTGTGTTGACTTGCCTTGTTTAGAGTAGAGTCAACTTACCATATGTGAAAGATTACTTACAAAAAGTATTTAAGGAAATAAAATATAACTTACCATGTTAAAATAAAGATAGCAACTAAACTACTTACTATATCTATTTATTACCATTTTTGCCAATTACCATAATTACATATGTACCATATATGAAAACTTACCAAAAACAAAACTTACCAAAATTAAGAGATGTAATTAAAGTATTAAATAAGAAAAATAAAGAAACTGCAAGAAAAAAAATTTTCTCCTAAGGTCCATCACCATTTTGGCTAGGGTTGTGAATTAACCCTAACCACTTCCTTTTTTTTTTTTCTTAATCCAAAACCATGTTTGCAAAGGTCCCATAACAATATAACAATAATAAAAATTAGTTAGTATGGATGAAACAACCAAATAAGCCAAAGTGACCAAATTAAAATTAAAACTTCACCTGTTACTATTATGTTGCAAATACAATGAAAAAGTACATAAAAAATTAAAAAAAAAAACATGCATGCAAATGGATGAACTTTTATGATAATGTTCCTAAGACATCAAAAAAAAAAAAAACTTAAAAAAAGAATCAACCAAAAGGAGTAATAGAAAAATAAATTTGAATTTCTAAAACATTACTTTACATGTACTCAGATTTTGTCATAACTTTTAAAACAAGTTTGCATATAAATTTGTAAGGAACTAAAGAAAACTCAAAACATGAAAGTTTGAAAGGAGATTTATGAACTTCAATTTGGGTACAAGATCACCTGAAAAGGTGAAAGAATTACCAAGTTATGCCCTTTCAAATTTCGGGTTCATGTAGATCACACAAAATCAAATGCTAAACTTTAAAAAATCATATCTCAAAAACTAAAAATAAATCAAGATGAGTTATATATGAAAGTTGCATGGTTTTGAATTGAGAATTTGGGAAAAATAAATTTAGGATGAGAATCTGCATAGCTATTACTTATAAGAAAGGAAGAAATGTCTTGATGAACACATACAGAGTTTGTTCGTTGCCCTTAAATCATATTTAATCTTAACATGAAAAAGAACTCAAAGATACTTTCAAACACATAAAAGAGATGATTTATAATTTTCTACATGATTAGATTAAATCTTATACCATGTCTTATCTTTGTAAAATAAAAGAAATTAAAAAAAGAATGGTAAATGAAAGAAAGATGAAGAATGGTGTGTGAGAGAGATTGGGAGGCTTGAGAGGCATGTGGTGGCTGCTAAATTTGAGAGTGTTGTGTATCAGTGGCTGCTAAATGGTAATTACAGTGGATGTCTTGTTTAGGAGGTCTAGAGATGTATTTATAAGCCTTTACACTAATTATGAAGATTTAGACTTAGGCTTGAAAAGAAAAAATATTAACTTTTGTGCTTCTCTTCCTATTTTGTGGATTTGAATTCCTAAAAAGCCAAATAATTACCTTTTCCTCTCACTCTCATTTTTGGTAAGCAAAAGATTACTGCCCATATTTATTTTTTGCTTTTTTTTATTTCACTTATTTTCTTCCTAAATATTTTCTTCTTATTTTTCTCTTTGAAAATAGGCCAACAAGAGATATGTTACCCAAAATTATTTTTATTTTACTTTTTCAATTTTCTCTCCAATTTTCTTTCTAGTCTAACTTGATTTTCCCTTAAGTGTATAAGGAAGATCAAATTCCTTCTCTCTTTCTCTTTTTTGGACAAATCAGGCTTGGAGCATGCTCCAGTTAGCACTCCGTGGGCTTGCTTTCATTTTGGTGCAGCATTGGGTAGGGTCCAACTGAAGCATAGGAGGTCCATGCTATTGCTTATAGGCCTTACTACTATCTCTAACATATTTTAGTATTTTCTAATGTGCTATATCATGCAACACATTTAGGCCACTTTTTAGAACACCATGAGCTTGAGCAAGATTTGTCTTTGGAGCATTTTGGACATGTAAAAGGAAGTGAATTGGGTTAGAGTTATGACTAAAGATTTAACTTACTTAGGGTTAAGAAAATTACATCTAAATGAGGCCCAATTTGGAAGGCCTTATTTAAATGGACGCGTGAGCTACGGAAAAGCATAAATAAGTCCAAAATAACCTAAATGGTGTGTAACAAGTTTGACAAGGTCAAGGGTGGCATTTTTCTGCTCTTGTGATTTAGAGAAGTTATGTTATCCATTTATACTTTATAGCCTAAAAGTTAGGAAGAGATAAACTACAAATCCAAGTTACTTAAGAAGAAGGTTTTCTCATCTTTATCACTTTAAGGTGGCGTCTAGATTTTCATTGGTTGCCAAAAGATTGTTTTTGTACTTTTACAATGTTTCCTAGTCACTTTATGTTTTCCTAGTTTATTTATGTTTTTAGTTTTCCTTATTCTAACTTATTCATATGTATTTACTTTTCCTAGTAGGAGTTGGTTTATTTGTATGTTCTTACAAATAGACCAAGACATTTAGATATGCATTTGGATGACATTGAATTAATTAAAGGTTAAGCTTTACTTGATTGTTTCTTTTACACTTTATCTTTTTCAAGAGTGGCATGTAGTCCTATCACTAATTCCTTTTCGTGTTGTGACATTATTGATAGTTCTTTCTTTATGGTGCTTGCTTATCAAAGATTGAATCACCAAGATCCTTGCTAGGTCCTTGTGGCATGCATACTTATCAAATAGCTTGCAAGTTACTTTTTCTTCTGCTACCTTTTTGTGAACACCAATTGCATCCTTAACTTTGGTGATTGATCAAATTTATTCAAGATCTACATTAATTGGTGCACTACATTGAAGGAATTCAGATATGGAATTGATTTAACATTAACGTGCTACCATTGGTGCGTGAAACCTAATTGGCGTGCACTTGTTTCCATTGCCTTCAATTGTTTCTTTTTTATTATTTTAAGTTATTTTGGTGTGATTTGAATTGCTAAAGCATTTTGGGTGTATCTTGGGGAGTACTTATTATTACAATTTTTTTTTTGCAAGTTTACGTGTGTTTCAATTTAGCCGAATTACATATTGGTTCATTGTGCAAATTTTAATTCTTTGTTAATTGTAATTTTAAGGCTTATTATTTTCTATTTTTTTAATTTTTGTTCTATAAACCTATTTAATTTTTATTTTAATTATTTAAAACATTATATATCATTTCTTTAGCATTTTTAGCATCTCTGAGGCCTTCTGAAACTTTCAGTATCAGGCTCCTCACTACCTTAGATGTATATGTTATTCAGGGAAGAAAAGTTAAGAGTTTAAAGTTTTCCCTCACATTGGTGGTGTAACACCCACCACTTTCCATTGTCGGAATTCCTATCATTGATGAGAAATTCTTATGAAATATAGGGCTTCACAAATAAAGGAAATAGTGGTAGGTTTTATATGTATGTTATGTTATGTTAAAGATGTCAATAAGAATGAATATGTTTTTGGTTGTTTTGGCCAAGTAAAAAGTTTAAGTGATGTTTTTAGGTAGAAGGAATTTGGACAACCGAAGGTTGGACTTTGGATAATTGAAGTTCCCTTTTTCACTGTTGAGATGTCCTTTTGGACAAAATGGACTTTGGCAGCCAAAAGCTTGGTTTTTGGTAGCTAAAAGTCCCTTCGATAATAGGGGTATAATAGCTCATTTTGATTCATTTATCAAAGAAAGTAAAATTTTTTTCTCTCCTTGTATCTGTTGCATGCAAAAAAGACCAAATTTAAGTTTTTTTTTTTTTTTTTGCTAAATTAATGTTTTATGAGCCTGGATAGTGGGATTTTTATTGAGAAACTCAAAGTCCAAGAGTTAACTGAAGTTTCTCTACTAACTCCATCACTCTCAAATTCAAGAGAGAAAGGTGCTTTCTCATTTCTTTTAAATCTTTAAAATGATTTCTAAGTGTATTTACATGAGTGAGTTAAGTAGTTTGGATTGCATGTAAGGAAAGAATTATTTAGCATTTTTGAGATTTTAAAGGTTTTTGCATGTTGATGATTTTAAGGTATCTTTAAATGTATGTTGGTTTTAAGGTTCAGCATAAGTTTAGAATGTGTAATTATATGATGGAGTTTGGGTTTTAACTATGTTAAAGTTGAATGAGTTAGACTTTTATAGTCCCTTTTATGGTGCTTTTGAATGAAATGAGAAAATCTTAGCTTGATGGTTGTTTGATGGATTCATGTAGCATCCTTGGAAGTATTTAAGTGTTTGCATGTGTTTGCCATGTGTTGGTTGGGTCAAATTAGGTTTTGGGAGCAAGAGAATTTGTAAAGTGTTAGTTGGGTCAAATGAGGTTTTGGGAGCAAGAGAAATGCTTTTTGGAGTGAGTTTTGGGTAAGGGGAATTCTGCACAATTCTAATTGGGAATTTTGGAAATTTTTAGGTTTGGCTGTCGAAAATCATAGCTTCAGTAGCTAGAGCAGTTGAAGCTTCTCAAGGGTTTTCTTTAGTTCAAGACTTCGGTAACCGTAGTTGCTACTACCTAAAAAAAAGTAGTTAAGGTTAGTTCCTTGGCAGTTAAAGCTAGTTTTGCCTTATTTCCCTTTATGTTCTAAGGCTCCAAACATTGTTTTTATGACCCAAAAGGACATAAAATAAGTTGCTTGATATGTGTATAGAGTTATAGAGTTCCATATAACTCATTAAGGTTTGCCTTTTATAAGATTGGATTTGAGAGACTTAAGAAGCCATGGTTAAGAGGATAGTAATCGTTCGTGTTTAGTAGTTGATAGACTATAAGAGGTGAGTAACACTAACCTTAATGAATGGAAACCCATTTAATTGAACTCAAATTCATTCTCATGCATCATTTCATGATTTATTAGGGTGTATGTATTTAGAACATGAACTTGCTGCATTATTACATATTTATTGTTGGTGCACAATAAATGTTAGATGACCCACTGATTTCCCCATGATATGGATATGATATGTTACATGTTATGATCATGCATGATATTGAAAGTGTTATGCACCAATTGCACTATCAATTCATCAGTAGGTGCAGAAATTAGCAATTTAAAATTTTTCCTCAACCTAAGGTTTCATACATCATGAAATCTCATTAAGCTATTGAAAAAAGCATCATTTAGTCATATTGAATCATGCCTCAAATGCTAATCAAGCCTAATTGCCATTAGGAAATAATTTCCTCAAATTATACCAAGCTAGGGTTTTGGAGATTAACTCACTCTTGAGGTGCAGAATCAACAATTCCCACCAAATTTGGGTAGTGAAGACTATCAATTACTAGTCCTCTAGCTTGTCCACACAAGCACTTGATCAAAGCTCCTTGATCATCCAAGAAACTCTTCCAATTTCTTCAAATGGGGCAGCTAAGAAAAAGGGAGAAAGAGTATGTTGTGTTTCAAGATATTTCTAATTGGAAGGAGAAACAATTTCTCAAGACTTGATTCAAGAGTAGTAACACTTAGTGCTCTTGAATTTGGTTTCAAGGATGAAGATGAAACTTGAGAAAGGGAGAGGAAAGATGGCCGGCTCACTTGGGAAGAAGAAGACTCTCTTAATTTTCTTCTTATCCCTTAGATAAATATCTCAATTCCTCATTTAATACAAATTAACAAATGGTGACTTTTAATTGGTTAATCAAAAGCTTTGTCCCAATCTTATTGGTCCATTTGTCAACACTTAGTATTAATCAAGAAATTAATATTTAATTAATCATCATTAATCATGCCACTTAATTAATTAATCAATCATTTATTAATTAAATTTCTCCCAAGGTTGACCAAGTTAAACTTAGTCCAAGTAAGCATTTGACCAAGTCAACATGATTAAAATTCTTACTTTGACAAATCAAATTTCATTTCTTTTTTAATTTAATTTCAAGTTCATATTTAAACAATTTAAATATTAACTTGAATACTTCCAAAGGTTAATTTAGTTTCAAGTCATGCTAGAAGCTTTGCAATCTAATTGGAAACTAAAATTTGTTAATTCAATTAATTAATTAAACTATTTAATCAATTAATTAAATTAATTATGCTTTGATCAATTACTCTTATGTGTGTGACTTACTAGGCTCATTACTAATTGGCAATGAGAATAATATTAACTCTTTAATGTCATTGGAATTGTTCCAAACTCAAAATGAAAATCCAATTTCATTTAAGTTCTCATAAGCCATAGTTGACATCTAGCGTAATGTGCTATGATTACTCAATTAGTTATGAATTACTTCTCCAATTCATGAACCTTAATAATACATACTATGCACTAGAATCTCTCCATTACAAAGTCTCAATTCTAGCTGGAGTCATGGTTTATGTCAAACTCTAATTGCATCGAATCTTATATTTTCTTTTAATTCCAATTCTTGACTAATTAGACTTTCTTATTAGAAATTCTTTTTTGGCTAAGTCTATTTATCCTGGCTAGGAACTTAAATCATCAAGAACAATTAAATGAATATAGGACTTTATCCCTATTTACTTTGGGTAACAGATCCCATCTTGACTAACACCTATCTCTATACATAACTAGTCAGAGCCAACACATGCCCATATACTCATACCTAGCATAAGCATGAAAACAGTATCAAACTCAAACTACTTATATATAAGATAAAACTGCTATCTCAAATCAAGGGATTCTATGCACTAGTATGATCTTTATGACATTGTATTGATAAGAGTAAACTCTATTTGCATGTCATAAGTGTCACTGGTTCGGCCCACTTATCATATGAGTGCCCATCATGTTTGTTATATGGCATGAGGCTCACCATTCCAGTCCATTAGCATGTCATACTAATCTATGAAAACAAACATGAATGACAGTCCTTCTGGATAAATCATGTCCTATGATGTATCCTAGATTGCAAACCAAAATTTATAATACTTGTGCAAGAATGTTCTATCACTCATATTCTTAACAACTTAAGAATAGAACATTTAACAAGACATTAAAGGGACCTTTTTAATTAAACATAAACAATTTATATTAATAGAAAAGAATATTTGCCTTTATTGATGAATAATTATTTGTAAGATAAAAATAAATTATATGTTTTATGGCATATTACTAATAATCTCCCACTTGCACTAGAGCTATTCATTATAATATCTAAGACCCATCTTCTTAAGATACTGATCTAACTGTGTTTGTGTCATAGCTTTTGTGAATGGATTAGCTGGATTATCAACTAATGTTATTTTCTGCATGGCTACATCACCATGCCTAACCATTTCTTAGATAATGTGGTAGCGCCTTTCTTGTGTTTGGATTTTTAGTGAGACCAAGGTTTCCTTGCTTGAATCACAGCACCATTACTATTACAAAACAAAGGGATTGATGATAAAATAGAAGGGACCACTCCAAGTTCTGTTATGAACTTCTTTATCTAAATAGCTTCTTTTGTAGTATCTGATGCAGCAATATACTCAGACCATGTAATGGAGTCGACATTTATATTCTGTTTAGAACTTTTCCAAGTAACTGCACCTCCACTACATATGAATGCAAAACCGGAGATAGACTTTCTATCATCCATGTTTGATTAAAAATTAGAATATGTAAAACCATCTAGTTGGAGATCACCTCCTCCATATATCAAGATTAAATCCTTAGTTCTTCTCAAGTGCTTAAGGATATTCTTGACAGTAATCTAGTGTTCTAAATTTATATTAAATTGAAACCTGCTAGTCAAACTAATTGCATAAGTAATATCCAGCCTAGTACACAATATTGCATACATTAGACTTCCAATAGCAAAGTATATAGAATTCTAGCCATTTTCTCTCTTTCTTCAAGTTTGGAGACATTTCCTTAGAAAATTGGATACTGTGTCTTACTGGTAACAATCCTCTTTTGGAATCAAGTATGTTAAACCTTTTTAACACCTTTTCCAAGTAAAGACTTAAAGATAAACCTATCATTCTTTTCGCTCTATCTCTATAAATATGAATTCCTAGAATATAGGTTGCTTTCCCTAAGTCTTTCATGGAGAATGTATTTGATAACCAGACTTTTACAGTAGTTAGCATACCGACATCATTACCTATTAACAATATATCATCCATATACAAGATAAGAAAAGTGACTACGCTCCCACTAACCTTCTTGTATACACATAGTTCATCTTTATTTTTGACAAAACCAAAAGATTTAATGGCATCAAAATGGATGTTCCAACTTCTTGAAGCTTATTTTAACCCATAAATGGATCTCTTTAGTTTGCATACTTTTCGAACTATCTTTGTAACACCCCTATGTTTGGTAGTGCGTTCTATTGTTCTGGTGACCAGTGTTGTCCGGACAGCTAGGATGCCTAGAACTACACTTAGATATGGGTGAGGAGACATAAAATAATGAAATACAAGAAAAGAAAATACAAGAAACAAACAAAAAATAAATAATAGCAATGAAATGTAACCAAGTTAAACGAGCCGAGAACCATAGCGATGAGTGATCGCACCGGGAAGTTGCGGCGTAGATCATTGACTAGCCCTGGACCATGGGGAACCCTGGAAAATATTTTTAAGACTTAAATGAATATCTATTGAAGTATAAATGTCATTAGAAATATCAAAGAAAAATTAAATAATTAGTACAAAGAAAAATGAGAAATCGAGAAAACAACAAAACTCGGTGTTCTCGAAAAATCGGAAATGCAATCCGAATAGGGGCATTGTGGTCATTTGACATCCCGAGTTGCCTTTTGACCTAAATGTCCATTAAAAATAAATGATATTATACTTTGAAAATGTCATGAAAAATTTACAGGAGATACATTATATAAATAGTGAAAGTGTGGTGGCCAAATTGCAAAAATTGGAAACTTGGAATAAATAACCATTAAAATTTGTAATAGTGCTCCACTAACTTCAGCCTTTGGACACCTAAAGGGACACTTGGGAGGCCAAGAACTTATCTTCAACCTCACTTTGCAAAACCAGCCAAAACTTCTTTGGGAAAAAACCTCCATGGCCGTCCACACTCCAAGCTCAAGTTCACCATGATTTAGCCATCCTTTACACTAGCTTCCTTCACTAAACTTGACCACCATACCTTGGGTAGCATACTAGGAGCAAGAAAGTTAAGTTTTGGTGAGGTTTTAAAGAAGTTCAAAAGTGGTAAGTGAGTGTTTTCCATTTTTGTTTCCTTAAACTTTGAGTGGATGTTGTGGGTAGTTGATTTATGGAAGAATTTTTATGTTTGATGATTGAATGGTGATACACCACTTCGGCAGCCATGGGAATTCAGTATATTTAGCTTGTTTTCACTTGTAAATGGTTGTTTAAGATGTTGAGGTAAATGTTTATGTGTATAGGAATGATTTAGACAATGTATACTAAGTGTATGTGTGATAGTGCACTTGGTTTTGGAAGCTTGGAAGCTATTTGAGGGAGATGTGCAAATAGGCAACTTTAAAGTGTAGTTTAAAATGTGTTGTTTCATAGTTTGGTTTATTGAATTATGTTGTTATTGATGGCAGCATGTATATGTGTATAATGATTTGGAATTGGGTATGTAAATGGTTTATGTTCATATGGTTAAATGGTGTAAATGGACTTTGGAAAATTCTGTGTTATAGTGTGCATATTGAGAATGGTTACAAGCTGTCCGAAATGACCAAAATGTGTTGTTAAATGTTGTAATGGTATGGTACAAACTAGAATTGGCATGAAGGAAGTAATTTGGTAAGTGTTGAATATGTAATTGGCAAGTGATGAGGAGTGTGTAGTAGGGCAGTGTATGTTTTGGCTTAGAACCTTAAGTGTGTGACTCCAATTGGTCTCGGTATTAGACCAATTGGAGGTGAAACTAGGCACAAAATGTGCCAACTTTCATGAAGGAAGCTTACCTAAATTCCACCTAGAATGTGACTTGAAAAATGACCAAATCCGGATTAGTGACTTGAAAGCCTGAAAATTGACCATTTGGGCAATAGTTAGTGTTTTGACCATAACTTACTCAAAACAGGTCTAATTGACCTGAAATTTTTACCATTAATAGTTTAGACATAGATCTACAATTCTTATGAAGACACCAAAGCCCATAAATTGCCAGAACCAAGCTAAATAGCTTGTATAATTTCAGGTATCAAAACTGGCCAAACCAAAAGTGATCTAAAGTTACCATTTTGGTGCATTCTGTCTAGCATTGGTAAATTGACCATATCTTGGTCTATACAACTTAGAATGACCTAAAATTTTGCCCTGCTTGTAATAAGACATAGACCTACAAGTTTTTAGTTTGGACCAAAACCCAAAAACCGAGGGAACTAGGTCATTCGGTTAGGTCAAATTAGTCTACCGAAATTTGGTAAATTGCAATAAAATGCAATATACTTGAAAATGAATTTGGTAACATGTACCAATACTAAAAGGCTATAAAATGTGACATATTGGTAACATTAAATCTAATTCACCTAGAGTGCATCGAGGGTCAACATTTTAGGTTGACTAAGGAAAATAATATAATTCAATAAATTAATTATTAAGCTTTATTGTTAGAGACAGTTTAAATGAGTACTGAAACACTTCAAATTGTGTGTTTCAGTTAGCAAGGACTCAGGGAAGGGGAAAGAAACACTGAGTTAGGGCCAAGAGACATTTATCAGAGGTTTGTGCACAACAATTATTTCTTTTGAATTTTCAATTGAAATGAATTATGACAATTTGTCTGTTATTGTTTAAATTGTGAAAATTTGTTTGAATGATATTTGATGGATACTTATTGCTTGAAAACATTGTAAATGGTTTGAAACCACAGCTATCATGTATATTGATTGAATTCCTCGCTAGCTTGTCTAGTGGGACTAATTGACTTTGAATTCCCTCTCTGGCTGAAGTGTTGAGGTGTGTGCCTATTGAGGACGAATAGAATGAGTACTCATATTATTGCTAGCTAGCTATGTTATTCCTCACTAGCCATCGGCTTTTGGGACGAATTGGACTATGGAACCATGATTAAGCTGTGTGTGTGATTTATTGATATTTGTTGTGATATTGTGAAATGGAGTTTAAATTCTTTATGACATTCACCGTCTTTTGAATTTAACTATGATTTTAAGCATCCACGATTCATATGATTTATAGTTTATGGTTTTAAATTGTATTTTCTTAATGTTGTGCACCACTGAGACATTGGCTCAGTGATAGCTTTTTCATTGTTGTCGCAGGTAGTCAGATGGACAGAGCAGCAAAGTAGGCTGCTGGTGCCACATTTTGAGATTTCGTCGGGTATATCGAGTATACCATTTTGTGTAGTTTTTATTATAATGTATCTGCACTGTATGTATATATTGTACTTGGTCTTGAGTAGTTGTAAATTAAAATTGTAAATTATTTTTACTTGTAAAAATATTGTGGCATATTTCTTTTATCTCACCTTTTGGAAACACTGGAAAATTGATTGTTGAACTGAGTTGATAAATGTTGAGAAAATTATTGTGTTGAATTGTTATTGGATGCAACACCCCTAAGTTCGGTAGTGCGTTCTACTGTTCCGGTGACCAGTGTTATCCGGACAGCTAGGATACCTAGAACTACACTTCGTTATGAGTGAGGAGACATAAAATAATGAAATACAAGAAGAGAAAACACAAGAAAAACAAAGGAAAAATAATAGCAAAGAAATGTAACCAAGTTAAGTGAGCCGAGAACCCTAGCGATGGGTGAACGCACAGGGAAGTTATGGCGTGGACCGTTGATTGGCCCTGGACGGCGGGGAACCCTGGAAAATATTTTTAGGACTTAAAGAGACATCAATTGAAGTATAAATATCATTAAAAATATCAAAGAAAAATTAAATAATTAGTACAAAGAAAAGTGAGAAATCGAAAAATGGACAAAACCCGGTGTTACCGAAAAATCGGGAATGTAACCCGAACAGGGGCATTATGGTCATTTGACACCCCGAATTGTCTTTTGACCTAAATATCCATTAAAAATAAATAATATTACACTTAGAAAATAAAATGAAAAATTAGTTTACCATCGGTTTGTGAAGGGGTTTTCTATGTTATCTTCTCCACTGACCAAACTGCTTCGGAAAGATGTAAAATTTCAGTGGACTGATAAATGCCAGCAAAGTTTTGATGAGTTGAAGAGGTGTTTGACTGAAGCTCCAGTCCTCACTTTACCTACTCCGGGTAAAGAATACACAGTTTATAGTGATGCTTCTCACAATGGGTTAGGCTGTGTACTGATGCAAGATCGGAATGTCATTGCTTATGCATCACGCCAGCTGAAACCGCATGAGAGGAACTACCCAACACATGATCTGGAGCTAGCAGCTATTGTTTTTGCTCTGAAGATCTGGAGACACTATTTGTATGGGGAGAAATGCTACATTTACACAGATCACAAGAGCTTGAAGTACTTAGGCACCCAGAAGGAATTAAATTTGAGGCAGAGGAGATGGTTAGAACTCATCAAAGATTATGATTGCTTAATAGACTATCAGCCAGGGAAAGTAAATGTGGTGGCTGACGCCTTAAGTCGTAAGACTATGGCAAGTCTCAGAGTTTCTCCTTTGTCCATGGTAGGTGAATTGAAAGCACAGCATGCCAGTTTAGAGATTGATGATGAGGGACAGACAGTAGTTGCATGGCATGTACAGCCAGTGTTGATTGATCAGATCAGAATGGCTGCTCAGAGTGATGAAAAATATCAGAAGCTACTGAAAGAAGTCCAGCAGGGCAAGAAACCTGAATTCTCTGTGAGAGATGATGGTTTATTGCTACATCAGGGCAGAATGTGCGTTCCTAATGATGCTGAATTGAGACAGATCATTATGAAGGAAGCACATGAGTCTCCATTTGCTATGCACCCTGGTGGAACTAAAATGTACAGAGGGTGAAAGAGCATTCTTGGTGGATGGGTATGAAGAGAGATATAGCTGAATTTGTTTCCAAATGCCTAACTTGTCGACAAGTAAAGGCGAACATCAAGTTCCAGTGGTTTGTTACATCCTTTGTCGATGCAGTGGAAATGGGAGCGAATAACTATGGATTTTGTTACAGGACTTCCAAGGACACGAGTAGTCATGATGCAATATGGGTTATAGTTGATGATTGACCAAGTCTGCTCACTTTTTCCAGATTCGGATGGACTATAGCACAGAAAGATTGGCGGATTGTACATATATGAGATTGTAAAATTGCATGGAGTGCGTATCAATTGTGTCTAACAGATCCTAGGTTCACTTCTAGATTAGGGTAGTCTTCAGAGAGCCCTAGGAACTAGATTGAACTTCAGACCTGACATTCCACCCACGACGGATGGCGATCGAGAGGGTCATTCAGATATTGGAGGATATGCTACGGGCTTGTGTGATTGAATTTGAAGGTAGTTGGGATACACACTTGCCTTTGATCGAGTTTGCTTATAACAACAGCTACCAATCAAGCATTGGGATGCCTCCATATGAAGCATTGTATGGCAGGAAGTGCAGAACTCCCTTATGTTGGGATGAAGTAGGTGAGAGGAAGATGATTGGACCAGAAATTGTTCAGCAGACAGAGGAAAAGATCAGATTGATTAGAGACAGACTCAAGGCTGCATCAGACCGTCAGAAGTCCTATGTTAATCTGAAAAGAAGAGATATTGAATATGCAGTGGGTGATAAGGTATTCCTCAAAGTTTCTCCTTGGAAGAGGATTATGAGATTTGGCAGAAAGGGGAAACTAAGTCCTCATTTCATCGGACCATATGAGGTTCTGGAAAGAGTGGGTCCTTTGGCATATCGGTTGGCATTACCTCCAGAGCTAGCAAGGATACACAGTGTCTTCCATGTGTCCATGTTAAGGAGGTACAGATCTGACCCATCTCATGTACTATCAGTTGAAGAGATTGAGGTAAATCCAGACCTCTCATATGAGGAAGAACCCATAAAAATTCTGGCTTATGAGGTGAAGCAGCTGAGGAACAAACAGATACACCTGGTTAAAGTGTTGTGGAACCATCATTCAGGCCAGGAAGCTACTTGGGAACGTGAAGAGGATATGAGGAGACAGCACCCACAGCTGTTCAGAGACTAATGCAAGATAAAATTTCGAGACGAAATTTATTTTAAGGGGGGGAGAATTGTAACACCCCTAAGTTCGGTAGTGCGTTCTACTGTTCCGGTGACAAGTGTTATCCGGACAGCTAGGATACCTAGAACTACACTTCGTTATGAGTGAGGAGACATAAAATAATGAAATACAAGAAGAGAAAATACAAGAAAAACAAAGGAAAAATAATAGCAAAGAAATGTAACCAAGTTAAGCGAGCCGAGAACCCTAGCGATGGGTGACCTTAGGAGATTACTGCGTGGACCGTTGGTAGCCTGGATCGGGGAACCCTGAAAAATATTTTTAGGACTTAAAGAGACATCAATTGAAGTATAAATATCATTAGAAATATCAAAGAAAAATTAAATAATTAGTACAAAGAAAAGTGAGAAATCGAAAAACGGACAAAACCCGGTGTTACCGAAAAATCGGGAATGTAACCCGAACAGGGGCATTATGGTCATTTGACACCCCGAATTATCTTTTGACCTAAATATCCATTAAAAATAAATAATATTACACTTAGAAAATAAAATGAAAAATTAGTTTAGTGGTACCTAATGCAAATAGCCAAAAGTGGAGTGAAAATGGTGTAATTAGCACTTTAAGCTTATTATATGATTAATTTGAGTAAGTGGACCACTAAAAATTATAATATGGATTAAATATAATCATAAGTGGGCAGATTACTCCCACTCAAACTTCATCTTCCTCATTTATTCTTCCATTGCCGTAAGGAAGAACTCCTAAAGCCCTTCCATGGCCACCCCATTTGCATGGCCTCATTTCACCCATTTTCAAGCTAGATTTTGATTACTTGTCTTCATTAAAAATTATCCCCACTTCACAAGGAAGAAGTAGATACCAAAATCAAGAAGTTTAGTGAAGGTTTAGCAAGTCCCAACAATAGGTAAGTTTGAGATTTTGAATATTGCTTTGTTAAACTTTGTATACATGTTATGGGTGTGTGCTTTGTGAAGGAATTTTTTTGTTTTGAGAAGTTCTTGATATATCCAGTTTGGACAGCCATGGAGATGTATATTTGATGATTTATTCTTACATTTATTTGATGGGAAATTATGTTGAGTAGGGTGATTAATGTCCTAGTAAGTTAATTCCATGTATATATGTGGTGATTGTGCAATTGGGATGGAAGTTGATGAATTGTGGGACACTTTGGCATTGTGGAGCATTTCGGCAGCCTTGAGACTCCATGATGAATGTATGAATTCATGAAGATATTGGCAGAATTATGACATTGAGGATTGATGGATATGTATATAAATTAGTTGTGAAAATTGTATAAAATAATGAGTAGTGTTTATGTGTAATTGTGGTTGTATTTGGACTTTATGAATTAGAGTTTTATTTGGTGTGTTAAGGATGTTTGTAATCTGCCCAAAGTGACTTTAAAGTGAAGTGGTATATGGTTTTGATAATGTACCAAAACAGAATTGGGTTGAGGAGTGGATTTATGGTAAGGTAAATGTGTAATTGCTACATGTTTAAGCAAGGTAATTAAGGACAGTGTGCATTTTGGCCTATAACTCTAAATGTGTAACTCCAATTGGTATGAGACCAATTGGAGGTGAAACTAGGCACAAAATGTGCCAACTTTCATTGAGAAAGCATACCAAAATTCTGCTTGCAAGGTAGCATGAAAAATGACCAATTCGGATTAAGTACAATTGAGACCTGAAAATTGACCAATTGGGCAGCAGTTAGTGTTTAGGCCATAACTCACTCAAAACAGGTCCAATTGACCTGAAATTTTAACCATGAATAGTTAAGACCCATACCTACAAGTCTTATGAAGACACCAAAGCCCAGAAATGACCATAAGCAAGTCAAACAACTTGCACAAGTTCGGGTCCAAAAACTGGCCGAACCAAAGTTGACCAAATTTGACCTAAAATGACCTAATTTGATGCCATTTGACCAGCAATAGTAAAATGACCATAACTTGGTCTACATAACTCGGATTGACCTGAAATTTTGCCCCGCATGCAATAAGACATAGATCTACAAGTTTATAGTTTTGATCGAAACCCGAAAACTGAGGAAACTAGGTCGTCCGGCTAGGTCAAACTAGTATACCGGAATCCAGCAAGTTGTAATAAAATGCACTAAACAAGGAAATGAAATTGGTAACGGGTACCAACCCTAAAACACTATTGAATGTGACATATTAGTGACACTAAAACCTAATTTACCTAGAACGCATCGAGGGTCGGTATATTAGGTGATTAAGCAAATAATAGCTTTCAGTGAATTACTTATCAAGCATTATCGATAAAGACAATTTAATTTAGTACTGAAACACTTCAAATTGTGTTTCTCAGTTAGTAAAGACTCAGGGAAAGGGAAGGAAACACTGAGTCGGACTGTGAGACAGTCATCAGAGGTTTGTGCACAACAACTATTTCTTTTGAATTTTTCAATTGAAATGAATTATGACTAATTGTACATTATTGTTTTAAATTGTGGAAATGTGTTTGAATGGATATTTATTGCTTGAAAAGCATTGTAAATGATTTGAAACTGTGAGAAATTATTTGAATGATATTGATGGATACTTATTGATTGAAAAGTATTGGAAATGGTTTGAAACCACAGCTATCATGTATATTGATTGTATTCCTCGCTAGCTTGTCTAGTGGGACGAATTGAATTCCCTCTCTGGCTGAAGTGTTGAGGTGTGTGCCTGTTGATGACGAATTGGATGAGTACTCATATTTTTGCTAGCTAGCTATGTTATTCCTCATTAGTCATCGACTTTTGGGACGAATTGAATACCTCATTAGCCATCGACTTTTGGGACGAATTGAACTTTAGAACATGATTAAGCTGTGTGTGATTTATTGATATGTATTGTGAGATTGTGAAATGAATTTAAACTCTTATTGACATATACTGTCTTTTGAATTCAACCATGATCTAACTTATTGAAATTTATTGTGATATTGAGAAATGGAGTTAAAATTCTTGTTGACAATTACTGTCTTGAAATTAACTATGGTTTTAAGTATCCACTATTTATATGATTATGAATTGTGATTTAAATTGTATTTGGTTAATGTTGTGCACCACTGAGACATTGTCTAAGCGATAGCTTTTTATTGCTATCGCAGGTAGACAGACAGACAGGGCAGCAGACTAGGCTGCTAGTACCTCCAGCGAGAGATTACCGGGTATAATGAGTATACCAACATTTTGCATTTTGTACTGTAATGTATGACCACTGTATGTACATATTGTTTTTGGTTTGAGCAGTTGTAAATTCAAATTGTACCTTGAAGTTGTAAAATAATTATGAGTTATTTTGGCTTGTAAAAATTGTTTTATATTTCTTTTATCTCAGTCTTTGAAAAATCACTATGGATTTGAGTTGAGAAATATGTTGGAGTTGAGATTTGGAAAAATATTGAAGTGCTTTTTACAGGTTTTTTCTGAAGAACTGTTTATCCAAAATACAGATGGCACTCTGCCAAAATTTTTACAGAAATTCCAAATAATTCAAATGTGTTAGTTCTATCACTTCAGTTCAAAAAGGTTTTTAACACCTGTAAATAGTGCTCACCACTGTAAAAGAAGTAAGAAAAGTTTTTAAAATCCCTTGTAGTGTATTTAATGGGTTATCAGTAGACGAAGTTGGTAATTTATTAGATATACTACGGGATCATGTTATGCCTTACAGAGGGGTAAGGTGTGACATTGGAATTTGGGATTGAGAAAAATATTGAAAGTGCTTTTTACAGGGTTTTGAAGAACTGTTTTATTCAAAATACAGATAACACTCTGCTAAAATTTTTACAGAAATTATTAATACTTTAAATTTGTTATTTGGTTTCACTTCAGTAAAAGAAAGTTTTTAACACCTGTCAATAGTGCTCACCACTTTGTCAAGAAGTAAGAAAAGGTTTAAAATCCCTTGTAGTGTATTTAATGAGCTATCAGTAAGCGAAGTTTGGTAATTCATTAGATATACTACGGGATCATGTTATGCCTTACGGAATGGTAGGGTGTGACAATCTTTGGATTCAAAACCCCTAAGTTGTTCTATGAATATTTTTTTTCTTAATTTATCCATTGAGAAAAGTAGTTTTGACATCTATTTGCCAAATCTCATAATCATGTTATGCAGCTATAGATAATAAAAATCCTAATGGATTTAAACATGGCTACAGGCAAAAAAGTCTCCTCATAATCAATTCCTTGCCTTTGGTAAAACCCTTTTGCAACTAATCATGCTTTATAGGTCTTTACCTTTCCATCTGAACCAATTTTCTTCTTAAAAACCCATTTATTTTCCTTATAGGTGTAATAGCTTCAGGAGGGTCTACAAGATCCCAAACTTAGTTCTTGTACATGGAATCCAATTTGGATTTCATTGCCTCAATCCATTTTGAAGAGTTTATATCTGATATAACTTCTTCATAAGTTAAAGGATCATCTCCATGATCTATTTCTTCATGAATAAACAACTCTTATTCATTATCATGAAGAAAACCATATCTCTCTAGTGGATGAGATATTCTGGTTGATCTACGAGGAAGTGATGTGGATGAATCATCAATGGGTTTAAGCTGACTGGATGGATCTATATCCATTTGATTTGTTGGTTGATCGGAATTCTCTAATTCCAATTCTATCTACCGTCCTTTGTCACCTTCTTGAATAAACTCTTTTTCAAGAAAAATAGCATCTTGACTTATCACAATCCTTTATGATATTGGAAGATATAAATAATATCCAAAACTATCTTTTGGATACCCAACAAATCGCTCTTTTTTAGATTTAGTTTTCAATTTGTTAGTCTTCAGCTTTTTAATGTAAGTTGGACAACCCAAATCTTAACATATTTAAAACTTAGTTGTCTTCCATGCCATATCTCATATGGAGTGGAAGAGACTGATTTAGATAGAACTCTGTTAAGAATATATAAAGTTATTTCTAATGTAAATCCCTATAAGGAGATTGGCAAATTTGTATAGCTCATCATACTACGTACCATATCTAATAGGGTATGATTTCTCCTTTCATATACACCATTTAATTGTGGCATTCCTGGAGGAGTTAATTGAGAAATAATGTCGTGTTCTTTTAAGAACTCATCAAATTCAGTACTCAAGTATTCTCTTCCTCGATCTAATCTTAGAGTTTTAATACTTTTTCCTATTTATTTTTCTACTTCAGATTTAAATTCTTTGAACTTTTTAAAGGATTCATACTTATATTTCATTAAATACAAATACCCATACCTAGATTTATCATCAGTAAAGTTAATGAAGTAGTGATAACCACCTCTTGCCATTTCTTTAAATGGGCCACATACATCACTATGTACCAGCTCTAAAATATTTTTAGCCCTTAAACCTTGTCCAACAAAAGGAGATCTAGTCATTTTGCCTTGAAGGCAAGATTCACAAGTTGGAGTAAGGTCAGAACCCAATGAAGATAAGATCTCCATTTTTTTCAATTTTGCAATCCTATCTTCTGTAACATGACCTAATCTTAAGTGCCAAAGATGTTTTAGATTAGAGTTGGATTTAATTATGGCATTAAATTCAATTTGATTGCTTGCACTGGTTTTGTATTGATTATTATTATCCAAATAATAAAGACCATCATATAAATAACCCATGCAAACAATTTTATTTTTAAAATAAATATTGCAAACATCATTCATGAATTGAAATTCACATCCATTTCTAGTCAAACTAGATACAAATATAATGTTTTTAAAAGCATCAGGTACATATAATACGTGATCTAAATAAAAAACATGATCAGATAAATACAAAGTTTTAGACCTTATGGCTAAGGCTGCAACTATTGCTCCATTGCCAATTCTGAGTCTAACATTTTGTGCCTATAAGCTGCTACTACTTGCTAGTTTCTGCATATCAAAACATATGTGAGAACTCGTACCAGTATCTAAAGCCCAATTTGTAGATGAACTAGGAGTATCATCTGAATCTAAATAACAAGAAATAGACATACCTTCAGAAGGTTTATCCTTCTTGTTTTTTAGAGTGGCTAAATACTCTGGGCAATTCTCTTCCAATGCCCATCTTTTTGACAATGGAAATATTTTTCTTTGTCAGAAATAGCTTCAGATTTCTTTTTTTTCTATGACTTGGCTATTCGACCTGAAGGTCTAGGAACAGAAGGCTTCTTTTTTTTATTGCCTTTCTTCTTTTTAGACTTTTCAGTTGAAGAAGAAGTAACTAAAGCTACCTCTTTTCCTTTATTACCTGACATATTCTTTTGGGCAATGACTAGTACGTTTAATAACCCAGCCAAGGTACATTCTTATTTAGTCATGTGGAAGTTTATAATAAAATTCCCAAATGACTTAGGGAGGGACTAAAGGATCAAATCTGTTTGTACTTGGAAATCCATGTTAAAATCAAGATCTTCCAGCTGCTCAATGAGCCGAATCATCTTGTGAACATGGTCTCTAACATTTTGTTCCTCTGTCATCCTCATTTTAAATAGCTATTTTGATATCTCATATCTTGCATGCCTACTATGCTCACCATATAACTCTTATAGGTGAGTGAGGATTTCAAACGCACTTTGCATCTTTTCATGTTATTTTTGCAATTCATTTGTCATTGATGCCAGCATATAGCACCTTGCCTTTAAGTCATGCTCTTTCCACCTATCCAAAGTATCAAGTTCCTTCAGTGAGGCTCGAGTAGGTGAGGGACCAGGAGCTTTTGAATCTAGAACATATCCAATACGTTCCAAATTTAGGAGAAGTTTTAAGTTCCTTAGCCAGTCAGAGAATTTTGGTCCAGTAAGCCTATTATGGTCTAATATGCTTGCTAATACATTGGATAGTTGTGGTTGTGAGCTCATTTTTATCAGATTATAAACTATAGAAAATAACAAGATTCAAATTAGTAAATTGTATCAAGTGATTTACCTAAATGATTATGGCCTTTTAATCAATTTGGTCCTCCCACTAATTTAACGAGTCCTATACTTCTAAAGTAGGAAATGAAAATCCATGTTGGGTTGGATTTCTAGTGGGTGATTGAATTCTTATAGACTTGTTAATTATCCTCAGGTACATCCATTCTTGGATTCATAACAATCTACAAGTGAGCAACTCTTTGCCCATCATATCTTATATGAGGCTTAATCAATTATTTGGCTCCCAATGCTCAAAACCTCATGTACATCCATTCTTCGTCTATATCGCATTAGTTAAGTTGTACTCACTAACTCAGTAAATATGCAAATTTGAATCTCAATGACCTTAGGTACATCCATTCTTGGCCACCAAAGTATTTACATAATTACAACATCTTATGCTTAACAATTATTTCAAGAAAATCTCTTAAACCAAATGCATTATCCCTATGTGACTATAGCCAACAATGCAAGTGTTCAAAATTTCTTAAATAATTGCCTTTGTGGAGAGCCATGATGCAATTTCCAAAATTGCACCATTACTAACTTAATCATTTTCTTGAAAGATTTCTTTGGCTGCCCTAATTACTATTCGGTCTCACTTTGCACATTAATCATTTTTCATGCATATCTCATATACATCATGAAAAAATATATCACATATATACATTTATACAATGGTAATGTTAAAAGACATCATCATAGACTATACTATGAGAATTCAATTCTAGCCACAAGGATTGAATTCAAGGCATCATAGGTTAACATCCATCTAATTGTAGCTTGATCACAATTCTCCAACTCTTGAAGTCTGGTGCTCCCACTGATCTCCATCAATGCTTGAACTCCATTTCTTCTTGTAGAATCACCAAACCAATTGCATAAAGTATCCTTGGTATACCAAGGTGAAATTACAAAAGAATTGAGCATACAAGCTCAAATAAATAAATGCACAACCTAAGAAACTACCATAATAACTTATGATATAATCCTTGTAAGAATTAAAATAATTATTATAAGCCCATAGAAATAAATAAGGAAGCAATCACATTGGTCTCTTAAAGTCCATGATCACCCATCATGCCAATTTCATACATTCAACTCTTGAACCTATATGTTAATCCTAAATTTCATATATTCAAAATTAGCCTAATCACTCATGAATCATATTCATACTCATGTTATATTCAATTTGGGACTTATGTTAAACAATTCAATCAACAAGAAAAGTCATAAAAGTTTATGAAAGACCTTGATCACATCTTTAGCCTAATAGACATTCCATCTTGGCATAATGGTGCTTCACTCAAAATTTGTGATTTTTCTTGCTATCTAATGGTTTTAAACATCATCATATGCATGTTAAACACCGCTAAACATGTCAAGTAAAAAAAAATGTTTGCAAAAGTGCTAATTTTGGCCGAACCATACGAAGGAGAAAAATTTTGCATTTCTTCAAATTTTCACCTAAATTTAACTTATGTTCAAGTCACAACTCATGCAACTTAACATTGTCCCAAGCTACCTATAACATGATTAATGTTCCTAATGGCAAATTAGGGTAGCTCTGATACCAACTAAAAGTGTTATGCACCAATTGCAAGATCAATTCATCAATAGATACAGAAATAAGCAATTTAAAATTTTTCGTTAACCTAAGGTTTCATGCATCATGCAATCCCATCAAGCTATTGAAAAATGCATCATTTAGTCATACTAAATCATGCTTCCAATGCTAATCAATCCTAATTGCCATTAGGAAATAATTTCCCTAAATTATACTAAGCTAGGGTTTTGGAGATTAACTTACCCTTGAGGCGCAGAATCTACAATTCCCAACAAATCCGGGTAGTGAAGACTATCAATTGCTAGTCCTCTAGCTTATCCATATAAGCACTTGATCAAAGCTCCTTGATCTTCTAAGAAACTCTTCAAATTTCCCTAAATGGGGTAACTAAGAAGAAAGGAGGAAGAGTATGTTGTGTTTCAAGATATTTCTATTTGAAACTAAGGAGAAACAATTTCTCAAGGCTTGATTCAAGAGTAGTAACACTTAGTGCTCTTGAATTTGGTTTCAAGGATGAAGATGAAACCTGAGAAAGAGAGAGGAAAGATGGCCGGCTCATTTGGGAAGAAGAAAACTCTCTTAATTTTCTTCTTATCCTTTACATAAATATTTCAATTTCTCATTTAATACAAATTAACAAATGGTGACTTTAATTGGTTAATCAAAAGCTTTTCCCAATCTCATTGGTCCATTTGTTAACACTTAGTATTAATCAAGAAATTAAGATTTAATTAATCATCATTAATCATGCCATTTAATTAATTAATCAATCATTAATTAATTAAATTTCTCCTAAGTTTGACCAACCCAAGTAAACATTTTGTGACACCCCTTACCCGGCTACAGTGTATCCGAGTAAGCTATGTCACACGGTGTACCGGCACACTCTATTTTACCTTAATTAATTTTTTTGTCAAAGTTTTGAATATAGTTTGTGAAATATAGTTCATTTATTGAAATTATAATTTATTTGAGGTTCCGGAAATTTTATAGAAAATCCGGCAGAATACCGGCAAAAAATGGAGAAAACAGTTCTTCGGAACCTGTTAAAAACACTTCCAAATAATTTGCAAACAATCTCAACTTCAATTCATCAACAAAATCTCAATATCAAGATCTCAACAACATTTCTCAATTTCAGTTCTTAATCATCCATCACATATTATAATCAAGTATAAATCACAAATAGATATTTACTTTTCCATTGACAAATACAATTTTTATAATTTACATGAACATCAATATACATTACACAAGTTTAATTACATATGAGAAAATCAAAATTAATTACAGAATGCCAAAATGACACCTAGTGTTCTACCAATGCACTGCAGAAGTTGAGGTGACACGGACACTGTGCAGAACTGTAGGATGGACTCACCCAGTCTGCGGTCTACACGATCAGTATCTCCAGTACCTACGCGTGGCAAAAGCAACGCGCTAAGCAATAATGCTTAGTGGTGCAATAATAAAATAAATGAAATAGCAAGAAATAAATATGTAACGAATGTATATGTTTTATTTGTTAGGTATTTGTATATCATTTACTTTGTCCACTTTTATTCATTTGGTTGCCCCAAGTAACCTACACTAGACGACTGGACTGGATAATGGGTAAACTGGCACTGGGTATCTAGTACCTCGGGCCGTCACACCATCAGTCCCATATGCATCTCCCGGTGTGCAACAGAACAGCTACCAAGCTATAAATAATCTCAGGCACAAGGCCAATCTCAATGCAAGGTCAAAATGGCTAAAAGCCATAAAATCACAGAATGGCATATTGCCATGTGCAGTACTGCTAACTGAACCCTATTGGCATGCCAAACTATCCAAACCAATCTTGTTAGGTATACTAGGGCATTTGATACTTTAAAATTCTTCAATCTTTAAATTTCAAGTTTCGGTGTCACTATTCACCTCTTTGGTCAACTAAAATGTTGACTTTTAGGTAGAAATTAGGTACATTAGTTTTGGCACTCCCAACATACCACATTTTGCATTTAAAACTTATTGGAATTGGTCACCATTACCATTTCTAACTTAAAACCAAGAGGGCAGAAATTTCAGTTTTTGAAGCCTAAGTTTACTGTTCCATTAAACACTGTTACAGTGGGAATTTGAAGAAATGGCAAACATGAAAGTTGTTCCTTATTTTGTCTAGTTGAATTTCTTTTTTTGAATCACTCCATTTGGAGTTTTGTAGCTCCAGATATGGTCCAAAAACCACAGCTGGCCGGATTTGCAAAACTGCAGAATTACCAAATCTACAGTAACATGAACAGTGAATGTGATTGCATTTTTGAATTGGTTCTGGTCATAATTTGGGGTAGGTTCCTTCATGAAAGTTGTTTGTCTATGTCTTAACTTGTTGCTGTAAATATTTCAGGTTAATTGACCAAATCTACAGTGAATTATGGCCAAATGAACAGTTACTGTTCATTTAGTCATTTCTGCAGGTGCTGTTGCAGGGTGTCCGGATTGGGGCCAACTTTTGGTCCACTTGCTTTGGTCTTTTGGGCATAGTTTCTTCAGCCAAAATGTGCCATTATAAGCCTAGTTTCATGTCCAATGGGCCAAACACCAATTGGACCTACACAGCCAAAGATATGGCTGTCCAAGTGGGCTGGAATCTCAGCCACTCTGCTGCTGTCCCTAGGCAGCCTACACCTTCACTTTGCCATGCTATATTTCGGTCCAAATTGTGGTCGACTTACCTAAAATGGTCACTAATTGACCATTAAAATGTTCTCTAACAATTTCCTAAGCCAAGTCAAATTTTCACTTCTCAAAACCCTAGTTCCATATGAGTTTTCACAAATTTCCTTAGTTAATTCTTTCATTCTTTGTATGTGTATATGTATACACTTTAAACATAGGCTCTAGTTCACTCTAAGTCCATCAAAACAATCAAAATAATTCCTTCCTTAGGGCTGCTGAAAATTGAAGATACTCTAACATATAATATTTACTCCAAATTATTACAATTTCTTAACTCAAATTGATGCTCTAACAAAGATTAAAAGAGTGAGAGAGGAAATATAGCACTAACCTCTTTGCTCAACTTATTGAGCTTGTGAAAACTCTAGAATTCCTCCTCTTTGTGGCTGCCTAGAGTTACCTTGTGATGTGGGGATAAGTTTTAGTGAATGGAGTAGGAAAATTTATGGTGAAATAAGGAGAGAACTTGAGCTTTGGTTGAAGGATTAATGGAGGTTTAGGGCAAGCAAAGTTTCGGCTGGAATTGGAGAAGAAGAAGGCAGCTGCATTTTTAATTCTTTTGTCTTGGTTTGTCTCTTTTATTGGTTAGTTTAAAGGGTTGTTTAATTTTGATTGGTGGAAGTTTTTAAATGACATCTTAATGATGTCATATTTGGCTTTTTTATTGATTTTTCTTTTCTTTTCTTTTCTACTAACTTCAAATTAATTTTTCATCAACTTTAATTCTTATTTTGTGTCATAATAATTATTTACTTAACTGGACAAGTCGGCCAAAAATCACCTCTGAAGGCAAAATGACCAAAATGCCCTCCGTTTGGCTTAACGGGTCAAAATTGTCTATACCGATTGAAAAATTTTTCTAAGTATTTTCTTGGCATTCTAATGCCATGGGAACCTCAATAACCCTTCTCTGGAGTCCCAAAAATTATTTTATAAATTTTCTCTCGGGTCTAGGGCTCCAAGTTGCGAGAACCGCAACTTCCCACTGGGTTACCCATCGCTAGGGCACCGGCTCGTTTAACTCGGTTGTATTTTATTTCTAAAATTTTTACTAAATTTTTCTTATTAATATTTAAGTTATTTATGGTTCTTGACTTTAGTTTAAATATTTTTCCGGACGTTCTAGCTGTCCAGACCGACACCGGTCACCGGAACAGTAGAATGTACAGAGTTGATACAGGGAGGGTGTTACAACTCTTCCCCTCTAATTTAAATTTCGTCCTCGAAATTTACCTGATGCAAACAGTTGAGGGTACTGTTGCCTCATCGTCTCTTCACTTTCCCAAGTTGCCTCTTCGGTGTTGTGGTGCCTCCAAAGCACTTTCACCAGTGGAATCCGCTTATTTCTCAACTCTTTTACTTCCCGAGCCAGGATCCGTAGAGGTTCTTCTTCATAAGTCAAATCCGGTTGTATTTCAATTTCTTCTCTGGAAATGACATGTGAAGGATCTGAGCGGTATCTTCTTAGCATAGACACGTGGAACACATTGTGGATCTTGTCCAGCTCTGGTGGTAAAGCTAGCCTATAGGCCACTGGACCCACACGTTCAATGACTTCATATGGGCCAATGAACCTAGGGCTTAACTTACCTTTTCTTCCAAACCTCAATACCTTCTTCCACGGTGACACCTTGAGGAACACTTTGTTGCCAACCGCATATTCTATTTCTTTTCTCTTCAAGTCGGCATAGGATTTCTGTCTATCTGAGGCAACGTTCAGATTAGCTTTGATTAGTTTTACCTTCTCCTCAGTCTGTTTCACCAGGTCTGGCCCTACCAGTTTGTCTTCGCCCAATTCAGTCCAGCACACTGGAGTTCTACATTTCCTCCCATACAGTGCTTCATATGGGGCCATTTGGATACTAGCTTGGTAGCTATTGTTGTAGGCAAATTCTGCCAGTGGGAGGTATCTATCCCAACTTCCCTCAAACTCAATGACACAACTCCTCAGCATATCCTCAAGGACCTGACATATATTTCATGTTATTGTTATCATTTTAGTTCAATATTTGTATTAATTCAATTGGTTCAATTGTTTACCTGGATTACTCTTTCTGATTGCCCATCCGTCTGAGGATGGAAAGTCATCTTGAAGTGGAGTTGTGTACCCAAGGATTCATGCAACTTCTTCCAAAATCTCGATGTGAATCTTGGGTCTCGATCAGATATGATGGAAAGTGGAATTCCATGCAGTCTAACTATCTCACTGATATACAATTCTGCTAACTTCTCCAGTGAGTAGTCAGTCCTAACTGGCAGAAAGTGTGCTGACTTCGTCAATCTGTCCACTATCACCCATGCTGCATCATGTTTCTTCCGGGTGAGAGGTAGACCACTTACAAAATCCATGGTGACCCGATCCCATTTCCATTTAGGTATGCGTATAGGCTGTAGCAAACCTGATGGAACTTGATATTCTACCTTGACTTGCTGACATGTCAAGCATTTAGTCACATAGTCAGCTATGTCCTTCTTCATACCAGGCCACTAATACTGAAGCTTCAAATCATGATACATCTTTGTACTTCCTGGGTGCATAGCATATACACTGGTGTGTGCCTCTTTTAGAATACTGGCCTTCAATTCCCCATCATCGGGTACACACAGTCTTCCTTTGTAACACAGACACCCATCTGCTTTCACCTCATAATCAGTTGCTTTTCCCTCTGAGATTTTGCTCATAATAGCCATTAGCTTCTCATCTACCTTCTGCCCATCTAAAATCTGTCAGAATGAGTTTGGCCTCACTTGCAACTCACCAAAATAGCTCCATCTCGAATCAAAGATAGACGGGCATTCAATGATCTCAAAGTCGTGATGGACTAACTGCTCAAAGCATCAGCAACTACATTTGCCTTCCCAGGATGGTAGTCAATTACACAATCATAGTCCTTCAGGAACTCAATCCATCGCCTCTGTCTAAGGTTGAGCTCCCTCTGAGTTGGCAAATATTTCAGACTTTTGTGGTCTGTGTAAATGTAGCACTTTTCACCGTATAAGTAATGCCTCCATATCTTCAGTGCGAAGATAATTGCTGCAAGCTCTAGATCATGGGTAGGGTAATTTTGTTCATGAGGCCTTAACTGCCTGGAAGCATAGGCGATCACTTTCCCCTCTTGCATCAATACACACCCTAGCCCATTATGTGAGGCATCATTGTAGACCACAAAATCCTTTCCTGACACTGGCTGTGTTAACACTGGTGCCTCTGTCAACATAGCCTTCAACTTCTCAAAACTGGTCTGACACTTGTCATTCCAGTCAAATCTGACATTCTTGTGTAACAACTTGGTCATTGGAGCAGCTATTAAGGAAAATCCCTTCACAAATCTTTTGTAATACCCAGCTAGCCCCAAGAAGCTTCTGACCTCAGTTGTATTCCTGGGAGGCTTCCATTCCATCACTGCTTCTATTTTCTTGGGATCCACCCTAATCCCATCAGCTGACACTATGTGTCCAAGGAATGCAATCTCATTCAGCCAAAAGTCACACTTGGACAACTTAGCATACAACTCCTTTTCTCTCAGGGTTTGCAGAACAATCCTCAAATGCTCATCATGTTCTTCACTAGTCTTGGAATACACCAGAATATCATCAATAAAGACCACTATGAACCGATCTAAGTATGGATGGAAGATACGGTTCATAAGGTCCATGAATGCCACTGGTGCATTTGTTAGGCCAAAGGGCATCACCAGAAACTCATAATGCCCATACCGGGTCCTGAATGCAGTCTTGGGCACATCTACATCCTTCACCCTCAACTGATGATACCCTGATCTGAGATCAATCTTAGAAAATACTCCTGCTCCCTTCAACTGATCAAACAGATCATCAATTCTAGGCAACGGATATTTGTTCTTCACAGTCACTTTATTCAACTGCCGGTAATCGATGCATAGCCTCAAAGTCCCATCCTTTTTCTTTACAAACAGCACTGGAGCTCCCCATGGTGACACACTGGGGCGTATAAACCCCTTATCAAGCAACTCTTGCAACTAAGTTTTCAACTCCTTCAATTCTGTGGGTACCATCCTATAAGGAGCAATAGATATTGGTGCTGTACCCTGCAGTGTCTCAATAGCAAATTCGACTTCCCTTTCTGGTGACAAACCAGGCAATTCTTCAGGAAATACCTCTGGGAAGTCTCTTACTGTGGGTATATTACTCAGGTTTGGCTTAGCCTGCCTAGTATCCACCACATGTGCTAGGTAGGCTTCACAGCCTTTTCTCATCATTCTTCTTGCAACTATGGCTGAGATGACATTGGACAGGAAATCTGTCCTTTCCCCCACAACCGTGATCTCATTACCCTCTGAAGTTTTTAGAGAAATTCTCTTCAATTTGCAATCAACTATTGCCTGATGACGTGACAACCAGTCCATTCCCAAAATCACGTCAAACTCATGGAAGGGCAACTCAATTAGGTCTGCAAAGAATTCATACCCCTGAATCCTTAACGGGCAACCCTTGTACACTTTATTCACTACTACACTGTGGCCCAATGGATTAGTGACCAGAATGTCTTGGTCACTCTCCCCTACTAGTAGCCCCCTTTCTACGGGTAGGTTGATGCAGATATATGAATGAGTGGATCCTGGATCCACCAATGCATGCACAGGTGTAGTGTAGAGGGAGAACGTACCCCTGATGACGTCCAGGGCATCTTGCTCCTCCTAAGCTCTCAGGGCATAATTTACGGCGGTGGTCCGTTATCCGGCCTCTCTGCCTGGCTCGATGCAGCCTCGTGATGGTCCTACTGCGTCAGATTTGCCAGATTTTCTACCTCTTTGCGGTGCAGGAGCAGGTTTGTTTGCTTGTGTTGGAGCAGCTGTAGTAGTTCTGCGTGGGCAGTTCCTCAGCTGATGCTCTGTCGACCCACATCTTAAGCAGGCACCAGTTACTCTCCAACATTCCCCTTTGTGCCATTTCAGACAGTGTGGACATGCAGAAGATGTTGGGGCTGGTCCCCTGAACCCCATCCCTGGAGAGCTGCCCACTGATGGTGTGGACTGACCTCTTCTAGGGGTGAATCGTGGCCCGGCCCCGAGACCGACCACGACCTTGTGGCTGACCAACTGCATGCGGATGGACCTCTCGAACTTCTTCCTGTGTGGAGATGAGCTAGACCGACCTGTGCCCCTCTTCTGCTGTCTATCCCTTCTGGTCTGCTCACTGATTCTCACTTTTTCAACCCTTATTGCAGCTTCTACTAACTTGCTAAATTATGTGATTCCCAAGGCAGTGAGCTGGATCTTTATGTTGTCATTTAATCCCTCTTCAAATCTCTTACACCTTTCAGCTTCATTAGGGACTATCTCCCTTCCATAGCGGCTTAATCGGACGAATTCCTTCTCATATTCAGCCACTGACAACTGTCTCTGCCTCAGGTTAATGAATTCCCTTCTTCTCTCTTCCAGGTATATAGTACCCACATATTTCTTTTTAAATTCGGAGAGAAAGAAGTCCCAAGTTATAGCTTCTGGCTGCACTTCACTGGACACAGTATCCCACCATTCGTAGGCATTATCTTGCAACAGGGATATGGCAGCCTCTAGGTTTTGCTCTGGGGTGCAGTGGAGTTGTTTTAGAACTCTGCCCGTTCTGTTCAATCAATTCTCGACTACAACAGAGTCATCTTCTCTCTTACCGAAAAAGTCCACTGCTCCAAACTTTCTTAACCTTTCCAGGTGTGATTTCTGCTGTGGAGCTGGTGGTGGAGGTGGTGCTGGCATTACTCCGGCCATTTGTCTAAAGAAATCGGCCATTTGCTGGAACATGGCCTGTGGAGGCTGAGCAGGCTCTACTTGAGTTGGCGGAGCAGGTTCTCCCATGCCCCCAGTCTCAGCCGCTGCAGGTAGAGCATGACTCTCCACTTCCTCCTCGACTGCTCTTTGAGATGAAGGGTCCATATTCTATTCAATATAAGAAAGACAAACAGATCTGCATTAGTGTCACCTCGACTCTTACAAATGCAATGCATGGTATGGACTCAATCTAGGCCCAGAAACGCCTAAACCGGGCTCTGATACCACTAAATGTGACACCCCTAACCCGGCTACAGTGTATCCGAGTAAGCTATGTCACACGGTGTACCGGCACACTCTATTTTACCTTAATTAATTTTTTTGTCAAAGTTTTGAATATAGTTTGTGAAATATAGTTCATTTATTGAAATTATAATTTATTTGAGGTTCCGGAAATTTTATAGAAAATCCGGCAGAATACCGGCTAAAAATGGAGAAAACAGTTCTTCGGAACCTGTTAAAAACACTTCCAAATAATTTCCAAACAATCTCAACTTCAATTCATCAACAAAATCTCAATATCAAGATCTCAACAACATTTCTCAATTTCAGTTCTTAATCATCCATCACATATTATAATCAAGTATAAATCACAAATAGATATTTACTTTTCCATTAACAAATACAATTTTTATAATTTACATGAACATCAATATACATTACACAAGTTTAATTACATATGAGAAAATCAAAATTAATTACAGAATGCCAAAATGACACCTAGTGTCCTACCAATGCACTGCAGAAGTTGAGGTGACACGGACATCGTGCGAATCTGCAGGATGGACTCACCCAGTCTGCGGTCTACTGGGCTCACGATCAGTATCTCCAGTACCTACGCGTGGCAAAAGCAACGCGCTAAGCAATAATGCTTAGTGGTGCAATAATAAAATAAAAGAAATAGCAAGAAATAAATATGTAACGAATGTATATGTTTTATTTGTTAGGTATTTGTATATCATTTACTTTGTCCACTTTTATTCATTTGGTTGCCCCAAGTAACCTACACTAGGCATCGGATGGATAACGTAAATGGCGCTTTGGGTATCTAGTACCTCGGGCCGTCACACCATCGGTCCCATATGCATCTCCCGGTGTGCAACAGAACAGCTACTAAGCTATAAATAATCTCAGGCACAAGGCCAATCTCAATGCAAGGTCAGAATGGCTAAAAGCCATAAAATCACAGAATGGCATATTGCCATGTGCAGTACTGCTAACTGAACCCTATTGGCATGCCAAACTATCCAAACCAATCTTGTTAGGTATACTAGGGCATTTGATACTTTAAAATTCTTCAATCTTTAAATTTCAAGTTTCGGTGTCACTATTCACCTCTTTGGTCAACTAAAATGTTGACTTTTAGGTAGAAATTAGGTACATTGGTTTTGGCACTCCCAACATACCACATTTTACATTTAAAACTTGTTGGAATTGGTCACCATTAGCATTTCTAACTTAAAACCAAGAGGGCAGAAATTTCAGTTTTTGAAGCCTAAGTTTACTGTTCCATTAAACACTGTTACAGTGAGAATTTGAAGAAATGGTAAACATGAAAATTGTTCATTATTTTGTCTAGTTGAATTTCTTTTTTTGAATCACTCCATTTGGAGTTTTGTAGCTCCAGATATGATCCAAAAACCACAGCTGGCCGGATTTGCAAAACTGCAGAATTACCAAATCTACAGTAACATGAATAGTGATTGTGATTGCATTTTTGAATTAGTTCTGCTCATAATTTGGGATAGCTTCCTTCATGAAAGTTGTTTTTCTATGTCTTAACTTGTTGCTGTAAAAATTTCAGGTCAATTGACCAAATCTACAGTGAATTATGGCCAAATGAACAGTTACTGTTCATTTGGTCATTTTTGCAGGTGCTGTTGCAGGGTGTCCGGATTGGGGCCAACTTTTGGTCCACTTGGTTTGGTCTTTTGGGCATAGTTTCTTCAGAAAAAATGTGCCATTATAAGCCTAGTTTCATGTCCAATGGGCCAAACACCAATTGGACCTACACAGCCAAAGATATGGCTGTCCAAGTGGGCTGGAATCTCAGCCACTCTGCTGCTATCCCTAGGCAGCCTACACCTTCACTTTGCCTTGCTATATTTCGGTCCAAATTGTGGTCGACTTACCTAAAATGGTCACTAATTGACCATTAAAATGTTCTCTAACAATTTCCTAAGCCAAGTCAAATTTTCACTTCTCAAAACCCTAGTTCCATATGAGTTTTCACAAATTTCCTTAGTTAATTCTTTTATTCTTTGTATGTGTATATGTATACACTTTAAACATAGGCTCTAGTTCACTCTAAGTCCATCAAAACAATCAAAATAATTCCTTCCTTAGGGCTGCCGAAAATTGAAGATACTCTAACATATAATATTTACTCCAAATTATTACAATTTCTTAACTCAAATTGATGCTCTAACAAAGATTAAAAGAGTGAGAGAGGAAATATAGCACTAACCTCTTTGCTCAACTTATTGAGCTTGTGAAAACTCTAGAATTCCTCCTCTTTGTGGCTGCCTAGAGTTACCTTGTGATGTGGGGATAAGTTTTAGTGAATGGAGTAGGAAAATTTATGGTGAAATAAGGAGAGAACTTGAGCTTTGGTTGAAGGATTAATGGAGGTTTAGGGCAAGCAAAGTTTCGGCTAGAATTGGAGAAGAAGAAGGCAGCTGCATTTTCAATTCTTTTGTCTTGGTTTGTCTCTTTTATTGGTTAGTTTAAAGGGTTGTTTAATTTTGATTGGTGGAAGTTTTTAAATGACATCCTAATGATGTCATATTTAGCTTTTTTATTGATTTTTCTTTTCTTTTCTTTTCTACTAACTTCAAATTAATTTTTCATCAACATTAATTCATATTTTGTGTCATAATAATTATTTACTTAACTGGACAAGTCGGCCAAAAATCACCTCTGAAGGCGAAATGACCAAAATGCCCTCCGTTTGGCTTAACGGGTCAAAATTGTCTCTACCGATTGAAAAATTTTTCTAAGTATTTTCTTGGCATTCTAATGCCATGGGAACCTCAATAACCCTTCTCTGGAGTCTCAAAAATTATTTTATGAATTTTCTCTCGAGTCTAGGGCTCCTAGTTGCGAGAACCGCAACTTCCCACTGGGTTACCCATCGCTAGGGCACCGGCTCGTTTAACTCGGTTGTATTTTATTTCTAAAATTTTTACTAAATTTTTCTTATTAATATTTAAGTTATTTATGGTTCCTGACTTTAGTTTAAATATTTTTCCGGATGTTCTAGCTGTCCGGACCGACACCAGTCACCGGAACAGTAGAATGTACGGAGTTGATACAGGGAGGGTGTTACACATTGGACCTAGTTAATATGGTCAAAATTCTTGCTTTTACAAATCAAATTTCATTTCTTCTTTAATTTAATTTCCAAGTTCATATTTAAACATTTTAAATATTAACTTGAATACTTCTAAAAGTCAATTTAGTTTTAAGTCATGCTAGAGACTTTACAATCTAATTGCAAACTAAAATTTATTAATTCAATTAATTAATTAAACTCTTTAATTAATTAATTAATTAAATTAAATTATGCTTTGATCAATTGCTCTTATGTGTGTGTGTAACACTCTCACTGTAGCAACTCTATACATTCTATTATTCCGGTGACTGGTGTCAGTCCGGACAGTTAGAACGTCTAGAAAAATATTTAAACTAAAGTGAGGAACCATAATTAACTCAAATACTAATAAGAAAAATTTAGAAAAAATTTTAGAAATAAAATACAACCAAGTTAAATGAGTCGTTGCCCTAGCAATAGGTAACTAAGTGGGAAGTTGCGGTCCTCGCAACTAGGAGCCCTAGACTCGGGAGAAAATTCATAAAATAATTTTTGGGACTTCAGAGAATAGTCATTGAGGTTTCTATGGCATTAGAATGCTAAGAAAATGCTTAGAAAAATTTTTCAATCGGTACAGACAATTTTGGTCTGTTAAGCTAAACAGAGGGCATTTTGGTCATTTCGTCTTCAGAGATGATTTTTGACCAACTTGTCTAGTTAAGTAAATAATTATCATGACATAAAATGTTAATAAATATTGCTAAAAATTAAATTGAAAATGAGTAGAGAAAAAAAGAAAAGAAAATGAGAAAAATGTCAATTATGACATCACCATGATGTCATTTAAAAGAATTATACCAATCACATTAAATCACCACTTAAGTAAGTAATAAAAGAAGATAAATAACAAAAAAAAAAAAACGAAAAAAGCAATCTGCTTCTTCCTCACCAAAAGGCCAGCCGAAACCCTTCCCCAACCCAACCTCCATGGAAGCTTAAATTAAGCTTTAAATCCCACCTCATCTCACCTTGAAACCACAACCTTGCTTCACTAAAAATTAATTTTGGAACTTGAACAACCTCTAGCCAGCAAAAAGAAGAAGGAAGAAGGGAGTTTTGGAGACTTGGAAAATTTAGCAAAAGAGGTTAGTGTCCAATCTCTTAGCACTTTTACTTAATTCATGCTTAATACCATGAGATAAGTAGAAAATGTAAGAAAAACAAAATAAAAATTATGTGTATTCATTCCCTATAATTTTGGCAGCTTAGGGTTGGTTAAGGTTGATGAATTTACTTGAAGCAAAGTAGTTAATGGGCTGCCCTTAGTATTAGATGAGTGATTGAACATGTTTGTGTAAGCGAAATGCAAGTATAGTGCATGAATAAACTTAAAAACTTGGACATTTGAACAACATTACAGTTTTCTCATGTAATGGTATGTTAACCTTGTAATGGTCAATTAGTGACCATTTGAATGTGTGTGAGGAAGAATTGAAGTGAGTAAGGATGTTGGAGTTGAACTTAGGCATGCTGCCCTTGGTAACCTGCAGGACTGGTTGTGAGTCTAGCAGGTTTGGGCAACCATAAATGGAGTTGTATAGGTTCAATTAGTGCAAGGCTAATTGGACATGAAACTAAACACATAATGACACAACTTTGGTGAAGAAACCCTGCACAGAAAATCAAACCAAGTTGACCTAAAAATTACCCTAATATGGGTGACTTACATTCCGCCTGGGCAAAATGACCAAATGAACAGTATTCATTCATTTGGTCATAACTTAGTGTAGAAAGGTTTAATTGACCTGAAATTTTAACAGTAGAAATATGAGACATGGACCTACAACTTTCATGAAGAAATCAAACCCAAATTTTGACCATAACATGTTCAAAAACTGACCTGAAGTCAGTGTATAAAAACTGTTAAATGGGTTCTATCCAGAAAATCTAGAAAATTTGTAATCCGGCTAGTTATGGTGTTTAGGCCATAACTTGAGCTACAAAACTCCAAATGGAGTGATTCAAAAAAATAAATGTAACTAGACACAATAAGGAACAACTTTCTTGAAGATAATTTTGCCAAATTCTTACTGTATAAATGACCAATGGAACAGTAAACTTAGTGCTTGAAATCTGAAAATTGTGAATAACTAACACTAAACTTTGAAATGATATTGGCAACCAAATCCAACAACTTTAGAATGCAAAATGTGGTATGTTGGGGATATTAGAATCAATATACCAATTGTCTAGGAAAAAGTCAACATTTTAGTTGACTAATGAAATGAATAGTAACAATTAAACTTCAATTTCAAGAATGGAAAAATTTAAAAGTGTAACAAGCCCTAGTACACCAAGTAAGATTGGTTTGGATAGGTTGGCATGCCAATAGGGTTCAGTTAGTAGTACTGCATATGGCATTATGCCATTCTGTGATTTTATGGCTTTTAGCCATTTTGAAATTATGGTGATACTTGGCCTTGTGCCTAATATTTATTACAGCTTATCAGCTATTCTGTTGCACACCGAGAGATACATATGTGACCAATGGTATGACGGCCCGAGGTGTAACACCCTCACTGTAGTAATTCTGTACATTCTACTATTCCGGTGACCGATGTCGATCTGGATAGTTAGAATGTCTGGAAAAATATTTAGATTAGAGTGATGAGTCATAAATAACTCAAATAATAATAAGAAATATTAAGGAAAAATTTTAGAAATAAAATACGACCAAGTTAAATGAGTCGGTGCCCTAGCGATGGGTAACCTAGTGGGAAGTTGCGGTCTTCATAGCTAGGAGCCCTAAACCTGGGGAAAAATTCATGAAATAATTTTTGGGACTCCAAAGAAGAGTCATTGAGGTTTCTATGGCATTAGAATGTCAAGAAAAGGTTTAGAAAAATTTTTCGATCGGTACAGACAATTTTAGTCTGTTAAGCCAAACGGAGGGCATTTTGGTCATTTCGTCTTCAGAAATGATTTTTTACCAACTTGTCTAGTTAATTAAATAATTATTATGATCTAAAATATGAAAAAATATTGCTGAAAATGGAAATGAAAGTGGGTAGTAAAGAAAAGAAAAGAAAATAAAAGAAAATAGGAAATATAACATCACATGATGTCATTAGTTAGGTCTCCACCAATCACAACTCAATAAGCCAATTAAAAGAAGATAAATTAGACAAAAATTGACAAATAATCTGGATCTTCAACCTTTGGGCAGCCAAAAACGTAGAGAGAGAGAGGGAGGAAAGAAAACTCCATGGAAGCTTGATCAAGCTTGAGCTAAACCACCCAAATCACCCCAAAACCCTAGCTTCCCTTCACAAATATTTACCCTTACACTTAGAGCAAGTCTTGGGCAGCAAAAAGAAAGAGAAAAAGAAGAGTTTTCAAACTTTGGAAATTAGCTAAATCAAGGTTAGTGCCTATACTTACTTTCCTATCTTTTTAATCTTTGTTAGGAAGACAAATTAAATGAGAATTTATTGTAAAATTGAACAAAACATTTATATTGAAGTATGTATGAAAATTGGTAGCCATGGAAGAAGGATGAGATTTTTTGATTTTTTATGAATTTAATTGTTTAGAAGTGGCTTGTGATGAGAAAATTTGAGTTAGATGTTGAATTATGTGTGTTGGATGTGTTAGATGGCATGGATAGCATGAAATGGACACTTTGGAAATTAGGGTTTGTGAAAAATTAGAGTTTTGCTTATGTAATGGTATATTAACATTGTAATGGTCAATTAGTGACCATTTGAATGTGTGTGAGGAGGAATTGAAGTGAGTAAAGATAATGGAGTTGAGCTTAAGCATGCTGCCCTTGGTGACCTACAGGACTGGGTGTGAGTCCAGCAGGTTTGAGCAGCTATAACAGGAGTTGTATAGGTTTAATTGGTGCAAGGACAATTGGACATAAAACTAGACACATAATGGCACAACTTTGGTGAAGAAACCCTGCCCAGAAAACCAAACCAAGTTGACCTAAAAATTACCCTAATCTGGCTGACCAACATGCTATCCCTGGAAAATGACCAAATAAATAGTATTTATTCAAATAGTCATAACTGTAGAAAAGTTTAATTGATCTGAAATTTTACCAGCAGAAAGCTAAGACATATCCCTACAACTTTTATGAAGAACACAAATCCAAATTCTGACCATAATCTAGTTAAATTGCCAACCAAACTTAGGTTACTAAATCTGGGAAAACCAAATTGTCCAAAAATTCTAGGTAGAGGTCAATCCGGCCAGTTATGGTAAAATGATCATAACTTGAGCTACAAAACTCCAAATGGAGTGATTCAAAAAAAGAAATGTAACTAGACACAATAAGGAACAACTTTCATGAAGACAATTTTGTCAAATTCCTACTGTACAAATGAACAATAGAACAGTAAACCTAGGGTATGAAATCTGAAAATTTTGAATAACATAAGATATGCTTTGAAATAGTATTGGAAATCAATATCAACAAAAATAAAATGCAAAATGTGGTATCTTGGAGAACTTAGGTTCAATAAATTTATTATGTATTAAAAAGTCAACAATTTGAGTGAATAGTAATGTGAATAGTAATACAAAGACACAAAGTGTAAGAACTAAATTATTAGAGGAAATTAAGGTATGAAATTTAGAATCCATAAAATGTTCATGGATTACTTGGAATAGAAATAGTAATTTACCTAAATGACTTAATGAACATTTAAGTTATGTGAATATATAATTAAGATTTATATTCCCATTACTAGTAAGTCTAATAAAACATGAGTGATACCACTTGAATATGAAATGAAATTTACCTAGATGGATTGTTGAGACTTATACCCCAACACCGATGGAGTTCATAGTATATTAGTAATACAATTTGAATTATGAAATGTACTTTACATGAATAGATTGTTGAATGAATAAATGTGATAAAAGTGTCATTTGGGATTTAGGTTCCCATCAAGAGAGAAAGGAAAGATGTTTTGAATGTGAATTGTAATTAGTATGAATATTATGATGAATGTATAAATTATGGAATTTGTCATGAAATTATGAAGTCATAAAATATAATATATTAATATTTAATGATATTATGTGCCCTTGTATAGCCTGGACATGTATGTCAGATTGGATAGATTGGCATGCCAATAGGGTATTATTTTAGCAGTACTGCGAAAAGCTTTATGCCTGTATTCATGGCTTTATGCCCGTATTTACGGCTTTATGCCCGCATTCATGGCTTTATGCCAACATTCATGGCTTTTATGCCCGATTATGTGTTATCATGGCTTTTTAGCCGTGTTGACTGCATACGTGGTTGACGTTGTGCTTCCCATGGTATGACAGCCCGAGGCACCGCGGTGTCCAGTGCCAATGACTCGTTATCCAGTTTAGTCAGCCTGTCATAGGTTAACTGGGCAGAGAAAAAAATTTATTGAAATAAGTTAAAAATATTAGAAACTAAATAAATCAGTGAGAAAAATCTGAAAGGTATTAAACTAGTATTAAGAATTTAATTATTACAAAATGATCCACAACACATAGAAAATATTAAGAGAGTAAATGAAAGACTAGTAAAATAAGCATAACGCAAGTAATTATTTGAAATGCATCCTCTATAATAATATAAACATAAACTAAATATTTAGATTTATTTGTACATTATATAAATGATTAGTGTAAACTTATGACAAAAGAGATTCTAGAGAGCAGCATAAATGACGAAAAATGTACTGTATGGAAAATTTCATATGAACTCAGTAAAATTCTTGAATATAGAAAATATGCTCCAATTATTTTTATTTGTATACATTATTTTTTGTTATATTATTGCACCACTAAGCAGCAATGCTTAGCGCGATGGATTGTTTCCTTCGCGCAGGTACTGAAGGTAAAGCCCAGCGAATACTAAATTAAGATTTTGGAGTTCTGATCTGCAGAAGTATCTGAAGTATTCAAGGTTATCACCTCCTTAGCAATTCATGTAGATAGGGCCCATATAAGTCATTTTACGCATTTTATATATTATGTAAATCATGAACTTGTGTAATTAGTTTATAAATCATGTAAATTTATGTAATTTGAAAATTTTTACATATGAATTGAGTATGAATGGAAGTGTATGGAAATGATTATGAATTTGAAATATATGGATGAGATTTGAAATATGAGATGATTATGAGAATGATTGATGAGATAATTATGATTAGTATGGATAAGATTTTATTGTGAAAATATTGTTGAAATTCAAATAGGTGAATAGTAAAACACGTCAAACGATAATAAAATAGGAGAAACTCTATTAGTTTCTTCATCAAAAAATAATTGATATTAAATTAAATGAGAACAAAATTTTTAAAGGAATAAAGTAAGATAAGTTAGGGTGCTCCGGCATCGAATGTAGCACCCCTTGCTCGGCTACACTGTAGTCGGGTGAGGGGTGTTACACGAGGTACTTGATACCTAGTGCCAGTTTACCTGTTTATCCAGTCCAGTCATCCAGCATAGGTTACTTGGGTAACCAAAAATGAAAATTGATAAACTTAATGAAATAATGAATATAATAAGTACTAAATAAGACTATAAATAATTATCGAAAATTTGTCTGCATGCGACATCAATACATTCACTGCATATTTATTTCCTTTTAGTTATTTTTATTTTATTATTGGCACCACTAAGCATTATTGCTTAGCGCGTTGCTTTTTGCCACGCGTAATGCCACGCGTAGGTTCTGGAGAAACTGACAGAGAGCCCAGTAGACCACAGACTGGGTGAGGCCGTCCACAGTTCTGCATAGTGTCCGTGTCACCTCACAGACTTCAGTGCCTTGGTAGGACACTAGGTCTCATTTTGGTATTTTGTAATTAAACTTTTATTTTCTCATGTATAGTTGAGACTCATGTAATATATTTTGGTATTAATGTAAATATTTGTAATTTGTGTTTATAAATGAAAAATTAAGTATTTATTTATGGTTTGTATATGATTATCATGTGAAATGAATGAATGAGAAATAGAAGTATTGTTAAGAAATATTGAGACTTTGCTGATATAATGGAGTTTAGGAATGAGTGAAAACGTATTGGAAGTGTTTTTCACAGGTTCTGAAGAACTGTTTTCTCCATTTTTAGCCGGTACTCTGCCAGATTTTCTACAAATTTTGTGGAACCTTAAATAAATTTATAATTTCAATAAATGACTTAAATGAATTATATTTCACAAATTGTATTATAAAAATGATTGAAATAAAATAGGGTGTTTCGGTACACTGTGTGACATATCTTACTCGACTACACTGTAGACGGGTAAGGGGTATCACATTTAGTGGTATCAGAGCACGGTTTAGGCATTTTTGGGTCTAGATCGAGTCCATACCATGCATTGCATTTGTAAGAGTCGAGGTGACACTAATGCAGATCTATTGTCTTTGTTATTTTGATAAGGGTATGGACCCCACGTCAAAGAGGGCAGTTGAAGAGAAAGTGGAGAGTCATGCTCCACCTGCAGCAGCTGAGACTAGGGGTAGGGGAGAACCTGCTCCACCAGCTCCAGCAGAGCCTGCTCAGCCTCCACAGGCCATGTTCCAGCAAATGGCTGAGTTTTTCAGACAAATGGCTGGGGTAATGCCACCACCACCACCACCTCCACAGCAGAAATCACACCTAGAAAGATTGAGAAAATTTGAAAAAGTGGATTTCTTTGGAAAGAGAGAAGATGATTCGGTAGCAGCCGAGAACTGGTTGAACAGAATGAGAAGAGTTTTAAAACAACTCCACTGCACTCTAGAGCAAAACCTAGAAGCTGTTTTATCTTTACTGCAAGATGATACCTGTCAATGGTGGGATACAGTGTCTAGTGAAGTGCAGCCAGAACTAATAACCTGGGACTTCTTCCTCTCAGAGTTCAAAAAGAAGTATGTGGGTAGTGTATACCTGGAAGAGAGAAGAAGAGAATTTATTAACTTGAGGTAGAGATAACTGACAGTGGCAGAGTATGAAAAGGAATTTGTCAGACTGAGCCATTATGAAAGGGAGATAGTCCTTAATGAGGCTAAAAGATGTAAAAGATTTGAAGAGGGACTAAATGATAACATCAAGATAATGATCACTGCCTTGGGAATCATAGACTTTACCAAGTTAGTGGAAGCTGCATTAAAAGTTCAGAAAGTTAGAATAAGTGAGTAGACTAGGAGAGAGAGACAGCAGAAAAAGGGCCTGGGTCAGTCTAGCTCATCTCCTGCACCAAGGAAGAAGTTCAAAGGTCCACCTGCTCAGAGTTCAGGTCAGCCTCAAGGTGAGGGTCAGTCCTAGGGGCCCAGGCCACAGTTCACACCTAGGAGAGGTCAGTCTCCACCATCAGTGGGTAGCTCTCTAGGGACAATGTTTAGGAGACCAGCCCTAATATCTTCTGCATGTCCGCATTGCCTGAAGTGGCATAAGGGAGAGTGTTGGAGAGTGACGGTTGCCTACCTAAGGTGTGGGTCGACAGAGCATCAGTTAAGGAACTATCCACGCAGAACTGCTACAGCTGCTCCAACACAAGCAGATAGACCTACTACTGCACCACAAAGGGGTAGGAAGTCTGGTAAATCTGAGGTAGTGGGACCATCACAGAGGCCTACATTCGAGCCAACAGAGAGGCCAGAGGCTAGAGCACCTGCCAAAGCCTATGCCATAAGAGCTTAGGAGGAGCAAGATGCCCCGGACGTCATCAGGGGTACGTTCTCCCTCTATAACACATCTGTGCATGCATTAGTGGATCCAGGATCCACTCATTCATACATCTGCATCAACCTACCTGTAGAAAGGAGGATACTAGTAGGGGAGAGTGACCAAGACATTCTGGTCACTAATCCATTGGACCACAGTGTAGTGGTGAACAAAGTGTAAAAAGGTTGCCCATTAAGGATTCAAGGGTATGAATTCTTGGTAGACCTGATTGAGTTGCCTTTCTATGAGTTTAACGTGATTTTGGGAATGGACTGGTTGTCACGTCATCAGGCAATGGTTGATTGTAAACTGAAGAGGATTTCCTTGAAAACTCCTGAGGGTAATGAGATATCAGTTGTGGGGGAAAGGACAGATTTTTTGTCCAATGTCATCTCAGCTACAGTTGCAAGAAAACTAATGAGAAAAGGCTATGAAGCCTACCCAGCGTATGTGGTGGATACTAGGCAGGCTAAGCTAGATCTGTGTGACATACCCATAGTAAGAGACTTCTATGTGTTTCCTGAAGAATTTCCTAGCTTGCCACCAAAAAGGGAAGTCGAATTTGCTATTGAGATACTGCCGGGTACAGCACCAATCTCTATTGCTCCTTATAGGATGGCACCCACAGAATTGAAGGAACTGAAAATCGAGTTATAGGAGTTGCTGGATAAGGGGTTCATATGCCTCAGTGTGTCACCATGGGGAGCTCCGGTGCTATTTGAAAAGAAGAAGGATGGGACTCTGAGGTTATGCATCGATTACCGGCAGTTGAATAAAGTGACAGTGAAAAACAAGTATCTGTTGCCTAGAATTGATGATCTGTTTGATCAGTTGAAGGGAGTAGGAGTATTTTCCAAAATTGATCTCAGATCAGGGTATCATCAGTTGAGGGTGAAGGATGCACATATGTCAAAGACTACATTCAGGACCCGGTATGGGCATTATGAGTTCCTAGTGATGCCCTTTGGCCTAACAAATGCACCAGCAGCATTCATGGACCTTATGAACCGTATTTTCCATCCATACCTAGATCGATTCGTAGTGGTCTTTATTGATGATATTTTGGTGTATTCCAAGACCAGGGAAGAACATGATGAACATTTGAGAATTGTCCTATAAACCCTGAGAGAAAAGAAGCCGTATGCTAAGTTGTCCAAGTGTGATTTCTGGTTGAGTGAGATTGCATTCCTTGGACACATAGTGTCAGCCGATGGGATTAGAGTGGATCCCAAGAAAATATAAGCAGTGATGGAATGGAAGCCTCCCAGAAAAACAACTGAGGTCAGAAGTTTCTTGGGGCTAGCTAGGTATTACAGAAGATTTATGAAGGGATTTTCTTTAATAGTTGATCCAATGACCAAGTTGTTACACAAGAATGCCAGATTTGACTGGAATGATGAGTGTCAGGCCAGTTTTGAGAAGTTAAAGGCTATGTTGATAGAGGCACCAGTGTTAACACAGCCAGTGTCAGGAAAGGACTTTGTGGTCTACAGTGATGCCTCTCATAATGGGTTAGGGTGTGTATTTATGCAAGAGGGGAAGGTGGTCGCCTATGCTTCCAGGCAGCTAAGGCCACATGAACAGAATTACCCTACCCATGATCTAGAACTTGTAGCAATTATCTTCGTACTGAAGATATAGAGGCACTACTTCTATGGTGAAAAGTGCTACATTTACACATACCACAAAAGTCTGAAATACTTACCAACCCAGAAGGAGCTCAACCTTAGACAGAGGCAATGGATTGAGTTCCTGAAGGACTATGATTGTGTAATTGACTATCATCCTAGGAAGGCAAATGTAGTTGTTGATGCTTTGAGCAGAAAATCCATCACAGCTTTGAGATCATTGAATGCCCATCTATCTTTGGCTCGAGATAAAGCTATTTTGGCTGAGTTGCAAGTGAGGCCAAACCTACTACAGCAGATTTTAGATGGGCAGAAGGTAGATGAGAAGTTAATGACCACTATGAGTAAAATCTCAGAAGGGAAGGCAACTGACTATGAGGCAAAAGCAGATGGGTGTCTGTACTACAAAGGAAGAGTATGCGTACCAGATGATGGAGAATTGAAAGCCAGTATTCTGAAAGAGGCACATACCAGTGTTTATGCTATGCACCCAGGAAGTACAAAAATGTATCATGACCTGAAGCTTCATTATTGGTGGCCTGGTATGAAGGACATAGCTGACTATGTGACTAAATGCTTGACATGTCAGCAAGTCAAGGCAGAACATCAAGTTTCATCAGGTTTGCTACAGCCTATACGCATACCTGAATAGAAATGGGATCGGGTCACCATGGATTTTGTAAGTGGTCTACCTCTCACCCAGAAGAAGCATGATGCAGTATTGGTGATAGTAGATAGATCGATGAAGTCGGCACACTTTCTGCCAGTTAGGACTGACTACTCACTGGAGAAGTTAGCAGAATTGTATATCAGTGAGATAGTTAGACTGCATGGAATTCCATTTTCCATAATATCTGATCGAGACCCAAGGTTTACATCAAGATTTTGGAAGAAGTTGCATGAATCCTTGGGTACACAACTCCACTTCAGCACAGCTTTCCATCCTTAGATGGATGGTCAATCAAAAAGAGTAATCTAGGTAAACATTGAAACCAATTGAATTAATACAAATATTGAACTGAAATGATAATAATAACATAAAATATATGGTAGGTCCTTGAGGATATGTTGAGGAGTTGTGCCATTGAGTTTGAGGAAAATTGGGATAGATACCTCCCACTGGCAAAACTTGCATACAACAATAACTACCAAGCTAGCATCCAAATGGCCCCGTATGAAGCACTGTATGGGAGGAAATGTAGAACTCCAGTGTGTTGGACTGAATCAGGCAAAGATAAACTGGTAGGGCTAGACCTGGTGAAACAGACTAAGGAGAAGGTAAAGCTAATCAAAGCCAATCTGAAGGTTGCCTCAGAAAGACAAAAATCCTATGCCGACCTGAAGACAAAAGAAATAGAATATGCAGTTGGCGACAAAGTGTTCCTCAAGGTGTCACCATGGAAGAAGGTACTAAGGTTTGGAAAAAAAAGCAAGTTGAGCCCTAGGTTCATTGGCCCATATGAAGTCATTGAACGTGTGTGTCCAGTGGCCTATAGGCTAGCTTTACCACCAGAGCTGGACAAGATCCACAATGTGTTCCACGTATCTATGCTAAGAAGATACCGCTCAGATCCTTCATAAGTCATCTCCATGGAAGAAATTAAAGTATAACCAGATTTGACATATGAAGAAGAACCCATACGGATCCTAGCTCGGGAAATGAAAGAGTTAAGGAATAAGCAGATTCCACTGGTGAAAGATCTTTGGAGGCACCACAACACCGAAGAGGCAACTTGAGAAAGTGAAGAGACGATGAGATAATAGTTCCCTCAACTGTTTGCATCAGGTAAATTTTAAGGACGAAATTTAAATTAGAGGGGAAGAGTTGTAACACCCTCATCAGAGCAACTCATACATTCTCTTTGTTTGGTGACCGTGTCGATCCGGGACTTAGAACGTCTGGAAAAATAATTAAACTAAAGTGAGGAACCATAATTAACTTAAATATTAATAAGGAAAATTTAGGAAAAATTTTAGAAATAAATTACAACCAAGTTAAATGAGTTGATGCCCTAGCGATGGGGTAACCTAGTGAGAAGTTGTGGTCCTCGCAACTAGGAGCCCTAAACCCAGGAGAAAATTCATAAAATAATTTTTGGAACTCCAGAGAACAGTCATTGAGGTTTCTATGGCATTAGAATGCCAAGAAAATGCGTAGAAAAATTTTTCAATTAGTACAAACAATTTTGGTCGGTTAAGCTAAACGGAGGGCATTTTGGTCATTTCGTCTTCAGAGATGATTTTTGGCCAACTTGTCCAATTAAGTAAATAATTATTATGATATAAAATATGAATAAATATTGCTAAAAATTAAATTAAAAATGAGTAGAGAAGAAAAGAAAAGAAAATGAGAAAAATGTCAATTATGACATCACCATGATGTCATTTAAAAGAATTCCACCAATCACATTAAATCACCACTTAAGTAAGTAATAAAAGAAGATAAATAACACAAAAAAAAAAAGAAAAAAGCAATATGCTTCTTCCTCACCAAAAGGCCAGCCAAAACCCTTCCCCAACCCAACCCCCATGGAAGCTTAAAGTAAGCTTCAAATCCCACCTCATCTCACCTTGAAACCACAACTTTGCTTCACTAAAAATTGATTTTGGAACTTGAACAACCACTAGCCAGCAAAAAGAAGAAGGAAGAAGGGAGTTTTGGAGACTTGGAAAAGTTAGCAAAAGAGTTTAGTGTCCAATCTCTTAGCACTTTTACTTAATTCATGCTTAATACCATGAGATAAGTAGAAAATGTAAGAAAAACAAAATAAAAATTATGTGTATTCATTCCCTATAATTTTGGAAGCTTAGGTTTGGCTAGGATTGATGAATTTACTTGAAGTAAAGTAGTTCATGGGCTGCCCTTAGTATTAGATGAGTGATTAAACATGTTTAAGTGAAATGCAAGTATAGAGCATGAATGAACTTGAAAACTTGGACATTTGAACAACATTAGGGTTTGCCCATATAATGGAATGTTAACCTTGTACTGGTCAATTAGTTACCATTTGAATGTGTATGAGGAGGAATTGAAGTGAGTAAGGATGTTGGAGTTGAACTTAAGCATGCTGCCCTTGGTAACCTGCAAGACTGGTTGTGAGTCTAGCAAGTTTGGGCAGCCATAAATGGAATTGTATAGGTTCAATTGGTGCAAGGCTAATTGGACATGAAACTAGACACTTAATGGCACAACTTTGGTGAAGAAACCCTGCCCAGAAAACCAAACCAAGTTAACCTAAAAATTACCCTAATCCGAATGACTTACATTCTGCCTGGGCAAAATGATCAAATGAACAGTATTCATTCATTTGGTCATAACTCTGTGTAGAAAGGTCCAATGGACCTGACATTCTAACAGTCGAAAGCTGAGACATAGACCTACAACTTTATGAAGAAACCAAACCCAAATTTTGATCATAACATGTTCAAAAACTGACCTTCAATCAGTGTACAAAAACTGTAAAATGGGTTCTACCCTGAAAATTTAGAAAATTTACAATCCGGCCAGTTATTGTGTTTAGGCCACAACTTGAGCTACAAAACTCCAAATGGAGTGATTCAAAAAAAGAAATGTAACTAGAAACAATAAGGAATAACTTTCATGAAGACAATTTTGCCAAATTCCTACTGTACAAATGACCAATAGAACAGTAAACTTAGTGCTTGAAATCTGAAAATTGTGAATAACTAACACTAAGCTTTCAAATGGTATTGGCAATCAATACCAACAACTTTAGAATGCAAAATGTGGTATGTTGGGGATATTAGAACCAATATACCTATTGTCTATGAAAAAGTCAACATTTTAGTTGACTAATGAAATGAATAGTAATAATTAAACTTCAATTTCAAGAATGAAAAAATTTAAAAGTGTAATATGCCCTAGTACACCTAGTAAGATTGGTTTGGATAGGTTGGCATGCCAATAGGGTTCAATTAGCAGTACTGCACATGGCATTATGCCATTCTGTGATTTTATGGCTTTTAGCCATTTTGAAATTATAGTGATACTTGGCCTTGTGCCTAATATTTATTACAGCTTATCAGCTGTTATGTTGCACACTAAGAGATACATATGTGATCGATGGTGTGACAGCCCGAGGTACTTGATACCCAGTGCCAGTTTACCCGTTTATCCAGTCCAGTCATCCAGTATAGGTTATTTGGGCAACCAAAAATGAAAACTGATAAATTTAATGAAATAAGGAATGTAACAAGTACCAAATAAATAAGACTATAAATAATTATCGAAAATTTATCTGCATGAGACATCAATACATTCACTGCATATTTATTTCCTTTTAGTTATTTTTATTTTATTATTGGCACCACTAAGCATTATTGCTTAGCGCGTTGTTTTTTGCCACTCGTAGTGCCACGCATAGGTTCTGGAGAAACTGACAGAGAGCCCAGTAAACCACAGACTGGGTGAGGCCGTCTACAGTTCTGCATAGTGTCCGTGTCACCTCACAGACTTCAGTGCATTGGTAGGACACTAGGTCTCATTTTGGTATTTTGTAATTAAACTTTTATTTTCTCATGTATAGTTGAGACTCATGTAATATATTTTGGTATTAATGTAAATATTTGTAATTTGTGTTTATAAATGAACAATTGAGTATTTATTTATGGTTTGTATATGATTATCATGTGAAATGAATGAATGAGAAATAGAAGTATTATTGAGAAATATTGAGACTTTGTTGATATAATGGAGTTTGGGAATGAGTGAAAACATATTAGAAGTGTTTTTCACAAGTTCCGAAGAACTGTTTTCTCCATTTTTAGCCTGTACTCTGCCGGATTTTCTATAAAATTTACGGAACCTTAAATAAATTTATAATTTAAATAAATGACTTAAATGAATTATATTTCACAAATTGTATTATAAAAATGATTGAAATAAAATAGGGTATTTCGATACACTGTGTGACATATCTTACTCGGCTACACTGTAGACCGGTAAGGAGTGTCACAGTGTGACTTACTAGGTTCATTACTAATTGGCAATGAGAATAATATTAACTCTTTAATATTATTGGAATTATTTCAAACTTAAAATGAAATTCCAATTTCATTTAAGTTCTCATAAGTCATAGTTGACATCTGGCATAATGTGTTATGACTACCTAATTAGTCATGAATTATTTCTCCAATTCATGAACCTTCATAATATGTACCATGCATAAGTATCTCTCCATTACAAAGTCCCTGTAACACCTTCAGATTAATCCATTCCGTACATTTTACTGTTCTGATGACTAATGTCTGTTCGCACAGCTAGAATATCGAGAACCATAAATAAATTATAGAGAGAAGTCATAAATTAAATTAATAAAATTAAATGAGGGTAGATAAAAATAAGAGAAATGAAGCACAAATAGGTTAAATAAGCCTAGATCCCGGAGACGAGTGACTGACACGGGACGCGACTATAAGTTCAGTTGCTACCCTAAATTTGTGTGGGACCTTATGGAGACCTTAATGAAGGAATTATTTAGAAATTATTGGGAATTGGGAAATCAAAGAAATAAAAAGGGAAGAAGTAAAATTAAGTGAATCAAAACATAATGACTCATCGGGTATTATGGAAAAAGATGGACTATAACCCGATGGGGGGCATTTTGATCAATTCACTCCAAGAGTTGATTTTTGACCTAAATGTCCATTAAAATGTATGAGATTAAAATATTGAAAAGGAATTAAAAATATAAATAAGTGTATGTAAAGGAAGAAAAGAAAAGAAAAGAAATGGAAATTCAAGTTTAATTATTTAATTTTTGTAGATAATTAGCTATTATAAGAAGACAAAATTAGATAAAAATAATAATAATAAATCCTATCATCTTCCTTCTAGTTGGCCGGCTCCCTCCTTCCCATTTCCATCCTTCATTTTCAAGCTTTTTGAGCTTTTGAAACTTGATTTTGTCTACAAATTTTCATGACTAAACCCTAGAAAACTTCTAATTAGCCCTTGGTTAGAAGATTGGGACCAAAGAGAGTTGAAGATATTGAAGGAGGAGAAAGATTGAAAAAGTGCCAAGTGAGGCAAACTTTTTCCAAGCATAACTAGTTATATATCACTTGAGTTTCAGTTTAATTGAGTAGAAATAACATGAAAAATCAAGAAGATTATGCATGTTTAGGATAGTGTAAAATTCGGCTAGCTTGGGGGATTTGGGGTTTTGATGCTTTGGTTTGAATTAAACATGGTTCTTGGTATTTTGAGAAGTTATAGATTTGAATTGCATGTTGAATTTGATTGGAATTGTTGAATTAGGAAAGTATGGAAATTAGGGTTTTGGGAGAATTAGGATTTTGTGATATGTTATTCAATGGGTGTTTATAAGGCCAAATTCTGGTCATTTGGTGTGTTTTGGTTGTGAATTGATAATGTTTTAGGTGAGGGAAGTGATGAATTAGTAGGGTGCTAATGTGCTAGAATTCTATACACTGGAGTTTAGCACACTTAAATGCCCATAAGATGAGCTACACAACTCACCAATTGGAAATGAAACATAAGACATAGAGCTAGAATTTTTACAAAGACACCCTGCCTAGAAAATGACCATAAGTTACCTTATCTTTTGGCCTAAATCAAGAATTTCAATTCCGGACTTAACAAAAAAGACCTGTTGAATAGTACTTAGTAAATTTGGTATAACTCACTCTACAAAACTCCAAATTAGTTGATTCTTAAATCAATGGAAACCTGAGACATAGGAGAACAATTCTTAGACCATAGAGCCAAATTATGACATTAACCTGATCAAATTACTAGACAAAGTTAGTCTAGCAAGTCTGCCTTAGTGCTAGACATAACCTGGAAAATGTGAAGGATTAGGTATTCGACCAGTTTTGGCAAAATTTCTATAACTTGGGCTAAAAAGCTGCAAATGTAGTGATTCCAAAGCCAAAATTCTCATAAGACATAGGACTACAAACTTCATGTTTTGACCTGAACCCAGTTCTTAGGGCAAAGTATGAGAATTGTTAGGGAAAGTCAGGAATGCCAAATCTAGAATTCCTGCACCTTAGCCAAATTGCCCTGTGACCTCCGTATGGTTACCAGGACATAACTTCCTCTACAAAACTCCAATTGATGTGATTTAAAATAGTTTGGAAACCTAAGATAAATTCTACAACATTGTTTTAGGGACCAGGGCCAAATTATGAGCTTAAGATGCCCAGATATAAAATGCAAAGTTAGGATACAAATTTGGAAAACCTAGAATTTCAAGATATAGCACTTGGAACAGTGTTTAGTAATTTAGCCATAACTACACAAAATTATGATCAGAACTAGGTTGAAATGGGGTTGTAAAATTAGGGTCCAAAATTACCTTGAACCTAGAAAATATTGAAATTTAAAAATTTACTTAGGGATGCATTAGGCATTTATTCGAGTAGCTATTGGAGATAATTGGGAGCAGTATTGAAATAAATTAATTGTGTATTTTTAGTAGAAAAGGAGACCTTGAAGGATAGGAAAAAGTGAGTCAAGGAAAGATGAGACTCATTAAAGGTTTGTGCACAACTAACCTTTTTCTTTGTTTTTAACCTTGTAATTTATTTGAATGAGTTACTATGTGTCACACCTTACCCCTCTGTAAGACATAACATGATCCCGTAGAATACCTAATGAACTACCGATCTTCACCTACCGATAACTCATTAAGTACCCTACAAGGGATTTTAAAACAATTTTCTTATTTTTGTTAAGTGGTGAGCATTTCTAATAAGTATTTAAAACATGTAATTAAGTTGAAAGCTAGTTGGAAATTTTGGCCCATTTTATTTTTTCGCAAAATTTATAAAAATTTTGACAGAGTTCTGTCTATATTTTGAGAAAACAGTTCTTTAAATACCGGTAAAAAGCACTTCTAAAAATTTTTCTCAACTACTACTTCAATTTCACAATCAAACTCGATTAATTTCAACAATTGCATAATCATTTCAATCAATTTCTCAAGTTCAAAATTCAATAATCCTCATAATACTAGCAATACATTTCATTTAAATTAAATAAATTAGTTGTACTCATATTTCATTAGGGACAAAACAATTTATATACATTCTTACAGCATTTACATCAAAAGAAATACAAACTAAACTTTATTACAAACTTCATACAAATTTTGTACAAGCTGCTCAAGACCCATTACATGTCCATACATTTATGTGCAATACATACATCAAAAGAAATATTTACAATTAGAGTATAAATTATACTCAATAACTTCAAGCAAAATGATCTTTAATCCTTAGCAGCTCAGTCTGCTGCTCTTCTAGTCTTTGTATCTGCGACAGCAATAAAAGCTATCGCTGAGTACTAGGACTCAGTGGTGCACAACATACTAAAATAATCTTTATGCAGAACTTAAATCACATTTATTCAAAAATTTGACTAAACATGAGCATTAAACACAAAACATGAATTATGAGATTTTAATGCAAACCAAGTTCATTTCAATGTATCAAAACACATTTCATAAAACCCACAGTTAGATCATGCCATTCGAAACAAATAGAATCTCAATGGCCAGAGGCTAAAGAGAAATCACATCACAAGGCTAGCTAGCTCAAATATATGGATATCCATTCACATCCTCTTCTACTGGCACACCTCAACACTTCTCCAGAGAAGGAATCAAAATTCGAAACTAATTACCCCCACTAGTCATGCTAGTGAGGTGTTCAAATATATGGTCATGACACTGTGGTTTCAAAACTTATCTTAACAATTTGTTAAACATTGTCATTTCAAATATACACAATAACTTTCACAATTTAAGTGAAACATCATAAGAATGCCATAATTCAATATTTCACATTATTCAAAACAGTATGCAGAAGATAATTATAAAAAGTATACATTGTGCACAAACCTCAAACGAGTGGCCTGTTGGCCTTGACTCGACTCCTCGGGTTCTGTTCCGGTATTCTTTTCCTCTGGAACACACAATTTCATAGTGTTTTAGTACCATAACTTAGCATAAATCCAATAATAAATTTAACTTCACTTTTACCTAGCTCTAACGTGCTAAATTCGACGTTCTTGAAATTTTGTGTTTTGGGTTACTATTCACTGCACTATTCAAGTCAAATTATTGACTTTCTAAGGCTTAATAGGTATGGGAACTCCAACTTCACCCACATACCACATTTTGGTCACTAAACTTGTTGGTTTTGGTCATTTTCTTAAAGCTTAAGTCCTTTAGGCAAAATTGTCAAATTTTTAGTTTTGGTGTCCCTAGTTGCACTGTTCCATTGGTAATTTTACTGTTGGAATTTGGCAAAACTTCCTTCATAGAAAATGTTTCCTATTGTCTTAAGTTTATTCTCCTTTTTGAATCACCCCAATTGGAGTTTTGTAGCTCAAGTTATAAGCAAATTATGTTTACTGTTCATGCTGCAGAATTTTATTCTGGCAGATTATTGATTCCAAATTCGTTCAGCAATTTGATCAAGTTAGGTCCATAATTTGGTCTAATTTTCTTCATATGAAATGTTCTACAATGCCTTAGGTTTCCATCGGTTCAAGAATCACCTAAATCTGAGTTTTCTAGAGAGAGTTATAGCCATTTAAACTTTACTGTTCATATGGCAATCTGCAGTCCTGCTCAGTAATTTGATTGGGTTAATGGCATAATTTGGGTTGGTGTTCTTCATGAAAGTTTTAGGTTTATATCTCATCTAATCACTGGTAAAATTTCAGGTCATTGTGACCTACCTAGCTCGAGTTATGACCAAATGAACAAATACTGTTCATTTGGTCAGGTTGTGCAGGGCAGCCTGCGATTTCTCAACTTTGGTTACTTTGTTCACTAGGTTTTAGTCAATTTTTGGGCAGGCTTCCTAAATGAAAATTGTGTCATTTAGTGCCTATTTTCATCCCAAATTGGTCCCATATCAATTGGACTTGTAAAATTTCATTTTTGGTCCTTCAAAGCTGACTTGGTCATGCTGCCAGCAGCATGACCACACTCCCTCCGAATTTAGCTTTAATTCCAACCATTTCAACACAACTCATTTGGTCACAAATGACCATTTTTCACTTCACAATAGGTCAAAGACACCATTTACTCATTTCCCACATTTTTGGTTCATAAACCCTAAGTCCCAAAACCCTAACTTACTAAATTGTTGTATTTAACCACATTTAATGCTTTTAACTATAATCACTAAGCTAATTGGGGTTTATATACTCATTCAAATCCATCAAACCATGCAAATCATACTCCCCTTCAAGCTGGCTGAAATTTCAGTTTGGTCCTCCCCACATATTTTTTTTTTATTTTAAGTTTATTTACAAGTTCTTGATGCCATACATACACTAATTAAACTAAAAATTTGAAGTTTACATTACTAACCTTAAATGAAGTCTTTGATCTTCACTTCCTCTCAATTTTCTTCAATTCTTCTCCTTCTAATCTTCCTTCCAAGATTTTTTTATAATTTTTCTTCAAGAAAATCAAAGGATTTATGGTGGAATTAATATTTAGGAAGCTTAAAAATAAGCTTTCATGGAGGAAAAGTTTGAGAGAGAGCTTGGGAGAGAGAGGCGGCAACTGGGGAAGAAGATAATGAAATTTATTTTTTTTTCTTTTCCTTTCTTTATTTATTTTGTCTTATGGACCCCAAAATCCCATTTAATTTAATTTATTAATTATTACTTTTATGACATCATGCATGATGTCATCTCCCTACACTTTTTCTTTTTCTTTTTTTTTATTTATTTTTTTCTATTATTTCTTTAATTTAATTCTCGACTCCGAAATTTTTTTTTCTCCGATTTTATTTGATAGTTAGATCAGGAGTCAGATCTCGGGGTTAATTGACCAAATTGCCCCTCACCGGTTCATCCCGGTTTGTAAATAATTCAATATTTCTTCCAGTTCCCTGACCTAATTATTTGTCTGGCTTAACAGTTCTTTTTCGTGATTTTCTCTTTTCCACTGTGTTCATAAGGGTCCTAAGGACCGCGGGGTCACATTTTACGGTTCGAAATTTGAGTTTAAAATGACTTCGCAGTCGTTCCCGAGAAGGTCACCCATTGCTGTGACTCTCGCCTCGTTTAACTTCTTATGTTCTGTTTTTCTTGTTTATACTTAACTAATTGGACATTACTAATTATTTGTGTTTATGGCTTCTCTAGTTGTCTTAAGTGTGGTTCTAATCCCCTTAATTGTCCGGACAGACACCGATCACCGGAACAGTAAAATATACTAGGCTATGCAAAAAGGGGTGTTACACTATGAATGAGTTAAGATTTTTCTTGCATTTAAGAATTTTAATTTGTGAAGTGAATTTGTGAATGTGAAAGGCGGATGTTGGCCCTTTTATATCATTGTAGCACTGGGGTGGGCCGATTTTGAATGTATTTTGAAGTGCTTTTGAGAATTCTATGTGTTGCCAACCGTGTACAGGAATTTGCAACAACTAAATGTGTTTATTGATTGTAAATGCATTTTGTTGAAAGGAAATTATTTGAAATTGCTTTGAAACCACAGTTAGCATGACAACATGATTTGTGTTCCTCATTAGCTTGCCTAGTGAGATGTATTGGATATGATCTCCTCCACTTGTGGGGTTAAGTTTTCACTCTCTGGTTCACCAGTTGAGGATGTATTGGATGAGTACTCATATATGCTAGCTAGCCTTTGTATTCCTCTTTAGCCTTTGGTTATTGGGACTTATTGGCTTTGTCGTGGTGTACAACACGGCATTGATTTAAAATTTTGTGTCATTCTCTGAACTGTGTGAATGTTGACAATACCCTTGAAACATAAATACTTTGATTCAAAATGTGGTTGCAAACTTATGTTTTATGATTGTTTAAAATAAAATATGATTAAATGATTTGGATATTGATTTAGAAATATTGTGTTATTGTTATAGTTTGTGGTGAATATAAAATGTTATTGAAATAAAGAATTTGTATGGTTAAAAATGTTTACATTAGTTTTATGAATCATGGAAAATTTAAACCTTTCAAATTCCATGCTATGATTTGATAAAGCATATCTTATATTGAGTTTAAATTATTAGTTGTGCACCACTGAGTTCACTGCTCAGCGATAGCTTTGTATGCTGTCGTAGGTGAAAGAAAAGATAGAGCAGCTAAGTGAGACTACTAGAAGCTGTGAATTGAAGTCGTATTGGGACTATCTTCGGGTATATCATAGGTATACCCTTGTACAATAGGTTTTAATATAATTATGTAGCTATATGTATGTAATTACATTCGATCAATTGTACAGAAACTTTGTAATATTATTTTTGAGACTTCAATCAAATGTAAATTGTTGTAATATTATTTTTAGTGATTTTGAACATTTGTAAATTTTGTAATATTAATTTCCTTAATTTCAATGGATGTAAAATTGTAATAAAATGTTTCTTATATTGTAAATGTAAAAGCTCTATCCTTTTTGGTTTGTGAATGAAACAAAGAAAATTTTAGAATGATTATTTACTTAATTATGTTATATAATTGCCACAGGTGAATTTAACAGGTTTTAAAATTGTAATTTAGTAAAATTTCAGTCGTAGCCACTCGAATTTTCCTCAAAATAAAATAAAATAATTTCTTTGAATTATGGAATGTCTACTTAATTTCTCAACTAGTGTCTCCACCTTTTTGCAATAATCTACTTAATTTCTCAACTAATGTCTCCACCTTTTTGCAATAATTTAACTTAAAAATGATTTTTTTTTTTGTCAAAATCCCTTGTAGTATATTTAATAGATTATCGGTAGGCAAAGTGTGGTAATTTATTAGGTATACTATGGGATCATGTCATATTTTACAGAGGGGTAAGGCGTGACCATCCCAATTCTAGCTAAAGTCATGATTTCTGTCAAACTCCAATTGCATCGAATCTTATGTTCTCTTTTAATTTCAATTGTTGACTAGTTAGACTTTCTTGTTAGAAACTCTTTTCTGGCTTAGTTGTCTGTTTTCGCTAGGAACTTAAATCATCAAGAATAATTAAATGAACATAGGACTTTATCCCTATTACTTAGGATAACGGATCCCATCTTGACTAACACCTATCTCCATACATAACTAGTCAAAGCTAACACATGCCCATATACTCATACCTAGTACAAGTATGAAAGTACTATCAAACTCAAATCACCTATATATAAGATAACCATGTTATCTCAAGTTAAAGAATTATATGCACTAGTATGATCTTTATGACATTGCGTTGATAAGAGTAAACTCTATGTGCATATCATAAGTGTCACTGGTTTGGCCCACTCATCATATGAGTGCCCATCATGTTTGTTATATGGGATGGAGCTCACCATTCCAACCCATTAGCATCTCATACTAATCTATGAAAATAAACACGAATGATAATCCTTCTGGATAAATCATGTCCTATGATATATCCTAGATTATGAACCAAAACTTATAATACTTGTACAAAAATGTTCTGTCACTCATATTCTTAACAACTTAAGAATAAAACATCTAACAATACATTAAAGGACCCTTTTCAATTAAATATAAACAATTTATATTAATAGAAGAGAATATTTACCTTTATTGATGAATAATTATTTACAAGATATGAATAAATGATATGTTTTAGGGTATATTACTGACAGATATGAGGTGGTAAGTCTAGGAGAGGCCTAAAAAGCCTTTGGATCACTATTATGAAAAAGGAAGACCTGAGGAGCTTCTTTATGAGTCGGGTACTTTGTTTATGTTATGTATTTAAGAGGAAGTCCTAAGAAGCATTTATATGAGTTGAGAAACTTGGTTATGGGAAATCACAGGTGACAAGTCCATCTTATATGAATTCTTTATGATGAGAAAACTCATGTGATTGATGCATTGCATATGTGTGAGATGATTAATATGATAAATGTGATGGTTGGTTTACTCATTAAGCTTTGTGAAGCTTACCCCTTTCCCCTAACCCCTAAGTACAGAGTTACAAGGATAGAGCTATCTTTTCGGAGAGCTATCAACAGGAAGAGTTTTAACAAGCTCTTATGTATGGTTGAGCTTTAGAATGGACATGTAATTGATAAAGGATTAGACACTACATTTTGTTTCAGAAAAGTTGTAATATGTATTGCTTAAGATATGTATGTATGGTTACCTTAAACTTTAAAGCACACTCATTGGGTATTTATGAATGTATGCAAGAATTGCACTCTAGCATTTATGAATGAAATGAAAAGGTTCAAATCTGAAGTATTTTAAAGGAAATTTATTTATATTCTAATGTAAATGCTAAAGTGTGATTGTTTATGAGTTGCTTAGGCTTTAGTTTGTATGGAATGAGTTATGTTTATTAGCTTTTAGGCTTGCTATGGATTTCAATAGCCGCTAGCATCGGTAATGGGGCCCTAGTTAGATCAGTACAAAGTTGGTATCAGAGCTATAGGTTAGATGAGTGGATCTAGATGCTAGTAAAGGTTAGAGTAAGGAAAGAAAGAAAGTTTGTCAACCATCACAGTTAGGGAAAATACATATCCATTAGGATTGCATCCCTGTACATTATATGATGTGCTTATGTTTCAAGCCATGCTTTATAATATATTGTGTGTTCATGTAAATCCATATGAACTTTATGTATACTCAACACTTCTTGTCTACTTTTAAAAAATGTGAGGTTCAAGACGATCTTCAAGGTTGATTGGTGCACCACCCAAAAATGAGGGTGTAGGAGTGTTACCTGCTAACCTTATAGTTAGGGGAAAAGCAAGAAAATGCTATAGGGGAGAAGGTTTTTTGAGGCCAATGGGGAGACCTTCATTGCACCCTGATTGCCTGTGGATGCACAAAGGTGTTCTCATGGCTTTCAGTAACAATAGGAAGACTTTAGCTCTTCTAGTTTGGGAAGAGAAGGAGAAGACAGATATGAAAAGGGAAAGAGTGAGTTAGAGTTTGTATCCCCACCTCCACAAGGCCAGGAACATGGGTTTGGGTTTAACTATCCACAACAAGGAAGTTTTGGAAACCCTGGGTTTATGGGCCACCCTCAATACCCTTCTTTCATGTCCTACCCACCTTGCTTCCACATTTTAGCCCTTATCCCATGTATCCTCCTTAATAGTACACTCATAACCCTCCAACTACCATGGAAACTTAGAATCCCATAGAGAGAGTTATAGGAAAGCCAGCACCACCACTAGTAGCCGTAACAGTTCAGACTCAAGGGACTGGGTCAAGTAGCAAATGTAATATGGCGTGAGGTGAAAGATCATCTACTAGGATTGCATAAAGTGTACCAGGTAATGCCCAGGAAATATGGTAGAGTCACCTCAGTTGTACTTAAGTATCACCTCCTTAGACAGCATTTCATATATATGCAATTTATACAATCTTAATAGAATTGATCCCACTAGTAAGTACTATCTTCCCATAATACTACCACGGTACTAAAGATTTATTAAAGGCATAGATAGACAGGAGTTGTCACCTGGGTAATAATTGGGACATTTTCATTGTTTCTTCTAAGGGACATTTGATTAAGACATCAATTTCCAAAGGGATAACTAAAAGGACTTAGTTAATGCACTCAATTTTCCAATAGGGTCATAGATAGCAACTTACTCCTTGCAGAGGTTCCACAACCATTATCACTGTAGCCTAATGTCTAGGTTTAGGATAATGGGCATGTAAGGGGAAGGTGATAGGCACCCCTTGTGCTTGGTCTAATCTCATAATTCGAATGCCAATCCTCTACTAATGTTTCTAAAAATCTTGTTTATTATTCTTTTATCAAACTTCTTACCTAAAAATGCAATTTCTAAACTTACATGCATAAGTAATTCAAATAGAGTTTGTTGTTTGCAAATAAATTTCATGCATAAGTACTGCCTATCTATGAGATTGCTAAATTAAATTAAGTAAAATTTACTGAATGACTAATGTAACACTCGAATCCTATTTGCAGCTAGAACCAGAGTCACATGCTCTTGATACACACCTAAGGGTATATCCCAAGGGATTGACCACTTTAGAACTCCTTGAAATTTATTTAGGTAAGTGTACCTTAGTATAAAGCAAAACTCACGAGAATTTAAATTAAAACATTTCATGTTATCATAAATCCATTAGGGTTATTAAAACATATGATAAATAGTAACAGTCTAGTTCAAATCAGTGAACATACAAAAGTAAAATCCGATAGAGTTTTCTCTATAAAATAGACAAAATACTTGGGTTACCCCAAAGATAACCCTCCAAGACCTACAAAGAACAATAACCCAAGGAAACCTATAGGGTTTCTAACATAACCCAACCACACAAATGCCTAAAGATATTTCACAAATAACTGACGGTATAAAAAATCTCATAAACTCATTGTATGAACTGCATACTATATAACCATACTAAATCCAAAATATTAAAGTTAGTTATGCCTTCAAAACTTCTAATCAATTACATAAGAATATCTCCCCTTGATTCTTATCATGGCTCTTTGCCAAGTACACGTCATGGCTACATGCCAAGTTATATTCATGTCATGGCCCTAGGCCAAGTAAATCCACGTCATGGTAATTTAAACCACGTATGTTCATATATAAATAAATGACTATTCATACCAGGGGCATTAAGCACATCATGTCACCATTGATTATCTTTAACATGGGGTTCATTTGATGTTTCCAATAATAAATATCATATATGTGGCTGTTCATATCATTTACAGCTCATTTCACATGATAATGGTGCATGCAATGCAATAATCAATATGCAGCATAATTTTTGGAAAATGGCAGCGTAACAGTCATTTTTTAAAATATGCAATTAATTTTATAGCAATCCAATTACCATTAAACTTTACCAAAACATTGCATTATGAGTTTATTTAATTCTCCAACTTGTTTCACTTTAATCTGAGTTATGAAACTCCAGTTATGAATTTTTTTACAGCTGCTGTGCACTGCATAGGACCTACATAGAGCACTAAAATATTTTGCTCTCTTTTTGTATGCTGCAGTCCAAATTAGCCTTTGACCCAAACTACAAAGTTGTAGGGCTCTCTTAGAACTTGAATTTAGATATAAGATTCGATTAAATATCATTCTTATATCCCGAATTATGATAAGTTAAACTTACTGTAACAAAATAGAGTATAAATTCTAGCAGCAGTATAAAACAGAGCAATAATTTTGCACAAGCAATAAGTAATTCAAGTTGACAGAATCAGCTTTTCCACAAAACATGAAAGTTTTAGCTCTTTGATTGAATTTCATATTAGGTACAAGTTTTGCATGAAAACCATTTAAATTGGCTGAGTTATGCCCTCTCAAATTGAGTTATTCTAGTTGTATTATAATCAAATTTAAATCAAATAGCATATAAGCAATAAATTTTCTCAATAACACCCATATAATTTGCATCAAATCAAAGGCCAAAGCCCAAGGGTAATACACTAACCTATTGAACTTGATTTCCAGCAAATTAAAATCCATAATTTTGCCTCCAAAGATTCAAGTCAATCAGCCAACACCAAAAACCCCCCAATTTGTTAACCTATTCACATAATCACATACAATCAACACACACTTTCATTCAACTATAGCTAAATTCATCGAGGAAGGGTTCACTTTCTAGAAAATCAATTGAATCTTCTCTTAATTTATCCTAATTCAATTCGTCCAAAAGGGTTTAGGGCTTTCCTTGCACTAATCTTCAAAAAAATAAGTCCCTAATTCAATTCTCAACATGAAATTGAAAGAGGAGTTAAGAAGAGAGGAAAATTATTAGCCTCTTACCTTAAATCAATTCGGCACTTCAAGATTTACTCTCTTCAATACGTTTTCTTCAAGTTTCCAATGCCAAGAATCAATTAAATCAATGATTGGGGAAGTGAGGAATTCAATTATGGAGGGAGTAAGAGTTTTGCGTGTTCTTCCTTTGTTTGATTGAAGAGAAATTTGATGGAGTTGAGAGTGTGGGTGTCGGCTAGGGTAGAGAGAATAGGGTTTGTGGCTTAAGTGTTTAGTTTATTTAGGTTTTATTAACAATTGATTGAGGGAAAATGTAACTAGGGCCAACATAGTTTAATGGGCTCAACCCACTCACCCCTTACTTAAGGAAAATCAACCCATTTACATTAATCAACTCTCTAATTGAGCAATTTACACCAATTGTGGAACAATTAAATTAATTCCTAATGCAATTGAATAAAATTACTCAAATTAACTCAATTTCATAAAATTAATCCATTTACAACTAGGGCATAAGTGGGGGAGGGTGTTACAACTCTCCCCCACTTAGGATATTTCATCCCCAAAATAGAAATTACCTCAATTTGCAAATAAATGGGCGTACTAAGGTCTAAATCGTCCTCTTGCTCCCAAGTTACTTCCTCTCCAGAATGATGTCTCCAGAGTACTTTTACTAACTTAATCTGTCAGTTCCTCAACTCTTTCACATCATGAGCCAAAATCTGAACTGGTTCCTCATTATATGCCATATCTGCTAAACCTTAATATCCTCAATTGAAAGCACATGTAAAGGATCCGATCGATATCTCTTGAGCATTGAAACATGAAAAACATTGTGTATCTTCTCTAACTCTGGAGGCAATGCAAGTCGATAAGCAACTGGGCCAACCCTCTTCAACACCTCATGTGGGCTAATAAACCTAGGGCTAAGCTTACCCTTTCACCCAAACATCATAATTCGCTTCCACCGTGACACTTTCAGAAATACCTTGTTGCCAACCTTAAACTCAATCTCTCGCCTCTTCAAATCTAGGTAACACTTCTGATGATCTAAGACAGCCTTCAGTGTGACACTCCTTACCCGTCTACAGTGTAGTCGAGCAAGATATGCCACACAGTGTACCGGAACACCCTATTTTAATTCAATCACTTTTATTCTTCCTAATTTAATTTTTTTTTCATAGTTATGAATTATAATTTGTGAAATATAATTCATTTCAATCATTTATTGAAATCATAAATTTATTTGAGGTTCCGCAAGTTTTATAGAAAATTCGACAGAGTACCGACTAAAAATGGAGGAAACAGTTCTTCGAAACCTGTGAAAAACACTTCTGAAATTTTCAATTAATCCCAAACTCCATTTCATCAACAAAATTCCAATATTTCTCATATATACTCCCATTCTCATTCATTCATTTCATATGAAATTCATATAGAAGTCATAAATAAATATTCACTTGTTCATTCATAAACACAATTTTCATAATTTACATCAATACTAAAATACATTATATAAGTCTTAATTACACATGAGAAAATAAAAGCTAATTACAAAATACCAAAATAAAACCTAGTGTCCTACCAATGCACTGATGACGGTGAGGTGACATAGACACTATGCAGAGCTGCAGAAAGTCTCACCCAGTCTGTGATCTACCAGGCTCTCGGTCGGTCTCTCCAGAACCTACGCGTGGAAAAAAGCAACACACTAAGCAAAAATACTTAGTGGTGCAAATAATAAAATAAAAAGAAATAACAGAAAATAATTATGCAGTGCATGTTCTGATGTCTTGTGCAAACAATTTTTTGATCATTATTGGTAATCTTACTTATTTTGTACTCATTATATTCATAATTTAATTAAATTTATTCACTTTCATTTTTGGTTGCCCAAGTAACCTATACTGGATGACTGGACTGGATAAACGGGTAAACTGGCATTGGGTATCAAGTACCTCGGGCCATCACACCATTGGTCACATATGTATCTCCCGGTGTGCAATAGAACAGCTAATGAGCCGTAATAAATATTGGGCACAAGGCCAAGTATCATCACAATGTCAGAATGGCTAAAAGCCATGAAATCACAGAATGACATAATGCTATGTGCAGTACTGCTAATTGAACCCTATTCGCATGCCAACCTATCCAAACCAATCTTGCTAGGTGTACTAGGGCATGTTACACTTTTAAACTTTACATTTCTTGATATTTAAGTTTAGGTGTTACTATTCATTTCATTGGTCAACTAAAATGTTGACTTTTGCATAGACAATAGGTACATTGGTTTTAATACTCCCAACATACCACATTTTGCATTCTAAAATTTTTGGTATTGATTGCCAATACCATTTCTAAGCTTAGTGTTAGTTGTTCAAAATTTTCAGATTTTAAGCCTTGTATTTATTGTTTCATTAGTCATTTTTGTAGTAGGAATTTGGCAAAGTTGTCTTCATGAAAGTTGTTCCTTATTTTGTCTAGTTATATTTCCTTTTTTGAATCACTCCATTTGGGGTTTTGTAGCTCAAGTTATGGCCTAAAAACCATAACTTGCCGGATTGGACAGAATCCAAAATTCTAGGCAAAATTGGTTTTGCCAGATTTGGTAACATAAGCTTGGTTGGCAATTTGACTAGGTTATGGTCAGAATTTGGATTTGTGTTCTGCATGAAAGTTGTAGGTCTATGTCTCAGCTTTCTGCTGGTAAAATTTCAGGTCAATTGGACCTTTATACTCTTAGTTATGACCAAATGAATAAACACTATTCATTTGGTTATTTTGCTCAAGCAGAATGCAAGTCACCCGGATTAGGGCAATCTTTAGGTCAACTTAATTTGGTGTTCTGGGCATGGTTTCTTCACCAAAGTTGTGTCATTTTGTGTCTAGTTTCATGTCCAATTAGCCTTGAACCAATTGAACCTCTACAACTCTAGTTATTGCTGCCCAAACCTACTGGACTCATGCTCAGTCCTATAGGTTAGCCAAGGCAGCTCACCCATACACAAATGTCAAGCCTCAACTCACTTCATTTCTTGTTCACACACAACTAAATGATCACTAATTGATCATTAAAACTTATTTTCATCCTTACATCAACAAAGTCTCAAGTTTGTATCCAAACCCTAACCTCCACAATTCACATCTCATGCAAATACCACAATCCAATTATACAAAGCATATAAACAATTCAATACACACTAGTAGGCATGTGTAATCAACTCAATTCCATAAAACCAATAAGCTCTCATTGCTGGCCAAAATTTTGGTCTTTCATTTAAGCATAATTTCATTCATTTTCCATGAAATTTCATCTCACGTTAACTTAATTCTAAGAATTGAAGAAGGAAGAGATCTAGAAATTGCACTAACCTTAACTTAACAATTTTCCTTCTTGACCAAACTTCAATTTTTTCAACTTTCTTAGCTCCCAATCACTCTAGCAAGGTCTAAGAACAAGTTTTAGTGTTGGGGCATATGGGAAATATGGTAAGAATTTATGGAAGATGAAGCTTTTCATGAAGAAAAATGGTGGAAGAAGAAACCATGGGCAATGGTTCGGCAAAAAGGAAGAAGATAAGGAAATTCTGATTTTTTTTTCCTTCATTTGCTGCCCATTTATCTATTTTAAGTGAGTGCTAGCCATGTGTCATCATCTGATTGCTTAAAATTGTTTTAATGACGTCATAATGATGTCAAAATTCCCATTTTCTTTCATTTTCTTCCCTTTTATTTTCTACTCATTTTCAATTAAATTTTTAGCAATATTTATTCACATTTTATGTCAAAATAATTATTTACTTAATTGGACAAGTCGACCAAAAATCACCTCTAAAGGCAAAATGACCAAAATGCCCTCCGTTTGGCTTAACAGACCAAAATTGTCTATACTGTTTGAAAAATTTTCCTAAGCATTTTCTTGACATTCTAATGCCATAGGAACCTCAATGACCCTTCTCTAGAGTCTCAAAATTATTTTATGAATTTTCCCTCGGGTCTAGGGCTCCTAGTTGCGAGAACCGCAACTTCCCACTAGGTTACCCATCGGTAGGGCACTGGCTCATTTAACTTGGTCGTATTTTATTTCTAAAATTTTTCCTAAATTTTTCTTGTTAATATTTGAGTTAATTATGGTTCCTCACTTTAGTTTAAATATTTTTTCGGACATTCTAGCTGTCCAGACCGACACTGGTCATCGGAGCAGTAGAATGTACGGAGTTGCTACCGGGAGGGTGTTATAACTCTTCCCCAAATATCTATCAGAAACAATAGAGATTGGCGCTCTATACTGCCTTACGATCTCAGAGATATATAGATTAGCTAACCTCTCCAGAAAGTAATCAACTCTGATCGGTAAGAAATGAACCAATTTAGTAAGGCAGTCAATAATTACCCAAATAGCATCATACCCTCTCTGAGTCTGTGGAAGTCCAGATATAAAGTCCATAGTCACACGTTCCCACTTCCACTTAGGAACAAACAATGGCTGCAATAGACCTGTAGGGACCTGATGCTCTGCCTTAACTCACTAGCACATGAAACACTTAGCCACATACTCCGCTATGTCTCTTTTCATCCCTTTCCACTAGTAATTCTCTTTCAAAGTCCGATACATCTTGGTCCCACCAGGATGTATAGCGAAGCTGGAACTATGTGCTTTCTTCAAAATTTGTTCCCTCAACTCAGAGATATCTAGAACACAGATCCTTCCTTAATAAGTAATCAAGCCATCCTCTCTCAAAGTATACTCAGACTGCTCACCATTTTGCAAGTCTGCCATGATCTTCACCAATTTCCCATCCTTCCTTTAGGCCTCCATTAGCTCATCCATAAGAATAGGTCTAACACTCATCTTTGCTAGAATAGCTCCATCATCTAGAATATGTAATTGTGCTTCCAAGGCCCTCATCTCCAACAATAGTGGCAGTAAGAAAGAAATTAGTCCAGCCATGGACTTGTGACTCAAAATGTAACGTCCTGAACTTTTGAGTTTTGAATAGTGCCATATTCAGTTAGTGATGTAACACCCCTCACCCGTCTACAGTTTAGCCGAGCAAGGTGTGCCACATTTAGTGCTGGTGCACCCTATCTTATCTTGTCTTATACCGTATTAATTTAATTATATTATCTTACGTGTAAAAAAAAAAATTTTCACAATTTATCTGTCATATTTAATTTTTGTGGAGACCCAGACAGAGTCTCTTATGTTTTTATTAGCATATGGTGGGCTCTATTATTTATCTGTTAAAAACAATTTCTATCCATTTCATTTTCCATAAACCATATCATATCATCACAATACTCATAATCATTTCCAGTAAATAAAATACTTCATTTCATTCATATCAAATCAAATACAATATTCACAATTTTATTTACAATCATAAAATGAATTACATCGTTTACTTACATACAATAACCAAAATGCAAAATCTAACTATACATGAGTCCTACCAAAATGGACTGTTGAGGTGACAATCTACACTATAGCAAATCTGATCAAAGTCCTATCTAGGCTCTACTGCTGCTGCCAGTGGTCTCCGGTTCCTACACGATGAAAAAACCAATGCGCTAAGCATAACGCTTAGTGGTGTAAAAAATAAAGGAAAAAAATAACTAAACAATTAAAATAATTATTCTATGTGTAATTTCATAAATTTCTAAGTCATTTAAATATTTGGTAAATTTTAGGAGCAAGTAAATTATTAGGATCTTCTTTGTTCATTTATGTCATTTTCAACCTTATTGCTCATATCTGTGATCTCCTCATGTAATTAATTAAATTTAAGACTTATTACTCATATCTGTGCCCAAGTAACCTATAACAAACTATAAAGACTGGATATATGAGAGTATACTAGTTAAACATCCGTATGTCTAACATGCGTACATCTGTCATGTCTGGCACAAGGCTAGCGGGCAAGCACAAAGTCAAAAATAAAATCAGGCACAATGGCCAAAGAGCTGGCATAAAGCTAGTAGAATAACCATCTTAGACATATATTGTCTATTAATGATTATTCTTGTGGGCAGTACTGCAATCTGTAGTCCCTAATTAGTATACCAATTGATCCATGCTATATATATAAGTCTACGTATACTTTGGGCAAATTAGTATTATTAATCATTTATCGTTTTATTATTTTATACTATGTAATTAGTATTATTAAGCATTTATCATTTTATTATTTTATACTATGCACTATTACGGGTTCATATCATGTTATTATCTCATTTCATACACTATCTATGCTTTATACCATTTTCATGTCACTATAATAGGAACATAGATCCCAAGTGTATTTTCATATGACTTATGTATTTAGCAAACCATTTAGGTAATTTACATTTTATGTATTAAATGATTTCATGAACCTTTCTTTAGGTTTAAAGCTGGTGCATTAAATTTACCTATCAAATTGGCCAAGATGTGATCACTATTTGGCCACACTTCCTTCATGGAAGTTGTTTCTCTATGTCTTGTCTTTATTTTCCTTTTTTATTCATGTCATTTGAAGTTTTAGAACTCAAGTTATGGTTAAATAACCACAACTGGTTCACTGTCTCTTTCTGGGTCCAGAATTAGGCAGATTTTAGAGTTAAAATTTACATAATTAATTGGACATGTTACAGCCACTTTAGGCCTAATGTTCTTCATAGAAGTTGTTACCCTATGTCTTATGATCACTCAAAATTTTGAATTATAATTTTTCAAGTTTTGTAGAAATAATTATAACAAATTAACTGGCCTGGACTTAGGTACCTTGTGTCTGCAGGATTCTAGGTTTAGCTTAGTGGATTTGACTCCTATTTTAGGGTTCTTACACTCACAATCTGAGGAAAGTTTCTAAAGCAAAGTTGAAGCCCTATTTCTTAGGTTTCTATAATAATTTAGCTCATCCCAATTAGAGTTTCCTAGTGGGAGATATGGTCTAAAAACCATTCTGGGGTCAATTGATAGTTTAGTCCAATTCTAGGTTTTGGTGTGCTAAACTTTTCTAGCAATTTGACCAAGTTCCCTTTTGTTCTGGGTTTTGGTCAAAATGCCAATATTGTAGATTTATGTCTTATGAAAATTTTGAGACTGGTGTCATTGCATTTTAATTTTTTTTAGACCAAGTTATGGCCTTTTTTCCAAAACTGATCGGGTAGGCCTAAGTTCAGAATTTCTGGACAGTTTGGTTCTAGATAATTTTGTTAACCTAACTTGTGCTAACAATTTGATTTGCATAGAGGCAGATCTGGGTTCTACTCCTATGTCAAGCCTTTCCAATGGTATAAAAATCAAGTCATTCTGACCTTTCTAGAGGAAGTTATGGCCAAATGAACATGCACTGGTCATTTGATCATTTTTCTGGGTTTAGGGTATGAACAGCCGGATTCAAGTAGGATTTAGGTCAATTTTTGGACAGAATTTGGGTGTGATTTCTTCATGAAAAATGGAGAATTTTAGTCCTAGTTTCATCTACAATTGGCCTCATACCAATTGGGGCAACAAAAATCTAGTTATAGGTCAAAAACAACACTGGACTCAAAGAGTCCCACAACCTGCAAGAAAAGTACACTCCCAATTCAATTTCCTCCAATCTCCCAAACTACAATTTGGCATGCATGGCACTTTTATTGATAAAAAATCCATCTCAACAAGGTCAATTGCAAGCCATAACATAAAAGTCCCTATTTTTTAGTAAAACCCTAACCTCAAATTCCATAATTCATGCACTTCAATACATACAACTTTCTAATACACTTATAATTATCAATCATCATCATTAAGCAAGTTTATATTCAAGAATTCATCAAACCCTTATGACACCTAGGCTGCCAAAATTTAGTCGTTCACATACCCAATTGTTTTCTTAATTTCTCATGCAATACTAACTCATCTCAACCTCAATTCAAGATTTAATAAAGGAAGAAAGAGAAATTATGCACTAACCTCTTATAGCTCAATTTTAAGCCAACCAAAACTTCAATATCTTCCCTTATTTTTGCTACTATTAGCTTCTCCAAGATGTGGGGATGATTTTTAGCGAAGTGAACTTTGGGTTTTGGGTTAAGATGTAGGGAGAAATCAAGCTATGAGAAAGTGGAAATGGTGGGAGCATGGAAGAGTGATGGTTCGGCCATGGAGAAGAAAATGAAGAAGATGACTATTTCAATTTTGTTTTATCTCCTTTTTAACTCTCCCTTAATAACTATTTATTAATTTCCCATTGGTCAAATATTTTAAATGATGTCATTATACATCATGCTTATGCAATAATTTTTATTTCTTTTTCTTTTCCTTCTTTTCTTATTTTCCTACCATAATTCATAATTTTAATTTATTTTATGTATTTTAATCTCTCTTATTTTAATTGATATTTAGGTCAAAATTCAACTCTGGGGTTGAAATGATCAAAATGCCCTTCGTTAAGCTTATCGGATTATTTTTGGTCTATACCGATTAATAAATTTCCTTGAATTTTCTTAGACACTTTTAATGTCATTTATACCTCAGTAAACCTTTAATTCAGCCCCAAAAATTATTTCCTAGGATTCGTCATGAGTCAGGAGTAGGCAACTATCTTCGTGGTCACTTCCCGGTACAGTCACCCATCGCCGTGACAACGACTCGTTTAACTCATTTACAATTCATTTCTTTTATTTTTCCTCAATTTTACTTGGTCTTAATTCAATCAATTTATGCCTCCTCACTCTAGTTCGAGTGTAGTTGCAGACATTCTGACCGTCCGAATAGACGTTAGTCGTCAGAACAGTAGAATATATGGACTACCTAAAGTGAGGGCGCTATAATTCTTCTCTTCTAAATAAAATTTTGTCCTCGAAATTTACCGAGTGTAAATAGTCGAGGAACTACTATCTTTTTAGTCTGTCTTACTAGCTCTGGTTTTACAATCTCATTCTCAACTAGTTCTACACCTATCTTCTTTCATTTCATATATAGAGTCTATCAATACATATTGTCGCAAGGTATTTTGCAGTCGCCCTGACGAAGCTCTTCACCGAAGTGGGAAAAGTGAGGAGTTGCCACTTTAATTTTGAGAGAAATTAAAGAAAACCATTTTATGAAAATAAATTAAAAGGAAACCACTTCAAAAGAGAACAGAGATTCTAGGTTCGGGGTCCGTAAACAGGTGGAGAAGGTGTTAGGCACCCCACCTCATCCCTCAGTAAGGGTAAACAGATTTAATGTTATGCCCTTCATAAGTTAAAAAGATAATTAGAGGGTTGGGATAGTGATGATGTTAATCCTTTGTGCGACATAAAGGAATATTTGATATTTCACTTATTTTGGATTGCCCTAAGAACACAAGTTCATGAGATGACCCTTTAGTGATTAGGTGTCGAGCAAAGTTATCTAGTGTATTGGAGTTGTTTTATTTTAATTTAGATTTTGTTAAGAGAGATCAGATAAGATGTTTCTACCAATCTCTAGGTATGTTTTTAGAGTTTTAAGCGGGAGATTTTGGATAAGAACTCTCCTCTGATCTCCACATATTTTATTAAGATTTTGGCCGAGGATTGGGTAAGAACTCTTCCCCTATCTCTTAAAATATTTGGTTTAAAAATTTAAAGTGAAGGATCTCGGATAAGAACTCTCCTCCGATCTCCATGTTTTTTATTTAAATAAGAATTAGGTAAGAACTCTCCCCTGATTTCCATGTTTTCGGTTTAAAATTTTAAGTGAAGGATATCGGATAAGAACTCTCTTCCGATCTCCATGTTTTATTTTAAATGAGAATCAGGTAAGAACTCTCTCCCGATCTCTTAGAATATTTAATTTAAAATTTCAAGCGAAGGATCTCGGATAAGAACTCTCCTCCGATCTCCATGTTTTATTTTAAATGAGAATCAGGTAAGAACTCTCCCCTGATCTCTTAGAATATTTGATTTAAAATTTTAAGCGAAGGATCTCGGATAAGAACTCTCCTTCGATCTCCTATGCGATCACCTTGTCAGAACTCTTTGGCTGGTGATATCCGATCTCTTTTGGTTACTAGTCTGGGATATGATCTTATCTTAATTCCCACTCTATTATACTATCTCCTGGACTCGTTTAATAGCCCAACCTTGTAACTCATTTCTCTGGCCTACTACTCGACCTTTTATTATTTTATTTGTTAAAAAAAAAAAAACCTTCACGTTAAGATATTTCTACCAATATTTTTTTTTTAAGTTACCTACAATTTGCCCATAACCAGAACACCTATTTTCGAAGGAAATGAAAACTAAGAAGAAATAAATAAAGTTTACGAATGAATAGAAGAAGTAAACTCAAGAAATAACTATCGGCCAGAATAATCTACATTGGGATTTTTAGTGCAACTGAACTTAATGGAAATTTCGAGAATAAAAGCAGAGAAAATAAAACCTGAGCATTCGGTAAAGTGATAGTCAAGACACTTACCTATGGGACGTTGAAGCTATTGAATTAACTCTGGGACCACAAATATTGTAGAGTTGAAAGCTGATGGTCCAGGGACTAATGCTTACTTCAAAGTAATGAGAACCAGGTCAGAATGCAATTGAGCCAAAGCGATGGTAACTGGGTCGGAATAAGATCAAGCTTGGAGAATAATATGCTGGTGTTAGGGTGATGAAGACAAAACTGAACAAAAAAAAATGGTATCACAGAGTAATGAACAGACTGAAAATGAAGAATTTCAGGGTCCAAAACTCTCTCAATGGAGATACTTAAGAAAAATAGTTTCTGAAGTTTCTCGATTTTATGCAAGCTTAGAACGGAAAAGTAGCAAGACTGAATTAAATTTCAGAGCCTTTCTACTATAATCACCACCACCTTTTTTTGTTTTTTCTACAGTATTGCATGCAGGCATTTATAGGGAACAGGTGCTTCTAATGAAGGGTCAGGATCTCTCCTGGGGAGACGGAAGGTTTGGATTCAAAGGACACAATCCAATGTCTGAGAATTAAAGAGAATCAAAATGGACAGCTGGGATCCTATTCAGAATATCCGTCCTTTCTCTTCTTAAGCCAACGGCTCAGGATCTTGTCTTACAAGATGGATCCGAGGGCTAGGAATGAAAAGCACCAAACCTGTCGTATGCTTTTGATCCAAGGGCTTCGGGTTCATCCTTACAAGTATGATCAACGGTGGAGATTGAGATGTACAGAACTACCATAACTGTTTTAGCGTCTGTCAGCAGTGTGGGCGATTCTGCAAATGAGGCGTGCAGTGAAGATTTGATCACGCCTGCAACGCTTTAACTAACTCGGCTCTAATTATGAAGAGAGTTATTAGAAGTCATTTTATCCTCTTCGTGTTTTCCAATCTCTATTCCTTCTGATCTCTCTGTAATGACCCTTTTCCGATCTTTCTCATATCGGGTCTCTCATCGCTTCCCAATCTCTCCCATTCTAGAACTTTCCTCTTCATCTGACCTGCCCTGGTCAATGCAATTAATTCTTCAGTTACCAATGTATCCGCTTCGATTTCTGTATGTAATAAATGCTCAGGCCCTATATATATGCACCAGCGAGAAAGCCCCTTTACACTTTATTTCTCCTCCTTCTATTTCTCCATTTCTCCCATTCTAGCCCCTCTAGTAACAATTCTGACCATGGTTACTGCTTTTGATCTTTTTTCGACTGTGTTCTTTGCCCCTCGCCTGAAAATTTATGATCCCGGTGATCAGAGAATCATAAGAATAATATCCGATGACAGTGAGGGAACCGAACTAATTTACCGATCAAGATCGAAGAAGACGATCATGCTGATCTCGAATCGGTCCACCAGTATGATTGGTGGGCCGAACTCGGGCAAGAGTACTGCTAATGTCAATCTTAATGTCGGTGGCCACCTCTTGAAGTTCATTTGGCTCCTCACCACATCGGGCATCCCGATTGTAGCTCGGTTCTGGTCGATGACATCGACGATGACTCCACTCACCATCATAAGAGTCATAGTCACCCTATCTGAGCTGCACATCTATCCGATACCTATGGCTGGCTTTCTGATCAAACACATCTTTTAATTCAGCTAGGCTTTGACATAGGTCCTCACTAGGTAAGATGTAGTGCTGATCTTTAGAGATCGCCCAAATGAAGTAATCTGATCTTTAAAGGTTCTCTTAATGATGTAATACGATCTCTTGAGATCACCAAAATGATGTAATCTGACTTTTTGGAAATGAAATGAAATTTTATCTGAAGGTTATTATTTAACTATTGCATCAGTTATTTTTCCAATCTTTGATGTGCATATCCAATCTGTTCTCTAACTAAATTGTCATTAACCTATCTATGGCTTTGAAAATTTGCCCAATCCGATAACCCTAGCTATTCAATCTCATTTTATTTGATTTTATTATTGTGTTTCTGGAACCTTCCTGCGACGTGTCAGGAAAGCGGGCCAATTCCAGTAACCGATGCACCACTTGGGACTTCGTGAGCATTAAATGCTCATACAGGTATAAATAGGGGGAGGGTCAATCAGTTGCTCTCTTATGTCACTTTCAGCACTTTGCTAGGAATTTCAACATTCTCTCGTTTCTTCAATCATTTCCGGCACCGATCACATTCCGGTAAGGACTTTGATTCCTTTCTTAGTTAAACTTCTTTTGTTTTCTTGAAAATGAGCAGTGCCAAGGGTCAGAGAGCTGCGAGCCCACCTTCTGTCCATGTCTCGTGGTCATTGGATGAAGTCTCTCATCGCTTCCCAATCTCTCCAATTCTAGAACTTTCCTCTTTATCTGACCTGCCTTGGTCAATGCAGATAAAATCTTATGAGGACAAGATAACTGAACTAGAGCGTGAACTAGAAGAAGCTCGGGTCTGTTGAACTGCCGATGTCGCTCGCCTCACTGAGGAGCTCAAAGTGAAAGAAAAGGAGGCTGTGACAAGGGAAGCTGGCACTTATGTGAATGCACATGGCGATCTTCTGGCTTGAAAGGTGTTATCCTAGGGAAGACTTCTCCTAGATGGTTGATCTTATTCCTAGAGATGAAAAGGGTTACGAGGAGGAACCCGATAGAGAGAGAGAGAATGAGAGAAATTATGATGTACTTAGAGAATAGGCTAGGGGAGACCCTCCAACCGAATGACTTGTAAATTTTATTTTGAAATGAAGTGAAGTTCTCTCTTTTGTTCCATTTGTCGATGAGATCGGAAAGCATCCCAATTGTATGAGTGCTTGATTGTTTGAACGTATTAGAACATTAAACTTAAAAGAAACTATTAACCTAAGTATAAGAGGTCAGAAAAACATTGTAAGCATGAGATCGGACTAAGCCATGACCAAAAACCGGGTTGAACTTTAGAACATTAGAATTAGAAAAACTTGATTCGAATTCTTAAGATCGGAATCATCATTAAATCGGACAGACACCTTAACTTTATTTTAATGAATATCTGGGACATACAAGTGAGGAACCCGATTCTAGCATTAGCTAAATGACTTTCCACAATATTTGTAAAGAGAGATCGAGAGGCAAGACTGGATGGTACGAAGACTTGAAATTGGTTCAAACCCCTCTGATAAGAGATCGGAAACAATCAACTAAGTGTGGGATCGATTTATTTCATGATCGAGCAATCGATGTTTTGGAAAAGTCAGTTGTGATCGAAGGATGTCAGCTGGGAGCCGATCTTAAAGTACCTTGACCTCTGCCAAAATATGGTGTCGACAGCTGCCCCTCTTTACATAATTTCTATTGAAGGGAATAAAATTTTCCCGTATAGGAATTATGTAAAGATTCAGACCCATATTTTGGGCGAATGGGGTATGAAAAATTAAAACACTGAGAATCAAAATTTGACTTGAAAGTTAAAAGCTGGAAGCTAAAATCAACTTAGATTAAGGAACCAGATGTTGATGACAGGAATTTCAATGCAAGAAATTAAAATCAACTTAGATCAAGAAACTAGAGGTTGATAGCATGAAATTTAAATGCAAGAAATTAAATCAACTTGGATCAAGGAACCAGAGGTTGATAGCATGAAATTTTAAATGCAAGAAATTAAAACCAACTTGGATCAAGGAACTAGAGGTTGATAACAAGAAATTTAAATGAAAGAAATTAAAATCAACTTGGATCAAGGAACCAAAGGTTGATAGCATGAAATTTAAATGTAAGAAATTAAAACCAACTTGGATCAAGGAGCTAGAGGTTGATAACAAGAAATTTAAATGCAGGAAATTAAAATCAACTTGGGTCAAGGAACCAGAGGTTGATAGCAAGAAATTTAAATGCTGGAAATTAAAATCAACTTAGGTCAAGGAACCAGAGGTTGATAGCATGAAATTTAAATGTTGGAAATTAAAATCTACTTGGATCAAGAAGCCAGAGGTTGATAATAAGAAATTTAATTACTGGAAATTAAAATCAACTTGGATCAAGGAGCCAGAAGTTGATAACAAGAAATTTAAATGCTGGAAATTAAAATCAACTTGGATCAAGGAACCAGTGGTTGATAGCAAGAAATTTAAATGCTGGAAATTAAAATCAACTTGGATCAAGGAACCAGAGGTTGATAACAAGAAATTTAAATGCTGGAAATTAAAATCAGCTTGGATCAAGGAACCAGAGGTTGATAACAAGAAATTTAAATGCTGGGAATTAAAATCAGCTTGGATCAAGGAACTAGAGGTTGATAACAAGAAATTAAAATGCTGGGAATTAAAATCTACTTGGATCAAGGAACCAGAGGTTGATAACAAGAAATTTAAATGCTGAAAACTAAAATGCTGACAAAGTAAGGCTAACTTGACTCGAGAAGTTCTTCCTCGTTGAAGTGTACTTAACAGGATTTCGAAGATAAAAGATTAATGGAGGACCAGTCCCAAGACTTAACCCACCACTTTCCTTTTCTTACTCACTTCCCGGGATGCCCTTCTGTTCTCGATTTCCTTCTTATTTTGCGAAAAGTGCCCTCGCGGGTTTTCACTTTCCCCTCTGCATAGTTGACTAGAAGCGCCTTTCCGGGTTTTCACCGCTAGTTTTTTTTTTTTGGCTATCGATCATTCTTGACCTTCAGAACAACTGATTCCAGAGGTGGAGATCGCTCTTTCCCCTCCTCGATAGGAAGAACCACCACCTCTGCCTGTTTCCTCAAGCGCCGAGGGAGGATCTTCTCAACCTGCTGTAAGGCCCCTTTCTCGTGACGCCTAGGTCCTCATTCACTCTCTCGAGAAGAACCGCTCTGTTCGGGGGGATCCGAGCTTGGCAAAAGTTCTGGGTGCCACCATATGCCTTCAAGATGATTGGAACAGGCTAACCCCGGATAGCCTTGATAATCTCTTGGCTCAGACGATGAGCTTGAGAGTGGAGAGCCTGGTGAACCAACACATAATTAGGGAAAAGGCTCACCTCTTGAGGCAGGAAATTCTAAAGGCGGTCCAGGACGCCGCTTTCGCTCAAGCCCAACTTTCATCCGCTCAAGACTATATCACCGAGATAAAGGGTCGGACAAAATCTTATGAGGACAAGATAGCCAAACTGGAGTGTGAACTAGAAGAAGCTCGGGCCTGCCAAACTGTCAATGTCGCTCGCCTCACTGAGGAGCTCAAAGTGAAAGAAGAGGAGGCCATGACAAGGGAAGCTAGCGCTTATGTGAATGCACATGGCGATCTTTTGGCTGAGTTTGAACATTATCCTGGAGAAGACTTCTCCTGGATGGTTGATCTTGTTCCTAGAGATGAAGAAGGTAGCAAGGAGGAGCCCGAGAGAGAGAGAGAGAGAGAGAGAGAGAGAATGAGAGAAATGATGATATACTTAGAGAACAGGCTGGGGGAGACCTTCCAGACGAATGACTTGTAAATTTTATTTTGAAATGAAGTGAAGTTCTCTCTTTTGTTCCATTTGTCGATGAGATCGGAAAGCGTCCCAATTGTATGAGTACTTGATTGTTTGAACGTATTAGAACATCAAACTTAAAAGCAACTATTAACCTAAGTATAAGAGGTCAGAAAAACATTGTAAGCATGAGATCGGACTAAGCCATGACCAAACACCGGGTAGAACTTTAGAACATTAGAATTATAAAGACTTGATTCGAATTCTTAAGATCGGAATTATTATTAAATCGGACAGACACCTTAACTTTATTTTAAAGAATATCTGGGACATACAAGTGAGGAACCCGATTCTAGCATTAGCTAAATGACTTTCCACAATATTTGTAAAGAGAGATCGGCAGGCAAGAATGGATGGTACGGAGACTTGAAATTGGTTTGAACCCCTCTGATAAGAGATCAGAAACTATCAACTAAGTGTGGGATCGGTTTATTTCATGATCGAGCAATCGATGTGTTTGGAAAAGTCAGTTGTGATCGAAGGACGTCGTCTGGGAGCCGATCTTAAAGTCCCTTGACCTTGGCAAAAATATGGTGTCGACACATATACTAAAGTATTATAAAAAGAAAATATACCTCTGCTAACATCTGTTGGATCTGGCTCCTCCCGAGCCATAACATATACTCGAGGTGCCACTCAGGCCTCGAGCCGCTCAATCATCTTAGAAGCTGGTCTTTGTGAGGTACCCATTACCTCTGGCCTCATGGGTCATCTACCCCTCTGGGCAACAGGGGCAGATCTCTCGGTTGGGGGTATCATAGTGGGAGCACTCCTTTGTGGGCAATCTCATAAGAAATGATCTGTAGACCCACATCTAAAGCACACTCTAGTCAATAATCAGCACTCTCTTCGGTGCCTCCTCCCACAGTGGGTACACTCAGGCACTAGGGCTAATCCCCTTGTTGCTGTGCCAGGAAAACTGGCCATAGATACTCCAAACTAGCCTTTCTAACCCTTGGACTTCTTACTAGCAAAAGTTGGCATGTTAGACTGCCCCAATCCAGATCCTCTCTTACGCTGCCTATCTCTACGAGTTTGTTCATCATTTCGTACTCTCTCTACATTAAAAGTTACAGTCACTAACTGTGAGAAGTCTGTATACCCATGTGCCATCACCAGAAGTCTAATATTATCATTTAGTCCATTCTCAATTCTACAGCACTGGTCTGCCTCTATAGGCATTATCTCTCAGGCATATCTACCTAACCTTACAAATTCTCTCCCATACTCAGAGACTGTAAGCTGTCTCTGTCTCAATGTCAGAACCTCTCTCTTTCTACCCTCTAAATACACATGACTAATATACTTCTTCTTGAACTCAGCCAAGAAGAAGTCCCAAGTAAGCGCTATTGACTGTACTACTTTGGACACCATATCCCACCACTAGTAGGCTTCCTCCTGTAGTAATGATAGAGTGCACTCTAGCTGCTGCTCTGATGTGCAGTATAACTGCTTTAGCACTCTCTCAGTTTGCTCTAGCCAATGCTCAGCAGAGGCTGGGTCATCCTCCTTTTTACCCATAAAGTCAATGGTACCATATTTTCTTAACTTCTCTAGTGGGGACCGCTGTATAGGCTGTGACTGTCGCTGCAGCTATGGAATAGCTCCGATAACCTAGCAGAGCATTTGAGTCATCTATTCCAAAAATGCCTACTACGCTCTACCTGTAGCACCACAAGATGACTCTTCTCTTCTGTCTCGCCCCTGATTACGAACAGGTGCATGACTACCGATCTCCTCCTCCTTAGGTCTGTAAGACCTTTCCTCAAAAGGATCAAACTCCATCAATCCTATAAAACAAATAAAGAACAGATCTGCATTAGGGTCACCTCGACTCCTACATAAAGGCTCATGCATATCATGCACACTATATCTTTCTATCTACCTATGCCTAGGAATGCCTAAACCTTTGCTCAGATATCACTAAATGTAACACCCCTCACCCGTCTACAGTGTAGTCGAGCAAGGTGTGCTACATTTGGTGCCGGAGCACCCTATCTTATCTTGTCTTATACCGTATTAATTTAATTATATTATCTAACGTGTAGAAATTTTTTTTTATACATAATTTGTCTGTCATATTTAATTTTTGTGGAGACTTAGATAGAGTCTCCTATGTTTTTATTAGCTTATGGTGGGTTTCATCATTTACCTGTTAAAAACAATTTCTATCCATTTCATTTTCCATAAACCATGTCATATCATCATAATACTCATAATCATTTCAAGTAAATAAAATACTTCATTTCATTCATATCAAATCAAATACAATATTTACAATTTTATTTACAATCACAAAATGAATTACATCATTTACTTACATACAATAACCAAAACGCAAAATCTAAATATACATGAGCCCTAACAAAATGGACTAATGAGGTGACAATCTATACTGTAGCAGATCTGATCAAAGTCATGTCTAGGCTCTACTACTGCTGGTGGTAGTCTCCTGCACCTACGCAATGGAAAAGCAACACGCTAAGCATAATGCTTAGTGGTGCATAAAATAAAGGGAAAAAAAACTAAACAATTAAAATAATTATTCTGTGTAATTTCATAAATTTCTAAGTCATTTACATTGTGACACCCCTTACCCGGCTACAGTGTATCCGAGTAAGCTATGTCACACGGTGTACCGGCACACTCTATTTTACCTTAATTAATTTTCATCATAGTTTTGAATATAGTTTGTGAAATATAGTTCATTTATTGAAATTATAATTTATTTGAGGTTCAGGAAATTTTAAAGAAAATCCTAGAGTGATCTGGCTAAAAATGGAGAAAAGCTTCTTGAACTGTTAAAAACACTTCCAAATAATTTCCAAACAATTCCAACTTCAATTCATCAACAAAATCTCAATATCAAGATATCCCCAACATTTCTCAATTTCAGTTCTCAATAACCTTTTCATTTCTCAAACATCCATTTCTCATAATACTCATATACAAACAATAAATAAATGCTCAAATTTTGCATTCATAGCCATAACTTTCATTATTTACATGAACATCAGAATACATTACATAAGTTCAAATACATATGAGAAAGTAAAAATTAGCTACAAAATATCAAAATGACACCTAGTGTCCTACCAATGCACTGCAGAAGTTGAGGTGACACGGACATCGTGCGAATCTGCAGATGGACTCACCGATCTGCGGTCTCACGGGCTCACGATCTGTATCTCCAGAACCTACGCATGGCAAAAGCAATGCGCTAAGCAATAATGCTTAGTGGTGCAATAATAAAATAAAAGAAATAGCAAGAAATAAATATGTAACGAATGTATATGTTTTATTTGTTTGGTATTTGTATATCATTTACTTTGTCCACTTTTATTCATTTGGTTGCCCCATGTAACCTACACTAGACGACTGGACTGGATAACGGGTAAACTGGCACTGGGTATCTAGTACCTCGGGCCGTCACACCATCGGTCACATATGCATCTCCCGGTGTGCAACAGAACAGCTACCAAGCTGTAAATAATCTCAGGCACAAGGCCAAATCTCAATGGAAGGTCAGAATGGCTAAAAGCCATGAAATCACAGAATGGCATATTGCCATATGCAGTACTGCTAATTGAACCCTATTGGCATGCCAAACTATCCAAACCAATCTTGTTAGGTATACTAGGGCATTTGGAACTTTTAAATTCTTTACTTTGTGAATTTCAAGTTTCGATGTCACTATTCACCTCTTTGGTCAACAAAAAAGTTGACTTTTAGGTAGAAATTAGGTACATTGGTTTTGGCACTCCCAACATACCACATTTTGTATTTAAAACTTGTTGGAATTGGTCACCATTACCATTTCTAACTTAAAACCAAGAGGGCAGAAATTTCAGTTTTTGAAGCCTAAGTTTACTGTTCTATTAAGCACTGTTACAGTGGGAAGTTGAAGAAATGGCAAACATGAAAGTTGTTCCTTATTTTGTCCAGTTGAATTTCCTTTTTTGAATCACTCCATTTGGAGTTTTGTAACTCCAGATATGGTCTAAAAACCACAGCTGGCCGGATTGCCAAAACTGCAGAGTTACCAAATCTACAGTACCATGAACAGTGATTGCCACTGCTTGGTTGGATAGGTTCTGGTCATAATTTGGGGTAGGTTTCTTCATGAAAGTTGTTTTTCTATGTCTTAACTTGTTTCTGTAAAAATTTCAGTTCAATTGACCATATCTACAGTGAGTTATGGCTAAATGAACAGTTATTGTTCATTTGGTCATTTCTGCAGGTGCTGTTGCAGGGTATCCGGATTGGGGCCAACTTTGGTCCTCTTGCTTTGGACTTTTGGGAATGGTTTCTTCAGCAAAAATGTGCCATTATAAGCCTAGTTTCATGTCTAATTAGCCAAACACCAATTGGACCAACACAGCCAAAGTTATGGCTGTCTAATTGGACTGGAATCTCAGTCACCATTGCTGCTGTGCCTAGGCAGCATAGTCAATCCCTTTGCCATGCTATTCTTCAGTCCATATTATGGTCAACATACCTAAAATGGTCACTAATTGACCCTTAAAATGTTCTTTAAAAATTTCCTAAGCCAAGCCAAATTTTCACTTCTCAAAACCCTAGCTTCACATTATGTTTTCTACAAAATGCCTTAGTTAGCATACCAATTTATTATCCATGTAGATATATATCTTAAACATCATTTCTAATTCACTCTAAGTCCAACAAAACACTCATTCCTATTCCTTCAATAGGGCAGCCGAAATTCATGTACACATACACATGAGTTTTGTTCATTTAAATTATATTTTCTTACTAAGTTCAAGTCCCTATTCATGAAATTAAAGAGTTTTAGGTATATAGTGCACTAACCTTTAAGTGGCAGAATTTTCCCAAGCTCAAAACTTCACTTTCTTTCCTTTTCTTGGCTGCCAAACACTCTCCCAAGATGAGTGGACAAATTTTAATGAAGAGAAGAAGGGATTTTATGGTGGAATGAAGAGGGGAAATGGAGCTTGATGGAGTGTTAATGGTGGTTTAGGGCAAGGGCATGGGTGCGGCTGGTTGGGGAAGAAGAATGGCAGATTGTATTTTTAATTCTTTGGTCTTGCTTGTCTCTTTTATTGGTTAATTAAAGGGTTGTCTAATTATGATTGGTGGAAGCTTTTAAATGACATCATAATGATGTCATATTTGGCTTTTTATTGATTTTTCTTTTCTTTTCATCACTACTCATTTTCAATTTCATTTTTAGTAATATTTATTCATATTTTATATCATATTAATTATTTACACAACTGGACAAGTTGGCCAAAAATCACCTCTGAAGGCGAAATGACCAAAATGCCCTCCGTTTGGCTTAACGGGTCAAAATTGTCTGTACCGATTGAAAAATTTTTCTAGGTATTTTCTTGGCATTCTAATGCCATAGGAACCTCAATGACCCTTCTCTAGAGTCCCAAAAATTATTTTATGAATTTTTTTTCCCGGGTCTAGGGCTCCTCGTTGCGAGAACCGCAACTTCCCTCTGGTTACCCATCGCTAGGGCACCGGCTCATTTAACTTGTTTGTATTTTATTTCTAAAATTTTTACTAAATTTTTCTTACTAATATTTGAGTTAATTATGGTTCCTGACTTTAGTTTAAATATTTTTCCAGACGTTCTAGCTGTCCGGACCGACACCGGTCACCGGAACAATAGAATGTACAGAGTTGATACAGGGAGGGTGTTACAACTCTTCCCCTCTAATTTAAATTTCGTCCTCGAAATTTACTTGATGCAAACAGTTGAGGGAATTGTTGCCTCATCGTCTCTTCACTTTCCCAAGTTGCCTCCTCGATGTTGTGGTGCCTCCAAAGCACTTTCACCAGTGGAATCTGCTTATTTCTCAATTCTTTCACTTCCCGAGCCAGGATCCGTAGAGGTTCTTCTTCATATGTCAAATCCGGCTGTATTTCAATTTCTTCCCTGGAGATGACATGTGAAGGATCTGAGCGGTATCTTCTGAGCATGGACACGTGGAATACATTTTGGATCTTGTCCAGTTCTGGTGGTAAAGCTTGCCTATAGGTCACTGGACCCACACGTTCAATGACTTCATATGGGCCAATGAACCTAGGGCTTAACTTATCTTTCCTTCCAAACCTCAATACCTTCTTCCATGGTGACACCTTGAGGAACACTTTGTCGCCAACTGTGTATTCTATTTCTTTTCTCTTCAAGTCGGCATAGGATTTCTGTCTATCTGAGGCAACCTTCAGATTGGCTTTGATTAGTTTTACTTTCTCCTCAGTCTGTTTCACCAGGTCTGGCCCTACCAGTTTGTCTTCGCCCAATTCAGTCCAGCACACAAGAGTTCTACATTTTCCTCCCATACAGTGCTTCATACGGGGCTATTTGGATGCTAGCTTGGTAGCTATTGTTGTATGCAAATTCTGCTAGTGGGAGGTATCTATCCCAACTTCCCTCAAACTCAATGACACAAGTCCTCAGCATATCCTCAAGGACCTGACATATATTTCATGTTATTGTTATCATTTTAATTCAATATTTGTATCAATTCCATTGGTTTCAATTGTTTACCTGGATTACTCTTTCTGATTGCCCATCCGTCTGAGGATGGAAAGCTGTGCTGAAGTGGAGTTGTGTTCCCAAGGACTCATGCAACTTCTTCCAAAATCTCGATGTAAACCTTGGGTCTCGATCAGATATGATGGAAAGTGGAATTCCATGCAGTCTAACTATCTCACTGATATACAATTCTGCTAACTTCTCCAGTGAGTAGTCGGTCTAGCGGCGAGAAAGTGTGCTGACTTTGTCAATCTATCCACTATCACCCATACTGCATCATGTTTCTTCTGGGTGAGAGGTAAACCACTTACAAAATCCATGGTGACCCGATCCCATTTCCATTCAGGTATGCGTATAGGCTGTAGCAATCCTGATGGAACTTGATGTTCTGCCTTGACTTGCTGACATGTCAAGCATTTAGTCACATAGTCAGCTATGTCCTTCTTCATACCAGGCCACCAATACTGAAGCTTCAGATCATGATACATCTTTGTACTTCCTGGGTGCATAGCATATACACTGGTGTGTGCCTCTTTTAGAATACTGGCCTTTAATTCCCCATTATATGGTACACACAGTCTTCCTTTGTAATACAGACACCCATCTGCTTTCATCTCATAGTCAGTTGCTTTTCCCTCTGAGATTTTGCTCATAATAGCCATTAACTTTTCATCTGCCTTTTGCCCATCTAAAATCTGCTATAGCAGGTTTGGCCTCACTTGCAACTCAGCCAAAATAGCTCCATCTCGAACCAAAGATAGACGGGCATTCAGTGATCTCAAGGCTGTCATGGATTTTCTGCTCAAAGCATCAGCAACAACATTTGCCTTCCCAGGATGATAGTCAATCACACAATCATAGTCCTTCAGGAACTCAATCCATCGCCTCTGTCTAAGGTTGAGCTCCTTCTGAGTTGGCAAATATTTGGACTTTTGTGGTGCAGTGTAAATGTAGCACTTCTCACCATACAAGTAATGCCTCCATATCTTGGTCACGAAGATAATTGCTGCAAGCTCTAGATCATGGGTAGGGTAATTGCTCATGTGGCCTTAGTGCTGGAAGCATAGGCAATCACCTTTCCCTCTTGCATCAATATTCACCCTAACGCATTATGTGAGGCTTCACTTTAGACCACAAAGTCCTTTCGACCTTTGGTGTGTGCTGCGGTGCCTCTGTCAACATAGCCTTCAACTTCTCAAAACTGGTCTGACACTTGTCATTCCAGTCAAATTTGACATTCTTGTGTAACAACTTGGTCATTGGAGCAGCTATTAAGGAAAATCCCTTCACAAATCTTCTGTAATACCCAGCTAGCCCCAAGAAGCTTCTGACCTCAGTTGTATTTCTGGGAGGTTTCCATTCCATCACTGCTTCTATTTTCTTGGGATCCACCCTAATCCCATCAGCTGACACTACGTGTCCAAGGAATGCAATCTCATTCAACCAGAAGTCACACTTGGACAACTTAGCATACAGCTTCTTTTCTCTCAGGGTTTGCAGAACAATCCTCAAATGCTCATCATGTTCTTCCCTGGTCTTGGAATACACCAGAATATCATCAATAAAGACCACTACGAACCGATCTAGGTATGGATGGAAGATATGGTTCATAAGGTCCATGAATGCCGCTGGTGCATTTGTTAGGCCAAAGGGCATCACTAGAAACTCATAATGCCCATATCGGGTCCTGAATGCAGTCTTTGGCACATCTGCATCCTTCACCCTCAACTGATGATACCCTGATCTGAGATCAATCTTAGAAAATACTCCTGCTCCCTTCAACTGATCAAACAGATCATCGATTCTAGGCAACAGATATTTGTTCTTCACAGTCACTTTATTCAACTGCCGGTAATCAATACATAACCTCAAAGTCCCAAGTTACTATTTCTGGCTGTACTTCACTGGATACCGTGTCCCACCATTCGTAAGCATCGTCTTGCAGCAGAGATACAGCAGCTTCTAGATTTTGCTCTGGGGTGCAGTGGAGTTGTTTTAGGACTCTGCCCGTTCTGTTCAACCAATTCTCGGCTGCAACAGAATCATCTTCTCTCTTACCGAAAAAGTCCACTGCTCCAAACTTTCTTAGCCTTTCCAGGTGTGATTTCCGCTGTGGAGCTGGTGGTGGTGGTGGTGGTGGCATTACTCCGGCTATTTGTCTAAAGAAATCGGCCATTTGCTAGAACATGGCCTGTGGAGGCTGAGCAGGCTCTGCTTGAGCTGGCGGAGCAGGTTCTCCCATGCCCCCAGTCTCAGCTGCTGCAGGTGGAGCATGACTCTCCACTTCCTCCTCGACTGCTCTTTGAGATGAAGGATCCATATCCTATTCAAAATAAGAAAAACAAACAGATCTGCATTAGTGTCACCTCGACTCTTACAAATGCAATGCATGGTATGGACTCAATCTAGGCCCAGAAACGCCTAAACCGTGCTCTGATACCACTAAATGTGACACCCCTTACCCGGCTACAGTGTATCCGAGTAAGCTATGTCACACGGTGTACCGGCACACTCTATTTTACCTTAATTAATTTTCATCATAGTTTTGAATATAGTTTGTGAAATATAGTTCATTTATTGAAATTATAATTTATTTGAGGTTTCGAAAATTTTAAAGATAATCCGTGATCACAGGCTAAAAATGGAAAAGCAGTTCTTGAACTGTTAAAAACACTTCCAAATAATTTCCAAACAATCCCAACTTCAATTCATCAACAAAATCTCAATATCAAGATATCCCCAACATTTCTCAATTTCAGTTCTCAATAACCTTTTCATTTCTCAAACATCAATTTCTCATAATACTCATATACAAACAATAAATAAATGCTAAAATTTTGCATTCATAGCCATAACTTTCATTATTTACATGAACATCAGAATACATTACATAAGTTCAAATACATATGAGAAAGTAAAAATTAGCTACAAAATATCAAAATGACACCTAGTGTCCTACCAATGCACTGCAGAAGTTGAGGTGACACGGACATGCGTAAGCTGCGGGATGGACTCACCGATCTGCGGTATACTGGGCTCACGATCTGTATCTCCAGAACCTACGCGTGGCAAAAGCAACGCGCTAAGCAATAATGCTTAGTGGTGCAATAATAAAATAAAAGAAACAGCAAGAAATAAATATGTATCAAATGTATATGTTTTATTTGTTTAGTATTTGTATATCATTTACTTTGTCCACTTTTATTCATTTGGTTGCCCCAAGTAACCTACACTAGACGACTGGACTGGATAACAGGTAAATTGGCACTGGGTATCTAGTACCTCGGGCCGTCACACCATCGGTCACATATGCATCTCCCGGTGTGCAACAGGCTACCAGTCAGAATAATCTCAGGCACAAGGCCAAATCTCAATGCAAGGTCAGAATGGCTAAAAGCCATGAAATCACATAATGGCATATTGCCTTATGCAGTACTGCTAACTGAACTCTATTGGCATGCCAAACTATCCAAACCAATCTTGTTAGGTATACTAGGGCATTTGGAACTTTTAAATTCTTTACTTTGTGAATTTCAAGTTTCGGTGTCACTATTCACCTCTTTGGTCAACAAAAATGTTGACTTTTAGGTAGAAATTAGGTACATTGGTTTTGGCACTCCCAACATACCACATTTTGTATTTAAAACTTGTTGGAATTGGTCACCATTACCATTTCTAACTTAAAACCAAGAGGGCAGAAATTTTAGTTTTTGAAACCTAAGTTTACTGTTCTATTAAGCACTATTACAGTGGGAATTTGAAGAAATGGCAAACATGAAAGTTTTTCCTTATTTTGTCTAGTTTAATTTCCTTTTTTGAATCACTCCATTTGGAGTTTTGTAACTCCAGATATGGTCCAAAAACCACAGCTGGCCGGATTGCCAAAACTGCAGAGTTACCAAATCTATAGTACCATGAACAGTGAATGCCACTACTTGGTTGGATAGGTTCTTGTCATAATATGGGGTAGGTTTCTTCATGAAAGTTGTTTTTCTATGTCTTAACTTGTTGCTGTAAAAATTTCAGGTCAATTGACCATATCTACAGTGAGTTATGGCTAAATGAACAGTTACTGTTCATTTGGTCATTCTGCGCATCTTGTTGCAGGGTATCCGGATTAGGGCCAACTTTTGGTCCTCTTGCTTTGGTCTTTTGGGCATGGTTTCTTCAGCAAAAATGTGCCATTATAAGCCTAGTTTCATGTCCAATTGGCCAAACACCAATTGGACCAACACAGCCAAAGTTATGGCTGTCTAATTAGACTGGAATCTCAGTCACCATTGCTGCTGTGCCTAGGCAGCATAGTCAATCTCTTTGCCATGCTATTCTTCAGTCCATATTATGGTCAACTTACCTAAAATGGTCACTAATTTACCCTTAAAATGGTCTCTAACAATTTCCTAAGCCAAGCCAAATTTTCACTTCTCAGAACCCTAGCTTCACATTATGTTTTCTACAAAATGCCTTAGTTAGCATACCAATTTATTATCCATGTAGATATATATCTTAAACATCATTTCTAATTCACTCTAAGTCCAACAAAACACTCATTCCTATTCCTTCAATAGGGCAGCCGAAATTCATGTACACATACACATGAGTTTTGTTCATTTAAATTACATTTTCTTACTAAGTTCAAGTCCCTATTCATGAAATTAAAGAGTTTTAGGTATATAGTGCAATAACCTTTAAGTGGCAGAATTTTCCCAAGCTCAAAACTTCACTTTCTTTCCTTTTCTTGGCTGCCAAACACTCTCCCAAGATGAGTGGACAAATTTTAATGAAGAGAAGAAGGGATTTTATGGTGGAATGAAGAGGGGAAATGGAGCTTGATGGAGTGTTAATGGTGGTTTAGGGCAAGGGCATGGGTGCGGCTGGTTGGGGAAGAAGAATGGCAGATTGTATTTTTAATTCTTTGGTCTTGCTTGTCTCTTTTATTGGTTAATTAAAGGGTTGTCTAATTATGATTGGTGGAAGCTTTTAAATGACATCATAAAGATGTCATATTTAGCTTTTTATTGAATTTTCTTTTCTTTTCATCATTACTCATTTTCAATTTCATTTTTAGTAATATTTATTCATATTTTATGTCATATTAATTATTTACTCAACTGGACAAGTCAGCCAAAAATCACCTCTGAAGGCAAAATGACCAAAATGCCCTCCGTTTGGCTTAACGGGTCAAAATTGTCTGTACCGATTGAAAAATTTTTCTAGGTATTTTCTTGGCATTCTAATGCCATAGAAACCTCAATGACCCTTCTCTGGAGTCCCAAAAATTATTTTATGAATTTTTTTTCCCGGGTCTAGGGCTCCTCATTGCGAGAACCGCAACTTCCCTCTGGTTACCCATCGCTAGGGCACCGGCTCGTTTAACTTGTTTGTATTTTATTTCTAAAATTTTTACTAAATTTTTCTTACTAATATTTGAGTTAATTATGGTTCCTGACTTTAGTTTAAATATTTTTCCGGACGTTCTAGTTGTCCGGACCGACACCGGTCACCGGAACAGTAGAATGTACGGAGTTGATACAGGGAGGGTGTTACATTCATATTTTATGAATTTTAGGAGCAAGTAAATTATTAGGATCTTCTTTGTTCATTTATGTCATTTTCAACCTTATCGCTCATATCTGTGATCTCTTCATGTAATTATTTAAATTTACAACTTATTACTCATATCAGTGCCCAGGTAACCTATAACAAACTATAAAGACTGGATACATGGGAGTATACTAGTTAAACATCCGTATGTCTAACATGTATACATTTGTTATGTCAAGCACAAGGCCAGCGGGCAGGCACAAAGCCAAAAATAAAATCTGGCACAATGGCCAACGGGCAGGCATAAAACCAGTAGAATTATCATCTTAGACATATATTGTCTATCAATGATTATTCTTGTAGGCAATACTGTAATCTGTAGTCCCTAATTGGTATACTAATCGATCCATGCTATATACATAAGTCTAAGTATACTTTGGGAAAATTAATATTATTAAGCATTTATCGTTTTATTATTTTATACTATGTACTATTAAGGGTTCATATCATATTATTATCTCATTTCATACATTATCTATGCTTTATACTATTTTCATGTCATTATAATGGGAACATAGGTCCCAAGTGTATTTTCAGATGACTTATGTGTTTAGCAAACCATTTAGGTAATTTACATTTTATGTATTAAATGATTTCATGAACCTTTCTTTAGGTTCAAAGCTAGTGCCTTAACTTTACCTATCAAATTGGCCAAGATGTGACCACTGTTTGGCCACACTTCCTTCATGGAAGTTGTTCCTCTATGTCTTATCTTTATTTTCTTGATTCATGTCATTTGAAGTTTTAGAACTCAAGTTATGGTCAAATAACCACAACCGGTTCACTATCTCTTTTTGGGTCCAGAATTAGGTAGATTCTGGAGTTAAATTTTACCTAATTAATTGGACATGTTACAGTTACTTTTAGGCCTAATGTTTTTCGTATAAGTTGTTATCCTATGTCTCATGATCATTCAGAATTTCAAATTACAATTTTTAAAGTTTTGTAAAATTAATTATAGCAAATTAATTGGCCTGGACACAAGTACCCTGTGTCTACAGGATTTCAGGTTCAGGTCAGTGGCTTTGCCTCCTATTTTAGGGTTCTTACACTCAATCTGAGGAAAGTTTCGAAACCAAAGTGAAGCCCTATTTCTTAGGTTTCTATAACAATTTGGCTCATCCCAATTGGAGTTTCCAAGTGGGAGATATGGTCTAAACACTATTCTAGGGTCAAGTGATAGTTTAGTCCAATTCTAAGTTTTGGTGTGCTGAATTATTCTAGCAATTTGACCAAGTTCCCTTTTGTTCTGGGTTTTGGTCAAAACAACAATATTGTATATTTATATCTTATGAAAAATTTGGCATTAGTTTCATTGCATTTGAATTTTTGTAGACCAAGTTATGGTCTTTTAGCCAAAACTGGTCGAGTAGGCCTAAGTTCAGAATTTCTGGACAGTTTGGTTCTAGACAATTTTGTTAACCTAACTTGTGCTAACAATTTGATTTGGTTAGAGGCAGATCTGGGTTCTATGATCTTCATGAAAAATATACTCCTATGTCTAGCCTTTCCGATGGTATAAAAATCAGGTGATTCTGATCTTTCTAGTGGAAGTTATGGACAAATGAATATGTACTGGTCATTTTTATGGGTTTAGGGTACGAACAGCCGAATTCAAGTAGGATTTAGGTCAATTTGTGGACAGATTTTGGGCATGATTTCTTCATAAAAAATGAAGAATTTTGGTCCTAGTTTCATCTCCAATTGGCCTCATACCAATTGGGGCAAAAAAAATCTAGTTATAGGTCAAAAACAACACTGGACTCAAAGAGTCCCACAACCTGCATGAAAAGTACACTCCCAATTCAATTTCCTCCAATCTCCCAAACTACAATTTGGCATACATGGCACTTCTATTGATCAAAAATCCATCTTAACAAGGTCAATTGCAAGCCATAACATAAAAGTCCCTATTTTTTAGCAAAACCGTAACCTCAAATTCCATAATTCATGCACTTCAATCCATACAACTTTCTAATATACTTATAATCATTAATAATCATCATTAAGCAAGTTTATATTCAAGAATTCTTTAAAACCTTATGGACACCAAGGCTTCCGAAATTTAGTCCTTCACATACCCAATTGTTTTCTTAATTTCTCATGCAATACTAACTCATCTCAACCTCAATTCATGATTTAATAAAGGAAGAAAGAGAAATTATGCACTAACCTCTTGTAGCTCAATTTTAAGCCAACCAAAACTTCAATATCTTCCCTTCTTTTTGCTACTACTAGCTTCTCCAAGATATGAGGATAATTTTTAATAAAGTGGACTTAGGGTTTTGGGGTAAGATGTAGGGAGAAATAAAGCTAGGAGAAAGTGAAAATGGTGGGAGCATAGAAGAGTGATGTTTCGGCCATGGTGAAGAAAATGAAGAAGATGACCATTTTACTTTTGTTTTATCTCCTTTTTAACTCTTCCTTATCCCTTAATAACTATTTGTTAATTTCCAATTGATCAAATATTTTAAATGATTTCATTATACATCATGCTTATGCAATAATTTTTATTTCTTTTTCTTTTCCTTCTTTTCTTATTTCCCTACCATAATTCATAATTTTAATTTATTTTGGTTTTTTTAATCTCTCTCATTTTAATTGACATTTAGGTCAAAATTTAACTCTGGGGTTGAAATGATCAAAATGCCATTCGTTAAGCTTATCGGGTTATTTTTTGGTTTATACTGATTAATAAATTTCTTTGAATTTTCTTTGACATTTTTAATGTCATTTGTATCTCAGTAAACCTTTAATTCAGTCCTAGAAATTATTTCCCAGGGTTCCTATGGGTCAAGGGTCGGCAACTGTCTTCGCAGTTGCTTCCCGGTACGGTCACCCATCACCGTGACTCCGGCTCGCTTAACTTATTTACAATTCATTTCTTTTATTTTTCCTCAACTTTTCTTAGTCTTAATTCAATCAATTTATTCCTCCTCACTCTAGTTCGAGTGTAGTTCCAGACATCCTGATGTCCAAACAGACATTAATCATCAGAATAGTAAAATATATGGACTACCTAAAGTGAGGGCGTTATAAGAGAATAGTACTATTCAAAGCCGGTTTGAGGGAAAAAAATAATAAATAAATAAATAAATAAGTTGAAAATAAATTGAAATAAGCATTATAAAAAATTTAAAGTAGCCATCAGGTTATGGACTTAAACGATAGTACTGAAAAAGATTGAATATAACCCGATGAGGGGTATTTTGATCATTTTACACCTAGAGTTGACTTTTGATCAAAATGTCAAATAACATGTATGAGGATAAAATATTGAAAGTGGATTAAAAATAAGAAGAAGTATCGCAATTTGTCAAAGGACATAGAAAGAATTAATGTAAAAGTTAAAAATTAAATAATTATAATTAATAATTAAAATTTACACATGGATAAATACTTAGTATAAGACAAACATTTAAAGAAAGCATCATCTTCTTCCTATTTCTTCTCCTTGGCCGAATTTCATCTCCCACAGCCATCCACCATTTATTCTTCTTCTAGCTTCAAATTTCCTATGATTTCTACCATAAAACCCCATAGTCTCTTTACTAAAACTTAATCTTTCATCTTGGTAAAGAGACTAGTAGCAACAAGAAGGAAAGAAATTGAAGTTTAGGCAAGGTTAAATTTGGGTCAAGCAAGGTTAGTGCAAATACTCTCTTTCTTCTTTCTTTAATCTTTGATAGAAAGTTGAATTGAGTTAGAATTTATTGAAAAATGGAAGAACCATGTATGAATGGTCATGCATGATTTTCGATAGCCATGAGAAAGGGGAGTGTTTTATGGTTTTATTTGAATTGAACTTGCCTAGCAATGGTACTTGATGAGTATATGTGAACTAGAACTTGAATTACATGTGAAGTGTGAATTTAAGAAATTGGAGGTTAGGGTTTCAAACCAAATTTGGAGATTTTGTGCTGTGATCTGAAATTGACACTCTTGAGGTCAATTATGGATCAATTGAAGTGCATTGATGATGAAATGAAGTGGTAGTTGGGTAGTAGTAAGGAATTGGAAGTGTTGTTTCTTATGCAGGAAATTCTAGACTTTGAGTCTAGCATATTTAGGCAGTTATAAGTAGGGCTATATTTCTCCAACTGGTGTGAGGCTAATTGAAGATGAAACTTAGGACATAATACAACATTTTTCATGGAGAGACCCTACCCAAAAACTGTCCTTAGAATGCCCTAAAATTGGCTTTAATCCGGGTATCAAGTGTTGGACCTAGAAAATTAACCAATGCTCACATGGGCATAACTCATTGTAGAAAACTCTAATAAAGATGAGACAATATGATCTGGAAACTTAGGAAGTAGGGCTACAATTTTCATTTAGAAACCTTCCCCAAATTTTATTGTAAGAACCCTAAATATTAAATGCAAAACACTGATTTGAATATGAGATTCTGCAGGTGCAAAGTTCATGAGTCTAAGTTAGTTAAATTGCCATAACTCACCACACATAACTTAAAAATTAATGATTTTAAACCTGTGTGACCAAGACACATAGGAGAACAATGTATATGAAGAATATCAGGCCAAAATATGATTGTAGCTTATCTAAATGGCTGGACAAATTGAGGTCAGATTCTGGAACAGCAAGGGGTCAGTGAACCAATCTTGGTTAATTGACCATATCTTGACCTACAAAACTCCAAATTAAGTGATTCAAAAAAGGAATTAAAGTTAACACACTAAGGAATAACTTTGATGAAGAAAGTGAGGTCAAATTTCTATTGGAGATTGGCCTAATGTAAAAGTGAACTTAAGTTATAAATTCTGAAATTTTTGAAATACTTCTAAAATGACTTGAATTATGGTTGGCAATTAGGGCCAATAGCTTAATGAACAAAAATGTGGGATGAATGTGAATTTGGGGCTTGTATTCCCATTATGAATGGCATGATCAAAATTTAGCATGAATAGTGTAATGAATAGTAAATGCAATAACATAATGTAAAGAACAATGCTTCAGGTACTAAGGTGCCCATGTATATTTAGCTTATGATTAGTTTCAATAGGTTGGCATGCTAATAGGGTTCTGACTTGTAGTACTGCTTATGGCTTTGTACCATTCTGTGATTTATGGCTTCTAATGCCATTTTGTGATTTATGGCTTATAGCCATTCCGTTGTCTTTCTGATACACATGGCTTTTATGTTGATTGATGTTATGGCTCTTTAGCCATTCTGTTGCACACCTGGTAGACCCCTTATGATCAATGGTGTGATGGCATGAGGTACTTGATACCCAATGCTAGATTACTCATTTATCCAGTCCAGTCAATCTGTATAAGTTACTTAGACATTGAAATAAGTCTTAAAAATTCAAAAATAAATAATGAATAGAAAAATAACCAATAAATTAAGTATATTATAAATAGTTATAAAAAAAATACATCATGTGTGGCATAATGACATAATTTCTTTGTTTCTAATTATTTAGTTTATTTTTACAATATTATTGCACAACTAAGCGTTATGCTTAGCTCATTGCTTTTTTCTACTCGTAGGTACTGGAGAGAAGGATAAGGCCCAGTAGGCGACTGACTGGGATTACCTGGAGATCGAATTGCATTGTGTCAGCTGTGCCACCTCACTGCAATGCATTGGTAGGGTCCGTCTAGCTGATGTATTTTGTTTTTGGATCATTGTAATTAATTATTAAGCATGTAATGTATATTAAAAAGTTATGTTCATTTGTACATTATTGTAAATTAATGAAGCTTGGAATTTCATATATGAACTGTGTATGAATGAAAATGAGATGAAATTTCACATGGATCCATATGAGTGAAAAAGATTGATGATTTGAAATTTGAGAATATTGATGCAATGATGATGGAAATGAATTTTTGATTTGAATGTGAAAAATGAGAATGAGAATATATATGCAAGATTGTTTTCAAACAGGTGGTCATTCGTCAAAATGTTAATAATACAGGGGAAACTCTGTCAGTTTCTCCGTTTAAATTATTGCATTTAAAATAATAAAATGGAATATAACTACCAAGAAATATAGTACGATATGAATAGGTACTTTAGCACAGAATGTGGCACGCCTTACTCAGTTATACTATAGACCGGGTACGAGGTGTTACATTTAGTGATATTAGAGCACGGTTTAGGCATTCCTGGACGTAGATAGAGTGCATACTATGCATTGCATTTGTAAGAGTCGAGATGACACTAATGCAGATCTGTTTATCTATTTATTATAGGTTATAGCATGGACCCTGCATCCCAGAGAGCTGTTGAAGAAGAGGTGGAGAGTCATACTTCGCTTGCGGGGGATGTTGGAAGCAGGGGAGAACTTGCCATTCCGGTACTAGGGGAGCCTGCATAGCCCCTCCTTGATAACTATGGTAAGGGCACAGAGGTAAGAGCACCAACTAGGGCATATACTATGAGGGCACAGGAGGAGCAAGATGCTCTGGATGTGATCAGAGGTATGTTCCTACTTTATGATATGCCTGTGCATGCATTGATAAATCTAGGATCCACTCATTCTTACATTTGCATTAAGTTGCCTGTGGAAAGGGGAATTCAAGTAGAGGAAAGTAACCAAGACATTTTAGTCACTAACCCATTAGGCCACAGTGTGATGGCAAATAAAGTGTACAGAAATTGCCCATTGAGGATTCGAGAGTATGAGTTCTCAATAGACCTAATTGAATTACCCTTCCACGAGTTTAATGTAATCCTTGGAATGGATTGGTTATCACATCATCAGGAAATAGTCAATTGTATATTGAAGATAATTACTTTGAAAACTCCTGAGAATGAAGAGATCACAGTTGTGGGTGAAAGGACAGATTTCATGTCCAATGTCATCTCAACTACTGCTACAAGGAGACTAGGAAGGGTTGTGAAGCCTATCTAGCGCATGTTGTTGATATCAAAAAGGCTGGGTTTAGTCTTCATGACATTCCCACTATATGGACTTCCCCTATGTCTTCCCTGAGGATTAACTGGTTTGCCACCAGAAAGGAAAGTGGAATTTAACATAGAGGTAATGCCGAGCACAGCACCAATCTCAATTGCTCTTTATAGGATGGCACCCACTAAATTGAAGGAGTTGAAAATCTAGTTGCAGGAGTTACTAGATAAGGGATTTATATGCCCCAGTATGTCACCATGGGGAGCTCTGATGCTATTTGTGAAGAAGAAGGACAAGACTTTGAGGTTATGCATTGATTACCAGCAACTAAACAAAGTAACAGTGAAGAACAAGTACCCATTGCCCAGAATTGATGATCTGTTAGATCAATTGAAGGGAGCAGATGTATTTTCTAAAATTGACCTTAGATCTGAGTATCATCAGCTGAGGGTAAATGATGCAGATGTGCCTAAGACTGCATTCAGAACCCAATATAGGCACTATGAATTTCTGGTGATGCTGTTTGGGTTGACAAATGCACCAACAGCTTTCATGGACCTTATGAACCGTATCCTCCATCATACTTAGATCGGTTTGTAGTGGTCTTTATTGATGATATCTTGGTGTAATCCAAGAATAGAGAGGAGCATAATGAACATTTAAGGATTGTTTTGTAGACTCTACGGGATAAGAAGCTGTATGCTAAGCTTTCCAAGTATGAATTCTGGTTGAATGAGATTGCTTTCCTTGGACACATAGTATCAGCTGATGGGATTAAAGTGGATCCCAAGAAGATTGAAGCTGTAATGGAATGGAAGCCTCCCAGGAACACAACTAAAGTCAGAAGTTTCTTAGGGCTAGCTGGGTATTACAGAAGGTTTGTGAAGGGGTTTTCCCTGATAGTTGCTCCACTAACCAAATTGTTGCATAAGAATGCAAAATTTGACTAGAATGACAAGTGTCAAGCCAGTTTTGAGAAGTTGAAGCCTATGTTGATAGAGACACCAGTGTTAACACAGCCTGTATCTGGGAAGGATTTTGTGGTCTATGGTGAGGCCTCTCACAATGGGCTAGGGTGTGTTCTGATGCAGGAAGGAAAAGTGGTTGCCTATGCTTCCAGACAGCTAAGATCACATGAAAAGAACTATCCTACTCATGATCTGGAGTTAGCAGCAATTATCTTTGCATTGAAAATATAGAGGCACTACTTGTATGGTGAGAAATGCTACATATACACAGACCACAAAAGTCTAAAATATTTGCCAACCCAGAAGGAGCTCAACCTTAGACAGAGGCGATGGATTTAGTTCCTAAAGGATTAGGACTGTGTGATAGATTATCATCTTAGGAAGGCAAACGTGGTTGCTGATGCTGTGAGTAGAAAGTCTATTGCAGCACTGAGATCCTTAAATGTCCGTTTATACTTAAATCAAAATAGAGTTATTCTGGCTGAGTTGTAAGTGAAGCCAAACCTGTTATAGTAGATACAAGAGGGGCAGAAGATGAATGAGAGACCAGTGACCATAATGGGAAAATCAAAGAGGCGAAGGAGACTGATTATGAGATGAAAGAGGATGGGTGCTTGTACTACAAGGGAAGAATATGTGTACCTGATGATGGGGAACTGAAGAAGAGTATACTAAAAGAGGCATATAGTATCTTTTATACCTTGCACCCAGGGAGTACAAAAATGTACCATGATCTGAAGTCGCAGTATTGGTGGCCTAGTATGAAGAAGGACATTGCTATCTATGTAACCAGATGCTTGACATGTCAGCAGGTTAAGGCAGAGCACCAAGTTCCATCAGGTTTGTTACAACCCATAAACATACCTAAATGGAAATGGGACCGCATCACCATGGATTTTTTTAGTAGTCTACCTGTCACTCAAAAGAAACATGATGCAGTATGGGTGATAGTAGATAGATTAACCAAGTCAATTCATTTTATGCTAGTTAGAACTGATTATTCACTGAAGAAACTAGCAAAGTTATACATCAGTGAGATAGTTTGGCTACATGGAAAATAGCAAAGTCGTACATCAGTGAGATAGTTCGGCTACATGGATCCCAATTTCCATTATATCTGATAGAAACCTAAGGTTTACATCTACATTTTGGAAGAATTTGTAAGAAGCCTTAGGTACACAAATCCACTATAGCACGGTTTTTTCTTCTTCAAACGGATAGATAGTTGAAATGGGTAATTCAAGTAAACCTTCAAACTTATTAAATTATTATAAATGTTAAATTAAAATAATAGTAATAACATGAAGTATGTGATAGGTGCTTGAGGATATGCTGAGGAGTTGTGTCATAGAGTTTGAGGGAAGTTGGGATAGATACCTCCCACTGGCAGAATTTGCTTACAACAATAGCTACCAGAGTAGCATTTAGATGGCTCTGTATGAGGCACTGCATGGGAGGAAGTGTAGAACACCTTTGTGTTGGACTGAACTAGGTGAAGATAAGTTTGTAGGGCCAGAACTGGTGAAACAGACTGAGGAGAAGGTGAAATTGATTAAAGCAAATTTGAAAGCTATCTCAAACAGACAGAAGTCATATGATGTTGAGAAGATACAGATCAGACCCTTCATGTGTCATCTCTGTAAAGTAGATTGAGGTGTAACCTGATTTGACATATGAAGAGGAACGTATGAGAATCTTAGCTCGAGAAGTCAAAGAACTGTGAAACAAGCAGATTCCCTTGGTAAAAGTCCTATGGAGGCATCACAATACAGAAGAAGCTACCTGGGAGAGTGAAGAGATGATGAGATAACAGTTTCCTCAAATGTTTGCACCAGGTAAATTTCGAGGATGAAATTTTAATTAGAGGGGAAGACTTGTAATGTCCAAAACTTCCGAGCTTTGAATAGGGCTATATTTAGTCAGTGAATAGTACTATTCAAAGCCGATTTGAGGGACAAAAAATAATAAATAAATAAATAAGTTGAAAATAAATTGAAATAAGCATTATAAAAAAATTAAAGTGGCCATCGGGTTATGAACTAAAGCGGTAGTATCGAAAAAGATTGACTATAACCCAATGAGGGGCATTTTAGTCATTTGACACCTAAAGTTGACTTTTGATCTAAATGTCAAATAAAATGTATGAGGATAAAATATTGAAAGTGGATTAAAAATATGAAGAAGTATGGAAATTTGTAAAAGGACATAGAAGGAATTAATGTAAAAGTTAAAAACTAAATAATTATAATTAATAATTAAAATTTACACATGGATAAATACTTAGTATAATACAAAAACGTTTAAAGAAAAGCATCATCTTCTTCCTATTTCTTCTCCTTTGCCGAATTTCATCTCTCATGGCCATCCACCATTAATTCTTCTTCTAGCTTTAAATTTCCTATGATTTCTACCATAAAACCCCATAGCCCCTTCACTAAAACTTAATCTTTCATCTTGTTAAAGAAACTAGTGGCAATAAGAAGGAAATAAATTGAAGTTTAGGCAAGGTCAAATTTGGGTCAAGCAAGGTTGGTGCAAATACTCTCTTTCTTCTTTCTTTAATCTTCGATAGAAAGTTGAATTGAGTTAGAATTTATTGAAAAATGGAAGATCCATGTATGAATGGTCATGCATGATTTTCAATAACCATGAGAAAGGGGAGTGTTCGATGGTTTTATTTGAATTGAACTTGCTAGCAATGGTACTTGATGAGTATATATGAACTAGAACTTGAATTACATGTGAAGTGTGCATTTAAGAAATTAGAGGTTAGGGTTTTGAAACCAATTTAGGGATTTTGTGTTGTGATCTAAAATTGACACTCTTGAGGTCAATTATGGACCAATTGAAGTGCATTGATGATGAAATGAAGTGGTAGTTGGGTAGTAGTAAGGAATTGGAAGTGTTATTTCTTGTGCAGGAAATTCTAGACTCTGAGTCCAGCATGTTTAGGCAGCCATAAGTAGGGCTATGTTACTCCAACTAGTGTGAGGCTAATTGAAGATGAAACTTAGGATATAATGTCACATTTTTCATGAAGAGACCTTACCGAAAAACTATCCTTAGAATGCCCTAAAATTGGCTTGAATCTCGGTATCAAGTGTTAGACCTAGAAAATTAACCAATGTTAACATAGGCATAACTCATTGCAGAAAACTCTAATAAAAATGAGCCAATATGATTAGAAAACTTAGGAAACAGGGCTACAATTTTCGTTTAGAAACCTTCCTCTAAATTTGAGTGTAAGAACCCTAAATATTAAATGCAAAACACTGATTTGAATCTGAGATTCTATAGGTGCAAAGTTCATGAGTCTAAGTTAGTTAAATTGCCATAACTCACTATACATAACTTAAAAATTAATGATTTTAAACTTGTGTGACCAGGACACATAGGGGAAGAACTCATATGAGAACATTAGGCCAAAATATGATTGTAGCTTGTGCAAATGGCTGGACAAAGTGAGGTTCTAGAATCTGTCAGATTCTGGAACAGCAAGGGGTCAGTGAACCAATCTTGGTTAATTAACCATATCTTGAGCTGCAAAACTCCAAATTAAGTTATTCAAAAAGGGAATTAAAGTTAACACATTAAGAAATAACTTTGATGAAGAAAGTGAGGTCAAATTTCTACTGTAGATTGGCCTAATGTAACAGTGAACTTAAGTTATAAATTCTGAAATTTTTAAAATACTTCTAAAATGGCTTGAATTATGGTTGGCAATTAGGGCCAATAGCTTAATGAACAAAAATTTGGGTTGAATGTAAATTTGGGGCTTGTATTCCCATTATGAATGGCATGATCAAAATTTAGCATGAATAGTAAATGTAATAACATAATGTAAAGAACAATGCTTAAGGTACTAAAGCGTGACCTTATTAAGCTATTTGTAGTCAATACACAGCCTCAGACTACCATCGTTCCTCTTCATAAACTGTCACACCCTACCCCTCTGTAAGGCATAACTTGATCCCGTAATATACCTAATGAATTATTGAACTTCACCTACCGATAACCCATTAAATACACTACAAGAAATTTTAAAACCATTTTCTTACTTTTCAAAGGTGGCGAGCACTTTTGGTAGGAATTAAAAACTTTTATTTGAAGATAAACCACATATCAAATTTTCAATCAACTTAAAGTTTTCGTAAATTTTATAAAAATTTCGGCAGAGTACCATCTATAATTGAGAAAAACCAGTTCTTCAAAACCTGTGAAAACACTTCCAAATAGTGCACTTCATCAAATCTCAACCACCAAAACTTTCAATACAATTCAACCAAATTTCAATTCCAAATTCACAACTCAAAAATTTTTCAAAATAATTCGATAAACTCATAAACATTGCATTAAATTAAATTTACATACACAAATCTTAATTTACAAAAGAAAAAAAAAATAATATTATTACAACTTTAATGTACAACTGCTCATCTAACTACTTAGATACATATAAACAAAAGATTATTTACATCAAGTCAAATTTATAAGGGTATAAACAAATACCCATACAAAAAGTCAGTGTAGTCTTATAAATAGCAGCGCATTCTGCTGCTTTCTCTCTTGTGACACACCTAACCCGACTACAGTGTAGCCGAGCAAGGGGTGCTATATTCGGTGCCGGAGCACCCTAACTTATCTTATTTTATTTCTTTAAAAAAAATTTCTCATTATTTATTTTTAATATCAATTATTTTTCGACGGAGAAACTAACGGAGTTTCTCCTATTTTATTATCGTTTGACGTGTTTTTCTATTCACTTGTTTGAAATTTTTAATAATATTTTAAAATAAAATCTTATTCATGCTAATCATAATTATCTCATATTTCAAATCTCATCCATATATTTCAATTTTATAATCATTTCTATACATTTCTATTCATACTCAATTCATATGTAAAAATTTTCAAATTACATAAATTTACATGATTTATAAACTAGTTACACAAATTCATAAATTACATAATATACAAAATACATAAAATAACTTATATGGGCCCTACCTACATGCATTACTGAGGAGGTGACAACCTTGAATACTTCAGACATTTCTGTAGATCAGAACTCCAAAATCACTGTTTAATATTTTTTTTCTGGGCTTTACCTTTAGTACCTGCGCGAGGAAATAAATCTATCGAGCTAAGCATTGCTGCTTAGTGGTGCAATAATATAACAAAGAAATAATATACGAAATACAGATGAAAATAAACCATGGTTCAGATAATTTAGATCTAATTATGCTTCGATAAGGTTTCTAAAATTTAATATCCCCTTTTTTTATTTTCCTAATTCAGTCCTCTTTGAAGGTGCTTAGTTCATAAGGTTACAATAAGAATAAACAATATACTAATATTCTAATATCATTATTCTTAACTTAATATTATTATAAAAAGTACATTTGCAACATTTATTTAAATTATATTTCTATTATTAATCTTTTTGTTTCATTTAATTCAATACCTTCTAGGTTATCTTAAATTATTTCATAATAATTAAAGTTCCCAATGCATTCAATAATAGATAACTTTTCTTCTTTTTTTTTTTTTATCATCAGTTCAGTTCATTTCAATTCTTTCTAGCATTTTATTAATCGTTTTCTTTGATGATTTTGAGCTTCATTTTATTGAAATCATTCTTGTTCCTTATCTTGATATTTAATTTCCTTACTTCCTTTAATAATCAATTCAATTACATTTATACTTTTCCATGCCCAAGTAACCTATACAAATTGACCGGATTGGATAAACGGGTAAACTAGAACTGAGTACCAAGTACTTCGAGCCGTCACACCATTGGTCACAATGTGTCTCCCGGTGTGCAGACAGAATGGCTAATAAGCCATAAAAGCAATAAGGCATAAAGGCAAGTATAACATCATAATCAGTATAGCCATAGGCTATCATATCACAAAATGGCATAAAGCCATACGCAGTACTGCTATCAGAACCCTATTGGCATGCCAACCTATCCAAACCAATCACACTAGGCCTACTATGGCATTTAACACTTTTAATTTATGTAATTCTTTGAAATTGAACTTTTATGGCTACTATTCATTTCATTATTCAACTAAAATGTTGACTTTTTCATAGACAATAGGTATATTGGTTCTAATATCACCAACATATCACATTTTGCATTCTAAAGTTGTTGGCATTGGTTGCCAATTCCATTTCAAAGTTTAGGGTTAGTTATTTAAAATTTTCAGATTTCAAGTACTTGGTTTACTATTCTATTGGTCAATTTTTTAGTAAGACTTTGGCAATATTGTCTTTATGAAAGTTGTTCCTTTATGTGTCTTCTTTAATTCCCTTTTTGAATCACTCCATTTAGAGTTTTCTAGCTCAAGATATGCCACTTTGAGCAAGGCTGGCCAGATTGGCATCTACCCAAAAATTCTGGGCAGAATACCATTCTGCCAGATTTGGTAGTTCAAATTTAGCCCATAATTTAATTTGGTTAAGTCTAGAATTAGAGTTTGTGTTCAACATAAAAGTTGTTCTAAATTGTCTAAGCTTTTTATTGACGCAAATTCCAGGTTAATTGGACCTTCCTACACTGAGTTATGACCAAATGAATGAACACTGTTCATTTGGTCATTTTGCCCGAGCAGAATTGGTGCTACCCGAATTTGGTCAATTTTTACGGCATCCTAAGTTTATTTTCTGGATAGGGTTCCTTCATCAAAGTTATGCCATTATGTGTCTAATTTCATTTCCAATTGGCCTTGCACCAATTGAACCTACACAACCCAAGTTATAGCTGCCCAAACATGCTAGACTCACATCCAGACCTGCAGGGCAATCAAGGCGGCACACCCAACCTCAAATCCCAAGCTACCATTCACTTCAATTCCTCATTATACTCCGCCAAATGGTCACTAATTGACCATTAGAACTTCCATTTACCATCAATATGGCTAAACCCTAATATAGCTTAAAATCCTAATTTCCAATACCTCAATTCATGCACAAGACCTTATATTTCAACTTCTACCATATATAACTCATCAAGAACATTAGTAATCAAATTTAATTCCATCAAAATCATAATTTCCTCAAGGTTCCTCATGGCTACAGAAATTTATGGCTTTCAATTCCTTAACATATTCTTTCAATTCTTTAAATTTCTAACTCATTTCATACTCCTAACATTAATTTTGAAGAGAAAAGAAAGAGATAATGGCACTAACCTTGTAGCAGAATTTTCCCTTAGCTAACTTCAATTTTTCCTTCACTTTCTTGGCAACTAATCACCTTAGTAAGACTCTAGGACAATTTTTAGTGTTGAGACTTAGGGTTTTCATAGTGAGAACCTAAGGGAAATTGAGCTAAGGAAAAGAAAAATGATGGATGGGAGAAAGGGAGCCTTGGCTAGGCTATGGAAGGAAGAAGAAGCAGATTGTTTCTTCAATTTTTCTGCCCATTTTAATCATTTTAAGTGGTTTATGGACATGTGTCACAATGTGATTCGGTGGGAGTGCTTTAGTGACATAAACATGAGGTTAAAATTGCAATTTTAATTCATTTTCTTTTCATTTCTTTTCTACACAATTTCAACTTAGTTTTTAGCAATATTTATTTATATTTTATATCATAATAATTATTTACTTAACTGGACAAGTCGATCAAAACTCATCTCCGAAGACAAAATGACCAAAATGCCCTCTATTTGGCTTATTGAGCTAAAATCGTCTGTACTTATCAAAAAAAATTTTTAAGCCTTTTATTGGCATTCTAATGCCATAGAAACCTCAATGACTCTTCTCTGAAGTCCCAAAAATTATTTATGAATTTTCTCCCGAGTTTAGGGCTTCTAGCTGCGAAAACCACAACTTCCCACTGGGTTATCCATCGCTAGGGCACCGGCTCGTTTAACTTGGTTGTATTTTATTTCTAAAAATTTTCCTAAATTATTCTTATCATTGTTTGAGTTATTTATCACTCTTCACTCTAGTCTAAATATTTTTCAAGACATTCTAGCTGTCTGGACTGACATCGGTCACTGGAACAGTATAATGTACGGAATTACTACAGTGAGGGTGTTACAACTCTTCTCTTCTAATTTAAATTTCGTCCTCGAAATTTACCCAGTGTAAATAGTCGAGGAGCTACTACCTCCTTATTTCTTCACCTCACCAGAGAAAACAAATCTGTATTAGTGTCACCTCGACTCATATGAATGCAATGCATGTTATGCACACGATCCCTTTCCATCTATCTATGCCTAGGAATGCCTAAACCATGCTCTGATACCAATAAATGTGACACCCCTAACCCGATTACAGTGTAGCCGAGCAAGGCGTACTACATTCGGTGCCGGAGCACCCTAACTTATCTTACTTTATTTCTTTAAAAATTTTGTTCTCATTATTTTTTTTTCTAATATCAATTATTTTTCGACGGAGAAACTAACGGAGTTTCCCTATTTTATTATCGTTTGACGTGTTTTACTATTCACCTGTTTAAAATTTTCAATAATATTTTAAAATAAAATCTTATTCATGCTAATCATAATTATCTCATATTTCAAATCTCATCCATATATTTTAATTTCATAATAATTTCCATACATTTCCATTCATACTCAATTCATATGTAAAAATTTTTAAATTACATAAATTTACATGATTTATAAAGTAGTTACACAAATTAATAATTTACATAATATACAAAATACATAAAATAACTTATATGGGCCCTACCTACATGCATTACTAAGGAAGTGACAACCTTGAATACTTCAGACATTTCTGTAGATCAGAACTCCAAAATCACTGTTTAATATTTTTTTCTGGGCTTTACCTTTAGTACCTGCGCGAGGAAATAAATCTATCGAGCTAAGCATTGCTGCTTAGTGGTGCAATAATATAACAAAGAAATAATATACGAAATACAGATGAAAATAAACCATGGTTCAGATAATTTAGATCTAATTATGCTTCAATAAGGTTTCTAAAATTTAATATCCCCTTTTTTTATTTTCCTAATTTAGTCCTCTTTGAAGGTGCTTAGTTCATAAGGTTATAATAAGACTATACAATATACTAATATTCTAATAGCATTATTCTTAACTTAATATTATTATAAAAAGTACATATGCAACATTTGTTTAAATTATATTTCTATTATTAATCTTTTTGTTTCATTTAATTCAATACCTTATAGGTTATCTTAAATTATTTCATAATAATTAAAGTTCCCAGTGCATTCAATAATAGATAACTTTTCTTCTTCTTTTTTTTTATCATCAGTTCAGTTCATTTCAATTCTTTCTAGCATTTTATTAATCGTTTTCTTTGATGATTTTGAGCTTCATTTAATTGAAATCATTCTTGTTCCTTATCTTGATATTTAACTTCCTTACTTTCTTTAATAATCAATTCAATTACATTTACACTTTTCCATGTCCAAGTAACCTATACAAATTGACTAGACTGGATAAATGGGTAAACTAGCACTAGGTAACAAGTTCCTCGGGTCGTCACACCATCGGTCACAATGTGTCTCCCGATGTGCAGAAAGAATGGCTAATAAGCCATAAAAGCAATAAGGCATAAAGGCAAGTATAACATCATAATCAGTATAGCCATAGGCTATCATATCACAGAATGGCATAAAGCCATATGCAGTACTGCTATCAGAACCCTATTGGCATGCCAAACTATCCAAACCAATCACACTAGGCCTACTACGACATTTAACACTTTTAATTTATGTAATTCTTTGAAATTGAACTTTTATGGCTACTATTCATTTCATTAGTCAACTAAAATATTGACTTTTTCATAGACGATAGGTATATTGGTTTTAATATCACCAACATATCACATTTTGCATTCTAAAGTTATTGGCATTGGTTGCCAATTCCATTTCGAAGCATAGGGTTGGTTATTTAAAATTTTTAGATTTCAAGTACTTGATTTAGTATTCCATTGGTCAATTTTTCAGTAAGAATTTGGCAATATTGTCTTCATTAAAGTTGTTCCTTTATGTGTCTTCTTTAATTTCCTTTTTGAATCACTCCATTTGGAGTTTTCTAGCTCAAGATATGCCACTTTGAGCAAGGCTTGCCGGATTGGTATCTACCCAGAAATTCTAGGCAGAATACCATTCTGCCAGATTTGGTAGTTCAATTTTTGCCAGTAATTTCATTTGGTTAAGTCTAGAATTAGAGTTTGTGTTCAACATAAAAGTTGTTCTAAATTTTCTAAGCTTTTCATTGACATAAATTCCAGGTCAATTGGACCTTCCTACACTGAGTTATGACCAAATAAATGAACACTGTGCATTTGGTTATTTTGCCCAGGTAGAATTGGAGCTACCCAGATTTGGTCAATTTTTAGGGCATCCTAAGTTTAGTTTTTGGACAGGTTCCTTTATCAAAGTTGTGCCATTATGTGTTTGATTTCATGTCCAATTGGCCTTGCACCAATTGAACCTACACAACCCAAGTTATAGCTGCCCAAACATGCTAGACTCACATCCAGACCTGTAGGGCACTCAAGGCAGTACACCCAACCTCAAATCCCAAGCTACCATTCACTTCAATTCCTCATTATACTCAGCCAAATGGTCACTAATTGACAATTAGAACTTCCATTTACCATCAATATGGCCAAACCCTAATATAGCTCAAAACCGTAATTTCCAATACCTCAATTCATGCATAAAACCTTATAATTCAACTTCTACCATATACAACTCATTAGCAACATTAGTAATCAAATTTAATTCCATCAAAATCATAATTTCCTCATGGCTATATAAATTTATGGCTTTCAATTCCTCAACATATTCTTTCAATTCTTTAAATTTCTAACTCATTTCATACTCCTAACATCAATTTTAAAGAGAAAAAAAAGAGATAATGGCACTGACCTTGTGGCAGAATTTTCCCTTAGCTAACTTTAATTTTTCCTTCACTTTCTTAGCAACCAATCACCTTAGCAAGATTCTAGGACAATTTTTAGTGTTGAGACTTAGAGTTTTTATGGTGAAAACCTAAGGGATATTGAGCCAAAGAAAAGAAAAATGGTGGATGGGAGAAGGGGAGTCTCGGCTAGGCTATGGAAAGAAGAAGAAGCAAATTGTTTCTTCAATTTTTCTGCCCATTTTACTCATTTTAAGTGGTTTATGAACATGTGTCACAATGTGATTGGGTTGGAGTGCCTTAGTGACATAAGCATGAGGTCAAAATTGCGATTTTAATTCATTTTCTTTTCATTTCTTTTCTACTCAATTTCAATTTAGTTTTTAGCAATATTTATTCATATTTTATTTCATAATAATTATTTACTTAAATGGACAAGTCGGTCAAAAATCATCTTCTAAGACGAAATGACCAAAATGCCCTCCGTTTGGCTTATTGAGCCAAAATCGTCTGTACCGATCGAAAAATTTTTCTAAGCCTTTTCTTGGCATTCTAATGCCATAGAAACCTCAATGACTCTTCTCTGGAGTCCCAAAAATTATTTTATGAATTTTCTCCCGAGTTTAAAGCTTCTAGCTGCGAAAACCATAACTTTCCATTGGGTTACCTATCGCTAGGGCACCGGCTCGTTTAACTTGGTTGTATTTTACTTCTAAAAATTTTCCTAAATTTTTTTTACCATTGTTTGAGTTATTTATGACTCTTCACTCTAGTCTAAATATTTTTCCAGACGTTCTAGCTGTTTGGACAGACACCGGTCACTAGAACAGTATAATGTACGGAATTGCTACAGTGAGGGTGTTACATCCTTGCTCCTATCTGCGACAGCAAAAGTAACTATCGCTGAGTATAAAATACTCAGTGGTGCACAATAAAGCATAAAATACATAACATAAAACATTTGTTATCAATTCACAGTTCAAATATTTCACAATCACATTTCAATTTTCAAATCACATTTATAACAAATCACAATTTTTAAAGCTTAATATAACACAAATTTGATCAAACAATTTAATAAACACAATATTGCCAATCAATAACACAACTTAGGCCATGACACAAAATTTCTAAACATGCTGTATTGTACAACACAACAAGGCAAACTCACTCCACTAATCGAAATCAATGAGGGAGGTGGCTAGCTAGCTAATGAGTACTCATCCAAACTCACCTCAGACAGGCAAGCCAGAGAGGAAGGAAAATGATCAAATATCAAACTCAACCCCACAAGTGGAGGAGGAACATAGTAAGGGACTGACATGCCAAGTGTGAATCAAAAACAATTTCAAAATCATATTATTCAACATTTCATGCAAAACATTAATCAATTTCATTTCAAATTTCCATTTACAAAGTAGGCAACACAATATTTCTCAAAGCATTGTTTAGCATAAATTGCTCCAAAATGTATTCAAATAAATTTTCTAATAGCAAATCGAAAGTGAAAAGTTATTATGTACAAACCTGATGTGAGTCGCCTCTAGGCCTTGACTCAGTTTGTCCTATAATTTTCCAGGTCTTTTTCAGCTGAAACATGCAATTTATAGTATTTCAGTATCTTATCTCACAATAAATCCAATAATTAATTCATATATTCTTAATTCTAGCCCTAATATACTTAAAATAACGTTCTTGGAAATTTTCATGTCAGAGTTACTATTCACGATACTATTCAAGTCAATTTGTTGACTTTCTTATGCTTAATAGGTATAGGGATTTCAATTTCACCTACATACCACATATTGGTTACCAATTTTGTTGATTTTAGTTGCTCCTTTGATTTTTAGGTTTCCTATGCACAATTTCAAATTTTCCAGATTTGGTGTCCTATTTTGTACTATTCCATTGGTCATGTTGCTGTTAGAATTTGGCAAAGTTTTCTTCATAGAAGTTGTTTCTTATTGTCTTAACTTTAATTCCCTTTTTGAATCACTCCTTTTGGAATTTTGTAGCCCAAGATATGACTATTTGAATGGGGCTGGCCGAATTTGGTGTTACCCAGAATTCTAGGCATTTTCTGTATACGGGCAGTTTTGGTGTGCTAACTGTAGATGACTTTTCAGATAGGTTATGGTGAAAATTTGGGTTTGTTTTCTCCATGAAAGTTGTAGGGCTATGTCTCAGCTTTCCATCGGTATAATATTCAGGTCATTTGGACCTTCCTAGACCAAGTTATGGTCATTTAAGTAATTACTGTTCATTTAGTCATTTTTGTACAGGGCAGTGTGCCCAAATCCGGATTTGGCCTAATTGTTCACTAAGTTATGGTCATTTTCTGGGCATGATTCCTAAATGTAAAATGGTCCATTTTTGTGTCTAATTTCATTCCCAATTGGCCTCACACCAATTGGATTGGTAAATTTTTAGTTTTGGTATCTGAAAAGGACCTAGGTCAAGCTATTAGCATACTGACCCTAACCAATCCGAGTTGAAACTTGGTTCTAGCAATTCACACACACCACAAATGGTCTCAATTGACCACTTGTAACCCTCAATAAGATCATTTATATCCATTGACCATTTTCTACAATTTTTTTCCCAAATCCTATGTGCCAAGAACCCTAATTTTGCATTTGCCACATTTCATGAAATCTAAACATACCAATCACTTATCCTTAGTCCCTCAAGCATAATTACACATTTAATTAGATTAAAACATAACAATTCCATAAACCTCAACGGCTGTTGAAATTCATTTCTTCCTAATCATGAAAATTTTTTTCAAGTTCTTCATATAATTTCATTCACTTCAAGCTCAAATCACCTAATTATTCAATAAGAAAACTTGGATTTACTTACCTCAAATGAAGCTTTTTCTATCTTCTCAAACTCTCCAATTTTCCTTTCTTTTACACTTTCAATCTTCAAATCAAGACCCAAGGATAAGTTTTAACTAAGGAAACATCAAAATCTATGGCTGAATTTTTGGTTTAGAAAGCTTTAAAATAAGCTTTCATGGTTTAGAGAGAGAAGAGAGAGAGGGGTGGCATCCTTAGGAAGAAAATGTGTTTTAATTTTTTTTTTCTTTTTTTTAATTGGTTAATTTACATAGGCATTATCTCAAATTTTCAAATTTTAAAATTATAATTTTTATCATGTCATGCATTATGTCATGCATGATGTCATTATTCTAATTTTCTTTTCTTTTTCTTTTTCCTTTATTTTTCCATAGCTTCTTAATTTTATTCTATATTTCAAAATTTTCATTTCTTTGATTTTATTGGACAGTTAGGTCAGGAGTCACCGCTAATGGTGAATTGACCAAATTGCCCCTTGTCAGTTCGATCCGGTTTGCAAGTTATTCAATATTTCTTTCGGATCCCTGACCTAATTATTTGACCTGCTTAACAATTCTTTTCTATGATTTTCTCTTTTCCACTATGTTCGCAATAGTCCTTAGGACTGCAGCGTCACATTTTTCGGTTCAGAATTCAAGTTAAGACTGACCTCGTAGTCACTTCCTAGTAAGGTCACCTATCATTGTGACCCTAGGCTCATTTAACTTTTTATACTTTGTTTTTCTTATTTTTACTTTTCCATCTGGTAATCACTATTTATTTTCGATCAGGGCTTTTTTATATGTCTTAAACATAGTTCTAGTCCTCTTAATTATCCAGACTGCACCGGAACAGTATAATTTACTAGGCTATGCAAATAGGGGTGTTACAATTCTCCCATCCCCCCCCCCCCCCAAAAAAAAAAAAAAAAGAAATTTCGTCCTCAAAATTGTGTCTACTATCTGTCTTCAAATAGTCATACGTGTTGTTTTCTCATGTTTTTCTCACATTTCTACGTAGCTTCATAGTCTAAATAATAGTCCATAGCACTTTGACCAATACTATTTACCTAATCATTGGTCCTCTGATCATTCTAGTCAACAATCTTGCTAATATTCGTAACATTTCTTTGTTACATCTAAACTAACTATTCAACTTTTTACTTCCATAACTTTTTTATCTATCGATATTCAATAATTTATCGTATTCTAGGTGATTTCTTTCGCTAACAAACTCTTTCAAAACTGATTCTAAAAAGACTAGTCACTAACATATCAAAATTGATTTTTATACATATACATATCTTAATTAAGAATTGAGAAAATACCAGCAACAATGTCAGAAGTCTCATCCTCGTCCCTCTGTTGCATAGAGTATACTCTAGCTAGAGCATCACCTTGTCCTGGCTGATTCACAGTACTCTGACTTCCAGGTGTACTACCCCTACCTCTGCCTCTGCCTCTGCCTCTACCAACTGTTGGTGAACTCTTTGGGATAGAAACTTGGGCTGATCCTTCTGACGTGCTAAATGATCCATAACGGCGTGGACTTACGCAATCCTTAGCAAAATGACTAGTCCCTCCATAATTAAAACATGCTCCTATAGCTCTATAACGTACTCCACTATGTGGTTTACCATAAGTCTCTCAAAGTCGATCTGACAGCGTATTTCTGTGTGTCTGCTGAGTTTGCTGATCAGATTGGGGTGGTTTCTGTCCAGAAAATCTACCTCTACCCAATTTGCGAGAGCTAGACCAGTACCACTCTTAGTAGCTTGGCCAGTAACCTTTTCAGTTTTCTTTTTCTCTTGTGTACTCTTCTTCACTACCCCTTCTGATTATATCCTTTCTAGTTCTAGGGCCTGTGAAATTAATCCAGAAAAGTTCTGGTGTCAGAACCCTACCACTTGCATTCTTAAAGTAGGCTTTAACCTGGCCTCAAACCTTAACACTAGTCTCTAGAAGTGGTGACCAAGCTTCCGGCATAGTGGCTTAGTCGAGAGAAATCATGCTTATACTCTACTACAGTTCTGTCCCCCTGCTTCATACTTAAAAACTCTTGCAGCTTCATGTCTACATAAGTATCGGGGACCCATTTCTATCTGAATTCTCTCAAAAAGTCTATCCAAGTGAGAACTGGTTGCTCCACTAGGCTATGGGGGATGGTCTTCCACCATTCATATGCATCCCCTTAGAGAAGTGATACTGAATATTCGAACTTTAACTCTTTAGCACACTGTAGTTTTCTAAAAACCCATTCCATCCTCTCTAACCGCTGTTCTGCTTCCAGTGGATCCACTATTTCTTTGAATTCTATAGCCCCAAATTTCATTAACTTCTCATATTGCCTTGCTGGGGGCTGTGGATGTCCTGTAGGGGCTTGTGTCTAAGCTTGTGTTGTCAAGTTTCCTGCCATTTGTTGAAAAAATGTAGCCATCTGCTGTGCAAACTGAGCAGGAAACTACGGTGCTTGAGGAGGAGCTGGAGTGGCTGACCCACTCACATTCTGGAGTGCTAGGGCTTCTCCTTGGGCCTCAGCCTCGATGTCACACCCTACGCCTCCGTAAGATGTAACATGATCCCGTAGTATACCTAATGAATTACCAAACTTCATCTACTGATAACTCATTAAATGCACTACAAGGGATTTTAAACCTTTTCTTATTTCTTTTTACAGTGGTGAGCACTTTTGACAGGTGTTAAAAAAATTTTAATCGAAGTTAAATCACATATTAGGTCTGAAATAGCCACAAATTTTATAAAAATTTCGGTAGAGTGCCATCTGTATTTGGAGCAAAACAGTTCTTCAAAAACCTGTAGAAAACACTTCCAATATATTTGTTTCAGTCTCAAACTCCAATATGGCTCAACACAAATCAATTTTCTCAGACATAAGTCAAACTCAATTCAACATCACTTTCAGTAGTTTCAAAAATAGAATGCAAAATGACTAAGAATTTCAAAGCTGAGATAAGAAAATTATAGTACAATATTTTTACAAGCTAAAATAATTTATAACTTTAGTTTACAACTGCTCAAGACCAAGTACAATATATACATACAGTGCACATACATTATAATAATATTTATAAGGAAGTGGTATACTCAATATACCCAGCAAAATCCTAAAAGTATAGCACAAGCAGCCTACTCTGCTGCTTTATCTGTCTGTCTACCTGTAACAGCAATGAAAAAGCTATCGCTGAGTAAAATTTACTTAGTGGTGCACAATAACAATTTAAAATGCGGTATATAATCGACAATTCACAATTCAAATGATTCACAGTTTTATGTCACAATTTTCAAAGCTCATATAACACAAATTTGATCAAACAATTGAATAACACAGTGTTGCCAATCAATAACACAGCTTAGGTCATGACACAAACTTTTCTGAACATGCCGTTTTGTACACCACGACAAGGAAAACTCACCCCACTAATCGAAATCAATGAGGGAGGTGGCTAGCTAGCTAATGAGAACTCATCCATACTCACCTCAGACTGGCAAGTTAAAGAGGGAGGAATATAGTCATACTCACCCCATAAATGGAGGAGGAATATAGTGTACCTATCAGAGCACTTACAGGCATTACGTATTTCCATCCCTGCAAGCTCCTGGGCGGAGAGTCACTCTTCGCCACAGTTCACGCGTGAGAGTTCCCAGGAATTGTAGGCGTTACATATCACCGTCCCTACTTTACTCTGATACCAATAAACACATTTTATCTCAAAATTTCCATTTACAAAGTAGTTAACACAATAATTTTCAAATAAAATTCCTAAAGCCAAAACAATAAAAATTATTCATAACTCATTTCTCCAAATAAAGTTTTTACTAAAAGCAGTGAATATAAAAAGTATTGTGCACACACCTGATTTGAGTCGCCTCTAGGCCTTGACTCAATGTTCCTTATGCTTTTCAATATCTTTTTCAACTGAAACACACAATTTAAAGTGTTTCAGTACTCAGTTAAATTGTTTCTAACAATAAAATCTAATATATAAATTTTCTTAGTACTAGTCCCTTCAATTCATTTCATTAGTCAACCTATAATGTTGACCTTTGATGCACTCTAAGTGAGTCAATTTTAATGTTCCCAATTTGTCACATTTTATAGTCTCTAAGTGTTGGTATATATTACCAATTTCATTTTAAAGCTTATTGTATTTTATTGCCATTTTCCAGATTTCATGGCCAATGTTTACTGTCTATTGGACCAGGCTACAGTGTAAATTTAATAGATTTCTCTACATTAAATTGTTTCTCATTGTGTCTTCTTTGATTTCCTTTTTAAATCACTCCATTTGAAGTTGTATAGCTCAAGTTATGGTCAATTAACCATAACTAGGTCAAATCTAAAGTTTAGTTTCCTTTTTAGACATTTTCAGTTCTGATTTTACTAATTTATTTGGACTATTTGTAATCATATTGAGGTCTAGCATTCTTCATAAGTATTGTTGCCCTATGTCTTAGGGACAACTAGAAATTTTGCTTACCATTTTTCAAGTCTTATAGAATTCTTTATAGATAAATTGTTAACTTGGACTCAAAGGTCCTATATTGGCATGGTCCTCAATTAGGTCAATGGCTTTGACCTTAAATTCCAACCTTATACATTGATAATTTGAGAAAGTTGTCTAAAACAATGTTTTAGGTCTCTTTCTTAGCTTTCCATATTGGTATGGCTCATTTAAATTAGACACTTCTAGTGGGAGCTATGCTTATTTTAATTTTCTATATTTTATGGTCAAATGTGCTAATTCCAGATTTAGTGTGCCAACTTAATCAAATTAATTAGCCTAGTTCCCTTGATTTTTGAGTTTTGGTCAAATTACCAATATTTTAGATCTATGTCTTATTGAAATTTTTGGGACTGATTTCATGTCATTTGGAGTTCTATGGACCAAGTTATGGTCATTTTACTAATGCTGGTCAAGTTGCACTTATATTGCAAAGTTTAGGTCATTTTTAGGTCAAAGTCAATTCGGCCAGTTTTTGTAACCCAAATTTGACGATCATTTTGACTTGCTTATGGTCATTTCTGGATTTTGGTGTCTTCATAAGAGTTGTAGCTCTATGTATAAGCTTTTCATGGTATATAATTCAGGTCATTTAGGCATGTTTTGAGTGAGTTATGGCCAAAATACTGACTGCTATTCAAACGGTCAATTTTCAGGTTTGCAATGTCACCAATCCGGATTTGGTCAATTTTCATGTCACTTTCTAAACAGAATTTTGGCAACATTTCCACATGAAAGTTGGCCTATTTTCCCATCAATTTAATGTGAGAAAAATTCAAAGAACATGAGCTCTCATGGCTGCCAAAAATTGTACACATCAATAACTCATCAAAACCTTCAAATTTCTTCACCATTCAACTCATCTCAACCTTAAAACAAACTTTAATGAAGCAAGGAATGGAAAACTAGCACTAACCTCAACTTGAGCTTAACAATTCTATGGAATTTCCTCTCTTTTTTGCTATCTATATGTTGCCCATGGTGTGTAGATAAACTTTAGTGAAGAAATATTGAAAGATGGAGGCTTGAATCAAGAGAGAGAGAGCTTGGTTGGGACGTCCATGGAGGTTCTTCATGCAGTTGGTTTTGGCTGGATTTTGGAGAGGAAGATGACTTCATTTGCTATCCAAAGGCCTTTTATATGTCCACTTCATGTGTAGTTAGTGCTCCACTAAGTGTAGTTTATAATTAATTAATTTCCAAGTTCCATAATTCGCCAATTTGTCACCAATTTCCACTATTTACATTATGTACTACAATTCTTATTTTTCATGATATTTTCAAAGTTTAATATCACTTATTTTCAATGGACATTTAGGTCAAAAGTCCACTCTATGTGTCAATTGACCAAAATGCCCCTCTTCGGGTCAAATTCAGACTTTTTCGGTAATACCAATTTACTCCTTGTACCGCCGATTTCTTTAATTTTCATTTTTCATTTATACTAAATTATTAATTTTTTCATTGACATTTCCAATGCCAATTACACCTCAGTAGACCATTAATTAGGTCTTGAAAATATTTTCTCGAGTTCCCCGCTGTCCAAGACTAGTCAACGGTGCTCGCCGTAACTTATCAGTGCGGTCACCCATCGCTACAGCTTTGGCTCATTTAACTTAGTCACATTTTATCTCTTTTATTTTTCCTTAATTTTTCTCATTACATATTTCAGTATTTTATGCTTCCTTACTGTCAATTAAGTGTAGTTCCAGACATTTCGACTTTCCGGGGTAGGCATTAGCTATAACACCCTCCCTGTAGCAACTTCGTACATTCTACTGTTCCAGTGACCAGTGTCGGTCCAGACAGCTTGAACGCCCAGAAAAAAAATATTTAAACTAAAGTGAGGAACCATAATTAACTCAAATATTAATAAGAAAAATTAAGGAAAAATTTTAGAAATAAAATACAACCAAGTTAAATGAGCCGGTGCCCTAGCAATGGGTAACCTAGTGGGAAGTTGCGATTCTCGCAACTAGGAGCCCTAGACCTGAGGAAAAATTCATAAAATAATTTTTGAAACTCCAGAGAAGGGTCATTGAGGTTTCTATGGCATTAGAATGCCAAGAAAATGCTTAGAAAAATGTTTCAATTGGTACAGACAATTTTAGTCTATTAAGCCAAACGGAGGGCATTTTGGTCATTTCATCTTCAGAGATGATTTTTTGCCGACTTGTCCAATTAAGTAAATAATTATCATGACACAAAATGTGAATAAATATTGCTAACAATTTAATTGAAAATGAATAGAAAGAAAAGAAAAAAAATGAAGAAAAATGGGACTTTTGACATCATGCTTATGCAATTAAAATCCTTCCACCCAATCACATTGTGACACATGGCAATAACTCATTTAAAATGACTAAATGGGCGGAAAGTGAAAGAAAAAAAAAATCAGTTTCTTTCATCTTCTTCTGTTGTAACGAACCAGCTCCAAGCAATCCACCATTGCCATCCCAACCAAGCATCCTTTCCTACCATTTTACACCATAAAATCCCTTGCTCCTTTCATTAAAAATTTTCCTTACACCTAGAGCAAGTCTTGGGCAGCAAAAAGAAGGAGGAAAAGAGAAGTTCTTAAGCTTTGGAAAGTGCCTAAGTCAAGGTTAGTGCCAATTTCTTTTAAAAATTTTTTGTATGGCTGCCATTGAACATGATTTTGGTGTTGTAAACCATGGATTGTATGTGTATGAAAATTTTAGTTGTTGGGGTTAGGGTTTGGACTCAAACTTGGGACTTAGTTCATGTAAGGATGAAAATAAGTTTTAATGGTCAATTAGTGACCATTTGAATGTGTATGATGAGGAAATGAAGTGAGTTGAGACTTGGCATTTGTGTATGGGTGAGCTGCCTTGGCTGACCTGTAGGACTGAGCATGAGTCTAGCAGGTTTGGGTAGCTATAAATAGAGTTGTAGAGGTTCAATTAGTGCAAGGCCAATTGAACATGAAACAAGACACATAATGGAACAACTTTGGTGAAGAAACCCTGCCCAGAAAACTAAACCAAGTTGGCCTAAAAATTGCCCTAATCTGGGTGACCTGCATTCTGCCTGAGCAAAATGACCAAATGAACAGTGTTTATTCATTTGGTCATAACTCAGTGTAGAAAGGTCCAATTGACCTGAAATTTTACCAACAGAAAGCTGAGACATAGACCTACAACTTTCATGAAGAACACAAATCCAAATTCTGATCATAACCTAGTCAATTGCCAACCAAACTTAGGTTACCAAATCGCGTAACCAGTTTGCCTGCAATTTTGGATTCTGTCTAATCCGGCCAGTTATGGTGTTTAGGCCATAACTTGAGCTAAAAAAACTCCAAATGGAGTGATTCAAAAAAGGAAATGTAACTAAACAAAATAAGAAACAACTTTCATGAAGACAATTTTGCCAAATTCCTACTGTAAAAATGACCAATGAAACAGTAAACACAAGGCTTGATACCTGAAAATTTTGAACAACTAGCACAAAGCTTAGAAATGGTATTGGCAACCAATACCAACAATTTTAGAATGAAAAATGTGGTATGTTGGGAGTATTAGAACTAATGTACCTATTGTCTATGCAAAAGTCAACATTTTAGTTGACTAATAAAATGAATAGTAACACCTAAACTTAAATTTCAAGAATTGTAAAATTTAAAAGTATAACATGCCCTAGTACACCTAGCAAGATTGGTTTGGATAGGTTGGTATGCCAATAGGGTTCAGTTAGCAATACTGCACATGGCATTATGCCATTCTGTGATTTCATGGCTTTTAGCCATTCTGACATTGTGTTGATGCTTGGCTTTGTGCCTAATGTTATTACAGCTTATTAGCTGTTCTGTTGCACACCGGGAGATGCATATGTGACCGATGGTGTGACGGCCCGTGGTACTAGATACCCAAAGCGCCTTAATTGCTTATCCAAATTCGATCCAAGATAGGTTACTTGGGCAACCAAAAATGAAAGTAAATAAATTTAATGAAATTATGAATACAACAAGTACAAAATAAATAAGATTACCAATAATGATCGAAAAATTATTTGCATAAGACATCAAAACATGCACTGCATATTTATTTTCTTTTTCTTTTTTTTTTATTATTGGCACCACTAAGCATTATTGCTTAGCGCGTCGCTTTTTGCCACGCGTAGGTTCTGGAGAGACAGATAGAGAGCCCAGTAGACCACAGACTGGGTGAGGTCATAGATCTGCCTAGAGTCAAAGTCACCTCTCATCTACAGTGCATCAGTGGTAGGACCTTTAGGTCCCTTTTGAAATTATGTTTTTGCATTTTGTAATAGGTAGTAGTTTGTGATTTATAAATTATGAACTCATATAAATAGTAAATTTATGTAATCATATGTTGATGTACATATTTTGAAGAATTTTGTTAATTGATATAATTTTAAAATATCTTCATGGAAGTTTAGTTGATTTTGAATTTGAATGAAATTGTGGATTAATGTTGAGAACTTGAAATGATTGCTAATGTTGAGACCATGTTAATGGTTATTGGAGTTTGAGAATGATTGGAAATGATTATTGGAAGTGTTTTTCATAGGTTCCGAAGAATTGTTTTCTCCATTTTTAGCCGGTACTCTGCCAGATTTTCTATGAAATTTGCGGAACCTCAAATAAATTTATGATTTCAATAAATGACTAAAATGAATTACATTTCACAAATTGTACTTCATAACTATGAAAAAAATAAATTAGGAAGAATAAAAATGATTAAATTAAAATAGGGTATTCCGATACACTGCGTGGCATAACTTGCTCGGCTACACTATAGACGGGTAAGGGGTGTCACATTTAGTGGTATCAGAGCACGGTTTAGGCGTTTCTGGGCCTAGATTGAGTCCATACTATGCATTGCATTTGTAAGAGTCGAGGTGACACTAATGCAGATCTATTGTCTTTGTTAAATAGGATATGGACCCTTCATCTCAGAGGGCAGTTGAGGAGGAAGTGGAGAGTCATGCTCCACCTGCAGCAGCTGAGGTAGGGGAGAACCTGCTCCACCAACTCAAGCAGAGCCTGCTCAGCCTCCACAGGCCATGTTCCAGCAAATAACCGAATTCTTTAGACAAATGGCTGGGGTAATGCCACCACCACCACCACCTCCACAACAGCAATCACACCTGGAAATACTGAGAAAATTTGGAGCAGTGGATTTCTTTAGCAAGAGAGAAGATGATTCTGTTGCAGCTGAAAATTGGTTAAATAGAACAGGAAGAGTTTTAAAACAACTCCACTGCACTCCAGAGCAAAATCTAAAAGCTGTTGTATCTCTGTTGCAAGATGATGCATATGAATGGTGGGATGCGGTGTCCAGTGAAGTACAGCAAGAAGTAATAACTTAGGACTTCTTCCTCTCATAATTCAAGAAAAAATATGTGGGTAGTGTATACCTGGAAGAGAGAAGAAGAGAGTTCATTAACCTGAGGCAGAGACAACTGATAGTGGCTGAGTATGAAAAGGAATTTGTCAGACTAAACCGCTATTGAAGGGAGATAGTCTCTAATAAAGCCAAAAGGTGTAAGAGATTTGAAAAGGGATTAAATGACAACATAAAGATCATGATCATTGCCTTGGGAATTACAGACTTCACTAAGTTAGTGGAAGCTACATTAAAAGTGGAGAAAGTGAGAATAAGTGAGCAAATCAGAAGAGAGAGACAGCAGAAGAGGGGCCCGGGTCAGTCTAGCTCATCTCCTGCACCAGGAAAGAAGTTCAAAGGTCCACCTGCATAGAGTTTAGGTCAACCACAAGGTCAGGGTCAGTCCCACGGGCCCAGGCCTCAGTTCACCCCTAGGAGAGGTCAGTCCGCACCATTAGTGGGCAGCTCTCCAGGGACGGGGTTCAGGGGACTAGCCCCAGCATCTTCTGCATGTCCGCATTGCCTGAAGTGGCATAAGGGGGAGTGTTGGAGAGTAACGAGTGCCTGCTTAAGGTGTGGGTCGACAGAGCATCAGCTGAGGAACTGTCCACACAGAACTACTACAGCTGCTCCAACACAAGCAGATAGACCTGCTCTTACACCACAAAGGGGTAGGAAATCTAGCAAATCTGAGGCAGTAGGACCATCATAGAGGCCTGCATCTGAGCCAGCAGAGAGGCCTGAGGGCAGACCACATGCCAGAGCTTATGCCATGAGAGCTCAGGAGGAGCAAGATGCCCCGGACGTTATCAGGGGTACGTTCTCCCTCGACAATACATCTGTGCATGCATTGGTGGATCTAGGATCCACTCATTCATACATCTGCATCAACCTACCCGTGGAAAGGGGGATACTAGTAAGGGAGAATGACCAAGATATTCTGGTCACTAATCCATCGGACTACAGTGTAATGGTGAACAATGTGTACAAAGGTTGCCCATTAAGGATTCAGGGGTATGAATTCTTGGCAGACTTGATTGAGTTGCCTTTCCATGAGTTTGACGTGATTTTGGGAATTGATTGGTTGTCACGTCATCAGGCAATGGTTGATTGTAAACTGAAGAGGATTTCTTTGAAAACTCCTAAGGGTAATGAGATTACAGTTGTGGGGGAAAGGATAGATTTCTTGTCCAATGTCATCTCAGCCACAATGGCAAGAAAACTGATGAGAAAAGGCTATGAAGCCTACCTAGCACATGTGGTGGATACTAGGCAGGCTAAGCCAGATCTATGTGACATACCCACAGTAAGAGACTTCCCAGATGTATTCCCTGAAGAATTGCCTAGCTTGCCACCAGAAAGGGAAGTTGAATTTGCTATTGAGATACTGCCGGGTACAGCACCAATCTCTATTGCTCCTTATAGGATGGCACCCATAGAATTGAAGGAACTGAAAATCTAGTTACAGGAGTTACTAGATAAGGGGTTCATACGCCCCAGTGTGTCACCATGGGGAGCTCCAGTGCTGTTTATAAAGAAGAAGGATGGGACTTTAAGGTTGTGCATCGATTACCGGCAATTGAATAAAGTGACTGTGAAGAATAAATATCCGTTGCCTAGAATTGATGATTTTTTTGATCAGTTGAAGGGAGCAGGAGTATTTTCCAAAATTGATCTCAGATCACTCAGATCAGGGTATCATTAGTTGAGAGTGAAGGAAGCAGATGTGCCAAAAACTACATACAGGACCCGGTATGGGCATTATGAGTTTCTAGTGATGCCCTTTGGCCTAACAAATGCACCAGCGGCATTCATGGACCTTATGAACCATATCTTCCATCCATACCTAGATCGGTTCATAGTGGTCTTTATTGATGATATTTTGGTGTATTCCAAGACTAGGAAGAACATGATGAGCATTTGAGGATTGTTATGCAAACCCTGAGAGAAAAGAAGCTGTATGCTAAGTTGTCCAAGTGTGACTTCCGGTTGAATGAGATTGCATTCCTTGGACACATAGTGTTAGTTGATGGGATTAGAGTGGATCCCAAGAAGATAGAAGCAGTGATGGAATGGAAGCCTCCCAGGAATACAACAAAGGTCAAAAGTTTCTTGGGGCTAGCTGGGTATTACAGAAGATTTGTGAAGGGATTTTCCTTAATAGCTGCTCCAATGACCAAGTTGTTACACAAGAATGTCAGATTTGACTGGAATGGCAAGTGTCATACTAGTTTTGAGAAGTTGAAGGCTATGTTGACAGAGGCACCAGTGTTAACATAGCCAGTGTTAGGAAAAGACTTTGTGGTCTACAGTGATGCCTCTCATAATGGGTTAGGGTGTGTATTGATGCAAGAGGGGAAGGTGGTCGCTTATGCTTCCAGGCAGCTAAGGCCACATGAACAGAATTACCCTACCCATGATCTAGAACTTACAGCAATTATCTTCACACTGAAGATATGGAGGCACTACTTGTATGGTGAAAAGTGCTACATTTACACAGACCACAAAAGTCTGAAATACTTACCAACCCAGAAGGAGCTCAACCTTTAACAGAGGCGATGGATTGAGTTCCTGAAGGACTATGATTGTGTGATTGACTACCATCCTGGGAAGGCAAATGTAGTTGTCGATGCTTTGAGCAGAAAATCCATCACAACTTTGAGATCATTGAATGCCCGTCTATCCTTGGCTCGAGATGGAGCTATTTTGGTTGAGTTGCAAGTGAGGCCAAACCTGCTACAGTAGATTTTAGATGGGCAGAAGGCAGATGAAAAGTTAATGACTATTATGAGCAAAATCTCAGAAGGGAAAGCAACTGACTATGAGGTGAAAGCAGATGGGTGTCTGTACTACAAAAGAAGAGTATGTGTACCAGATGATGGGGAATTGAAAGCTAGTATTCTAAAAGAGGCACACACCAGTGTTTATGCTATACACCCAAGAAGAACAAAAATGTATCATGATTTGAAGCTTCATTATTGGTGGCCTGGTATGAAGGACATAGCTGACTATGTGACTAAATGCTTGACATGTTAGCAAGTCAAGGCAGAACATCAAGCTCCATCGGGTTTGCTACAGCCTATACGCATACCTGAATGGAAATGGGATCGAGTCACCATGGATTTTGTAAGTGGTCTACCTCTCACCCAGAAGAAGCATGATGCAGTATGGGTGATAGTAGATAGATTAATGAAGTCAGCATACTTTCTGCCAGTTAGGACTGACTACTCACTGGAGAAGTTAGCAGAATTGTATACTAGTGAGATAGTTAGACTGCATGGAATTCCACTTTCCATAATATCTGATCGAGACCCAAGGTTTACATCGAAATTTTAGAAGAAGTTGCATGAATCCTTGGATACAGAACTCCACTTCAGCACAGCTTTCCATCCTCAGACGGATGGGTAATCAGAAAGAGTAATCCAAGTAAATAATTGAAACCAATTGAGCTAATACAAATATTGAACTGAAATGATAATAATAACATGAAATATATATCAGGTCCTTGAGGATATACTGAGGAGTTGTGTCATTGAGTTTGAGGGAAGTTGGGATAGATACCTCCCACAGGCAGAATTTGCATACAACAATAGCTACCAAGCTAGCATCCAAATGGCCCCGTATGAAGCACTGTATGGGATGAAATGTAGAACTCCAGTGTGCTGGACTGAATTGGGTGAAGATAAACTGGTAGGGCCAAACTTGGTGAAACAGACTGAGGAGAAAGTAAAACTAATCAAAGCCAATTTAAAGGTTGCCTCAAACAGACAGAAATCTTATGCCGACATGAAGAGGAAAGAAATAGAATATGCGGTAGGCGATAAAGTGTTCCTTAAGGTGTCACCGTAGAAAAAGGTACTAAGGTTTGGAAGAAAAGGTAAGTTAAGCCCTAGGTTCATTAGCCCATATGAAGTCATTGAACGTGTGGGTCCAGTGGCCTATAGGCTAGCTTTAGTACCAGAGCTGGATAAGATCCATAATGTGTTCCATGTATCTATGCTAAGAAGATACCGCTCAGATCCTTCACATGTCATCTCCATGGAAGAAATTGAAGTACAACCGGATTTGACATATGAAGAAGAACCCATACGGATCCTGGCTCGGGAAGTGAAAGAGTTGAGGAATAAGCAGATTCCACTAGTGAAAGTGCTTTGGGCATCACAACACCAAGGAGGCAACTTGGGAAAGTGAAAAGTCGATGAGACAATAGTTCTCTCAACTGTTTGTATCAAGTAAATTTCGAGGACAAATTTAAAATTAGAGGGGAAGAGTTGTAACACCCTCCCTGTAGCAACTCCGTACATTCTACTATTCCGGTGACCAGTGTCGGTCCGGACAGCTAAAATGCCCGGAAAAAAATATTTAAACTAAAGTGAGGAACCATAATTAACTCAAATATTAATAAGAAAAATTTAGGAAAAATTTTAGAAATAAAATACAACCAAGTTAAATGAGCCGGTGCCCTAGCGATGGGTAACCTAGTGGGAAGTTGCGATTCTCGCAACTAGGAGCCCTAGACCCGAGGGAAATTTCATAAAATAATTATTGAGACTCCAGAGAAGGGTCATTGAGGTTTCTATGGCATTAGAATGCCAAGAAAATGCTTAGAAAAATTTTTCAATCGGTACAGACAATTTTGGTCTGTTAAGCCAAACAGAGGGCATTTTGGTTATCTCATCTTCAGAGATGATTTTTGGCTGACTTGTCCAATTAAGTAAATAATTATCATGACACAAAATGTGAATAAATATTCCTAACAATTTAATTGAAAATGAATAGAAAGAAAAGAAAAAAAATAGAGAAAAGTGGGACTTTTGACATCATGCTTATGCAATTAAAATCCTTCCACCCAATCACATTGTGACACATGGCAATAACTCATTTAAAATGACTAAATGGGCAGAAAATGAAAGAAAAAAAATCAGTTTCTTTCATCTTCTTCAGCTACAACGAACCAGCTCCAAGCAATCCACCATTGCCATCCTAACCAAGCTTCCTTTCCCACCATTTTACACCATAAAATCCCTTGCTCATTTCATTAAAAATTTTCCTTACACCTAGAACAAGTCTTGGGCAGCAAAAAGGAGGAGGAAAAGAGAAGTTCTCAAGCTTTGGAAAGTGCCTAAGTCAAGGTTAGTGCCAATTTCTTTTAAAAATTTTGTGTATGGCTGCCATTGAACATGATTTTGGTGTTGTAAACTATGGATTGTATGTGCATAAAAATTTTAGTTGTTGGGGTTAGGGTTTGGACACAAACTTGAGACTTTGTTCATGTAAGGATGAAAATAAGTTTTAATGGTCAATTAGTGACCATTTGAATGTGTATGATGAGGAAATGAAGTGAGTTGAGACTTGGCATTTATGTATGGGTGAGTTGCCTTGGCTGACCTACAGGATTGAGCATGAGTCCAGCAGGTTTGGGCAGCTATAAATAGAATTATAGAGGTTCAATTGGTGCAAGGCCAATTGGACATGAAACTGTTAGTAGTATGCCCTAGAGCATATCATTTAGTAAATATCTTATACATATTTTTATTAATAAAAGGCATTTCCACTTTTCCGTTCAAATAATATATTTATGTGTAATAGAAAAGGTCCATTGATATTTTGTTAGAAATTCTATTCTTAAGTTGTTAAGAATATGAGTGACAGTATTTCTAGTACAAAGTATCATAAATAGGTTCACAATCGAGGATACTTCATAATAAGGACATGACTTATCCAGAAAGATTGTATTCATATTTGTTCCCAAGTTATTTATATGAGATATAAATAAGATGGAATGGTGAGTCTCATGCCATATGACAAACATGATAGGTACTTATAAATGATAAGTAGGCCGAACCAGTGACACTTATGATAAGCACATGGAGTTTACTCTTGTCAATGTTTTGTCATAAATCATATCAGTGCATATAATCTTTAGACCTGATATAGCACAATTATCTTGTATATAGGTTGTTTGAGTTTGATAATGCTTTCATACTTATACTGTGTATGGGTATATGGGCATGTGTTGGCTCCTACTAGTTATATATGGAGGTAGGTGTTGATCAAGATGAAATCTGTTCCTCTAAGTAAATAGAGATAAAATCCTATGTTCATTTAATTGTTCGTGATGTTTCAAGTTCCTGGCCAGGACAGATAGATTTAATCAGAGAAGAGTTTCTGATGAGAAAATCTTTTTAATCAAGAACTGGAATTAAAAGAGAACATAATATTCATAGCAAATGGAGTTTGACATAAACCATGACTCCAGCTTGAGTTGAGATTTCGTAACAGAGAGATTCTAGTGCATGGTTACATATGATAATAGGTTCATTTAAGGTAAACTTTATTACTAATTAGGTGGCCATGGCATGCTATGCTAGGTGTTAACCATGGTCTATGAGGTGCATAAAATGATTTAGAGAAATCATTTATGATAAGAAAGAGTTCTGATGATATTAAGAGTTGATATCATATCTCATTGCCAATTAGTGATGAGCCTAGTAAGTCACACACATACACAAGTTATCACCTAATTAAATATTATTTAATTAATTAATTAAAGAGTTTAATTGATTAATTAAATAGGTTTGGTTTGCAATTAGATTACAAAGTCCCTAGCATGACTTGGAACCAAATCTAGATTATTGGATGTATAGTATAAGTTAAATTTATATTTAAACTTTTTAAATATGAATTTAATTAATGAGAAATTAATTAATAGAGATTAATTAATTAATTTATATTTGATATAAATTAATTAGAAGAAGAGAAATAATTATTTTGGATTAAGAACTCAAAATTAAGGCACATGGGCATTTTGGTCATTTCGCAGTGTGACACGTGGCATCATAAGATGGTGACACATGGCATTACACATAAGCTTGCCAAATGTCTTTTAATCATGTAAGATTATTAAAATTAATATTAAATATAGGTTTGACACTTGGCACAATGTGATTGGGTCACTTAAACCTAGAGCTAATCAAAGGGTGACATGTGGCAAGGGTTTAATGTGTTAACCTAGCTATATAAGTGTTGTTATGAGAAAAATAAAACTAACCAGAAGCCACACTCCTTTGTCATACCATTTTGAAGCTCTCCCTCTCTTCCTCTTCATCTCTCATCAATTCAAAGAGATTAGCCATCAATCTCTTGAATTAAAAATACTAGAAATTATTTCTAGTGTCCTGTTTACATCTCTAATCTCTTAAAAGGCAGAACTTGAATTTCTAATTAATATAAATAGCTTTAGAAGCTGTTCAAGGGCTGCCATAGGTGTTCTTTGTGTGGACAAGCTAGAGAGACAACATTTCGTGCCCTGAAGACGAATCTCAAAGGCGCAAATACGCTGCAGTGCATCAAGAGGTTAGTGTAATCGCTCTTGATTTAATCTAGGGTTCTAAAATTAATCTGATTAATTTTAAAATCTTAAATAGCAAATACAGATCCAAAAACATATTAAAAGAGTTTTAATATGTTGTTTATCATTGAAATCAAATAGATAAAAATAAATCTTGTATGATGCATGTGACCCTAGGTGAAATTTTTTGAATTCAATGGTATAAACTTGTGTTTTTTCATGCTTCCGTTCCTTTAATTGGTATCAGAGCCACTATATTTTTCATTTATATTGTTGATTATATGATTTAATTGTGTGATTTGATCATGAGATGATTGATCCATTGCTGGTTGCATTGGATGTGTGGCGGCACACATGGTGAAGCCACCATTAGTGGCGGCAACAAAGGTTCTTCAAGGTGGCGCAAGGTTTGCTTTTTAATTTACAATTTTTGTATGATCTAAAAGCTCATCCTATGTCTAATTAAATTGTTTAATTAGAATTTTAATCACACAATTAAATTATGATTCAAATCAGAATTTTAAAAATTATTTGAATGTGATTCAAATCTGAATTTTAAAAGTTGTTTGAATGTGATTCAAATCTGAATTTTTAAAGTTGTTTGAATCATATCCAAATCTGAATTTTTAAAGCAGATTGAATAAGATTCAAATCTGATTTTTTTTAAGAAATGTTTGAATGTGGTTCAAATCTGAATTTTTAAGGTTGTTTGAATGTGATTCAAATCTGAATTTTTAAATTTGTTTGAATGAGATTCAAATCTGAATTTTTAAATTTATTTGAATCATATTCAATTCTGGATTTTTAAGTTGAATATGAGATATTCAATTTAATTTAAGTATATATGTTTTATTTAATTGTTAAATAGTGATATGCATGATGGATGATCATGGACTATAAAAGACCAATGTGATTGGATTTATTTCTTTTATGTTTCTTTGGGATTGTAAATTAATTAATTTATTTTAATTTATTTTGGGCATGTATTATTAAGTTTGTAATAATTTTTGGGTTGTAATTTTATTTATTTAAGTTCTTGTAAATTCGCCTTAGTATGCCAAGGATTACTATGTAATAATGGATTGCAAGAAGTTCAAGGAGGTCAAGAGCATTGGTGGGACCAGTGGGAGGAATTCAAGATCAAGTGTTGATTATGTACTCCTTCAGCAACTCTTGTAAAATGAATGAATGAAATGCACCTAGGAATGCCCTGATTCAATTCTTGGTGGCTCATAATTGAATCCCTTAGAAAGTCCATGATCATACCATATTTACTGCTTATCCATGAATGCATGAGATGTATGGGAATGTATGCAATTATATGGTATATGCATGCTAAATGGATAATGTGCAAAGTGAGACCTTAATAGTAATTAGGATGACTATAAAATCTTCCAAACAAATGATTAAGTTGGAAATGCTATAATTATATTAATTATAACATGGGCCCTCCATTGGGGCAATTATTTTAAGAAATTTTAAATAATTGCATGAGATGCAATTAATTTAAGAGATTTTCTTAAGAATAATTGTTAAGCATGAGATGTTGTAAATATGTAAATGGTTTGGTGGCCAATATTGGATGTACCTGAGGACATTAAAATTATTTGCATAATTACTGGCTCAATGGGATCAACTTAACTAATGCAAGATAAGTCAATAATGGATGTACCTGAGATTTTGAGCATTAGGGGCTGGGTAAAGGATTGAACCTCACATGAGATGTAATGGGCAAGAAGTTGTTCACTTATAGTTTATTATAATTCCAATAATGGATGTACCTGAGGATGATCAATAGAATTATAAGAATTCAATCACCCACTAGAAATCCATCCAACTAGGATTTCTGTTTTCTACTTTGGAAGTGTAGGATTCGCTAAGTTAGTGGAAGGACCAATTTGATTAAAAGACCATAATCATTTTGGTTAATTACATGATACATTACTAATCAATCTGGTTATTTTCTACAGTTAATTTTCTAATAAAAATGAGCACAGAACAACCACCACCATCCAATATTCTTGCAAGCATACTTGATCACAATAGGTTGACAGGGCCTAATCTCTCTGATTGGCTAAGAAATTTGAAAATTGTTCTGAACCTTGAACATATAGGATATGTTCTAAACTCAAATATTCCTGGTCCCTTACCTCTAGAGGCCACTCAAGAGGAACATGAAAATTTGGACAAGTGGAAGGAGCATGATATGAGAGCTAAGTGTTACATGCTTGCTTCCATGGGTAATGAGTTACAGAAGCAGCATGAGAACATGCAGAGTGCGAGTGAGATCCTCCTTCACCTACAAGAGTTGTATGGTGAGCATAGTAGGAATACTAGGTATGAGATATCTAGGTAGCTGCTCCGCATGAGGATGTCTGAGGGACAGAATGTTGGGGATCATGTCCACAAGATGATTCGGCTGATTGAGCAGTTGGAACATCTTGACTTCAACATGGATTTCCAACTACAGACAGATTTGATCCTTCAGTCCCTTCCTGAGTCTTTTGGGAATTTTGTGACAAATTTCCATATGACTCAACAGGAATGCACCTTAACTGGTTTACTCAACATGTTGGTTATTGCCCAAAAGAATATGCTGGGTAATAAAGGAAAAGAGGTAGCTTTGATTGCATATTCTTCTACTGGAAAGTCCAACAAGAAGAAGGGCAATAAGAAAAAGAAACCTCAGATTCCTGGTCCTTCTAAGAAAATAGCTAAAAAGAAAGGGAAGACTAAAGCTGAAGGAGGCAAAGGAAAGTGTTTCCACTGCCAGAAAGATGGGCACTGGAAAAGGAACTGCCCAGAGTATTTTGCTTCTCTGAAGGACAAGAAGGATACACCTTTGGAAGGTATGTCTATATCTTGTTATTTAGATTCTGATGATACTCATAGTTCATCTACAGCTTGGATTTTAGATACTGGTGCCAGTTCTCACATTTCTAATGATATGCAGGAACTAGCAAGTAGCAGAAGCTTGCGTTCTCAAGATGTTAGAGTCCGAATTGGCGATGGCTCAACTGTTGAAGCTTTAGCCATAGGATCTAAATCTTTTTACATGTTTGGACATGTTTTGTGTATGGATAATATTTTATATGTACCTGATGCTTTTAAGAACATCATTTCTATATCTAGTTTGACTAGGAATGGCTGTGAATTTTAGTTCACATATGATGTTTGCAATATTTATTTTGGAAATAAATATGTTGGTTCGGGTTATATGAATAATGGTCTTCATTATTTGGATAATAATGACAAACACAAATTGAATGCAAGTGATCTAAAAGAATGCAATGCCATGGTGAAAACCAACTCAAGTTCAAAATATATTTGGCACTTAAGGTTATGTCATGTTGCAGATGATAGGATTGCAAAATTGGAGAAAATGGGGATTTTATCTTCATTGGGCTCTGAGCCTACTCCTACTTGTGAATCTTTCCTTCAGGGCAAAATGATTAGATCACCCTTTATTGGACAAGGGCTAAGAGCTAAAAATATTTTGAGGCTAATACATAGTGATGTATGTGGTCCATTTAAGGAAATGGCTAGAGGCAGTTTTCATTATTTTATTACCTTTACTGATGATAAATCAAGGTTTAGGTATTTGTATTTGATGAAATACAAACATGAATCCTTTGAAAAGTTCAAAGAATTTAAATCTAAAGTAGAAAATCAAACAGGAAAGAGTATTAAAGCTCTTCGATCAGATCGTGGAGGTGAATATTTGAGTACTGAATTTGATGAATACTTGAGAGAGCACGGTAATGTTTCCCAACTGACTCCTCCAGGAACGCCACAGCTGAATGGTGTATCAGAAAGGAGAAATCGTACCCTATTGGATATGGTACGTAGTATGATGAGCTATACTGATATGCCAATCTCCTTTTGGGGATTTGCATTAGAATCAGCTTTGTATATTCTAAATAGGATTCCATCAAAATTAGTTTCTTCCATACCTTATGAGATATGGCATGGAAGAAAACCAAGTCTTAAGCATGTTAAGATTTGGGGTTGTCCAACTTATATCAAAAAGCTGAACACTGATAAATTGGAAACTAGATCAGAAAAAGGTCGATTTGTTGGATATCCAAAAGATAGTTTTGGATATTATTTTTATTTACCTACTTCGCAAAAGGTTGCGATAAGTAGAGATGCCACTTTTCTTGAACAAGAGTTTATTCAAGAAAGAGGCAAAGGAAGGCAAATAGAGTTGGAATTGGAGAATTCTGACCAATCAACAATTAGATGGATATAGATCCATTTAGTCAACCTATACCCATTGATGAAATATCTACAGCTGTTCCTCGTAGAACAACCAGGGTATCTCACCCACCAGTGAGATATGGTTTCTTTTATGAAGAAGAACAAGATTTATCTACTCACTAAGAAGTAGATCATGGAGATGATCCACTCACCTATGAAGAAGCTATATCAGATATAGACTCTTCAAAATGGATTGATGCTATAAAATCCGAGATTGATTCCATGTATAAGAATCAAGTTTGGGATCTTATTGACCCACCTGAAGGTATTGTACCTATAGGGAACAAATGGGTTTTCAAGAAGAAAATTGGTTCCGATAGAAAGGTAGAGACCTATAAGGCAAGGCTAGTAGCGAAAGGGTTTCGCCAAAGGTAAGGAATCGACTATGAGGAGACTTTCTCGCCTATTGCCATGCTTAAATCAATTAGGATTCTATTAGCAATAGCTGCATACTATGATTATGAGATTTGACAGATGGATATCAAAACAGCTTTTCTCAATGGATACATTGAAGAAAACATTTTTATGGAACAACCTAGGGGTTTTGAATCCCAAGATGGTTCCAAGGTATGCAAGCTAAGTGATCCATTTATGGGTTGAAGCAAGCTTTGAGGGGCTGAAACATCCGTTTTGATGAAGCTATTAAATCCTTTGGTTTTATCAAAAATGAGGATGAGCCATGTGTATATAAGAAGGTTAGTGATAGTGCTATCACTTTCCTTGTCTTATATATGGATAACATACTGTTGATGGGTAATGACACAGGTATGTTGACAACTGTAAAGATATGGTTGTCAAATACATTCTCCATGAAAGACTTAGGGGAGGCAACCTATATTCTTGGGATTCGCATCTATAGAGATAGAGTGAAAAGAATAATCGGTTTATCCCAAAGTCTATACTTGAAAAAGGTGTTAAAGAGGTTTAACATGCTTGATTCCAAGAGAGGATTGTTACCAGTGAGACATGGTATCCATCTTTCTAAAGAGATGTCTCCAAAGACACCTGAAGAAAGAGATAAGATGGTTCAAATTCCATATGCTTTAGCTATTGGAAGTTTAATGTATGCAATGTTGTGTACTATGCCGGATATCGCATATGCTGTTAGTTTGACTAGCAGGTATCAATCCAATCCAGGTTTGGAACACTGGATAGCTGTCAAGAATATCCTTAAGTACTTGAGAAGAACTAAGGATTTATTCTTGATATATGGAGGTGGAGACTTAAAATTGGATGGTTATACTGATTCTGATTTCCAATCAGATATCGATGATAGAAAGTCTACATTAGAATATGTGTTCATTTGTAATGGAGGTGCAGTCAGTTGGAAGAGTTTCAAATAGAGCACGACTGCAGATTCCACTACAGGGGCTAAGTATATTGTTGCATCAGATGCTGCAAAGGAAGCTGTTTGGATAAAGAAGTTCGTGACAGAACTTGCAGTAGTTCCTTCCATTGAGTCAGTAGTTCCACTACACTCTGACAACAATGAAGTAGTCATACAGGCTAAGGAACTAAGGTCTCACCAAAAATCCAAACACATAGAAAAGCGCTACCACATTATCAGAGAAATAGTTGGGCGAGGCAACGTAGCCATGCAGAAAATAGCATCAGCTGAAAATCCAGATGATCCATTCACTAAGCCTATGTCACAGACTCAGCTAGACCGACATCTTGAGAAGATAGGTCTAAGATATTGTAATGAATGGCTCTAGTGCTAGTGGGAGATTGTTAGTAGTATGCCCTAGAGCATATCATTTAGTATGTATCTTGTATATATTTTTATTAATAAAAGGCATTTCCACTTTTCCATTTATATAATATATTTGTGTAATAGAAAAGGTCCATTGATATTTTGTTAGAAATTCTATTTTTAAGTTGTTAAGAATATGAGTGACAGTATTTCTAGTACAAAGTATCATAAATAGGTTCACAATCGAGGATACTTCACAATAAGGACATGACTTATCCAGAAAGATTGTATTCATGTTTGTTCCCAAGTTATTTATATGAGATATAAATAAGATGGAGTGGTGAGTCTCATGCCATATGACAAACATGATAGGTACTTATAAATGATAAGTAGGCTGAACCAGTGACATATATGATAAGCACATGGAGTTTACTCTTGTCAATGTTTTGTCATAAATCATATCAGCGCATATAATCTTTAGACCTAAGATAGCATGGTTATCTTGTATATAGGTAGTTTGAGTTTTATACTGCAATCATACTTGTACTGTAAATGGGTATATGGGCATGTGTTGGCTCCTACTAGTTATATATGGAGGTAGGTGTTGATCAAGATGGAATCTGTTCCTTTAAGTAAATAGAGATAAAATCCTATGTTCATTTAATTGTTCTTGATGTTTCAAGTTCCTGGCCAGGACAGATAGATTTAATCAGAAAAGAGTTTCTGATGAGAAAATCTTTTTAATCAAGAATTGGAATTAAAAGAGAACATAATATTCATAGCAAATGGAGTTTGACGTAAACCATGACTCCAGCTTGAGTTGGGATTTTGTAACAAAGAGATTCTAGTGCATGGTAACATATGATAATAGGTTCATTTAAGTAAACCTTATTACTAATTGGGTGGCCTTGGCATGCTATGCTAGGTGTTAACCATGGTCTATGAGGTGCATAAAATGATTTAGAGAAATCATTTATGGTAAGAAAGAGTTCTGATGATATTAAGAGTTGATATCATATCTCATTGCCAATTAGTGATGAGCCTAGTAAGTCACACACATACACAAGTTATCACCTAATTAAATATGATTTAATTAATTAATTAAAGAGTTTAATTGATTAATTAAATAGGTTTGGTTTGCAATTAGATTACAAAGTCCCTAGCATGACTTGAAACCAAATCTAGATTATTGGATGTATAGTATAAGTTAAATTTATATTTAAAGTGTTTAAATATGAATTTAATTAATGAGAAATTAATTAGTAGAGATTAATTAATTAATTTATATTTGATATAAATTAATTAGAAGAAGAGAAATAATTATTTTGGGTTAAGAACTCAAAATTAAGGCACAGGGGCATTTTGGTCATTTCACAGTGTGACACGTGGCACCATGAGATGGTGACACATGGCATTACACATAAGCTTGCCAAATGTCTTTTAATCATGTAAGATGATTAAAATTAAGATTAAATATAGGTTTGACACTTGGCACAATGTGATTGGATCACTTAAACCTAGAGCTAATCAAAGGGTGACATGTGGCAAGGGTTTAATGTGTTAACCTAGCTAAATAAGTGTTGTTATTAGAAAAATAAAACTAACCAGTAGCCACACTCCTTTGTCATACCATTTTGAAGCTCTCCCTCTCTTCCTCTTCATCTCTCATCAATTCAAAGAGATTAGCCATCAATCTCTTGAATTAAAAATACTAGAAATTGTTTCTAGTGTCCTGTTTACATCTCTAATCTCTTAAAAGGCAAAACTTGAATTTTCAACATTTGATGTCCTGAAGACAAATCTCAAAGGTGCAAATACACTGCAGTGCATCAAGAGGTTAGTGTAATCGTTCTTGATTTAATCTAGGGTTCTAAAATTAATCTGATTAATTTTAAAATCTTAAATGGCAAATACAGATCCAAAAACATATTAAAAGAGTTTTAATATGTTGTTTATCATTGAAATCAAATAGATAAAAATAAATCTTGCATGATGCATGTGACCCTAGGTGAAATTTTTTGAATTTAACGGTATAAACTTGTGTTTTTTCACACTTCCGTTCCTTTAGAAACTAGACACATAATGGCACAACTTTGAATTTGAATGAAATTGTGGATTAATGTTGAGAACTTGAAATGATTGCTAATGTTGAGACCATGTTGATGGTTATTGGAGTTTGAGAATGATTAGAAATGATTATTGAAAGTGTTTTTCACAGGTTCCGAAGAACTGTTTTCTCCATTTTTAACCGGTACTCTGTCAGATTTTCTATAAAATTTACGGAAACTCAAATAAATTTATAATTTCAATAAATGACTGAAATGAATTACATTTCACAAATTATACTTCATAACTATGAAAAAAATAAATTAGGAAGAAGAAAAATGATTAAATTAAAATAGGGTATTCTAGTACACTGCGTGGCATAACTTGCTTGGCTACACTATAGACGGGTAAGGGGTGTCACATTAGCCATTGGAACAGTAGAACGTACGGACCACGAAAATGAGGATGTTACACTCGACAAATTGTTCTATGGAATGATCTCCTTCTTCCATTCCGCTTTTAGAAATTTTCTACTCTCTGATAACTAACATAAGGAGGTTGACCTTCGTTAGTGCATATTCATGATGTAAATATGTCATATGTATCAAATATTTGAATAGTTATATTTACCGACAAAATATTTCAAATTCACAGTTTAAAATTCATTTTAAAACCATTGCTCTGATACCACTAAAACATGTCACACCCTACTGCTCTGTAAGACATAACATGATCCCATAATATACCTAATAAATTACTGAACTTCACCTACCGATAACCCATTAAATACACTACAAGGGATTTTAAAATAATTTTCTTACTTTCCGAAGATGGCGAGCACTTTTGGTAGGAATTAAAAACATTTATTTGAAGATAAATCACATATCAAATTTTCAATCAACTTAAAGTTTCTGCAAATTTTATAAAAATTTTGGCAGAGTGCTATCTATAATTGGGAAAAACTAATTCTTCAAAACCTGTGAAAACACTTCCAAATAGTGCACTTCATCAAATCTCAACCACCAAAACTTTCAATACAATTCAACCAAATTTCAATTCCAAATTCACAACTCAAAAATTTTTCAAAATAATTCGATAAACTCATAAACATTGTATTAAATTAAATTTACATACACAACTCTTAATTTACAAAAGAAAAATCAAAAATAATATTATTACAACTTTAATGTACAACTGCTCATTTAACTACTTAGATACATATGAACAAAAAATTATTTACATCCAGTCAAATTTACAAGAGTATAAATAAATACTGGTATAAAAAGTCAGTGTAGTCTTGTCAACAGCAACACACTCTACTGCTTTCTCCTTTCTCCTATCTGTGACAGCAAAAGAAGCTATCGCTGAATATAAAATACTTAGTGGTGCACAATAAAGTATAAAATACATAATATAAAACATTTGTTATTAATTCACAGTTCAAATATTTTACAATCACATTTCAATTTTCAAATCACATTTATAACAAATCACAATTTAAATATTTGATAATTTTCAAAGCTTAATATAACACAAATTTAATCAAACAATTTAGTAAAATAGTGTTGCCAATAAATAACACAACTTAGGCCATGACACAAAATTTCCAAACATGCCGTGTAGTACACCACGACAAGGCAAACTCACCCCACTAATCAAAATCAATGAGGGAGGTGGCTAGCTAGCTAATGAGTACTCATCCAAACTCGCCTCAGACTGGCAAGCCAGAGAGGGAGGACAATGATCAAATATCAAACTCAACCCTACAAGTGGAGGAGGAATATAGTAAGGGACTGCCATGCCAAGTGTGAATCAAAAACAATTTCAAAATAATATTATTCAACATTTCATACAAAACATTAATCAATTTTCATTTCAAATTTCCATTTACAAAGTAGGCAACACAACATTTCTCAAAGCATTGTTTAGCATAAATTGCTCCAAAATGTATTCAAATAAATTTTCTAATAGCAAATCGAAAGTGGAAAGTTATTGTGCACAAACCTAATGTGAGCCGCTTCTAGGCCTTGACTCAGTTTGCCCTATCCTTTTCCAGATCTTTTTCAGCTGAAACACACAATTTATAGTGTTTCAGTATCTTATCTCACAATAAATTCAATAATTAATTCATATATACTTAATTCTAGCTCTAATATACTTAAAATAACGTTCTTGAAAATTTTCATTTTGGAGTTACTATTCACGATACTATTCAAATCAATTTGTTGACTTTCTTATGCTTAATAGGTATAGGGATTTCAATTTCACCCACATACCATATTTTGGTTATCAATTTTGTTGGTTTTAGTTGCTCCTTAGATTTTTAGGTTTCCTAGGCACAATTTCAAATTTTTTAGATTTGGTGTCCTATTTTGTACTGTTCCATTGGTCATGTTGCTGTTAGAATTTGGCACAGTTTTCTTTATATAACTTGTTCCTTATTTTCTTAAATTTAATTCCCTTTTTGAATCACTCCATTTGGAGTTTTGTAGCCCAAGATATGACTATTTGAATTGAGCTGGCCGGATTTGGTATTACCCAGAATTCTAGGCATTTTCTGGATACTGGCAGTTTTGGTGTGCTGATTGCAGGTGACTTTTCGGATAGGTTATGGTCAAAATTTGGATTTACTTTCTTCATGAAAGTTGTAGGGCTATGTCTTATCTTTTCATCAGTATAAGATTCAGGTCATTTGGACCTTCCTAGACCAAGTTATGGTCATTTAAGTAATTACTATTCATTTGGTCATTTTTGTACAAGGCAGTGTGCCCAAATCCAGATTTGGCCTAATTGTTCACTAAGTTATGGTCATTTCCTAGGCATGATTCCTAAATTAAAAATGGTCCATTTTGTGTCTAGTTTCATTCCCAATTGGCCTCACACCAATTGGATTAGTAAATTTTTAGTTTTGATCCCTAAAAGGGACCTAGGTCAAGCTGTCAGCATACTGACCCTAACCAATTCGAATTGAAACTTGGTTCTAGCAATTCACACATACCACAAATGGTCTCAATTGGCCATTTCTAACCCTCATTAAGATCATTTGTATCCATTGGCCATTTTCTACAATTTTTTTCCCAAACCCTAAGTGCCAAGAACCCTAATTTTGCATTTGCCACATTTCATGAAATCTAAACATACCAATCACTTATCCGTAGTCCCTTAAGCATAATTACACATTTAATTAGATTAAAACATAACAATTCCATAAACCTCAATGGCTGTCGAAATTCCCTTCTTCCTAATCATGAAAATTTTTTTCAAGTTCTTCATATAATTTCATTCACTTCAAGCTCAAATCACCCAATTATTCAATAAGAAAACTTGGATTTACTTACCTCAAATGAAGCTTTTTCTATCTTTAAAAACTCTCCAATTTTCCTTTCTTTTTCACTTTCAATCTTCAAATCAAGACCCAATGATAAGTTTTAACTAAGGAAACATCAAAATCTATCGCTAAATTTTTGGTTTAGAAAGCTTTAAAATAAGCTTTCATGGTGGAAAAATGGAAGAGATGAGAGAGAGAAGAGAGAGAGGGGCGGCATCCTTAGGAAGAAGAGGTGTTTTAATTTTTTTTTCTTTTTTTTAATTGGTTAATTTATGTAGGCATTATCTCAAATTTTCAAATTTTAAAATTATAATTTTTATCATGTCATGCATTATGTCTTGCATGATGTCATTATTCTAATTTTCTTTTCTTTTTCTTTTTCCTTTATTTTTCCATAGCTTCTTAATTTAATTCTATATTTCAAAATTTTCATTTCTCTAATTTTATTGGATAGTTAGGTCAGGAGTCGCCTCTAGGAGTGAATTGACCAAATTGCCCCTCGTCGGTTCGATCTGGTTTGTAAGTTATTCGATATTTCTTCCAGATCCCTGACCTAATTATTTGACCTGCTTAAAAATTCTTTTCTATGATTTTCTCTTTTCCACTATGTTTGCAATAGTCCTTAGAACTACGGCGTCACATTTTTCGGTTCAGAATTCGAGTTAAGACTGACCTCGTAGTCACTTCCCGGTAAGGTCAACTATCGCTGTGACCCTCGACTCATTTAACATTTTGTACTTTGTTTTTCTTATTTTTACTTTTTTATCTGGTAATCATTATTTATTTTTGATCAGGGCTTTTCTATATATCTTAAACATAGTTCTAGTCCTCTTAATTGTCCGGACCAACACCTGTCACTGGAACAGTATAATTTACCAGGCTATGTAAACAGGGTTGTTACATAAACAATACCGATGCACCCCATGGTGAACTACTAGGTCGAATGAACCCCTTATCTAGTAACTCTTGCAATTGCACCTTTAGCTCCTTCAACTCAGCTGGTGCCATTCGATATGGGGTCGTAGAAATAGGATTCGTCCTCGAAAGAACCTCAATTCCAAATTCAACTTCCCTAAGGGGTGGCAAACTGGACAAATCCTCTATAAACACATCCTCAAAATCACACACAGTGGGAATGTCCTTTAAACTGGGACTCTCTACACGTATGTCTACCACATAAGCCAAATATGCGACAAATCCACTTCTCAACATCCTCATCACCCAAGCTGCTAAAATGATATTAGATGAAAAGGTATGTCTCACTCCCTGTACTACCACATGAGTAAACTCAAGTGCCTTAAAAGTCACTTACTTCAACCGAAAATCAACCATTGCATGATCGCAAAACAACTAATCCATACTAAAAATGACATCAAAGTCCCAGAATGGCATTGCTATCAAATCCGAAGGGAACTCAACACCTTGAATTACTAAAGGGCAGTCTCTATACACCTGATTAACCACTACTTCCTGTCCCATAGGGCTAGACACTAACACATCATAATCTAACCTAGAAGGTTTCACAGAAGTAGCATAAGATAATGTAGAACTGATGTATGAATGCGTGGATCCAGGATCAAATAATACATGCACATCATGATCAAAAGGAGAGAAAATACCAGCCACAACATCAGGAGCCTCAGCCTCCTCCCTCTGCCTGATAACATAAACTCTGGATGGAGCCTGTGAACCCTCTACTTAACTACCAGTTATAGATGGTGCACCCTATTGGAATCCTCCCCTGCCTCTTTTGGGTCCCTGGGTGGCGATATGTCCAGGTCTCCTTACTGATCCATCAGATTGAACTGGAGCAACAACACGCCTAGCTTATGGGCACTCTCTAGAAAAATGGCCCATCTGACCACAAGAAAAACATCCACCATTGAATCCTCTGCACTGACCATGGTGTGGCCTCCTGCAACCCCACAGACTAGAATAGGTGCTGACCTACTCTGGTTCATAGTGGGTGAACTAGCATAGGAATACATAGGCCTGACAGTCTGCCTCCTCGATGGTCCATGTGATCTAAAACTACCAGTCCTCTTGTGACACCCATTACCCGTCTACAATGTAACCGAGCAAAGCATGTCACACTTGGTGCTGAAGCATCTTATCTCATCTCATTTTATTCTTAATTTTTCACATTTTTTTATTAAATTTAAATCCAATTATTTTAACGGAGAAACTGACGGAGTTTCCCTTAATTTATTAATATTCTGACGATTTTCCACCTGATTGAAAAACAAATGTAGTAATATTCTCATTCTCATAATCAATTTAATGTAAACACATATGAAATTTCAAATCATTTCCATGCATGCACAACTCAAATATGAAATTTGAAACTTTATTAATTTACATCATGTGCAAATTTAATATACAAATATATATAATTCACAATAATTACATAAGTATCTGATTTACATTATAAAATGGAAGTCTAATTACAAATTACAAAATACAAAATACAAAATTACTAATGAAGTCTAATGGTCCTACCCAAAACACTGCACGGATGAGGGACACTGGACACAATGCAGATCTGACTCTCACTCAGTCTGAGGTCTACTGGGCTCTCGCTCTGTATCTCCAGTACCTACACGTGGCAAAAAGTGACGCGCTAAGCAATACAGCTTAGTGGTGCCAATATAAAATAAAATTAAACTAAAATAAATAAATATGCAGAAATTATGTTGTTATTTTATGCAGACTAGATTTCTGGTAATTATTCATAATATTCTTAATATTAGTACTTTTTTATGTTCATTATTTGATTATAAATTATTAAGACTTATTTTGATTGCCCAAGTAATCTATACCAGTTAACTGGACTGGATAAATGGGTAAACTGGCACTGGGTACAAAGTACCTCGGGCCATCATACCATCGGTCATAAAGTGTCTGCCAGGTGTGCAACAGAACGGCTAATAAGCCATGTCAAACATCAGGCATAAAGCCAAGTGTATCAATCATAGCAAAATGGCCATAGGCCATAATATCATAAAATGGCATAAAATGCCATAAATCATGGAATGGCATAAAACCATATGCAATACTGCTATCAGAACCCTATTGGCATGCCAACCTATCCAAACCAATCATACTAGGCATACTAGGGCATGTTACAAAGTTAATTATTTAATTCTTTGCACTTAATATTTGGTGGTTACTATTCACCTTACTATTCATGTATAATTATTGACTTTTTCATAATTAATAGGTAGGCAAGTTCTAATTGCACTAAAATACCACATTTTGGGTTTTACATATGTTGGCATTGGTTGCCAATTTCTATTCAAAGCTCATTAGAAATTATTTCAATTTTTCAGATTTAGTCACTTAGGTTTACTGTTCCATTGGACCAATCTACAATGAGAATTTGGCTAAACATTCTTCATCAAAGTTGTTCCTTAATGTGTCTTCTTTAATTCCATTTTTTAATCACTCCATTTGGAGTTTTTTAGCTCAAGTTATGGCATTTTTACCATAACTGGCCAGATTGGTCATTATCCAGATTTTCTGGGCAGAATTTAGTTCTGGCAGTTTTGGTGTCCTAAATTTGGCTAGCAATTTGAATTGGTTATGGTCAAAATTTGAGTTTATATTCTTCATAAAAGTTGTTCTACATTGTCTAAGATTTCCATGGGTTTAAAAATCAGGTCATTTGGACCTCTCTACAGAAATTTATGGTCAATTGAATAAACACTGTTCATTTGGTCATTTTCCAGGTCCAGAATTTTGGTTACCCAGATTTAGGCAATTTTTAAGTCAACTTAAGTTAGTTGTCTAAGTAAGGTCTCTTCATAAAAAATGTGGCATTATGTTCCTAGTTTCACCTCCAATTAGCCTTGCACTAATTGAAGCTACACCAGTCAAGTTAGGGCTACCCAAACACACTGAACTCAAGTCTAGAATTTTCTGGCACACAGGGCAGCCTAACCATTTCAATATCCAATGCCACATTTAATCCCAAATTAAGGTCAAATCATGCCAATTGGTCATCAATTGACCTTAAGAACACTAATTTACCATCAATTTAGCAAAACCCTAATTTTCCCTCAAACCCTAATTCCCAAATACTTCAATATTGCTTCACACATAACAATTAAGGTTTTAAGTTCCATATTCTCATTCAAGGCCATCCATAGACAACTTTAATTAAATCAAAACTCATCACACACTCCCTTATTCATGGTTGCTGAAAATTAAGAGTGCTCATACATGGGTATTTTTATTCAATTCCTTCATTTCTAACTTAATTCATGCTCCTAACATAAAATCTAAAGAGAAAGAGAGAGAAATTGGCACTAACCTTGCTTGAATCAATTTCCAAGCTTATTAAACTCCTTTCTTTCCTCTTCTTTTTGCTGCCTCAAGCTTGTTCAAGGTGTAAGGATAAATTTTAATGAAAGCAAGAAGGGGTTTTATGGTGAAATAAAGGGGGAGATGAATCTTTTGTTGAAACAAAAATGGTGGGAGCTTAAGAGTGAGGTTCGGCCATCCTAAGAAGAAGGAGCTGATAGCTTTTTCTTAATTTTGACCTCTTTTTATCATTTTTAATGATATTTATGTGCACTTGTTGAATTTTAATTGGCTAACAAATTTTATTACATCATCCATACCTCATGCTTATGTAATAATTATCATTTTATTTCATTTTATTTTCTTCTTTTCTCTACTCATTTTTAATTAAATTTTCATCATTATTTATTCATATTTTATGTCATAAATCTCACTTACTTGGATGGAGAATTCGGTCAAAAATCATCTCTGAAGGTAAAATGACCAAAATATCATTCGTTTTGCTTAATGAGCTAAAATTGTATGTACCGATTTATAAAATTTCTTTAGTATTTTTTTAGCATTCTATTACCATGTAAGTCTCAATAACTCTTTACTGAAGTCCCAAAAATCATTTCACAGGGTTCTCCATGGGTTTAGGGTTGCTAATTATCTTCACAGCTGCTTCCCGTTAGGGTTACCTATCACCGGAGTTACGGCTCATTTAACTTCATTGAATTTCATTTCTAAAATTTTTTCTTAATTTTTCTTACCATTATTTGGTTTTTTTATGACTCCTCACTCTAGTTTAAATATAGTTCCAGACATTCTGGCTGTCCAAACAGATATTGGTCATCGAAACAGTAGAATGAATAGACTATCTAAAGTGAGGGTGTTACACCTCTGAGGATAAGTAGCAGCACCAAATCTCCCTTTCTTCCTAGAGGAACCACCCTGCTCAAATGTCCTCTTACTGAAATCCTTCTGATCAGCTACTCTGTTCTAAATGCCCTTTAACTCCTTGGCATGATTCACCATATCAGCAAATGTGGTGCACCTGCCAACAGTAACTGACTTCTGCAGTCCTTTATCAAGACCATCTCTGAACCTCTTCATTCTCTTCTCTTCAGTGTCCACTAGACTACCAGCATAATGACTCAGCCTGAAAAAGTCATTCTCATACTCTGCCAGTGGTCGCCCTCTCTATGTCAGGTTAATGAACTCCTTAAGCTTTAATTCAATAAATACAGAAGATACATACTTAGCCTTAAAGCAATGAGGAAATCTTGCCAAGTAAGAATAAGAGGTCTAGCACTGCTATTGGGGACCATCTTCAACTAGTCATAAGCATCTCCATGGCAAAATAAAATCTCTAGCGGTCATTAGCACGCATCAAATTAAATTCCCTCTTAATGCGCTCTAACCAATGCTCAACCTCCTGTGGGTCAGTGGTGCCATGAAATTCTAGCACCTCATACTGTCTCAGCCTCTTATAGTTCGCAATGTCATGATTCTACATATGGGTCATGACTCTACCAAGCAATTCAACAATCGGGGTCGACTTAGGCCTAATGACCCTGATTCCCTACTTCACTCTCGCTACCAGCTGATGCTGCATGCACATTAGCACTATTCTGAGCCTCCCCTGCTCCCACAACTCATGGTGCTACACTTTGAACCTCCTCATTAAACTTATTCTGATTGTTCCTAGCCATCTCAATAGCCACACCTTCAATTAAGAAAAGTTCAAGATCATTAGATTCACTACACCTTATTGGTCACTTTAGGGTGTAAACATACTTCATAAGTCCATCCACAATCATTTATTAAGTATGCAATTCAATGCGATCAAAAAAATTCATAAAGTTTATAGGCAATGCAATAATAGTTTTAAATAAAATCCCCAAAAAACACCCATACCTCACATCTTAGGATTTCCATAAACCTAGGATTTGATACCACTAAAACATATAACATCTGAATCCTATCTACAGCTAGAACTACAGTTACATGCTCCCAAGAAACACCCAAGGGTATATCTCAAGGGATTAACCACTTTAGAACTCCTTGAAATTTATTTAGGTAAGTGTACCTTAGTATAAAGCAAAACTCATGAGAATTTAAATTAAAACATTTCATGCTATCATAAATCCATTAGGGTTATTAAAATATATGATAGACAGTAAAAGTCCAGTTCAAATCAGTGAACATATAAAAGTAAAATCTGATAGAGTTTCCTCTGTAAAATGGACAAAATACCCGGGTTACCCCAAAGATAACCCTCTAGGATTTGCAAAGAACAATAACCCAAGGATACCTATGGGGTTTCCAACACAACCCAACCACACAAATGCCTAAAGATATTTCACAAATAGCTAACGATATAAAAAATCTCATAAGCTCATTGTATGAACTACATACTCAATAACCATTCTCAATCCAAAATATTAAAATTGTTTATAACCTTAAAACTTCCAATCAATTACATAAGATAACATTGTCCTATAGAAGAATATCCATACTCCATGAAACCAATCCTATACAGTCAATTTATTTCATTGAGTCTTACACCTTCTAGTTACTTTCAAATGCTACCTACGCCTCCTGTACAGCCTTGCCCTTATCTGGACCTACGGATGTTCACAAGAACAATCCACTAAGCAATAATGCATAGTGGTGTATTTACCCTTGTATTGTGTGTGGTAATATGCATAAAATGTATATAATATGGCATGCTATAATGTATGGATATAAGATGAGCAAATACCATCATAAAGACATTTATCATTCATTAAGATATAATCATTCTAATATATATACATATTATGAATCATACTAATCATAATTCACATGGTAATTGCAAGTCACATACATGAACATCATTATAGTAAGAATTTATGTGTATGATTCCCAATGTCATTTATATGCACCTTCATGCTCATTTATAACATCTAGACACTCCAATCTCCATATTATTCCCACACACATATGATATTATCATGCAACACAACCATGCGCACAAATCAACACCTCAAACGTCAAGCCACATTGATTTCCATATAATTTATTATCATAATGCCCATGTCTTTTATAATGGTGGTGACAAGTAACACGTCATGGCTTTTAGCCAAGAATTTCCTCCCCTTGATTCCCATCATGGCTCTTTGTCAAGTACACGTCATGGCAGCAAGCCAAGTTATATTCACGACATGGCTCTAAGCCAAGTAAATCCATGTTGTGGTAATTTCAACCACTTATACGCATATATAAATAAATGACTAGTCATACTAGGGGGCATTAAAGACATCATGTCACCATTGATTATCCTTAACATGGTCCTAATTTGATGTTTCCAGCAATAAATATCATATATGTTGCTGTTCATATCATTTACAACTCATTTAACATAATAATGGCGCATGCAATGCAATAATCAACATGCAGCATAATATCTGGAAAATGGCAGCATAACAGTCATCTTGTAAAATATGCCATTAATTTTACACTAGTTAAATTATTATTAAACTTTACCGAAACATAGCATTATGAGTTTATTTAATTCTCCAACTTGTTTCACCTCAATCAAAGTTACGAAACTCTAGTTATGAATTTTTTTACACCTACTATTCACTGCACAGGGCCTACAAAGAGCACTAAAATGTTTTGCTCTCTTTCAGTATACTACAGTCTAAATTAGCCTTTGACACAAACTACAAAGTTGTAGGGCTCTCTTAGAACTTGAATTTATATATAAGATTTGATTAAAAATCATTCTTATATCCCAAATTATGATCAGTTAAAGTTGCTATAACAAAATAGAGTGTAAATTTCAGCAGTAGTACAAAATAGAGCAGCAATTTTGCACAATCAATATGTAATTCAATTCGACAGAATCAACTTTTCTACAAAACATGAAAGTTTTAGCTCTTTGATTGAATTTCATTTTAGGCATAAGATTTGCATGAAAACCATTTAAATTGGTTGAGTTATGCCCTCTCAAAATGGTTTGTTCCAGCAGTACTATAATCAAATTCAAATCAAATAGCATATATGCAATAAATTTTCACAACAACACCTATATAATTTGCATCAAATCAAAAGCCAAAGCCCAAGGGTAATATGCTAACCTATTGAACTTGATTTTTAGCAAATTAAAATCCACAATTTTCCCTCTAAAGATTCAAGTCAATCAGCCAACACTAAAAACCCCCCAATTTGTTAACCTATTTGCATAATCACATGCAATCAACACACACTTCCATTCAACCGTAGCTAAAGTCATCAAGGGAGGGTTTCACTTACCAGAAAATCAATTGAATCTTCCCTTAATTTATCCCAATTCAATTCGGTCAAAAGGGTTTAGGCCTTTCCTTGCACCAATCTTCAAAACAATAAGTTCGCAATTAAATTCTCAACATGAAATTGAAAGAGGAGTTAAGAAGAGAGGAAAATCATTAGACTTTTAGCTCAAATCAATTCAGCATTTCAAGATTTACTCTCTTCAATACGTTTTCTTCAAGTTTCCAATACCAAGAATCGATTAAATCAATGATTGGGGAAGTGACGAATTTGGCTATGGAGGGAGTAAGGGTTTTGCGTATTCTTCCTTTGTTTGATTGAAGAGAAATTTAATGGACTTGAGAGTGTGGATGTCGATTAGGGTAGAGAGAATAGAGTTTGTGGCTAAAATGTTTAGTTTATTTAGGTTTTGTTAATAATAGAATGAGGGAAAATGTAACTAGGGCCAACATAGTTTAATGGGCTCAACCCACTCACCCCTTACTAAAGGAAAATCGGCCTAATTACATTAATTAACTCTCCAATTAAGCAATTTGCACCAATTATTGAGCAATTAAATTAATTCCTAATGCAATTGAATAAAATTACTTAAATTAATTCGATTTCATAAAATTAATCTACTTACAACTAGGGCATAAGTGAGAGCATTACAACTAAAATTAATTTATTATTGACAATTTAATTACAAACAAATTTAATTTGCAAATAACCTTAAGTTTCTATGTACCTAATTTATTTATTTATTTATCAAGCTACCCTAAGAATAATTAAACTAAATAAATTATGTACATATATAATTTATTCTAATAAACACATAAAGACTCAAGTAATTACATCTTAAAAATATATGTTTCTAGCATGCCAATTTATTTTATTTCTCACTAAATATTTAATTACATTTAATTTACATGCCAAAGTTGTGACACCCCTTACCAGTCTACAGTGTAGCCGAGCAAGCTATGCCACTTAGTGTGCCGAAGCACCAATTTATGTTTCTATTTACAATTTATCCCTTTTTAATTCATTTATTTACAATTTTGATAAATCTAAATTTTTCCGCAAATTTTATAGGAAATCCGGCAGAATGCCAGCTGTAAATTGGAAAAACAGTTCTTCTGAACCTATTTAAAAACACTTCCAATATAATTTCCAAATCCAAACTCCATTATACACATTCAAATCAATCTCAAATCACAATACTATTTTCAAAACTTTTCTATTCATATCACCACTTGAAGCATATTCAGAAATATTTCTCAACATTTCATTTATCAACATACATTATACAGAAAATTTCAATAACATGAAATTTCATATATTTACATTATTACATAATTTCAAGAGTTTATAGTTACAATCCAACTAATACAAAATGCAAAATACAAAATGCTACCCCACAGTCCTAATGTCCTACCATGTGCACTGCAGATGTGAGGTGACTCTGGACTTTGGATGCAAATCTGAAAGCTCACTCGGTCTAATGTCTGCTGGGCTCCCCAGCTAGGTCTCCAGTACCTGCGCGTGGCAAAAGCGATGCACTAAGCAATTCTGCTTAGTGGTGACAAAATAAAATAAAATAATTATGCAGAATGTATGATTTCATTTTTGGGTAGACTTAATTTCTGATATTTATTGCAGTATTATTCGATTAAAATTTGGTAAAAATTTATTATCATTGCTCGAGTAACCCATACTAGTCGACTGGACTGGATAAACGGGTAAACTAGCACTGGGTACTAAGTACCTCGGACCATCACACCATCGGTCACATTGTGTCTCCCGGTGTGCAAAAGAACAGCTAATAAGCTGTAATAATTGTCAGGGTTAAAACCCAAGTATATCAACTCAAATAACATAACCAAAGGCTATTATGTCACAGAATGGCATGGGAAGCCATGAAACACAGAATGGCATGAAGCCATATGCGATCGCTAATGAATCCTATTGGCATGCCAAGCTATCCAAACCAATCTTGTTAGGTATACTAGGGCATTTTACACTTTTATGTTTCACAATTTTTGAAATTTAAGTTTTAGTGTTACTATTCCATTCATTGGTCAACAAAAATATTGACTTTTGCATAGGCAATAGGTACATTGGTTCTAATATCATCAACATACCACATTTTGCATTCAAAATTTGTTGGTGTTGGTTGCCAATACCATTTCTAAGCTTAATGTTAGATGGGTAGAATTTTTAGTTTTTATGCTCTGTCTTTACTGTTCCATTGGTCAATTTTGCAGTGGGTCTGTCTTTACTGTTCCATTGGTCAATTTTGTAGTGGGAATTTGGCAAACTGATCAACATGAAAGTTGTTCCTTATTTTGTCTAGTTGCATTTCTTTTTTTTAATCACTCCATTTGGAGTTTTGTAGCTCAAGTTATGGTCCAAAAACCACAACTGGCTAGATTGAAATTTTATCCAGAATTTCTGGACTGACCATATCTATAGTGTAATGAATAGTGACTGCAACTCACCTTTTGAATATGTTTTGGTCATAATTTGGGTTAGGTTTATTCATGAAAGTTGTTGGTCTATATCTCAGCTTGTTGCTGGTAAAATTTTAGGTCAATTGGACCTTTCTACACTGATTTATGGCCAAATGACCAAATACTGTTCATTTGGTCATTTTGCCTAGATAGACTGCAGGTCACCCGAATTAGGGCAAGCTTTTGGTCCACTATGTTTGGTTTTATGGGCATGGTTTCTTCACCAAAGTTGTGCCATTATGTGTCTAGTTTCATGTCCAATTGGCCTTGCACCAATTTAACCTCTACAATTCAAGTTATGGCTGCCCAAACCTGCTGGACTCATGTCCAATTCTGCAGGTCACATAGGGCAGCCACACCAAACCCAAATCCCATCACTCAACACCCTTCATTTTTTGTTTAAACAGAACTAAATGGTCACTAATTGACCATTAAAACCTATTTTCATCATCACATGGTCAAAGTCTCATTTCTCCACTTCAAACCCTAACTCAACATTTCAAACCATGCATTAGCATTGCATTTCATCAATCCACATAAAAGGGACATATTGTGGGCAGCGACACTAGCATTTTAGCTCACAAAAATCATCACCATATTACCCTAACCAAGGGTGCCAAAATTTAGGGTTTACATACAAATGGTATTCAACAATTTTTTTTTCTTTGTAATTTACACTCATTTAAAGTCCTTAATATGAATTTAAAGTAAAATTCATGGTTAGGTCACTAACCTCTATGGAGTGAGATTTTCCCACTTGCTAAAGCTCATATTTTCCTCTTATTTTTGCTCTCAAGAGAATCACCAAGGTGTAAGAACACTTTTTTGTATTGCTAGGTTAGGGTTTTGTTGGGTAGAAGTGAGTGAAAACCAAGCTTTGAAAGCTTGAAAATGGTTTGGCTATGGAGGAGGTTCACGGCAAGGAAGAAGAAAGGGAGAAGAAGTATGATTTTTTTTGTTCATTTTCCAGCCCATTTGTCTCTTTTAAGTAAGCTTATGCCATGTGTCAACTTTGGGTTGGTTGGGAGAATCTTAATGACATCATTATGATGTCATAAGTCCATTTTCTTTCATTTTCTCTCCATTTCTTGTCTAATTAATTTCAATTAAATTTTTAACAACATTTAATCATATTTTATGTTATATAAATTATTTATTTAACTGGACAAGTTGGCCAAAAATCATCTCTGAAGATGAAATGACCAAAATGCCCTCCGTTTGGCTTAACGGGCCAAAATTATCTGTACCGATTGAAAAGTTTTTCTAACCATTTCTTTGGCATTCTAATGCTATAAGAACCTCAATAACCCTTCTCTGGAGTTTCAATAATTATTTTATAATTTTTCCCCCCGGTCTAGGGCTCCTAGTTGCGAGAACCGCAACTTCTCACTAGGTTACCCATCGCTAGGGCACCGGCTCGTTTAACCTGGTTGTATTTTATTTCTAAAATTTTTTCTAAATTTTTATCATTAATATTTGAGTTAATTTTGGTTTCTCACTTTAGTTTAAATATTTTTTCGGGCGTTCTAGCTGTCCGGGCCGACATTGGTCACCGGAACAGTAGACTGTATGGACTAGCTAAAGTGAGGATGTTACAACTCTTCCCCTCTAAGAAAAAATTGCATCCTCAAAATTTATCTGATGCAAACAGTTAAAGGAACTGTTGCCTCATCATCTCCTCACTTTCCCAAGTTGCTTCTTCAGTGTTATGGTGCCTCCAAAGCACTTTCACCAGTGAAATTTGTTTATTTCTCAGTTCCTTCACTTCCTGAGCTAGGATCTGTATAGGTTCTTCTGTACATGTCAAGTCCGGCTGGATTTCAATCTCTTCCATGGAAATGACATATGAAGGGTCTAACCAATATCTCCTCAGCATAGAAACATGGAATATATTGTGTATTTTATCCAGTTCTGGTGGTAAAGCTAGTAGATAGGCCACTGGTCCCACACGTTCAATGACTTCATATGGGCCAATGAACCTAGGGCTTAACTTATCCTTCCTTCCAAACCTCAATACTTTCTTCCATGGTGAGACTTTGAGAAACAATTTATCACCAACTGCATACTCTATCTCTTTTTTCTTCAAGTCAGCATATGATTTCTGTCTATCTGACTGCATACTCTATCTCTTTTCTCTTCAAGTCAGCATATGATTTCTGTCTATCTGAGGCAACCTTCATGTTAGCTTTGATTATCTTCACTTTTTCCCCAGTCTGTTTCACCAGGTCTAGTCCTACCAGCTTATCTTCGCCCAATTCAGTCCAACACACTGGGGTTCTACATTTCCTCCCATACAGTGCTTCATACGGGGCCATTTGAATGCTAGCTTGGTAGCTATTGTTATAAGCGAACTCTGCCAGTGGGAGGTATCTATCCCAACTCCCCTCAAACTCTATGACACAACTCCTTAGCATATCCTCCAGGATCTATCACATAATTCACATTGTTACTATCAAATCAACTTATTAATTGCAAAAATTCAATTAGTTCTTAGGTTTATCTGGATTACTCGTTCTGACTGTCCATCCGTCTGAGGATGAAAAGCCATGCTAAAACGGAGTTGTGTGCCCAAGGCTTCTTGGAACTATTTCCAGAATCTCGATGTAAACCTTGGGTCTCGGTCAAATATAATGGAAAGTGGGATTCCATGCAGTCTAACTGTGACACCCCTTACCCGTCTACAGTATATCTGAGTAAGATATGTCACACGGTGTACCGGAACACTCTATTTTATCTCAATCATTTTTATTCTTCCTTGATTTATTTTTATCATAGTTTTGAATATAATTTATGAAATATAATTCAATTAAGTCATTTATTGAAATTATAATTTATTTGAGGTTCCGAAAATCTTATACAAAATCCGGCAGAGTACCGGCTAAAAATGGAGAAAACAGTTCTTCGGAACCTGTGAAAAACACTTCCAATAATCATTTCCAATCAATCCCAAACTCCATTTCATCAACAAAATCTCAATATGTTTTTCAACAACTTTTCCATTTCTCAATCATTCATCTCATATGATAATCATGTAAAAGTCATAAATAAATATTCAATTTTTCATTCACAAACACAATTTCCACTATATACATTAATACCAAAATACATTACATAAGTTTCAATTACATATGAGAAAAAAAAAGTTAGTTACAAAATACCAAAATGAAACCTAGTGTCCTACCAATGCACTGAAGATGGTGAGGTGACACGGACACTATGCAGAGCTGCAGGAGGTCTCACCCAGTCTGTGGTCTACTGGGCTCTCGGTTAGTATCTCCAGAACCTACGCGTGGCAAAAGCAACGCGCTAAGCAATAATGCTTAGTGGTGCCAATAATAAAATAAAAATAAATAACAGAAAATAAATATGCAATGAATGTATTGATATCTCATTGCAAATAAATTTTCGTTGAGTATTTGTAGATTTACTTATTTTGTACTTGTTATATTCATTATTTCATTAAATTTATCCACTTTCATTTTTTGTTGCCCAAGTAACCTATGCTGGACGACTGGACTGGATAAATGGGTAAACTGGCACTGGGTATCAAGTACCTCGGGCCGTCACACCATCGGTCACATATGTATCTCCGGTGCAATGTAACAACTAATAAGTCAGATAACATCGAGCACAAGGCCAAATCTCAACACAATATCGAATGGCTAAAAGCCATGAAATCACTGAATGGCATAATGCCATGTGCGATCGCTAACTGAACCCTATTGGCATGCCAAACTATCCAAACCAATCTTGTTAGGTATACTAGGGCATTTGACACTTTTGAGTTTTACAATTTTTGAATTTCAAGTTTTGGTGTTACTATTCCTTTCATTAGTCAACAAAAATGTTGACTTTTTCATAGACAATAGGTACATTGGCTTTAATACTTCCAACCTACCACATTTTGCATTCAAAATTTGTTGGTATTGGTTACCAATACCATTTCTAAGCTCAAAGTTAATGGAGTAGAATTTTCAGTTTTCATACCCTATATTTACTATTCCATTAGTTACTGTTGCAGTGAGAATTTGGAAAAATGATAAACATGAAAGTTGTTCCTTATTTTGTCTAGTTGAATTTCTTTTTTTGAATCACTCCATTTGGAGTTTTGTAGCTCAAGTTATGGTCCAAAACCACAACTGGCCGGATTGGGATTTTTCTGGACTGACCATATCTATAGTGCAGTGAACAGTGAGTGCAACTCCCTTGTTGGATAGGTTCTGGTCATAATTTGGGGTGGGTTTCTCATGAAAGTTGTTTTTCTATATCTTAGCTTATTGCTGGTAAAATTTCAGGTCAATTGGGCAATTCTACACTGAGTTATGGCCATTGTTCATTTGGTCATTCTGCAGAAACTGGTTGCAGGACACCCGGATTGGGACAAGTTTTTGGTCCACTTGGTTTGGTCTTATGGGCATGGTTTCTTCACCAAAGTTGTGCCATTATGTGTCTAGTTTCATGTCCAATTGGCCAAACACCAATTGAACCTACACAGCCCACGTTATGGCTGTCCAAACAGGCTGGACTCACATCTAAACCTGCAGGTCTCACTAGGCAGCATACCAAATCAGTTTTTTAATGCTACAATTCACTCCAAGTTATGGTCAATTTACCTCAAATGGTCACTAATTGACCATTAGAATGTTCATTCACCATTACATAAACAAAGTCCAAATTTCTCTTCAAAACCCTAATTCCCCATTCCAATTCACACAACATACATTAGTTAAACACACTAATTCATTATCAATATATATATACACTTCAAACACCATCTCTAATCCACTCTAAGCCCATCAAAACAATCAAAATCACCACCCACAATAGGCTGCTAAAATTTACCATATACCCTAGCATGCACAATTCTCTTCAATTCCCATAATTTCCTAGCCTAACTTAGTGTCTTAACATGGATATCCAAAGAAAGAAAGAGAAAGATGACACTAACCTTAGTAGGGCAGAATTTTCTCTTGTTAATTCTTCACTTTCTTTTGTTTTCTTGGCTACCAAACACTCTAGCAAGGTTGGGTGACAAATTTTAGTGAATAATTTTATAGATTTTGGTGTGAGAAATCAAAGGATTGAAGGTATAAGAAAATAAGAGTTATGGAGGAAGGGGGAGAGAATTTTCGGCTGGCTGAAGAAGAAGGAGAACACCAGAATTTTTTTTGTCCATTTTGTCTCTTTTAAGTGTTTTAAAAAGGCTTGTTAAATTTTGATTGGTTGGGGGTATGTTAATGACATCATGTGATGTCATTATTCCTAATTTCTTTCATTTTTCTTTTCTTTTCTTTTCTACTCATTTTCAATTCAATTTTCAAAAATATTTATTCACATTTTAGATCATGATAATTATTTACTTAACTGGACAAGTCGATCAAAAATCGTCTCTGAAGGCGAAATAACCAAAATGCCCTCCGTTTGGCTTAACGGGTCAAAATTGTCTGTACCGATTGAAAAAATTTTCTAAATATTTTCTTAGCATTCTAATGTCTTAGGAACCTCAATGACCCTTCTCTGGAGTCCTAAAAATTATTTTATAATTTTTTCCTCGGGTCTAGGGCTCCTAGTTGCGAGAACCGCAACTTCTCACTAGGTTACCCATCACCTGGGCACCGGCTCATTTAACTTGGTTGTATTTTATTTCTAGAATTTTTTCTAAATTTTTCTTATTAATATTTGAGTTAATTATGGTTCCTTACTTTGGTTTAAATATTTTTTCAGACGTTTTAGCTGCCCGGACCGACACCGATCACCGGAACAGTAGAATGTACGGGGTTGTTACAGGGAGGGTGTTACAACTCTTCCCCTCTAATTTAAATTTCATCCTCGAAATTTACCTGATGCAAACAGTTGAGGGAACTGTTGCCTCATCGTCTCTTCACTTTCCTAAGTTGCCTCCTCGGTGTTGTGGTGCCTTCAAAGCACTTTCACCAGTGGAATCTGCTTATTCCTTAACTCTTTCACTTCCCGAGCCAGGATCCGTATGGGTTCTTCTTCATATGTCAAATCCGGTTGTACTTCAATTTTTTCCATGGAGATGACATGTGAAGGATCTGAGCGGTATCTTCTTACCATAGACACGTGGAACACATTGTGGATCTTGTCCAGCTCTAGTGGTAAAGCTAGCCTATAGGCTACTGGTCCCACACGTTCAATGACTTCATATGGGCCAATGAACCTAGGGCTCAACTTATCTTTTCTTCCAAACCTTAGTACCTTCTTCCACGGTGACACCTTAAGGAACACTCTATCACCAACTGCATATTCTATTTCTTTTCTTTTCAAGTTGGCATAGGATTTCTGTCTGTCTGAGGCAACCTTCAGATTGGCTTTGATTAGTTTTACCTTTTCCTCAGTCTGTTTCACCAGGTCCGGTCCTACCAGTTTATCTTCGCCCAATTCAGTCCAGCACACTGGAGTTCTACATTTCCTCCCATACAGTGCTTCATAGGGGGCCATTTGGATGCTAGCTTGGTAGCTATTGCTGTATGCAAATTCTGCCAGTGGGAGGTATCTATCCCAACTTCCCTCAAACTCAATAACACAACTCCTCAGCATATCCTCAAGGACCTGACATATATTTCATGTTATTATTATCATTTTAGTTCAATATTTATATTAATTCAATTGGTTTCAATTATTTACCTGGATTACTCTTTCTGATTGCCCATCCGTCTGAGGATGGAAAGCTGTGCTGAAGTGGAGTTGTGTACCCAAGGACTCATGCAACTTCTTCCAAAATCTCGATGTAAACCTTGGGTCTCGATCAGATATGATGAAAAGTGGAATTCCATGCAATCTAACTATCTCACTGATATACAATTCTGCTAATTTCTCTAGTGAGTAGTCAGTCCTAACTGGCAAAAAGTGTGCTGACTTTGTCAATCTATCTACTATCACCCATACTGCATCATGCTTCTTTTGGGTGAGAGGTATACCACATACAAAATCCATGGTGACCCGATCCCATTTCCATTCAGGTATGCGTATAGGCTGTAGCAAACCTGATGGAACTTGATGTTCTGCCTTGACTTGCTGACATGTCAAGCATTTAGTCACATAGTCAGCTACGTCCTTCTTCATACCAGGCCACCAATACTGAAGCTTCAGATCATGATACATCTTTGTACTTCCTGGGTGCATAGCATAAACACTGGCATCTGCCTCTTTCAGAATACTGGCTTTTAATTCCCCATTATCTGGTACACATACTCTTCCTTTGTAGTACAGACACCCATCTACTTTCACCTCATAGTCAGTTGCTTTTCCCTCTAAGATTTTGCTCATAATAGCCATTAACTTTTCATCTGCTTTTTGCCCATCTAAAATCTGCTGTAGCAGGTTTGGCCTCACTTGCAACCCAGCCAAAATAGCTCCATCTCGAACCAAAGATAGACAGGCATTCAATGATCTCAAAGCTGTGATGGATTTTCTGCTCAAAGCATCAGCAACTACATTTGCCTTCCCAGGATGGTAGTCAATTACACAATCATAGTCCTTCAGGAACTCAATCCATTGCCTCTGTCTAAGGTTGAGCTCCTTCTGAGTTGGCAAATATTTTAGACTTTGTGGTCTGTTTAAATGTAGCACTTTTCACCATATAAGTAGTGCCTCCATATCTTCAGTGCGAAGATAATTGTTGCAAGCTCTAGATCATGGGTAGGGTAATTCTGTTCATGTGGCCTTAGCATAAGCAACCACCTTCCCTTCTTGCATCAATACACACCCTAACCCATTATGAGAGGCATCACTGTAGACCACAAAGTCCTTTCCTAACACTGGCTGTGTTAACACTGGTGCCTCTGTCAACATAGCCTTCAACTTCTCAAAACTAGTCTGACACTTGTCATTCTAGTTAAATCTGACATTCTTGTGTAACAACTTGGTCATTGGAGTAGCTATTAAGGAAAATCCCTTCACAAATCTTCTGTAATACCCAGCTAGCCCCAAGAAACTTCTGACCTCAGTTGTATTCCTGGGAGGCTTCCATTCCATCACTGCTTCTATTTTCTTGGGATCCACTCTGATCCCATCAGCTGACACTATGTGTCCAAGGAATGCAATCTCATTCAACCAGAAGTCAAACTTGGACAACTTAGCATACAGCTTCTTTTCTCTCAAGGTTTGTAGAACAATCTTTAAATGCTCATCATGTTCTTCACTGGTCTTGGAATACACCAAAATATCATCAATAAAGAACACTACGAACTGATCTAGGTATGGATGAAAGATACGGTTCATAAGGTCCATGAATACTGCTGGTGCATTTGTTAGGCCAAAGGGCATAACCAGAAACTCATAATGCCCATACCGAGTCCTGAATGCAGTCTTTGGCACATCTACATCCTTCACCCTCAACTGATGATACCCTGATCTGAGATCAATCTTAGAAAATACTCCTGCTCCCTTCAATTGATCAAACAGATCATCAATTCTAGGCAACAGATACTTATTCTTCACTGTTACTTTATTCAACTGCCGGTAATCAATGCATAACCTCAAAGTCCCATATTTCTTCTTTACAAAAAGCACTGGAGCTCCCCATGGTGACACACTGGGGCGCATAAACCCCTTATCAAGCAACTCTTGCAACTGAGTTTTCAACTCCCTCAATTCAGTGGGTGCCATCCTATAAGGAGCAATGGAAATGGGTGCTGTACCCGGCATTACCTCAATAGCAAACTCAACTTCCCTTTATGGTGGTAAACCAGGCAACTCTTCAGGAAATATATCTGGGAAGTCTCTTATTGTGGGTATATCACTCAGGTTTGGCTTAACTTGCCTAGTATCAACCACGTGTGCTAGGTAAGCTTCACAGCCTTTTCTCATCATTCTTCTTGCAACTATGGCTGAGATAACATTGGACAGGAAATCTGTCCTTTCACCCACAACAGTGATCTCATTACCCTCAGAAGTTTTCAGAGAAATTCTCTTCAATTTATAATCAACTATTGCCTGATGACGTGACAACCAGTCCATTCCCAAAATCACGTCAAACTCATAAAAAGGCAACTCAATCAGGTCTGCCAAGAATTCATACCCCTGAATCCTTAACGGGCAACCCTTGTATACTTTGTTCACCACTACACTGTGGCCCAATGGATTAGTAACCAGAATTTCTTGGTCACTCTCCTCTACTAGTATCCCCCTTTCTACGAGTAGGTTGATGCAGATGTATGAATGAGTGGATCCTGGATCCACCAATGCATGCACAGATGTATTGTAGAGGGAGAACGTACCCCTGATGACGTCCGGGGCATCTTGCTCCTCCTGGGCTCTCATGGCATAGACTCTGGTAGGTGGTCTGCTCTCAGGCCTCTCTGCTGGCTCAGATGCAGGCCTCTGTCATGGTCCCACTGCCTCAGATTTGCCAGATTTCCTACCCCTTTGTGGTGCAGGAGCAGGTCTGTCTGCTTGTGTTGGAGCAGCTGTAGTAGTTCTGCGTGGACAGTTCCTCAACTGATGCTCTATTGACCCACACCTTAAGCAGGCACCAATCACTCCCCAACACTCCTCCTTATGCCACTTCAGGCAATTTGGACATACAGAAGTTGCTGGGGCTGGTCCCCTGAACCCCATCCCTGGAGAGCTGCCCACTGATGGTGTGGATTGACCTCTCCTAGGGGTAAACTGTGGCCTGGGCCCCTGAGACTAACCCTGACCTTGTGGTTGACCTGAACTCTGTGTAGGTGGACCTTTCAACTTCTTCCCAGGTGCAGGAGATGAACTAGACTGACCTGGGCCCCTCTTCTGCTGTCTTTCCCTTCTAGTCTGCTCACTTATTCTAACTTTTTCAACTTTTATTGCAGCTTCCACTAACTTGGTGAAGTCTGTGATTCCCAAGGCAGTTATCATGATCTTTATATTGTCATTTAATCCCTCTTCAAATCTCTTACACCTTTCAGCTTCATTAGGGACTATCTCCCTTCCGCAGCGGCTCAATCTGACAAATTCCTTTTCATACTCGGCCACTGTCAGCTGTCTTTGCCTCAGATTAATGAACTCTCTTCTTCTCTCTTCCAGGTATACACTACCCACATATTTCTTCTTGAATTCGGAGAGGAAGAAGTCCCAAGTTATTACTTCTGGCTGTACTTCACTGGACACCGTATCCCACCATTCATATGCATCATCTTGCAACAGAGATACAGCAGCTTCTAGATTTTGTTCTGGAGTGCAATGGAGTTGTTTTAAAACTCTGCCTATTCTGTTCAACCAATTTTCGACTGCAACAGAATCATCTCCTCTCTTGCCAAAGAAGTCCACTGCTCCAAATTTTCTCAATTTTTCCAGGTGTGATTTTGGTTGTGGAGGTACCAGGTGCTGGCATTACCCCAGCCATTTGTTTGAAGAATTCGGCCATTTGCTGGAACATGGCCTGTGGAGGTTGAGTAGGCTCTGATGGAGCTGGTGGAGCAGGTTCTCCCCTACCCCCAGTCTCAACTGCTGCAGGTGGAGCATGACTCTCCACTTCCTCCTCAACTGCCCTCTGTGATGTAGGGTCCATATCCTATTCAAAATAAGAAAGACAAACAGATCTGCATTAGTGTCACCTCGACTCTTACAAATGCAATGCATGGTATGGACTCAATCTAGGCCCAGAAACGCCTAAACCGTGCTCTGATACCACTAAATGTGACACCCCATACCCGTCTACAGTATATCCGAGTAAGATATGTCACACGATGTACCGGAACACTCTATTTTATCTCAATCATTTTTATTCTTCCTTAATTTATTTTTATCATAGTTTTGAATATAATTTATGAAATATAATTCATTTAAGTCATTTATTGAAATTATTATTTATTTGAGATTCTGAAAATTTTATAGAAAATCCGGCAGAGTACCGGCTAAAAATAGAGAAAATAGTTCTTCGGAACCTGTGAAAAACACTTCCAATAATCATTTCCAATCAATCCCAAACTCCATTTCATCAACAAAATCTCAATATGTTTTTCAACAACTTTTCCATTTCTCAATCATTCATCTCATATGATAATCATGTAAAAGTCACAAATAAATATTCACTTTTTCATTCACAAACACAATTTCCACTATATACATTAATACCAAAATACATTACATAAGTTTCAATTACATATAAGAAAAAAAAAAGTTAGTTACAAAATACCAAAATGAAACCTAGTGTCCTACCAATGCACTGAATATGGTGAGGTGACACGGACACTATGTAGAGCTGCAGGAGGTCTCACCCAGTCTGTGGTCTACTGGGCTCTCGGTCAGTATCTCCAAAACCTACTCATGGCAAAAGCAACGCGCTAAGCAATAATGCTTAGTGGTGCCAATAATAAAATAAAAATAAATAACAAAAAATAAATATGCAGTGAATGTATTGATATCTCATTGCAAATAAATTTCCATTGAGTATTTATAGATTTACTTATTTTGTACTTGTTTTATTCATTATTTCATTAAATTTATCCACTTTCATTTTTGGTTGCCCAAGTAACCTATACTAGACAGTGGATGGATAAACGTAACCGCACTGGGTATCAAGTACCTCGGGCCGTCACACCATCTGTCACATATGTATCTCCCGGTGTGCAACAGAACAGCTAATAAGCTGTAATAACATCAGGTACAAGGCCAAATCTCAACACAATATCAGAATGGCTAAAAGCCATGAAATCACAGAATGGCATAATGCCATGTGCAGTACTGCTAACTGAACCCTATTGGCATGCCAAACTATCCAAACCAATCTTGTTATGTATACTAGGGCATTTGACACTTTTGAGTTTTATAATTTTTGAATTTCAAGTTTTGGTGTTACTATTCCTTTCATTAGTCAACAAAAATGTTGAATTTTGCATAGACAATAGGTACATTGGCTTTCATACTTCCAACCTACCACATTTTGCATTCAAAATTTGTTGGTATTGGTTACCAATACCATTTCTAAGCTCAAAGTTAATGGAGAAAAATTTTCAGTTTTCATACCCTATCTTTACTGTTCCATTAGTTACTGTTACAGTGGGAATTTGGAAAAATGATAAACATGAAAGTTGTTCCTTATTTTTTCTATTTGAATTTCTTTTTTTGAATCACTCCATTTGGAGTTTTGTAGCTCAAGTTATGGTCCAAAAACCACAACTGGTCGGATTAGGATTTTTCTGGACTGACCATATCTACAGAGCAGTGAACACTGAGTGCAACTCCCTTGTTGGATAGGTTCTGGTCATAATTTGGGGTGGGTTTCTCATGAAAGTTGTTGTTCTATATCTTAGCTTATTGCTGGTAAAATTTCAGGTCAATTGGGCCATTCTACACTGAGTTATGGCCAAATGAACAATCACTGTTCATTTGGTCATTCTGCAGAAACTGGTTATAGGACACCCGGATTGGGACAAGTTTTTAGTCCACTTGGTTTGGTCTTATGGGCATGGTTTCTTCACCAAAGTTGTGCCATTATGTGTCTAGTTTCATGTCCAATTGGCCAAACACCAATTGAACCTACACAGCCCAAGTTATGGCTGTCCAAACAGGCTGGACTCACATCCAAACCTGCAAGTCTCACTAGGCAGCATACCAAATCAGTTTTTTAATGCTACAATTCACTCCAAGTTATGGTCAATTTACCTCAAATGGTCACTAATTGACCATTAGAATGTTCATTCACCATTACATAAATAAAGTCCAAATTTCTCTCCAAAACCCTAATTCCCCATTCCAATTCACACAACATACATTAGTTAAACACACTAATTCATTATCAACATATATATACACTTCAAACACCATCTCTAATCCACTCTAAACCCATCAAAACAATCAAAATCACCACCCCCAATAGGCTGCCGAAATTTACCATATACCCTAGCGTGCATAATTCTCTTCAATTCCCACAATTTCCTAGCCTAATTTAGTGTCTTAACATGGATATCCAAAGAAAGAAAGAGAAAGATGACACTAACCTTAGTAGGGCAGAATTTTCTCTTGTTAATTCTTCACTTTCTTTTGTTTTCTTGGCTGCCAAACACTCTAGCAAGGTTGGGTGACAAATTTTAGTGAATAATTTTATAGATTTTGGGGTGAGAAATCAAAGGATTGAAGGTATAAGAAAATAAGAGTTATGGAGGAAGAGGGAGAGAATTTTCGGCTGGCTAAAGAAGAAGGAGAACACCAAAATTTTTTTTGTCCATTTTGTCTCTTTTAAGTGTTTAAAGAAGGCTTATTAAATTTTGATTGGTTGGGGGGTATGTTAATGACATCATGTGATGTCATTATTCCTAATTTCTTTCATTTTTCTTTTCTTTTCTTTTCTACTCATTTTCAATTCAATTTTCAAAAATATTTATTCACATTTTAGATCATGATAATTATTTACTTAACTGGACAAGTCGGTCAAAAATTGTCTCTGAAGGCGAAATGACCAAAATGCCCTCCGTTTGGCTTAATGGGTCAAAATTGTCTGTACCGATTGAAAAAATTTTCTAAATATTTTCTTGGCATTCTAATGCCATAGGAACCTCAATGACCCTTCTCTGGAGTCCTAAAAATTATTTTATAATTTTTCCCTCGGGTCTAAGGCCCCTAGTTGCAAGAACCGCAACTTCTCACTAGGTTACCCATTACTTGGGCACCGGCTCATTTAACTTGGTTGTATTTTATTTCTAAAATTTTTTCTAAATTTTTCTTATTAATATTTGAGTTAATTATGGCTCCTCACTTTAGTTTAAATATTTTTCTAGACGTTCTAGCTGTCCGGACCGACACTGATCACCGGAACAGTAGAATGTACGGGGTTGTTACAGGGAGGGTGTTACACTAACTGGCTCACTAATATACAATTCTGCTAGCTTCTCCAATGAGTAGTCAGTCTTAACTGGCAGAAAATGTGCTGACTTCGTCAATCTATCCACTATCACCCATACTGCATCATACTTCTTCTGAGTGAGAGGTAGACCACTAACAAAATTCATAGTGACCCGGTCCCATTTCTATTCAGGTATGCTTATAGGCTGTAGCAATCCTGATGGAACTTGATGTTCTGCTTTAACTTGCTAACATGTCAAACACTTAGTCACATAGTCAGCTATATCCCTCTTCATACCAGGCCACCAATAATGAGGCTTTAAATCATTATACATTTTTGTGCTTCCCGAGTGCATAGCATAAACACTAGTGTGTGCTTCTTTCAGAATACTAGTCTTCAGTTCCCCATCATCTGGTACACACACTCTTCCTCTGTAATACAGACACCCATCTGCTTTCACCTCATACTCAGTTTCCTTTCCCTCTGGAATTTTACCCACAATGGCCATTAGTTTTTCATCTTCCCTCTGCCCATCTTGTATCTGCTGTAGTAGGGTTGGCCTCACTTGTAACTCAGCCAAAATAGCTCCATCTTGAGCTAAGGACAGACAGGCACTGAGTGATCCTAAAGCTGTGATGGACTTTCTGCTTAAAGCATCAGCAACTACATTTGCCTTCCGAGGATAATAATCTATCACACAATCATAGTCCTTTAGGAACTCAATCCATCGCCTCTGTCTAAGATTGAGCTCCTTCTAGGTTGGCAAGTATTTCAGAATTTTGTGGTATGTGTAAATGTAGCACTTTTCACCATACAAGTAATGGCTCCATATCTTCAGTGCGAAGATAATTGCTGCAAGCTCTAGATCATGGGTAGGGTAGTTCTGTTCATGTGGCCTTAGCTGCCTGGAAACATAGGCGACCACTTTCCCCTCTTGCATCAACACACACCCTAACCCATTGTGCGAGGCATCACTGTAGACCACAAAGTCTTTTCCCGACACTAGCTGTGTTAACACTGGTGCTTCTGTCAACATAGCCTTCAGCCTCTCAAAACTGGCTTGGCACTTGTCGTTACAGCCAAATTTTACATTCTTGTGCAACAACTTGGTCATTGGAGTAACTATAAGAGAGAACCCCTTCACAAATCTTCTGTAATACTCAGCTAGCCCTAAGAAACTTCTGACCTCAGTTGTATTTCTAGGAGGCTTCCATTCCATCACTGCTTCTATCTTTTTAAAATCCACTCTAATCCCCTCAGCTGATACTATGTGTCCAAGAAAGGAGATTTCACTCATCCAGAAGTCACACTTGGACAACTTAGCATACAGCTTCTTTTCTTGCAGAGTTTGCAGAACAATCCTCAAATGTTCATCATGTTCTTCCCTGGTCTTGGAACACACCAGAATATCATCAATAAAGACCACTATAAACCGATCTAAGTATGGATGGAATTTTGACACATTTGCATCCTTTACCCTCAACTGATGATACCCTGATCTGAGATCAATTTTTGAAAATACACCAGCTCCCTTCAATTAATCAAACAGATCGTCAATTCTGGGCAATGGATATTTATTCTTCACAGTTACTTTGTTGAACTGCCGGTAATCAATACACAATCTCAAAGTTCCATCCTTCTTTTTCACAAACAGCACCGGAGCTCCCCATGGTGGCACACTGGGCCATATGAACCCCTTATCAAGCAACTCTTGCAACTGAGTTTTCAACTCGCTCAATTCAGTGGGTGCCATCCTATAAGGAGTAATGGAAATGGGTGATGTACCCGGCATTACCTCAATAGCAAACTCAACTTCCCTTTCTGGTGGTAAACTAGGCAACTCTTCAGGAAATACATCTGGGAAGTCTCTTACTGTGGGTATATTACACAGGTTTGGCTTAGCTTGCCTAGTATCAACCACGTGTGCTAGGTAAGCTTCACAGCCTTTTCTCATCAATCTTTTTGCAACTGTGGCTGAGATAACATTGGACAAGAAATCTGTCCTTTCACCCACAACAGTAATCTCATTACCTTCAGAAGTTTTTAGAGAAATCCGCTTCAATTTGCAATCAACTATTGCCTGATGACGTGACAACCAGTCCATACCTAAAATCACGTCAAACTCGTGGAAGGGCTATTCAATTAGGTCTGCTGAGAATTCATACCCCTGAATCCTCAACGGGCAACCTTTATACACCTTATTCACTACCACATTGTGGCCTAGTGGATTTGTGACCAGAATGTCTTGATCACTTTCCTCTACTGGAACTCCCCTCTCTACGGGTAGTTTGATGCAAATATAGTAATGAGTGGATCCTTGATCCACCAATGCATGCACAGAAGTGTTGTAGAGAGAAAACGTACCCCTGATGACATCCGGGGCATCTTGCTCCTCCTGAGCTCTGATGGCATAGGCCCTGGTAGATACTCTAGTGTCTGGCCTCTCAGCTGACTCGGATGCAGGCCTCAGTGATGGACCAGCTGCCTCAGATTTACCGAGCTTCCTACCCCTTTGTGGTGTAGGAGCAGGTCTGTCAGTTTATGTTGGAGCAACTGTAGTAGTCCTCTTCGGACAATTCTTGATCTGGTGTTCTGTAGATCTACACCGTAAGCATGCACCAGTCATTCGCCAACAGTCCCCCTTATGCCACTTCTGGTAGTACTGACAAGCAGAAGATGCTGGGGCTGGTCCCCTGAACACCGTCCCTGGAGAGCTACCCATTGATGGTGTGGACTGGCCTCTCCTAGGTGTGAACTGTGGTCTGGGCCCCTGAGATTGACCCTGACCCTGTGGTGGTCCTGAACTCTGAGCAGGAGGACCCTTACTCTTCTTACTGTGAGCAGAAAATGCACTGGACTGACCCGGACCCCTCTTCTGCTGTCTTTCCCTTCTATTTTATTCATTGATTCTGACCCTTTCCACTTTTGATGCTGCATCTACCAGTTTAGCAAAATCCGTGATCTCCAGTGCTGTGATCATGACTTTGATGTTGTCATTGAGCCCTTCTTCAAACCATCGGCACCTCTCTGCCTCTGTAGGGACTATCTCCCTCCCATATCTGCTCAATCTAACAAACTCATGCTTATATTCCACCACTGACAATTGCCTCTGTCTCAGACTAATAAATTCTCTTCTTCACTCTTCTAAATACATTTTGCTCACATATTTCTTCCTGAACTCTGTGAGGAAGAATTCCTAGGTGATCCGTTCCGGTTGCACCTCACTGGTTACTGTGTCCCACCACTGATTTGCATCATCCTGAAGTAGGGACACAGCACCCACCAGGTTCTGCTCGGGAGTGCAGTTTAGCTATTTTAGCACTCTGATGGTTCTATCCAACCAATTTTCTGCTGTTATGGGATCATCCTCCCTCTTCCCAAAGAAGTCTACAGCCCCATGCTTTCGCAGTTTCTCTAGATGAGATTTCTGTGGTGCTGGTGGAGGTTGTGGCTGTGGTTGTGGTGGTGGAATTGACCCCATCATTTGCCGATAGAATTCAGTCATTTGCTGAAATAGAGCAAACAGAGGTTAGGCATGCACCTCAGCTGCTGGTGGAGTAGATTCTCCCCTGCCCCCAGATTTAGCTCTTGGTGGAGCATGACTCTCCACCTCTTCTTCAACTGCTCTTTGTGAAGCAGGATCCATATCCTATTCAAAATAAAAAACAAACAGATCTGCATCAGTGTCACCTCAATACTTACAAATGCAATGCAATGGTATGTACTCTATCTAGGCCCATAAATGCCTAAATCAATGCTCTGATACCACTAAATGTGACACCCCTTATCCGTCTACAGTGTAGCTGAGCAAGTTATACCACTCAGTGTGCCGGAGCACCAATTTATGTTTATATTTACAATTTATCCCTTTTTAATTCATTTATTTATAATTTTGATAAATCTAAATATTTTCGCAAATTTTATAGGAAATCCGGCAGAGTGCCGGCTGTAAATTGGAAAAATAGTTCTTCTGAACCTGTTTAAAAACACTTCCAATATAATTTTCAAATCCAAACTCCATTATACACATTCAAATCAATCTCAAAATCTTAATCACAAATCACAATACTATTTTCAAAACTTTTCTGTTCATATCGCCACTTGAAGCATATTCAGAAATATTTCTCAACATTTCATTTATCAACATACATTATACAGAAAATTTCAATAACATGAAATTTCATATATTTACATTATTACATAATTTCAAGAGTTTATAGTTACAATCCAACTAATACAAAATGCAAAATACAAAATGCTACCCCACAGTCCTAATGTCCTACCATGTGCATTGCAGATGTGAGGTGACTCTGGACTCCAGATGCAAATCTGAAAGCTCACCCGGTCTGATGTCTGCTGGGCTCCCTAGCTAGGTCTCTAGTACCTGCACGTGGCAAAAGCGACACACTAAGCAATTCTGCTTAGTGGTGACAATATAAAATAAAATAAAATAAAATAAAATAATTATGCAGAATGTATGATTTCATTTTTGGCTAGACTTAATTTCTGGTATTTATTGCAGTATTATTCGATTACAATTTGGTAAAAATTTATTATCATTGCTCGAGTAACCCATATTAGTCGACTAGACTGGATAAACGGGTAAACTAGCACTGGGTACTAAGTACCTCGGACCATCACACCATCGGTCACATTGTGTCTCCCGGTGTGCAATAGAACAGCTAATAAGCTGTAATAATTGTCAGGGTTAAAACCCAAGTATATCAACTCAAATAACATAGCCAAAGGCTATTATGTCACAGAATGGCATGGGAAGCCATGAAACACAGAATGGCATGAAGCCATATGCAGTACTGCTAACAGAACCCTATTAGGGCATTTTACACTTTTAAGTTTCACAATTTTTGGAATTTAAGTTTTAGTGTTACTATTCCATTCATTGGTCAACAAAAATGTTGACTTTTGCATAGGCAATAGGTACATTGGTTCTAATATCATCAACATACCACATTTTGCATTCAAAATTTGTTGGTATTGGTTGCCAATACCATTTCTAAGCTTAATGTTAGTGCAGAATTTTTAGTTTTTATGCTCTGTCTTTACTGTTCCATTGGTCAATTTTTCAGTGGGAATTTGGCAAACTGATCAACATGAAAGTTGTTTCTTATTTTGTCTAGTTGCATTTCCTTTTTTGAATCACTCCATTTGGAGTTTTGTAACTCAAGTTATGGTCCAAAAACCACAACTGGCTGGATTGAAATTTTGTCCAGAATTTCTGGACTGACCATATCTATAATGTAATAAATAGTGACTGCAACTCACCTTTTGAATATGTTCTGGTCATAATTTTGGTTAGATTTCTTCATGAAAGTTGTTGATCTATATCTCAGCTTGTTGCTGCTAAAATTTCAGGTCAATTGGACCTTTCTACACTGATTTATGGCTAAATGACCAAATACTGTTCATTTGGTCATTTTGCCCAGGTAGACTGCAGGTCACCCGGATTAGGGCAAGCTTTTGATCCACTTCGTTTGGTTTTATGGGCATGGTTTCTTCACCAAAGTTGTGCCATTATGTGTCTAGTTTCATGTTCAATTGTTCTTGCACCAATTTAACCTCTACAATTCAAGTTATGGCTACCCAAACCTGCTGGACTCATGTCTAATTCTGCAGGTCACCTAGGGCAGCCACACCAAACCCAAATCCCATCACTCAACACCCTTCATTTTTGGTTTAAACAGAACTAAATGGTCACTAATTGACCATTAAAACCTATTTTCATCATCACATGGTCAAAGTCTCATTTCTCCACTTCAAACCCTAACTCAACATTTCAAACCATGCATTAGCATTGCATTTCATCAATCCACATAAAAGAGACATATTGTGGGCAGCCACATGAGCATTTTAGCTCACAAAAATCATCACCATAGTACCCTAACCAAGGCTACCAAAATTTAGGGTTTACATACAAATGGTATTCAACAATTTTTTCTTTGTAATTTACACTCATTCAAAGTCCTTAACATGAATTTAAAGTAAAATTCATGGTTAGGTCACTAACCTCTATGGAGTGAGATTTTCCCACTTGTTAAAGCTCTTGTTTTCCTCTTCTTTTTGCTCCCAAGAGAATCACCAAGGTGTAAGAACACTTTTTTGTGTTGCTAGGTTAGGGTTTTGTTGGGTAGAAGTGAGTGAAAATCAAGCTTTGAAAGCTTGAAAATGGTTTGGCTATGGAGGAGGTTCACGGCAAGGGAGAAGAAGTCTGATTTTTTTGTTCATTTTCCAGCCCATTTGTCTCTTTTAAGTAAGCTTATGCCATGTGTCACCTTTGGGTTGGTTGGGAGAATCTTAATGACATCATTATGATGTCATAAGTCCATTTTCTTTCATTTTCTCTCCATTTCTTCTTTAATTAATTTCAATTAAATTTTTGACAATATTTAATCATATTTTATGTTATATAAATTATTTATTTAACTGGACAAGTTGGCCAAAAATCATCTCTGAAGACGAAATGACCAAAATGCCCTCCATTTGGCTTAACGGGTCAAAATTGTCTGTACCGATTGAAAAATTTTTCTAAGCATTTCCTTGGCATTCTAATGCCATAAGAACCTCAATAACCCTTCTCTGGAGTCCCAATAATTATTTTATAATTTTTCCCCCGGGTCTAGGGCTCCTAGTTGCTAGAACCGTAACTTTTCACTAGGTTACCCATCGCTAGGGCACCGGCTCATTTAACTTGGTTGTATTTTATTTCTAAAATTTTCCTAAATTTTTATCATTAATATTTGAGTTAATTTTGGTTCCTCACTTTAGTTTAAATATTTTTTTCGGGCGTTCTAGCTGTCCGAACCGACATTGGTCACCAAAACAGTAAACTGTACGGACTAGCTAAAGTGGGGATGTTACAAAAGTTGTTTTTTTTTTCTTAATACAAATAAGATTTAATTTTAATTTACCTAATATTTATTTTGTTAAATTTCATACATCAGTGGGTTAAAGATGCAATTAAATTGATTTTATTATTTACCAAGTGAATCCTATTATTACTACATATTACATGCAAAATCATTATCTTAAGAAAGTTTAAAGGTGTACTTACCTTTTAATTATTACATTTGCCATTGGGGTAAACTGCCCTTAAAAAAGGGCCTTCTTTTCTAGTATAGCAAGTTAATCTCTATCTTACTCCCATTAAGCTCCACTAAGTTTCAAGTAATTAAAGCCCCTTTTGGTACTTAATTTAGGGCTAATTACCAATTTATTTTCTTTTAAAATAAAATAAACATTATAATTAAAATTTTACTCACTTACAATATAGGCTTTAATGAGCCACAACTACACAATGACCATTGGTCCATCTAACCTATTCTAAAACTTCATAATACTATATCACATCATATACATTATTAAAATTATATTAAGATACAATTTAAAACTTGAACACAGAAAAATATAAATAAAATGAAATTTTCAGATCTAGTAGATTCACTGTGTCTCTGCATTTAAATTTCTAAAAATATCTAAACAAGTATTAAAATTTTAGAAAAATTACAAGAGTAAGACAAAATATCATATTAAATTATAAAATTAATAACCAAGTCGAGATCATTACCAAATAATTTATAAAAATCGAAACTTTTAATAGTGATAGATTTGCATTATTTTTCTTTTTTATAAATGCGATATCTCTTAAACTACAAAATTATTTTTTGTGAAAGTAATGGGAAAAGTTAGATGAGATCTTGAATGTCATTCTAAACTCAAGAATCACAAAAAAATTGATGAAGAATTGAGGGAGATATGAGCCTTGAAAATTATTTGCGTGAATTTGTCAGACTGAGCAGATATGGGAGGGAGATAGTCCCTACAGAGGCAGAGAGGTGCAGACGGTTTGAAGAAGGGCCTAATGACAACATCAAAGTCATGATCACAGCACTGGAGATCATGGATTTTTCTAAATTGGTAGATGCAGCAGGAAAAGTGGAAAGGGTCAGAATCAATGAACAAAATAGAAGGTAAAGACAGCAGAAGAGGAGTCCGGGTCAGTGCAGTACATTTTCTGCTCCCAGCAAGAAGAGTAAGGGTCCTCCTGCTCAGAGTTTAGGACCATCACAGGGTCAGGGCCAGTCTCAGGGGCCCAGACCACAGTTCACACCTAGGAGAGGCCAGTCCACACCATCAATGGGCAGCTCTCCAGGGACGGTGTTTAGGGGACCAGCCCCTGCATCTTCTGCTTGTCAGCACTGTCAGAAGTGGCATAAGGGGGAATGTTGGTGAGTGACCGGTGCATGCTTACGGTGTGGATCGACAGAACATCATATCAAGAATTGTCCGAAGAGGACTACTACAGTTGCTCCAACACAAACTGACAGATCTGCTCCTGCACCACAAAGGGGTAGGAAGCCCGGTAAACCTGAGGCAGCTGCATCTGAGTCAGTTGAGAGGCCAAACACTAGAATACCTGCCAGGGCCTATGCCATCAGAGCTCAGGAGGAGCAAGATGCCCCGGATGTCATCAGGGGTACGTTTTCCCTCTACAACACTTTTGTACATGCATTGGTGGATCCAGGACCCACTCATTCCTACATTTGCATCAAACTACCCATAGAGAGGAGAGTACCAGTAGAGGAGAGTGATCAAGACATTCTGGTCATAAATCCACTAGGCCATAGTGTGGTAGTGAATAAGGTGTATAAAGGTTGCTCGTTGAGGATTCAGGGGTATGAATTCTCGGCAGACCTAATTGAGTTGCCCTTCCACGAGTTTGACGTGATTTTGGGAATGGATTGGTTATCACGTCATCAGGCAATAGTTGATTGCAAATTGAAGAGAATTTCTCTGAAAACTTCTGAGGGTAATGAGATCACTGTTGTGGGTGAAAGGACAGATTTCCTGTCCAATGTTATCTCAGCCACAGTTGCAAGAAGATTGATGAGAAAAGGCTGTGAAGCTTACCTAGCACACGTGGTTGATACTAGGCAGGCTAAGCCGAACCTGTGTGATATACCCATAGTAAGAGACTTCCCAGATGTGTTTCCTGAAGAGTTGCCTGGTTTACCACCAGAAAGGGAAGTCGAGTTTGCTATTGAGGTAATGTCGGGTACAGCATCCATTTCTATTGCTCCTTATAGGATGGCACCCACTGAATTGAGGGAGTTGAAAACTCAGTTACAAGAGTTACTTGATAAAGGGTTCATTCACCCTAGTGTGTCACCATGGGGAGCTCCGGTGCTATTTCTGAAGAAAAAGGATGGAACCTTGAGATTATGTATTGATTACCGGCAGTTGAACAAAATAACTATGAAGAACAAATATCCATTGCCCAGAATCGACGATCTGTTTGATCAGTTGAAAGGAGCCGGTGTATTTTCAAAAATTAATCTCAGATCAGGGTATCATCAGTTGAGGGTAAAGGATGCAAATGTGTCAAAGCCTGCATTCAGAACCCGGTATAGACACTATGAATTTTTAGTGATGCCGTTTGGCTTGACAAATGCACCAACAGCATTTATGGACCTTATGAACCGTATCTTCCATCCATATTTAGATCGGTTTGTAGTGGTCTTCATTGATGATATTCTAGTGTATTCCAAGACCAGGGAAGAACATTATGAACATTTGAGGATTGTTCTGCAAACCCTGCGAGAAAAGAAGTTGTATGCTAAGTTGTCCAAATGTGACTTCTGGATGAGTGAAATCTCCTTCCTTAGACACATAGTATCAGCAGAAGGGATTAGAGTGGATTCCAAAAAGATAGAAACAGTGATGGAGTGGAAGCCTCCTAGAAATACAACTGAGGTTAGAAGTTTCTTGGGGTTAGCTGGGTGTTACAGAAGATTTATGAAGGGGTTCTCTCTTATAGCTGCTCCAATGACCAAGTTGTTGCACAAGAATGTGAAATTTGGCTAGAACGACAAGTGCCAAGCCAGTTTTGAGAGGCTGAAGGCTATGTTGACAGAAGCACCAGTGTTAACATAGCCAGTGTCGGGAAAAGACTTTGTGGTCTACACTGATGCCTCACATAATGGGCTAGGGTATGTATTGATGCAAGAGGGGAAAGTGGTCGCCTATGCTTCCAGGCAATTAAGGCCACATGAACAGAACTACCCTACTCATGACCTGGAGTTAGCAGCAATTATCTTCACACTGAAGATATGGAGGCAATATTTATATGGTGAAAAATGCTACATCTATACAGACCACAAGAGTCTAAAATATTTGCCAACCCAGAAGGAGGTCAATCTTAGACAGAGGCGATGGATTGAGTTCCTAAAGGACTATGATTGTGTGATAGATTATCATCCTGGGAAGGCAAATGTAGTTGCTGATGCTTTGAGCAGGAAGTCCATCACAACTTTAAGATCACTAAATGCCTTTCTGTCCTTAGCTCAAGATGGAGCTATTTTAGCTAAGTTGCAAGTGAGGCCAACCCTGCTATAGCAGAAACAAGATGGGCAGAGGGCAGATGAAAAATTAATGGCCATTATGGGTAAAATTCCAGAGGGAAAGGAAACTGAATATGAGGTGAAAGCAGATGGGTGTCTGTATTACAGAGGAAGAGTGTGTGTACCTGATGATGGGGAATTGAAGACTAGTATTTTGAAAGAAGAACACACTGGTGTTTATGCTATGCACCCGGGAAGCACAAAAATGTATAATGATTTAAAGCCTCATTATTGGTGGCCAAGTATAAAGAGGGATATAGCTGACTATGTGACTAAATGTTTGACATGTCAGCAAGTTAAAGCAGAACATCAAATTCCATCAGGATTGCTACAGCTTATAAGCATACCTGAATGGAAATGGGACCGAGTCACTATGGATTTTGTTAGTGGTCTACCTCTCACCCAAAGGAAGTATGATGCAGTGTGGGTGATAGTGGATAGATTGACTAAGTCAGCACATTTTCTGCCAGTTAGGACTGACTACTCACTGGAGAAGCTAGCAAAATTGTATATCAATGAGATAGTTAGACTGCATGGAATCCCACTTTCCATCATATCTGACCGAGACCCAAGGTTTACATCGAGATTCTGGAAAAAGTTACAAGAAGCCTTGGGCACACAACTTCGTTTTAGCACGGCTTTTCATCCCCAGACGAATGGACAGTCAGAACGAGTAATCCAGGTAAACCCAAGAACTAATTGAATTTTCGCAATTGATAAATTGAAATGATAGTAACAATGTGAATTATGTGATAGATCCTGGAGGATATGCTAAGGAGTTGTGTCATTGAGTTTGAGGGGAGCTGGGATAGATACCTCCCACTGGCATAATTCGCATACAACAATAGCTATCAAGCTAGCATTCAAATGGCTCCGTATGAAGCACTGTATGGGAGGAAATGTAGAAACCCAGTGTGTTGGACTGAATTAGGCGAAGATAAACTGGTAAGACCAGACCTGGTGAAACAGACTGAGGAGAAAGTGAAGATAATCAAAGCTAACCTGAAGGTTGCCTCAGAAAGACAGAAATCATATGCTGACTTGAAGAGAAAAGAGATAGAGTATGCAGTTGGCGAAAAGTGTTTCTCAAAGTCTCACCGTGGAAGAAAGTACTGAGGTTTGGAAGCAAGAGTAAGTTAAGCCCTAAGTTCATTGGCTCATATGAAGTCATTGAACGTGTGGGACCAGTGGCCTATCAGCTAGCTTTACCACTAAAACTGGATAAAATTTATAATGTATTCCATGTTTCCATGCTGAGAAGGTATCGCTCAGACCCTTCACATGTCATTTCCATGGAAGAGATTGAAATCCAACCGGACTTGACATATACAGAAGAACCTATACAAGTCCTAGCTCAGGAAGTGAAGGAACTGAGAAATAAACAAATTCCACTGGCGAAAGTGCTTTGGAGGCACCACAACGCTGAAGAGGCAACTTGGGAAAGTGAAGAGATAATGAGGCAACAGTTCCCTCAACTGTTTGCATCAGGTAAATTTCGAGGACGACATTTTTATTAGAGGGGAAGAATTGTAACATCCTCATTTTAGCTAGTCCGTACAGTCTACTGTTCCAGTGACCAGTGTCGGTCCGGACAGCTAGAACGTTCAGAAAAATATTTAAACTAAAGTGAAGAACCAAAAATTAACTCAAATAATTAATAAGAAAAAAATTTAGAAAAAAATTATAAAATAATTTTTGGGACTCCATAGAGGTTCTTATGGCATTAGAATGCCAAGAAAATACTTAGAAAAATTTTTCAATCGGTACAGACAATTTTGACCTGTTAAGCCAAACGGAGGACATTTTGATCATTTCATCTTCAGAGATGATTTTTGGGCCAACTTGTCCAGTTAAATAAATAATTTATATAACATAAAATATGATTAAATATTGTTAAAAATTTAATTGCAATTAAATAGACAAGAAATGGAGAGAAAATGAAATAAAATGGATTTATGACATCATCATGATGTCATTAAAACTCACCCAACCAACCCAATGTTGACACATGGCATAACTTTGTTTAAAAGAAACAAATGGGCTGGAAAACAAAAGAAAAATCAGAACACTTTCTTCTCTTCTTCTCCTTAACGTAAAAAACTCCCACCATGGCCACCATGAACAAGCTTTCAAAGCTTGATTTTCCCCCAATTTTACCCAACTAAACCCTAACCTAGCAACACAAAAACTTGCTCTTACACCTTGGTGATTCTTTTGGGAGCAAAAAGAAGAGGAAAACAAGAGTTTTAGCAAGTGGGAAAATCTCACTCCTTTGAGGTTAGTGACCCAACCATTAAATTTTCTTTAAATTCTTGTTAAGAACTTTGAATATGTGTAAATTGCAAAGAAAAATTGTTGAATACCATTTGGATGGAAACCCTAGATTTTTGGCAGCCATGGTTAGGGTTTATTTGTTGTGAGTTTAATGAAGTTAAAAGACCATCATGCAGCCCACAACATGTACCCACTAAGTGGATTGATGAAATGCAAGTTAAATGCATGATTTGAGATGTTAGAGTTAGGGTTTGGAGTGGAAAAATGGGATTTTGACCATGTGATGATGAAAATAGGTTTTAATGGTCAATTAGTGACCATTTAGTTCTGTTTAAATAAAAAATGAAGTGTGTTGAGTGATGGGATTGGGTTTGGTGTGGCTGCCATTAAAGTGACCTGCAGAATTGGAGTGACCTGCAGAATTGGACTTGAGTCCAGCAGGTTTGGGTAGCCATAACTTGAATTGTAGAGGTTCAATTGGTGCAAGGCCAATTAGACATGAAACTAGACACATAATGGCACAACTTTTGTGAAGAAACCATGCCCATAAAACCAAACCAAGTGGACCAAAAGCTTGCCCTAATCCGGTGACTGCGATGCATTTACAGAATGACCAAATGAACAGTGTTTGTTCATTTGGCCATAACTCAATGTAGAAAGGTCCAATTAACCTAAAATTTTACCAGCAACAAGCTGAGATATAGACCAACAACTTTCATGAAGGAACCTAACCACCTATCCAACAAGTGAGTTGCAGTCACTGTTCACTGCACTGTAGATATGGTCAGTCTAGAAAAATTCCAATTCGGCCAGTTGTGGTTTTTGGGCCATAACTTGAGCTACAAAACTCCAAATGGAGTGAATCGAAAAAAGAAATTTCAACTAGACAAAATAAGGAACAACTTTCGTGTTGATCATTTTGCCAAATTCCCACTGTAAAATTGACCAATGGAACAGTAAAGATAAGGTATGAAAACTGAAAATTCTGCTCAATTAACATTAAGCTTAGAAATGGTTTTGGCAACCAAAACCAACAAGTTTAAAATGCAAAATGTGGTATGTTGGTGATATTAGAACCAATGTACCTATTGCCTATGCACAACATTTTGGTTGACTAATGAAGTGAATAGTAACACCAAAACTTGAAATTCAAAAATTGTGAAACTTAAAAGTGTAAAATGCCCTAGTATATCTAACAAGATTGGTTTGGATAGCTTGGCATGCCAATAGGATTCTGTTAGCAGTACTGCATATAGCTTCATGCCATTCTGTGTTTCATGGCTTTCCCATGCCATTCTGTGACATAATAGCCTTTGGCTATGTTATTTGAATTATTACACTTGGGTTTTAACCCCAATAATTATTACAGCTTATTAGCTGTTCTGTTGCACACCGGGAGACACAATGTGACCAATGGTGTGATGGCCAAGGTACTTAGTACCCAGTGCCAGTTTACCCGTTTATCCAGTCCAGTCAATTAGTATGGGTTACTCGGGCAATGTTAATAAACTTTACCAAAATTTTAATCGTATAATAATGCAAATAATATCATAAGTTAAGTCTACCAAAAATGTAAACACACATTCTGTATATTTGTTTCATCATATTTTATTTCATTTTATTTTATTTTATATTGTCACCACTAAGCATAATTTCTTAGCGCGTCGCTTTTACCACGCACAGGTACTGGAAACCTAGCTGGGGAGCCTAGCAGACATCAGACGGGGTGAGCCTTCAAAGCTGCATTCGGGGTCCAGAGTCACCTCACATCTGCACTGCATATGGTAGGACATTAGGACTATAGGTAGCCCTTTTGTATTTTGCATTTTATATTAGTTTGGATTGTAACTATAAACTCCTGTAATTATGTATTAATGTAAACATATGCAATTTTATATTATTGAGATTTTCTGCATTATGTATGTTGATAAATGAAATGTTGAGAATTATTTGTGAATATGCTTCAAGTGATGAAGTGAACAGAAAAGTTTTGAAAATAGTATTGTGATTTGAGATTGAGATTTTGAGATTGACTTGAATGTGTATAATGGAGTTCGGATTTGGAAATTATTTTGGAAGTGTTTTTAAACAGGTTCAGAAGAACTATTTTTCCAATTTACAGCCGGCACTCTGCCGGATTTTCTAAAAAAATTTGTGGATAAATTCAGATTTATCAAAATTAAAAATAAATGAATTATAAAGGGATAAATTGTAATAGAAATATAAATTGGTGCTCCGGCACACTTAGTGGTATAACTTGCTCGGCTACACTGTAGACGGGTAAGGGGTGTCACAATATATATGAATGTTATGAATATATGAGACCATCTAAAGGCTCATAAATATGAAAGAACAGATATATGGCATATTCCTTGAATATTCATAATTTGAACACACACTTTAAAGAAATCTTTAAGGTTTGTTGAAGAAAATAGAAGAAAGCAAAAAGAAGAAAGAAAGAGTGAGATGGGGAAAGCTTACCAAATTGGAGAAATGGAGTGAGAGTTTTTTCTTGTGTTGTATTGTTCTCTCCTCCCCTCCCTCTCTCCCTTTTCTTCTTCTTTTATGTGAGGTATTTATCGGGTTTAGGTCAAGACACTATATAGGAAGTTTATGTAATCCCTAAATAGGAAGATTTAAAAAATCTTAAATAGGAAACTTCTTATTTAATTTTTAATTTTTCTTTTAAAAATAAAATGAATTATGGACTTTTATTTATTTAATCAAAATTTCTTACTAGGCCTTATTGGCCTTAGAGAGCCTAATTAGGTCCAATTAGGTTTTTTAATAAAATAAATTCCTAAAATTAAATTTAAACAAAAAAATTATTTAAATTTAATCAAATACTTTTTATTCTTCAAAATTATTTTCTGCAAGATGAAAGAATAATGCACCTAAGGATGCAAAGTGAGCAATTTTAAATTTTATAACCCTAGGGTTTCATGTAACATATAAATAATTTATACTATTGCAAAAAATACTTAAATTTTGTCATAAAACATATATCTCAATTGCTAACAAGCCTAATTGATATTAGGAAACAAAAGGCCTAAAATTTAACAAGTTAAAGTTTAGGTGAAAATTACCCCTTAGATGCAGAATCAAATCCTAACACCAATCCGATGAGTGTAAACCACTAATTGTTAGTCCACTAGCTTATCCACACAATCAAGATGATCAAAGAACTTTTGAATAAAAAAAATCCCTTGAACCTTCTTCCTTTGATTCGGCCAATATATGAAGAATGGGAGTATTTCTTTGTTTCAAGTGTATGGAAGTGATGAGAAACACTTTCTCAAACTTTAATTCAAAAGTTTTAACACTTAACTCTATTGAATTAAGCAAAGGAAGAGAAGAAATCTGTAACACCCTCCCGGTAGCAACTCCGTACATTCTACTGCTCCGGTGACCAGTGTCAGTCCGGACAGCTAAAACGTCCGGAAAAATATTTAAACTAAAGTGAGTAACCATAATTAACTCAAATATTAATAAGAAAATTTTAGTAAAAATTTTAGAAATAAAATACAACCAAGTTAAATGAGCCGGTGCCCTAGCGATGAGTAACCTAGTGAGAAGTTGCGGTTCTCGCAACTAGGAGCCCTAGACCCGGGGGAAAAATTATAAAATAATTATTGGGACTCCAGAGAAAGGTCATTGAGGTTATTATGGCATTAGAATGCCAAGAAAATACATAAAAAAAATTTTCAATCGGTACAGACAATTTTGGCCCGTTAAGCCAAACGGAGGGCATTTTGGTCATTTCGCCTTCAGAGGTGATTTTTGATCGACTTGTCCAGTTAAGTAAATAATTATTATGACATAAAATGTGAATAAATATTGCTAAAAATTAAATTGAAAATAAGTAGAGAAGAAAAGAATAGGAAATGAGATAAAAGGCCCATTTATGACATATTATGATGTCATTAGCAAATTCCACCAATCACATTTAACAAACATTTAAATTAACTAATAAAAGGGGAAAAGAATACAACAAAAAATTAAAATAAAGTCAGTAGCCATCTCCTTCTCCAAACAGCCGTTTCCCTCTCCTCCCACCCAAACCTCCATTAAAACACCCCAAAGCTTCATTAGCTCACCAAATTGCACTTGAAACCCTAACCTAGCTTCACAAAAAATTAACCTAGCAACTTGAGCAACCTCTAGGCAGCCAAAAGAGGAAGAAAAAAAGAAGTTTGGGTAGCTTAAAATTCTGCTCCATTCAAGGTTAGTGTCCAATTCTTGTTCCTTTTGCTTTAATTCATGTTCAATGGCATGAATGGTGTAGGAATTATAAGAAAATAACACAAAAATGTGTGTATGTGCACCTTACAAATTTCAGCAGCTAGGGTTAGTTAGGGTTTGATGATTTTTCTTGATAGCAAAATAGTTATGAGCAGCCTTTGATAGTGGATGGGTGATTGAACATAGTTAAGTAGGTGAAATGCAAGATTTGTGCATGTATGAACATGAAAAAAAAATTGGACACTTGAACAATTTTAGGGTTTGCTCATGAAATGGTATATGAACATTGTAATGGTCAATTAGTGACCATTTGAATGTGTGTGAGGAGGGAATAAGGTGAGTTGAGGCTTGGCATTTCTGTATGGGTGGCTGCCTTGTGTGACCTGCAGGTGTGGCTGTGAGTCCAGCCTGTTTGGACAGCCATAACTTCAATTGTAGAGGTTAAATTGGTGTTTGGCCAATTGTACATGAAACTAGACACATAATGGCACAACTTTTATGAAGAAACCATGCCCAGAAAACCAAATCAACTTGACCAAAAGTTTGCCCTAATCCGGGTGACCTGCAATCTGCCTGGGCAAAATGACTAAATGAACAGTATTTAGTCATTTGGCCATAACTCAATGTAGCAAGGTCCAATTGACCTGAAATTTTACCACTAACAAGGTGACATATATACCAACAACTTTCATGAAGAAACTTGACCAAATTATGACCATAACTTAGTCAAATTGCCAACCAAACTTAGGTTACCAAATCTGGCAGAACCAGTTTTGCCCAGATTTTTGGAATCTGCCCATTCCTGCCAGTTATGGTTTTTAGGCCATAACTTGAGCTACATAACTCCAAATGGAGTGATTCAAAAAAAAATTCAACTAGACAAAATTAGGAACAACTTTCATGTTGAGCATTTTTCCAAATTCCCACTGCAAAAGTGACTAATGGAACAGTAAACCTAAGCCTTGAAAACTAAAAATTTTGTCCAATTCACATTAAGCTTAGAAATGGTATTGGCAACCAATACCAACAAGTTTAAAATGCATAATGTGGTATGTTGATGATATTTAAACTAATTTACCTATTGTCAATGCAAAAGTCAACATTTTGGTTGACTAATGAAATGCATAGTGGTCATAAAAATTTCAATTTCAAAGAATTACACAAATTAAAAGTGTTAAATGCCCTAGTAGGCCTAATGTGATTGGTTTGGATAGGTTGGCATGCCAATAGGGTTATTAGCGATCGCATATGGCTTTATGCCATTCTGTATTTCATGGCTTTCCATGCCATTCTGTGACATAATAGCCTTTGGCTATGATAATGAGTTATTATACTCGGATTTAATCCCCGATAATTATCACAGCTTATTAGCTGTTCTGTTGCACACCGGGAGACACAATGTGACCAATAGTGTGATGGTCCGAGGTACTTAGTACCCAGTACCAGTTTACCCGTTTATCCAGTCTAGTCAACTAGTATAGGTTACTCAGGCAGTATTAATAAATCTTACCAAACTTCAATTGAATAATATTGCAATAACCATTTGAGACTTAGTTCACCCAAAAATGTAAACATACATTCTATACACATGTTTTATTTTATTTTATTTTATTTTATTTTATTTTATTTTATATGGTCACCACTAAGCAAAATTGCTTAGCGCGTTGCTTTTGCCATGCGCAGGTACTAGAGACATAGCTGGGGAGTCCAGCAGACCTCACACAGGGTGAGCCTTCATATCTGCACTCAGAGTTCAGAGTCACCTCACATTGCAGTGCATTTGGTAGGACCTTAGGCCATTTTGATATTTTGATATTTTGTATTTTGTAACCTTCTGTAATGTATATTATAAATTCATGTAATTAGGCTTTGGATGTAAATATCTATGAAACATGTTCAGTTATAAATTGAGCATTTTTTTATTGAGTTGATTGTGTTTTGAATTAAATTAAATTTTTGAGATACTGAAGTGAATTGAGAAATTGTTGAGAATATATTGGAGGTTGATTGAGAATAATGTGATGATATTATTGGAAGTGTTTTTAACAGGTTCAGAAGAATTGTTTTTCCAATTTATAGCCGGCACTCTGTCGGATTTTCTATAAAATTTGCGGAAAAATTTAGATTTATCAAAAATTATAGATAAGTGAATTAAAAGAGATTAATTGAAATTGAAACATGAATTGGTGTTCCGACACACTGAGTGGCATAACTTGCTCGGCTACACTGTAGACGGGTAAGGGGTGTCACATTTAGTGGTATCAGAGCATCGGTTTAGGCGTTTCTGGGTCTAGATAGAGTACATACCATTGCATTGCATTTGTAAGTATTGAGGTAACACTGATGCAAATCTGTTTGTTTTCTCATTTTGAATAGGTTATGGATCCTGCTTCGCAAAGAGCAGTTGATGAAGAGGTGGAGAGTCATGCTCCACCAAGGGCTGAGTCTGGGGGCTGGAGAGAATCTGCTCCAGCAGCAGCTGAGGCACCTGCCCAACCTCAGTTTGCTCTGTTCCAGCAAATGACTGAATTCTACCGGCAAATGATGCGGGCAATTCCACCACCACAACCACAGCTACAACCTCCACCAACACCACAAAAATCTCATCTGGAGAAATTACGAAAACATGGGGCTATGGACTTCTTTGGGAAGAGGGAGGATGATCCCATGGCCGCAGAAAACTGGTTGGATAGAACCATCAGAGTACTAAAACAGCTAAACTGCACCCCCGAGCAGAACCTGGTGGGTGCTGTGTCCTTACTTCAGTATGACGCATATCAATGGTGGGACACAGTGACCAGTGAGGTGCAACCTGAACGGATCACCTGGGAATTCTTCCTCACAGAATTCAGGAAGAAATATATTAGCAAAGTGTATTTAGAGGAGTGAAGAAGGGAATTTATCAATCTGAGACAGAGATAGTTGTCAGTGGCTGAGTATGAGCGTGAGTTTGTCAGACTGAGCCGGTATGGGAGGGAGATAGTCCCTACCGAGGCAGAGAGGTGCAGACGGTTTGAGGAAAGGCTCAATGACAACATCAAAGTCATGATCACAGCACTAGAGATTACGGATTTTGCTAAACTGGTAGATGCAGCATCAAAAGTGGAAAGGGTCAGAATCAATGAACAAAATAGAAGGGAAAGACAGCAGAAGTCGGATCGGTCCGAGTGCATTTTACGCTTCCGGAAGAAGAGTAAGGGTCCTCTGCTCGAGTTCAGACCACCACGAGTCGTGGTCGGTCTCGAGGCGGACGCGATTCACACCTAGGAGAGGCCAGCCCACACCATCAATGGGCAGCTCTCCAGGGACAGTGTTTAGGGGACCAGCCCCTGCATCTTCTGCTTGTCAGTACTGTCAAAAGTGGCATAAAGGGGAGTGTTGGTGAGTGACCGATGTATGCTTACGGTGTGGATCGATGGAACATCAGATCAAGAATTGTCCAAAGAGGACTACTACTGTTGCTCCAACACAAACTGACAGACCTGCTCCTACACCACAAAGGGGTAGGAAACACAGTAAACACAGAGACAGTGGTCCATCATCGAGGCTGCATCCGAGTCGGTGAGAGGCCAGACACTAGAATACCAGCCAGGGCCTATGCCATCAGAGCTCAGGAGGAGCAAGATGCCCCGGATGTCATCAAGGGTACTTTTTCCCTCTACAACACTTCTGTACATGCATTGGTGGATCCAGGATCCACTCATTACTATATTTGCATCAAACTACCCGTAGAGAGGGGAGTTCTAGTAGAGGAAAGTGATCAAAACATTCTGGTCACAAATCCACTAGGCCACAGTGTGGTAGTGAATAAGGTGTATAAAGGGTGTCCGCTGAGGATTCAGGGGTATGAATTCTTAGCAGACCTAATTGAGTTGCCCTTCCACGAGTTTGACGTGATTTTGGGTATGGATTGGTTGTCACGTCATCAGGCAATGGTTGATTGCAATTTGAAAAGGATTTCTCTGAAAACTTCTGAGGGTAATGAGATCACTGTTGTGGGTGAAAGGACAGATTTCCTATCCAATGTTATCTCAACCACAGTTGCAAGAAAATTGATGAGAAAAGGTTGTGAAGCTTACCTAGCACACGTGGTTGATACTAGGCAAGCTAAGCCAAACCTGAGTCAGTAAGAGACTTCCCAGATGTATTTCCTGAAGAGTTGCCTGGTTTACTACCAGAAAGGGAAGTTGAGTTTGCTATTGAGGTAATGCCGGGTACAGCACCCATTTCCATTGCTCCTCACAGGATGGCACCCACTGAATTGAGGGAGTTGAAAACTCAGTTGCAAGAGTTGCTTGATAAGGGGTTCATATGCCCTAGTGTGTCACCATGGGGAGCTCCGGTGTTATTTGTGAAGAAAAAGGATGGAACCTTGAGATTGTGTATTGATTACCGGCAGTTGAATAAAGTAACTGTGAAGAATAAATATCCATTGCCCAGAATCGACGATCTGTTTGATCAGTTGAAAGGAGCCGGTGTATTTTCAAAATTTGATCTCAGATCAGGGTATCATCAGCTGAGGGTAAATGATGCAGATGTGTCAAAAACTGCATTCAGAACTCGTTATGAGCACTATGAATTTCTAGTGATGTCGTTTGGGTTAACAAATGCACCAGCAGCATTTATGGACCTTATGAACCGTATCTTCCATCCATACTTAGATCAGTTTGTAGTGGTCTTTATTGATGACATTCTAGTGTATTCCAAGACCAGGGAAGAATATGATGAACATTTGAGGATTGTTCTGCAAACCCTGCGAGAAAAGAAGCTGTATGCTAAGCTGTCCAAATGTGACTTCTGGATGAGTGAAATCTCCTTCCTTGGACACATAGTATCAGCTGAGGGGATTAGAGTAGATCCCAAAAAGATAGAAGCAGTGATGGAATGGAAGCCTCCTAGAAATACAACTGAGGTCAGAAGTTTCTTGGGGCTAGCTGGGTATTACAGAAGATTTGTGAAGGGATTTTCCTTAATAGCTGCTCCAATGACCAAGTTGTTGCATAAGAATGTGAAATTTAGCTGGAACGACAAGTGCCAAGCCAGTTTTGAGAGGTTGAAGGCTATGTTGACAGAAGCACCAGTGTTAACACAGCCAGTGTCAGGAAAAGACTTTGTGGTCTATAGTGATGCCTCGCATAATGGGTTAGGATGTGTATTAATGCAAGAGGGGAAAGTGGTCGCCTATGCTTCCAGGCAGTTAAGGCCACATGAACAGAACTACCCTACTCATGGCCTAGAATTAGCAGCAATCATCTTCGCACTAAAGATATGGAGGCATTATTTATATGGTGAAAAATGTTACATCTATACAGATCACAAGAGTCTAAAATATTTGCCAACTCAGAAGGAGCTCAACCTTAGATAAAGGCGATGGATTGAGTTCCTGAAGGACTATGATTGTGTGATAGATTATCATCCTGGGAAGGCAAATGTAGTGGCTGATGCTTTGAGCAGGAAGTCCATCACCGCTTTAAGATCACTAAATGCCTGTTTGTCCTTAGCTCAAGATGGAGCTATTTTGGCTGAGTTGCAAGTGAGGCCAACCCTACTACAGCAAATACAAGATGGGCAGAAGACAGATGAAAAACTAATGGCAATTATGGCTAAAATTCCTGAGGGGAAGGAAAATGAATATGAGGTGAAAGCAGATGGGTGTCTATACTACAGAGGAAGAGTGTGTGTACCAGATGATGGGGAACTGAAGACTAGTATTCTGAAAGAAGCACACACGAGTGTTTATGCTATGCACCCGGGGAGCACAAAAATGTATAATGATTTGAAGCCTCATTATTGGTGGCCTGGTATGAAGAGGGATATAGCTGACTATGTGACTAAATGTTTGACATGTCAGCAAGTTAAGGCAGAACATCAAGTTCCATCGGGTTTGTTATAGCCTATAAATATACCTGAATGGAAATGGGACCGGGTCACTATGGATTTTGTTAGTGGTCTACCTCTCACCCAAAGGAAGCATGATGCAGTGTGGGTGATAGTGGGCCAGTTGTGAAGTCGGCACATTTTCTACCGATTAGGGTGACTACTCCTTTGGAGAAGCTAGCAGAATTGTATATCAGTGACATAGTTACGCTGCATGGAATCCCACTTTCCATCATATCTGACCGAGACCCAAGGTTTACATTGAGATTTTGGAAAAAGTTGCAAAAAGCCTTGGGCACACAACTCCGCTTGGCCTGACTTTTCATCCTCGAGACGGATGGGCAATCGTAAAGAGTAATCCTGTAAACAATCAAACCAATTGAACTAATGCAAATATTGAACTGAAATGATAATAATAACATGAAATATATGTCAGGTCCTTGAGGATATGCTGAGGAGTTGTGTCATTGAGTTTGAGGGAAGTTGGGATAGATACCTCCCACTGGCAGAATTCGCATACAATAATAGCTACCAAGCTAGCATTCAAATGGCTCTGTATGAAGCACTGTATGGGAGGAAATGTAAAACCCCAGTGTGTTGGACTGAATTGGGAGAAGATAAGCTGGTAGGACCAGACCTGGTGAAACAGACTGAGGAAAAAGTGAAAATAATCAAAGCTAACCTGAAGATTGCCTCCAATAGACAGAAGTCTTATGCCGACCTGAAGAGAAAAGAGATAGAGTATGCAGTTGGTGATAAAGTGTTTCTCAAAGTCTCACCATGGAAGAAAATATTGAGGTTCGGAAGAAAAGGTAAGTTGAGCCCTAGATTTATTGGCCCAAATGAAGTCATTGAACGTGTGGGTCCAGTGGCCTACAAGCTAGCTTTACCACCAGAGCTGGACAAGATCCACAATGTGTTCCACGTGTCCATGCTCAGAAGATACTTCTCAAATCCTTCACATGTTATCTCCATGGAAGAAATTGAAGTACAACCGGATTTGACATATGAAGAGGAACCTATACGGATCCTAGCTCGAGAAGTGAAGGAACTGAGAAATAAACAAATTCCACTGGTGAAAGTGCTTTGGAGGCACCACAACATTGAAGAGGCAACAGTTCCCTCAACTGTTTGCATCAGGTAAATTTCGAGGACGAAATTTAAATTAGAGGGGAAGATTTGTAACACCCTCCCGGTAGCAACTCCGTACATTCTACTGCTCCGGTGACCAGTGTCGGTCCGGACAGCTAGAATGTCCAAAAAAATATTTAAACTAAAGTGAGGAACCATAATTAACTCAAATATTAATAAGAAAAATTTAGTAAAAATTTTAGAAATAAAATACAACCAAGTTAAATGAGCCGGTGCCCTAGCGATGGGTAACCTAGTGAGAAGTTGCGGTTCTCGCAACTAGGAGCCCTAGACCCGAGGGAAAAATTATAAAATAATTATTGGGACTCCAGAGAAGGGTCATTAAGGTTATTATAGCATTAGAATGCCAAGAAAATACATAGAAAAATTTTTCAATCGGTACAGACAATTTTGGCCCGTTAAGCCAAATGGAGGGCATTTTGGTCATTTCGCCTTCAGAGGAGATTTTTGACCGACTTGTCCAGTTAAGTAAATAATTATTATGACATAAAATGTGAATAAATATTGCTAAAAATTAAATTGAAAATAAGTAGAGAAGAAAAGAATAGGAAATGAGATAAAAGGCCCATTTATGACATATTATGATGTCATTAGCAAATTCCACCAATCACATTTAACAAACATTTAAATTAACTAATAAAAGGGGAAAAGAATACAACAAAAAATTGAAACAAAGTCAGCAGCCATCTCCTTCTCCAAACAGCCGTTTCCCTCTCCTCCCACCCAAACCTCCATTAAAACACCCCAAAGCTTCATTAGCTCACCAAATTTCACTTGAAACCCTAACCTAGCTTCACAAAAAATTAACCTAGCAACTTGAGCAACCTCTAGGCAGCCAAAAGAGGAAGAAAAAAAGAAGTTTGGGTAGCTTGAAATTCTGCTCCATTCAAGGTTAGTGTCCAATTCTTGTTCCTTTTGCTTTAATTCATGTTCAATGGCATGAATGGTGTAGGAATTATAAGAAAATAACACAAAAATGTGTGTATGTGCACCTTACAAATTTCAGCAGCTAGGGTTAGTTAGGGTTTGATGATTTTGCTTGATAGCAAAATAGTTATGAGCAGCCTTTGATAGTGGATGGGTGATTGAACATAGTTAAGTAGGTGAAATGCAAGATTTGTGCATGTATGAACATGAAAAAAAAATTGGACACTTGAACAATTTTAGGGTTTGCCCATGAAATGGTATATGAACATTGTAATGGTCAATTAGTGACCATTTGAATGTGTGTGAGGAGGGAATAAGGTGAGTTGAGGCTTGGCATTTCTGTATGGGTGGCTGCCTTGTGTGACCTGCAGGTGTGGCTGTGAGTCCAGCCTGTTTGGACAGCCATAACTTCAATTGTAGAGGTTCAATTGGTGTTTGGCTAATTGGACATGAAACTAGACACATAATGGCACAACTTTTATGAAGAAACCATGCCCAGAAAACCAAACCAACTTGACCAAAAGTTTGCCCTAATCCGGGTGACCTGCAATCTGCCTGGGCAAAATGACCAAATGAACAATATTTGGTCATTTGGCCATAACTCAATGTAGCAAGGTCCAATTGACCTGAAATTTTACCAGCAATAAGGTGACATATAGGCCAACAACTTTCATGAAGAAACTTGACCCAAATTATGACCATAACTTAGTCAAATTTCCAACCAAACTTAGGTTACCAAATCTGGTAGAACCAGTTTTGCCCAGATTTTTGGAATCTGCCCATTCCGGCCAGTTATGGTTTTTAGGCCATAACTTGAGCTACATAACTCCAAATGGAGTGATTCAAAAAAAAAATTCAACTAGATAAAATTAGGAACAACTTTCATGTTGAGCATTTTTCCAAATTCCCACTGCAAAAGTGACTAATGGAACAGTAAACCTAAGCCTTGAAAACTGAAAATTTTGTCCAATTCACATTAAGCTTAGAAATGGTATTGGCAACCAATACCAACAAGTTTAAAATGCATAATGTGGTATGTTGATGATATTTAAACTAATTTACCTATTGTCAATGCAAAAGTCAACATTTTGGTTGACTAATGAAATGCATAGTGGTCATAAAAATTTCAATTTCAAAGAATTACACAAATTAAAAGTGTTAAATGCCCTAGTAGGCCTAATGTGATTGGTTTGGATAGGTTAGCATGCCAATAGGGTTCTGTTAGCAGTACTACATATGGCTTTATGCCATTCTGTATTTCATGGCTTCCCATGCCATTCTGTGACATAATAGCATTTGGCTATGATAATGAGTTATTATACTCGGATTTAATCCCCGATAATTATCACAGCTTATTAATTGTTCTGTTGCACACCGGGATACACAATGTGACCGATGGTGTGATGGTCCGAGGTACTTAGTACCCAGTACTAGTTTACCCATTTATCCAGTCCAGTCAACTAGTATAGGTTACTCGGGCAGTATTAATAAATCTTACCAAACTTTAACTGAATAATATTGCAATAACCATTTGAGACTTAGTTCACCCAAAAATGTAAACATACATTCTGTACACATGTTTTATTTTATTTTATTTTATTTTATTTTATTTTATTTTATATGGTCACCACTAAGCAGAATTGCTTAGCGCGTCGCTTTTGCCACGCCCAGGTACTAGAGACATAGCTGGGGAGTCCAGCAGACCTCACACAGGGTGAGCCTTCATATCTGCGCTCAGAGTTCAGATTCACCTCACATTGCAATGCATTTGGTAGGACCTTAGGCCATTTTGATATTTTGATATTTTGTATTTTGTAACCTTCTGTAATGTATATTATAAATTCATGTAATTAGGCTTTTGATGTAAATATCTATGAAACATGTTCAGTTATAAATTGAGCATTTTTTTATTGAGTTGATTGTGTTTTGAATTGAATTGAATTTTTGAGACACTGAAGTGAATTGAGAAATTGTTGAGAATATATTGGAGGTTGATTGAGAATAATGTGATGATATTATTGGAAGTGTTTTTAACAGGTTCAGAAGAACTGTTTTTCCAATTTATAGCCGGCACTCTGTCGGATTTTCTATAAAATTTGCGGAAAAATTTAGATTTATCAAAAATTATAGATAAGTGAATTAAAAGAGATTAATTGAAATTGAAACATGAATTGGTGTTCTGACACACTGAGTAGCATAACTTGCTCGGCTGCACTGTAGACGGGTAAGAGGTGTCACAAAATCTTTTGGTTATGGAGAAAGGAGGGTCGTTCAAGATGGAGAAAGAAGAAGATGATATATTTTTCTTTCTTCACCTTTTTGTTTATTTAATTTCCTTAATTAAATTTGATTTAACAAGTGTCCACATTTAATTCAAGAACCAAATGTGTTTTCTAATCACCATTAGTCCACTTATCAAACTAGAATAATTAAGAAAATTAAAATTACAATCAATTATTTTTATATAATAACTAATTTAATTTTTTTTTTCTTCTTTTGACCAAGTCAAATTAGTCAAAGTTGACCAAGTCAAACTAGCCAAAATTAACCAAAATTAATTTCCAAATTAATTAAGATTAATTTTCTTCCTTATGCTTAATTAATCAAGTTCATACTTAAACACTTTAAATATTAACTTAAATACTTCCATAAATGAATTTAGTTTCATGTCATGCTAGGGATTTTGTAATCTAATTGTAAACTAAATATATTAATTTAATTCATTAATTAAACATTTAATTAATTAATCAAATTAATTTTGCTTTGATCATATTACTCTTATGTGTGTGACTTACTATGTTCATTACTAATTGACAATGAGAATAATATTAATTCTTTAATATTATTGAAACTATTCCAAACTTAAAATGAAACTCCCTTTTCATTTAAGTTTCATATATCATGATTGACATCTAGCACAATATACTATGACTACTCAATTAGTTATGAATTAAGCCTTAATTCATGAACCTTGATCTTTCATGCAATACTAAAATCTCTCCATTACAAAATCCCAATTTTAGCTAGAGTTATAATTTATGTCAAACTCTTAATACTTAGAATCACATGTCCTCATTTTAATTCTAATTCTTGATTAATGAGACTTTACAAACTTTTTTCTAACTAAGTCAGTCCGTCCTGGTCAGGAACTTAAATTATCAAGAACAATTTAAATGGACATAGGTTTATCCCTATTTACTTAGGGTAATGGATCCCATCTTGACTAACACCTGTCTCCATATATAACTAGTCGAAGCCAACACATGCCCATATACTCATACATTAATTCAATTTCAAGTCATGCTAGGGATTTTGCAATCCTATTGCAAACTAAATTTATTAATTCAATTAATTAACTAAACTCTTTAGCCAATTAACCAAGCTAACCATGTCTTGGCCAATATACTCTTAGTGTGTGTGATTTACTAGGTTCATGACTAATTGATAATGAGTTTGGAACTGCTCCATAATTAGAATGAAATCTCATTTCATTCGAATTCTTGTAAGTCATAATCGACATCTAGCATTATGTGTTATGACTACCCAATTAGCAATGAGTTATATCTCCAATCCATGAACCTTTAGTCATGCATGCCATCACTAAAATCTCTCCATTACAAAATCTCAATTCTAGCTGGAGTCATAGTTTATGTCAAACTCTAATTGCATCGAATCATATGTTCTCTTTTAATTCTAGTTCTTGACTAATTAGACTTTCTTATCATAACATCTTTTTTAGCTAAGTTTATTTATCCTGGCCAGGAACTTAAAACATCAAGAACAATTAAATGAACATAGAATTTTATCTCTATTTATTTAGGGTAACGGATCCTATCTTGACTAGCATCTATCTCTATATATAACTAATAGGAGCTAGCACATGCCCATATACCCCATACATAGTATGAGTATGAAAGCAGTATCAAACTTAAATCACCCATATACAATATAACCATGCTATCGTAGGTCAAGAGATTATATGCATTAACATGACCTTTATGGCATTGCATTGACAAGAGTAAACTCCATGTGTATGTAATAAGCATCACTGGTTTGACCTACTCATCATATGAGTGACCACCATGTTTGTAATGTGGCATGAGACTCACCATTCTATTTCATTTGTATCCCATACTAATCCATGGACACAAACATGAATGACAACCTTTCTGAATAAGTCATATCCCTTATGAAGTATCCTAGATTGTGAACCATATTTATAATACTTGTGTAAGCATGTACTGTCACTCATATTCTTAATATCTTAAGAATATAACATCAAAACAAGTATTAAAGGACCTTTTCTATTGCACATAAACAGAAAAGAATAATTGCCTTCTATTGATAAATAATTATTTACAAGATACAAATAAACAATATGCATTAGAGCATACTCCTAACACTTATCTAGTTTCTCTCCTTCTTTGTCTCCCTTTATCCATATCCTTTGCCCTCTCTCTGTTCTTGTTTGGGTCTCTCTCTATCTCTCTTTCCCTCTCTCCATATTTATCTCTCGTATCCATCTCTTTTGCCTTCTTTTCGCTTCCTATTTGGGTTTATACACCCCTATTTGTATAGCCTGGTATATTTTCACTATTCCGGTGACCGGTGTCGGTCCGGACAATTAAGGGGATTAGAACTACACTTAAGACAACTAGAGAAGCCATAAATACAAATAATTAGTAATTGCCAATTAGTTGAGTATAAATAAGAAAAACAGAACATAAGAAGTTAAACGAGCTGAGAGTCATAACGATGGGTGGTCATCTTGGGAACGACTACGAAGCCATTTTAAACTCAAATTTCGAACCGTAAAAAATGACGCTGCGGTCCTTAGGACCATTACGAACACAGTGAAAAAAAGAAAATCACAAAAAAAAACTGTTAAACCAGTCAAATAATTAGGTCAGGGAGCCGAAGGAAATATTGAATTATTTGCAAATCGGGTTGAACCGGCGAGGGGCAATTTGGTCAATTGACCCCGAGAGCTGACTCCTGACCTAACTGTTAAATAAAATCGGAGAAAAGAAAATTTTGGAATCGAGAATTAAATTAAAGAACTAATAAAAAAAATAAATAGAAAAAAAAAATGAAAATGAAAAAGTTAAAAAGGTAATGACATCATGGATGACATCATGCATGATGCTATAAATATGATACTTAATAAATTAAATTAAATGGATTTTTGGGGTCTTCCATAAGACAAAATAAATAAAAGAAAAGAAAAGAAAAAAAATTTCATTGTCTTCTTCCCTAGTGTGCCGCCTCTCTCTCCCAAGCTCTCTCTCAAACTTTTCCTCCATGAAAGCTTATTTTTAAGCTTCCTAAATATTAATTCCACCATAAATCCTTTGATTTTCTTGAAGAAAAATTATAAACAAATCTTGGAAGGAAGATTAGAAGGAGAAAAATTGAAGAAAATTGAGAGGAAGTGAAGATCAAAGACTTCACCTAAGGTTAGTAATGCAAACTTCAAATTTTTAGTTTAATTAGTGTATGTATGGCATCAAGAACTTGTAAATAAACTTAAAATGAAAAAAAAATATGTGTGAGGGACTAAACTGAAATTCGGCCAGCAGGGAGGGGAGAGTGATTTGCATGAGTTTGATTGAGTTAAACATGTTAAGATGCTTGAATGAGTTGAAAGATTTTGTTTATATGCTTTGAATTAGTTAATTGCAATAGATTGGTGTGGTTAGGGTTTGAGACCTAGGGTTTTGAGGCAAAAATTTGGAGAAACTGGTAAATGATATGTTTGACCTAATGTGAAGTGACAAATGGTCATTTGTGACCTAATTAAGTGTGTTAGAAGTATTGGAATTAAAGTCAAATTCGGAGGGAGTGTGGTCATGCTACTGCAGCATGACCAAGTCAACTTTGAGGGACCAAAAATGAAATTTTACAAGTCCAATTGGTATGAGACCAATTGAGAATAAAAATAGGCACTAAATGACACAATTTTCATTTAGGAAGCATGCCCAAAAAGTGACTAAAACCTAGTGAACAAATTGACCAAAGTTGAAAAATTGCAGGCTGCCCTGCACAAACTGACCAAATGAACAGTGTTTGTTCATTTGGTCATAACTCGAGCTAGACAAGTCAAAATAACCTGAAATTTTACTAGTGGTTAGATATATAGACCTAAAACTTTCATGAAGAACACAAACCCAAATTATTCCATTAACCCAATCAAATTACTGAGAAAAATTGAATCACTGAATCTGCAGAACTGCAGATTTACCATATGAACAGTAAAGTTTTAGTGGCTATAACTCTCTCTAGAAAACTCCGATTTAGGTGATTCTTGAACCGATGGAAACGTAAGGCATAGTAGAACATTTCATATGAATAAAATTAGACCAAATTATGGACTTAACTTGATCAAATTGCTGAATGAATTTGGATCAATAATCTGCCAGAACTAAAATCTGCAGCATGAACAGTAACTGTAATTTGGATATAACTTGAGCTACAAAACTCCAATTGGAGTGATTCAAAAAGGATAATAAACTTAAGACAATAGGGAACATTTTCTATGAAGGAAGTTTGGCCAAATTCCAACAGAAAAGTGACCAATGGAACAATGCAACCTTAGACACCAAAACTGAAAATTTGGTAATTTTGCCTAAAAGACCTAAGTTTGAGAAAATGACCAAAACCAACAAGTTTGGTGACCAAAATGTGGTATGTGGGTGAAGTTGGAATTCTCATACCTATTAAACCTTAGAAAGTCAATAATTTGACTTGAATAGTGTAGTGAATAGTAACCCAAAATACAAAAATTTCGAGAACGTCAAATTTAACACATTAGAGCTAGGTAAAAGTAAAGTTAAATTTATTTTTGGATTTATGCTAATTTATGGTACTGAAACACTGTGAAACTGTGTGTTTCAGCTGAAAAAGACTTGGAAGCTCTGAGAGACTGAGTCAAGGCCTAGAGGCGACTCACGTCAGGTTTGTGCACAATAAACCTTATTTGAGCCTTTTGTCATTGAAAAATTTGATTTAGTGTGATTTATGAAAATTTGAAGTTAATTATGAATTGTGTTGCCATCTTGTGAATGAAATTATGACTTTGGAAATTTATTGGATTTCTCAAGAATCATTTGAATAAAATGTTTGAAATTGATTTTTGATTCACACTTAGCATGACAGTATCTTATTATTCCTTCTCCATTTATGGGGTGAGATCGGTTATCTTTCCTCCCTCTCTGGTTTACAAGTTGAGGTTGTAGATCGGATGAGTACTCATTAGCTAGCTAGCCACCTCCCTCATTGATTTCGATTAGTGGGGTTGTAGATTGCTTTGTCGTGGTGTACAACGCGGCATTGATCGGAAATTTTGTGTCATGGCTTAAGTTGTGTATGATTTTGGCAATACTGTGTTATTAAATTATTTGACTAAATTGTGTTATTATGAGTTTTGATCATTTGTGAAATGTGATTGAGAAATATTTAAATTGTGTTTTGTTAATGAATGATTTACGTATTGTATTTAAAATTTTTATTGTGCACCATTGAGTATTTTTATACTCAGCGATAGCTTATTTTGCTGTCGCAGATAAGAGCAAGGAGAAAGCAGCAGAGTGAGCTGTTATTGAATTGAGGACTACACTGGTCTTTTTGTACGGGTATTTTTTTATACTCTTATAGTTATTTTAATATAAATATTGTGATGTTGTATGTATCAATATAAAGTGAGCAGTTGTATAATAAATTATAATAATTTTATTTTTTGATTGTATATCTGTAAATTTAATTTGTGCATACAATATTGATGGAATGATATGAAATAGTTTGTTTTGAGAATTTTAAGATGACAAATTTTGGATTAAATTATAGAATTGATTTGAGATGTGTTGACTTGAGAATATTTGGAGGTTGGGAGTTATGAAAACTTTTATTAGAAGTGCTTTTTACAGGTTTTTGAAGAACGGTTTTCTCCAACTACAAACAGAACTCTGTCAAAATTTTTATAAAATTTGCGGTAAAATTAAAATAGACAAAAATTTTTGCTAGTTTATGAGCTTTGAATAAATTATTTTAATTCCTACCAAAATGCTCACCACTTCCAAAATGTAAGAAAATAGTTTTAAAATCCCTTGTAGAGTGCTTAATGAGTTATCGGTAGGTGAAGTTCGATAGTTCATTAGGTAGTCTACGGGATCATGTTACACCTTACAGAGGAGTAAGGTGTGACAATCTCTCCATCTCTTTCTCCCTTTATCCATCTTTTTCACCCGTCACTTTCTTCCTATTTGGGTCACTCTCTTATCTCTTTCTCCCTCTCTCCCTTTTCTCTATACTTATTTTCATCTCTCTTTCTTATGTTTCTCTCATAGATTCTCCCTTCTCTGTCTTTCTATAATTCTCAAAAGTATTCCCCAAATCCAAAAACAAGTTGTAAGATAAACAACAAATTGCAAAATAAGAACTAATTGCAAAATAAGCTAACTAAGGATCATTAACTTGGTCACAGATTGTAACACCCCTATGTTCGGTAGTGCGTTCTACTGTTCCGGTGATCAGTGTTGTCCGGATAGCTAGGATGCCTAGAACTACACTTAGATATGGATGAGGAGACATAAAATAATGAAATACAAGAAAAGAAAATATAAGAAAAACAAAGGAAAAATAATAGCAATGAAATGTAACCAAGTTAAACGAGCCGAGAACCCTAGCGATGGGTGACCGCACCGGGAAGTCGCGGCGTGGACCGTTGACTAGCCCTGAACTGTGGGGAACCCTGAAAAATATTTTTAGGACTTAAATAAATGTCTATTGAAGTATAAATACCATTATAAATATCAAAGAAAAATTAATTAATTAATTAGTACAAAGAAAAGTGAGAAATCGAAAAACGGACAAAACTCGGTGTTATCGAAAAATCGGGAATACAACCTGAATAGGGGCATTGTGGTTATTTGACACCTCGACTTGTCTTTTGACCTAAATGTCCATTAAAAATAAATGATATTACACTTGAAAAATGTCATGAAAAATTAAATTAGTGGTACCTAATGTAAATAGCAAAAATGGAAAGTTAAATGTGGGAAAATGAAACTTATGAATAAACTAACATTAAAATTCAATAGTGCTCCACTAACTCACCAAAGTGGACCACTTAATCTTCATCTTGGACCAGCAGATTGTCATCTTCCTCAAACTCTCAAGTTCAGCCGAAAATGGAAGAAGAACCATCCACCATTGTCGTGCACCTTGGAGCTCCATGCAAGCATGATCCAAGCCATGTTTTCACTAGCTCCCTTCATTAAAAGTTGTCCATACACCTTGGGCAGTAGATAGGCAGCAAGAAGACCAAGTTTTGGAGAGGTTTTGAAGAGTTTCCAAAGTGGTAAGTATGTGTTTTTGATTATTGCTTCATTAAAGTTTGTGAGGATGTTATGGGTACTTGAATTGTGGAGAGATTTTTGGAGATTGATGTATTAAGGGAGATGTGTATTTTTGGTAGCCATGGAAACTCCTTAAGGGCAGTTTATTCTTGCTTGTAAATGGTATATTAAAGGGTTGATTAAGTGTTTATATGTGTGGGAATAAATTGGGTGATGTATACTAAGTATATGTGAATGTATACTTGAATTTGGAAGCTTGGAACTTTATTCAAAGTGAGGTACAAATCGGCAGCTTGAATTGTGAACCATAAAAAAATTGTTTCATGGTTTGGTTTATGGAATATTATTGTTAAATTGTGGTACTTGTTATGGCAGCTTGTGTATGTGTATGAGGGTTTGAGTTTGGACATGTAAATGAGCCATATTATGTAGTTAAATTGTGTAAATTAGACTTTGTAAATTCTGTACTATAAGGTGCATATTGAGTGTGGTTATAAGCTGCCAAAGTGACCAAAAATGTGTTGTGAAATGTGTTTAGGTTATGGTACAAAATAGAAATGGCATAAATGTATAACTTGGTAATGTTAAATGTGTCCTTTGATTGAGTGATGGACAATGTGCAATAGGGCAGTGTGTAATTTGGCCAAGAACCTTAAGTGTATGGCTCCAATTGGTATGAGACCAATTGGAGGTGAAACTAGGCACAAAATGTGCCAACTTTCATGAAGGAAGCTTACCAAAATTCTGCTTGGAAGGTAACTTGAAAAATGACCAAATCCGGATTAGTGCATTTAAGGCCTTGAAATTGACCATTTGGGCAGCAGTTAGTGTTTTGGCCATAACTCACTCAAAACAGGTCCAATTGACCTGAAATTTTTACCATGAATATTTGAGACATATATCTACAAGTCTTATGAAGACACCAAAGCCCAGAAATGACACCATTAGCAAGTCAAATAGCTTGCACAAGTTCAGGTCCAAAAACTGGCCGAACCTAAAATGACCTAAAATGACCTAAAGTGACCAATTTTGATGCACTTTGACCAGTAATAGTAAAATGACCATAACTTGGTCTACATAACTCAGAATGACCTGAAATTTTGCCCCGCGTGCAATAAGACATAGATCTACAAGTTTGTAGTTTTGACCAAAACCCGAAAACTGAGGGAACTAGGTCATCCGGTTAGGTCAAATTAGTATACCGGAATCCGACAAATTGCATTAAAGTATACTATACATGGAAATGAATTGGGTAACATGTACCAACACTAAAAGGCTATAAAATGTGACATATTGGTAACATTGAAACCTAATTCACCTAGACTACATCAAGGGTCGACATCTTAGGTTGAGTAAGGAAATAATAGAATTCGATAAATTAATTATTGAACCTTATTCTTAGAGACAGTTTAAATGACTACTGAAACACTTCAAATTGTGTGTTTCAGTTAGCAAAGACTCAGGGAAAGCGAAGGAAACACTGAGTCAGAGCCAAGAGACAGTTATTAAAGGTTTGTGCGCAATAGTTATTTCTTTTGAATTTTTCAATTGAAATAAATTATGATTATTTGTATGTTATTGTTTTAAATTGTATTTGTGCACAATAATTTTGAATTCTCATTTTCTACTTAAAAATTTATTTGAACATTATAGTTTTAAATTGTGTCTGTGCATAATACTTTTTATATTTACTGCTTTTACTAAAAAATTTATTTGGAGAATGAGTTATGAATAATTTTTTATTGTTTTGGCTTTGAGAATTTTATTTGAAAATTATTGTGTTGCCTACTTTGCAAATGGAAATTTTGAGATAAAATGTGTTTAGTGTTATCAGAGCAAAGTAGGGAAGGCGATACATAAAGCCTACTATTCTTGGGAACTCTCACGCGTGAACCCAGGAGCTTGCAGGGATGGCGATACGTAACGCCTGCAAGTGCTCTGATAAGTACACTATATTCCTCCCTCATTGATTTCGATTATTGGGGTGAGTGTGTCTTGTCGTGGTGCACAACACGGCATATGTGGAAAAATTGTGTCATGGCCTAAATTGTGTTATCGATTGGCAACACTGTATTCTTCAGTTATTTGATCAAATTGTGTTATTGATGGGTAAAACTATGTTATTCAGTTATTTGATCAAATTGTATTATTGATTGGCAAAACGGTATTGTTTATTTATTTGATCAAATTGTGTTATTGATTGGTAAAACTGTGTTACTCAGTTATTTGATCAAAATTGTGTCATATGAATTTTGTAAATTGTGAAATGGAATTGTGAATTATTTGATTTGTGAATTGTCAATAAAAGATTTATATACCGCATTTCAAATTGTTATTGTGCACCACTGAGACATTATCTCAGCGATAGCTTTTCATTGCTGTCACAGGTAAACAGACTGACAGGACAACAGACTAGGCTGCTAGTACTACACTGAGAGATCATCGGGTATATTGAGTATACCATAGTTTGCATTTTATATTATAATGTATGTTCACTGTATGTATATAGTGTTCTTGATTTTGAGCAGTTGTAAATTAAAGTTATACATTGAAGTTATAAAATAAATTGTGAATTATTTTGCCTTATAAAATTTGTACTATATTTCTTTTATCTCAGCCTTTGGAAATATTGAAAAATTATTGTGGATTTGAGTTGAGAAAAATATTGTGTTAATTAACTGTTGGAGTTTGAGATTGGGAAATATATTTGAAGTATTTTTTTTACAGGTTTTTGAAGAACTGTTTTATTTAAAATACAGATGGCACTCCGCCAAAATTTTTACAGAAATTACTAATAATTCAAATGTGTTAGCTGTTTCACTTCAGTTCAAAAAAAGTTTTTAACACCTGTAAATAGTGCTCACCACTGTAAAAAAAGTAAGAAAAGTTTTAAAATCTTTTGTAGTGTATTTAATGGGTTATCAGTAGACGAAGTTGGTAATTCATTAGGTATACTACGGGATCATGTTATGCCTTACAGAGGGGTAGGGTGTGACATGTTTTAGTGGTATCAGAGCTAGTTTTTAAATTCTGTTTTCACCTATAATTTGAATATTCTTTCTTCATAGTACAACTGCTTAATATCTTTGTTTGATACATACAGTACAATACATTATAAATATGCACTAACGGGAGGAAATCTCCTTGTGTTAATTGTTCAGGAGGTCTAAGATCCTCGAATTGACAATGGAAGAGGGTGATCGTTCAGTCGATCAATCGATAGAGGCTGAGGTACAAGTTGAGGCCCCAGCTCCACAAAGTGTCGAAGGCCCGACTGTACCAGTTTTACCGATACAAATTACTGCACAAATGGCCCAGCAAATGGCCACTTTCTTTCAACAAATGGCTGATAATCTGTCAGCCCAAGCCCAAGTACAGACCCAACCCCCCCAAGGGCAACATGAAATAGAGAAGAAGGAGAAACCTATGGGTCAGAGCTCAAGCAGTAATTTGAGGAAGAGAAAAGAATTTGAGGAGCCCCAAGCTCAGGGATATAACAGAGGTGGATCATCAAGGCAGAGACCACCAAGGTCCAGTCGTCGAACAACTAGAAGTTCCTACCCTCCCTGCCAATGTGAAACCTGTGGTAAAAATCATGGTGGGGTATGCTACAAGGCCATAGGAGCCTGTTATAACTGTGGAGGCATAGGACACTTTGCCAAGGACTGCACTAGTACCCGTAGAGTTGGACCACCTCCTACTACTGCTGAAGGGTTAGTTCAGAGCCCTGTCACCAGAGGTTCACAACCACCCAACAGAGGTAGAGGCAGGGGTAGAGGTAACCCAGCAGGCAGCCAAGGCACAGTGAATCAATCAGGGCAAGGTAGTGCTCCAGTCAGAGTCTATGCAATGAGACAGAGAGAAGAGGCCGAGACATCTAATGTTGTGGCTGGTACCTTCTCAACTTTTAATCAAGATGTATTTGTGTTATTTGATCCGGGTTCTACCCATTCTTATGTGAGTGCTAACATCATTGATTGCATTACTGTTCCATGTACAAAAATGGACTTTGAGGTGCTAGTAACAAGTCCGTTAGGACAAGAGGTCAGGGTTAATAGAATGTATAGGGATTGTCCTTTGGTGATCCAAGGATACACTTTTCTATCTGATCTCATTGAAATGCCCTTTAGAGATTATGATATCATCTTGAGCATGGATTGGTTAGCCAGGCATCACGCCATGATTGACTGTAGACTGAAGACAGTCACTTTTGGTCTCCCTCAATACAGTGATGTGGTAATACATGGGGAGAGGTAGCTATTGCCATCAAACATCATTTCGGCTGCACTAACCAGAAAAATGATCAGAAAGGGGTGTGAAGCATACTTGGCACATGTGGTAGACACCCAAGTGGGGAGTCCAGCATTGAGGGACATCCCTACAGTATATGACTTTTCAGATGTGTTTCCTGATGAATTGCCAGGATTACCTCCAGAAAGAGAGGTGCAGTTTGAAATTAATGTTATGCCTAGTGTGGATCCAATCTCCATAACACCATATAGAATGGCACCAACAGAGTTGAAAGAGTTGAAGATACAGTTGTAAGAACTACTTGAAAAGGGTTTCATCTGCCCTAGTGTGTCACCATGGGGAGCGCCAGTTTTATTTGTTAAGAAGAAGGATGGCACTCTTCGTTTATGTATTGTTTGACCTAGAATCTGCACACTTTTATGTTAGTGTTAGAATTATATGTTCTGTTGTTATTCCTTTACAGGGGAATAAATTTTGATGCATTAGTGATTAGTCCTTTAAGATAAGGATTGTGATAATAAGTGAAATTAGTTTTGAAAGAGTTTATAGGCGACAAGTATTTTCTAACGCACCATAAATTATAAAGCTAAACGGCAAGCCTACTTAATGTAAGGCAAGAGGACGTAAAAGTAAGTTATAGTAATAGAATTGCTCTAGATGAGGGCAAGGATGTTACTGTTAGTAATTGTTAATGGATATTGTAATTAGAATAAGATTCGAATATCAGTAAATTCGAAAAGGATAAAATATCAAAAAATTTGATCTATTGGGATGTATCGTAGTAACTATGCAATGTTCTTGATGTTTGTACTGTAAGCTGCAGATTACAATACTGACTTGAGATTATTGTGTAGAGCTACATACTACTCAATAGTATACCAAGATGAGAATAGTTGCCAACAGCATCTGTTTTGGTATAGTTATGCCAAGACAAAATTTAATTGTTAGAAATAAGTTTGAAAATTCTACTTAGGGATTTAAAACTCAAAATTTAGAAAATCGAAAGGTTATAGTTTAGTACAAAAGGAAGTAAGTTATAAAATATTAATAGATAAAAAGAATTGTGGAAGTAAAAATTTGAACTGTTGGTTCAGATATAACAAAGAAATGTTACGAATGTAAGGAAGACTATTGACTAGAATGGTCAGAGGACCAATGACTAGATAAATCATTCTAACATGACCTCAAGGGTCATTCAAGAAGGAACATGAATCAAAATATTAGACAGCACAATAGCAAGAGAAGATTGGTATTATACAAACAAATTAAATGTTGTATTTGATTGTTAAAAGTCTTATACAAATTCGAGGAAAAGAAGATTATATGATCCTATAGAAAGGAGAAAATAAAGATGGCTATTGGGTAAAATTTCGTGGACGAAATTTATTTTAAGGGGGGAAGAATTGTAACACCCCTATGTTTGGTTGTGCGTTCTACTGTTCTAGCGACCAGTGTTGTCCGGACAGTTAGGATGCCTGGAACTACACTTAGATATGGATGAGGAGACATAAAATAACGAAATACAAGAAAAACAAAGGAAAAATAATAGCAATGAAATGTAACCAAGTTAAACGAGCCGAGAACCCTAGCGATGGGTGACCTCACCGGGAAGTCGCGACGTGGACCGTTGACTAGCCCTGGACAGCGAGAAACCCTGGAAAATATTTTTAGGACTCAAATAAATGTCTATTGAAGTATAAATACCATTAGAAATATCAAAGAAAAATTAATTAATTAGTACAAAGAAAAGTGAGAAATCGAAAAACGGATAAAACTCGGTGTTACCGAAAAATTGGGAATACAACCCGAATAGGGGCATTGTGATCATTTGACACCCCGAGTTGTCTTTTGACCTAAATGTCCATTAAAAATAAATGATATTACACTTGGAAAATGTCATGAAAAATTAAATTAGTGGTACCTAATGTAAATAGCAAAAATGGGGAGTTAAATGTGGGAAAATGAAACTTATGAATAAACTAACATTAAAATTCAATAGTGCTCCACTAACTCACCAAAGTGGACCACTTAATCTTCATCTTGGACCAGAAGATTCTCATCTTCCTCAAACTCTCAAGTTCAGCCGAAAATGGAAGAAGAACTATCCACCATTGCCGTCCACCTTGGAGCTCCATGCAAGCATGATCCAAGCCATGTTTTCACTAGCTCCCTTCATTAAAAGTTGTCCATACACCTTGGGCAGTAGATAGGCAGCAAGAAGACCAAGTTTTGGAGAGGTTTTGAAGAGTTTCCAAAGTGGTAAGTATGTGTTTTTGATTATTGCTTCATTAAAGTTTGTGAGGATGTTATGGGTACTTGAATTGTGGAGAGAGTTTTGGAGATTGATGTATTAAGGGAGATGTGTATTTTTGGCAGCCATGGAAACTCCTTAAGGGCAGTTTATTCTTGCTTGTAAATGGTAGATTAAAGAGTTGATTAAGTGTCTATATGTGTGGGAATAAATTGGGTGATGTATACTAAGTATATGTGAATGTATACTTGAATTTGGAAGCTTGGAACTTTATTCAAAGTGAGGTACAAATCGGCAGCTTGAATTGTGAACCATAAAAAAATTGTTTCATGGTTTGGTTTATGGAATATTATTGTTGAATTGCAGTACTTGTTATGGCAGCTTGTGTATGTGTATAAGGGTTTGAGTTTGGACATGTAAATGAGCCATATTATGTAGTTAAATTGTGTGTAAATTAGACTTGGTAAATTCTGTACTATAAAGTGCTTATTGAGTGTGCTTATAAGCTGCCAAAGTGACCAAAAATGTGTTGTGAAATGTGTTTAGGTTATGGTACAAAACAGAAATGGCATGAATATGTAACTTGGTAATGTTAAATGTGTCCTTTGATTGAGTGATGGACAATGTGCAATAGGGCAGTGTGTAATTTGGCCAAGAACCTTAAGTGTGTGGCTCCAATTGGTATGAGACCAATTGGAGGTGAAACTAGGCACAAAATGTGCCAACTTTCATGAAGGAAGCTTACCAAAATTCTGCTTGGAAGGTAACTTGAAAAATGACCAAATCCTGATTAGTGCATTTAAGGCCTTGAAATTGACCATTTGGGCAGCAGTTAGTGTTTTGGCCATAACTTACTCAAAACAGGTCCAATTGACCTGAACTTTTTACCATGAATAGTTGAGACATATATCTACAAGTCTTATGAAGACACCAAAGCCCAGAAATGACTATAAGCAAGTCAAATAGCTTGCACAAATTTGAGTCCAAAAACTGGCCGAACCTAAAATGACCTAAAATGACCTAAAGTGACCAATTTTGATGCACTTTGACCAGCAATAGTAAAATGACCATAACTTGGTCTACATAACTCAGAATGACCTGAACTTTTGCCCCGCGTGCAATAAGACATTGATCTACAAGTTTGTAGTTTTGACCGAAACCCGAAAACTGAGGGAACTAGGTCATCCGGTTAGGTCAAATTAGTATACCGGAATCCGACAAATTGCATTAAAGTGCACTATAAATGGAAATGAATTGGGTAACATGTACCAACACTAAAAGGCTATAAAATGAGACATATTGGTAACATTGAAACCTAATTCACCTAGACTGCATCGAGGGTCGACATCTTAGGTTGACTAAGGAAATAATAGAATTCGATAAATTAATTATTGAACCTTATTCTTAGAGACAGTTTAAATGACTACTGAAACACTTCAAATTGTGTGTTTCAATTAGCAAAGACTCAGGGAAAGGGAAGGAAACACTGAGTCAGAGCCAAGAGACAGTTATTAGAGGTTTGTGCGCAATAGTTATTTCTTTTGAATTTTTCAATTGAAATAAATTATGATTATTTGTATGTTATTGTTTTAAATTGTGTTTGTGCACAATAATTTTGACTTCTCATTTTCTACTTAAAAATTTATTTGAACATTATAGTTTTAAATTGTGTCTGTGCACAATACTTTTTATATTTACTGCTTTTACTAGAAAATTTATTTGGAGAATGAGTTATGAATAATTTTTTATTGTTTTGGCTTTGAGAATTTTATTTGAAAATTATTGTGTTGCCTACTTTGCAAATGGAAATTTCGAGATAAAATGTGTTTAGTGTTATCAGAGCAAAGTAGGGACAGCGATACGTAACGCCTACTATTCTTGGGAACTCTCACGCATGAACCCAGGAGCTTGCAGGGATGGCGATACGTAACGCCTGCAAGTGCTCTGATAAGTACACTATATTCCTCCCTCATTGATTTCGATTATTGGGGTGAGTGTGTCTTGTCGTGGTGTACAACACGGCATGTGTGGAAAAATTGTGTCATGGCCTAAATTGTGTTATCGATTGGCAACACTGTATTCTTCAGTTATTTGATCAAATTGTGTTATTGATGGGTAAAACTGTGTTATTCAGTTATTTGATCAAATTGTGTTATTGATTGGCAAAACGGTATTGTTCAGTTATTTGATCAAATTGTGTTATTGATTGGCAAACTGTGTTACTCAGTTATTTGATCAAAATTGTGTCATATGAACTTTGTAAATTGTGAAATGGAATTGTGAATTATTTGATTTGTGAATTGTCAATAAAAGATTTATATACCGCATTTCAAATTGTTATTGTGCACCACTGAGACATTGTCTCAGCGATAGCTTTTCATTGTTGTCACAGGTAGACAGACTGACAGGACAGTAGACTAGGCTACTAGTACTACACTGAGAGATCGTCGGGTATATTGAGTATACCATAGTTTTCATTTTATATTGTAATGTATGTTCACTGTATGTATATAGTGTTCTTGGTTTTGAGCAGTTGTAAATTAAAGTTGTACATTGAAGTTGTAAAATAAATTATGAATTATTTTGGCTTGTAAAATTTGTACTATATTTCTTTTATCTCAGCCTTTGGAAATATTGAAAAATTATTGTGGATTTGAGTTGAGAAAAATATTGTGTTAATTAATTGTTGGAGTTTGAGATTGGGAAATATATTTGAAGTGTTTTTTTATAGGTTTTTGAAGTACTGTTTTATTCAAAATACAGATGGCACTCTGCCAAAATTTTTACAAAAATTACTAATAATTTAAATGTGTTAGCTGTTTCACTTCAGTTCAAAAAAAGTTTTTAACACTTGTAAATAGTGCTCACCACTGTAAAAGAAGTAAGAAAAGTTTTAAAATCCCTTGTAGTGTATTTAATGGGTTATTAGCAGACGAAGTTGGTAATTCATTAGGTATACTACGGGATCATGTTATGCCTTACAGAGGGGTAGGGTGTAACATAGATGATAGGCTTTTAGGTGAAATGTTGCAGGAATGAACCTTCCCACATTGAAAAGAAAGGAAAAGTGAAAGGTATTCATAAGGATATATCTCGCCTAACTATATAGCATGCTTTTAGGCCCAATGATAGAGAGGCTCGCAGGACAAATTTAAAATAAGTTGCAAGATTAACAACTCCAAAACAAATTGCAAAATAAGAGCAAAAAATTTCTTTGTGTGGTGCCGAAACTAAGGATCATTAACTTGGTCACAAATGGTAGGCTTTAGGTAAAATGTTGCAGAAATGAACCATCCTACATTGAAAAGAAAGGAAAAGTGAATGGTATTTATAAGGACATGGCTTGCCTAACTACATAGCGCTTTTTGGACCCGATGATGGAGAGGCTCACGAGACAAACTTGCGAGGATATGGGATTAAAGCAAATATATAGTTAGGCCAATTTATTACTATCACGACTCAATTTTATGGGTCAGATCAGTACTACAACATGAGTAGACATAAGGCCCCCACAATCTGTAATAAGTCTTAGTATTTAGTAATTCCATAATCAAGCCTAAGCTCACTTAAATAATAATAATAATAATAATAATAATAATAATAATAATAATAATAATAATTTAATTCAAATATGGGAATTCCAACTCTATCCAATTCACAGCACAATAGTATAGTTGAAATATTGACACCATTTAGAAATCATATTATCAACAATAAAAATATAAATAAATAATATTTTAAATCTTTAAATTTTATTTTAAAAATTTCTAGGTGTTACATTTATAGTATAGATTAGTCATAGTATAAAATGGGAAAGAGGAAGGAAAATTTTTCAAAAGAGAAAAGGATGATAATAATTTAAAATGAGCATTTAAAATTTTTTAGGATAAAGTGCACTTAAGTGTCATGTAAGCATTTAGAGTCTGTGCTTTCTTTTTTTGGCACTTAAGAAAATTGTGCTTCCCAGCCTTTTGCACTTAAATCCAAAAAAAAATAATAGCATTAAAATTGTTGATGTGGCACTGACATCAACACTAGTCATGTCAATGATACGCGCATCTCAACCACGTCAATGATACGCCTGCGCATCTCAGCCACGTCAATGCATATCTAATATCATTAGTCACTTTATTACTTAAGTGTTAACAGCGTTATATCATAGATCCCTTAAATGTAAAAGTGAAATTTCAAGTCGGTTTTAATAAAATGCATAAACCACATGATACTAAGTGCACTTTTTTAATAATTTTATCTCAATTTCTAATGAACAAAATTAATGTGGATAGCACTTCCGTAATAATTAACTAAAATAAAAATATTTGTTAAATTAGGAAACTCACATAATCGTAATTAAATATTAATTTTTAAAAATTATGTGGCCCATACATATATAGATCCCATATATTAAAAAATATATATCTACATTATAATCTGTTGTCACATAAGTAGCTCAAACTTAATTCAATTTTATCCATTAAATAAAATTCCAAATAATATTATAAATTAATACAACCAATTTCAATGTTCTTTTTTTTTTTTAAGAATTTTGGTAGGTAATTGATTCAATATCATCATGTTCATGATTCCTGCAGAGCAATTTTTTGTCAAGTTTTTGTGGTAAATATCAGCAAAGTAATTTTGTAATTAACCTAGGAAATTGGAAAAAACATGATTTCTGATTATTTTAGGTACCAGATTGGCGTGAGCTTTTATTATTGTTCTCAATTCTTTTGTCCGTTACAGCTGATAAGCAATGAACAGAAGAAACGTATTCCCACATAAGCATGACATATATAAGGCTGAAAATTAAATGCTTTTAGATATTACTATGAGAATAATACACTTTAAGTAGGCGGTGGAACAACCAGGACTCTGATTGCCATTAAATCCTACACCAAATGTCACATAATGCAATAAAACTCGGCCTATTATTGGAATGCCTCACGTAATCTCATTAAATGGAAATTCATGCAATGCCAACTTCATATATTCAATATATATTGTCATCACTTTTGATTCTAAAGCCACAACATATATAAATCCACAAAAATTTATCAAAAATTCATGAAATTTAAAATTTATAGATTTTATAATTGTTTATTTTAATGATTTTAAATAATTTCACTTATTTAGTATGTTGATAAAATCTATGAAATTGAAAAATATTTTTGAAGTAAAAAATATTTATAAAATCACTCATTTTTTTTCTTTAATTAGAATCTTTGTATCATCAAGCTAGTTTCTGCGCACCAAGTTTTGGTCTCTTCCATGGACAATTTTAAGGACGCATTCATACATCGATTTGGTGTATTCAAAATAAATAATTATGAACTACTCTCTAACAGAGTTAAGCCCTGATAGAAAAATAATGGTAACTCTATTTTTACTGATGGAACTAACTTTATTGGGTAAGATCTCTTGTTCATTAAAATAGAAATTTAACATTTCATCTCTTAATGAAAATTTTAAAAACCATTAATTTAAAAAGAAAAATTTAGCCGATGTTAAATTTTATAAATTCATGAATTTTATCTTATTTTCTCTAAAATAAATTAAGCAAATTTATGAATTCTTCAAAATCTCTCATCCAAATACTTTCACCATCAAACATTAATTAAGTTTCAAACATAATATTATATATCAGATGGGCTAATTGTGTGTGTACAGCCAACCCAAGTTTAAGCATGATGAACTGACAGGAGTATTCGGTGCCGACTGCAATTGTTGCTTGAGGACGTGATTGACTTTTCTTGCCGGATTCTTACCACTGCATTGAAGTATCGCTGCAAGCTTTAGTACTAAGCTTGAAGGACGTTATTGACTTTTATTGCTGGCTTAAATTTCTATCACACTAGATGCCACTCTAGTATGGTGCATGTCTTCTCTCCAATCTTTTAGACTAACATGCTGTCACGCATGCAGGGCAGGAAATTGTCAACATCAGAAGTTTTGTTTTCATGTGCTAAAGAGATCAATACTTCAATAGAATTGTAAGGCATCAAACTTAAATTTTATAATAAATAGAGAAGAATAGAATGATGAATATCCATCTCCTTCATTTGTTAAATCTCAAACTAAATTTGGTTTTTTCCCTATCATTATGCGTGCATATAGGTAAAGTAAACCTATAGTGGTACTGCCCACACGCACATTAGAAAGAATCACCTAGGCATTCAACCTAGTGGTACATGCAAAGAGATTCGAATTCAAATTTTCATTGCTAATTAAATCAAGTCACCAACTCAACAATTTAGATTAGGAGGCTAATAACGGATACAATATTTAGATTTTTGCAGTTAAACCTAAAGAGTTAAATGTAACATTTATACATAATTATTTTATACTCACAATTTGAGTATTTTAAAATTTACTTTTATTACTTGAAACAAAATTAATATATATATATATATATAAATCATTAATTTCTTTTTATATAATTGGATCCGGATTGGGATTCGAACGTGATACCTCACAACCATGGAAACAAATCTAGTATCATTGAGTTAAAGATTGAATCACTAATTATTTAATTTAATTGAATTAATAAAAAATAATTTTTTAAATTTTAAAATATGCCTCATTAAATTTGTTTAATTGGGTCAAAAAATTTATATTTTAAATTTTTTGATAAAAAATTTTTTTGTCAAATATACAATTCTATTAAAACATATCCACATTCAATCTACCTCAATTAAAAATTAAAATTTTGAGGGTGATTGTCTCTGTCCATCTCCTTGAATATATTTTGATAAATATATAGATAGAGTTCATTAAAAATAAATCATTTACAAGAAAAGAATTTAAAAGAATTCTTTACCCAATCATGTATGAATTTTATTTTTTTTATTTAAAATTTTTTAAATTAAAAAGAATAAATTTTTTTCATTTTAAATATAAAAATTAATTAAAAAATCAATTAAATTAAATTAATTCAACATTTCAAATAAGGAATGTATTGTGATTCATGAAATCCACATGTTAACGATTAACTAATGGTTCGTTGGTGTGTCAAAGCAAGCTATTTGGGATGTTGCAAAATGAGATGATATGTGACCACAATCTTAAAAGATACTTCTAGTAATTGCTATGGCAACATCTAGAAGTTAAACCCATATATTCGGAGTTGTAGTTCTAGCTAGGTTCATGTACCTATAGAATATGGTCCTTGAGGAGTCCAATATTAGTTACCCACTTGTTAAGTATATAATTTCGTGTTGTTAAGGTTAACAATTAACATATCCCTTTCAAAAATTGGACCCACTTGATGGATGGCTCAAAATTATCTTTGCTGTCTTGCATAAATGTCATAGCCAATTTCAGCTCTAAAACAAGATTCATCAACGCCTAGCCTTGTTTAATTAAATGGCTAAAGTTATAATTACTCATCTAACAGTGTTAAATATTAATTTTCACTTTCTTAATTTTTTATAAAAAAAAAAATTATTAATCACGATATGCATGATGAAATTTATGTCTTTTTTAATGATAAAATTAAAATCGATTAAATTTATTTAATTTTTATGCTGTTACGCTCCTAATTCTAAATAAAATCTTAACAGAATGCTAACGTATATAGATATCTTTTCTAATCAAAAGATCTTATATGATTTATTTGTTCTAGCTCGCTATGAGTGATAAATACATGTCCCAAATGTATAAAAGTTATTGAATCTTTATATGTAAATGATCAAATACGTTGAAAGAGTGGTAAAAATGAATTTTCTAAAATTAAATGAGAGCATCAAAAAATTAATGAGGAATATATTATCTAAAGTTAGCATCAATATGCGAAAGCCGTAACGTGTGTGGTCGCTTTGTTTATATAATGAGAGCATCAAAATTTAATTAAGAAAATGTTTGGCTTAATTTAAGCTATAAGTATTTAAAATTTTAATTAATTATATATTTAATTAAAGTATTTATAAGTGGCCAATAAGTAGATAACATATTTAGTAAAAAAAAATTATAAGCATATTTATTATTAAAATTACTAAAAAAGTATTAAATGAGGAATTTGGCAGAATTTTAAAATCAAATAACACTAATATGATAATGTGTTTGGTGAAACTAATTTATAAGCATGTTGCATATATACACTAAAATAAAAAACTGTCCTCTTTAGCTTAAAAGCCCAGAAAAATTATACATAAACTGCTTAATCTATTTTTAGAATTTATAAGATGGTTTGAATAGCTTATAAACTAACATAAATACTTCTAAAACATGAGTTTCAATGATACTAAAGTCATCATCATAATTGTCAGAATTTGAATTTCGGAGGTAGTTGCTAAAAAAAAATTAACTAAAATTAAAGTCCCATAATTAATGGTGAAAATTGAAATTATATAATGAATATAATTTTAAATGATGAATTACTAGTAATTTAATTAACCAACTCCATCATTGAATTATATTATTAGGGTGAGGCTCATATGTATAAATTGCCTGTGAAAATATATATCACCTAGCTAAGAGTTCATCTCTAAGATGATCTGACCATTGTTTTCTCAACTTTCCCTTTCATACATTTAAGTCACATATAGATGGGAATTACTTATTTAACATCATAGAGTTCTTCATAATTTGCCAACCTTTAAGTCACCACCCTCTTATGGGGCAAAGTTTAATTAGAAGAGCCCACTCTGCCTCCCATCATCTCTTTTGTTTTATTTTAGGATGTTTACATCTCTCTTTCGCTAACCATATATTATTGCATATTAATGTTTACAACCATCAACCTTATTTCTCTTCCATACATTATCACCATTAATAGGAAAGGTTAGTGGTTGATGAAACACCACATATCACTCATGCAACCACATTATCTTTCTCTATTGCCAACAATTCTAACTGCCATTCTCTTCACTCTCCCCTCTCAATCCCACAAATTGTTTCACATTTATATGTGACAATGAATTTTTTTAAATTCCTCAGTTTTACAAGTTTTTTCAGTTAAATTCTTAATTTTTTTTTAATTGCTTTATATACTAAATTCTTGATCTTTTATTAAAATTTCGTCCAAAATAATTTATGGCACCAATAAAAAAAATATATCTTAAGACCATTGAATTTAGCATGTTCTATTTGCTGAACTCCTCAATTTTTGTGGTTTTATTTATTGAGTTCTTGAGTTTTTTTTTATTTTTTTTATATAAAAATTTAAATTTTGGACCTCACAATTTTGAAAATTAATGACATATATACACTGAATGTAAATCTTCTTTTCTTTTTCAATAGTGTCATACAAATAAAATAGTATATAAGATTAATCACGTGCTTTATAAAGGCTAGAAAAAAAAAACTGCTTGAAGTGAATTTTATTAAAAATTCAAGGGCTTAATGAGTAACGATAAATAAAAATTAAGGAATTCAATAAACAAATTTTAAAAATTTCAGGGGTCTAAATATATATATATATATATATATATATATATATATATATATATATATATATATATATATATATATATATATATATTTCCTCTATATATATAGTAGGATAGGTAACCCAGTCCAAAATTGATCATTTCTGATTGAAAAAAGTTCTCCTTGTCATGACTCCTCCCACAGCTTGGCAATGGCTAAGCCTTGCTGGTATCATATGGCTACAATCTGTAAATGGAACAAACACAAACTTTCCTGCATACTCATCCCAACTCAAACAGCTCCTCTCTTTGTCTCAACTTCAGCTTAACAATCTTGCCTTTGCCTCAGATGCTGGAAAACTATTCGGTTTCTTTTCAGGCATTGCTGCTTTTTACCTTCCCTTATGGCTGGTTCTCTTGATCGGTTCTACTCTTGGTTTGATTGGTTATGGAGTGCAATATCTCTTCATAACAAATTATATTTCCTCTCTTTCCTATACCCATATCTTCTTACTCACCGTTGTTGCAGGAAACAGTATTTGTTGGATTAACACAGTTTGCTATGTAGTTACCATTAGGAACTTCCCCTCTGATCGCCAAGTAGCTGTGGGATTATCCACCAGCTATCAAGGATTAAGTGCTAAGATATATACAGTAATTGTTGATGCCTTGTTCGTTTCTTTTCCTGAAAAAAAAGCTAAAGCTTATCTTCTTTTTAACTCCATCTTACCATTTCTGGTTAGTGTGCTAGCTGCACCTGTAGTTAGAGATATTATTAATATTGTAAATGGCAAGAACATGAAAAGTGGGTTCATGGTAATGTTTATTATAACTATAGCTACTGGAATTTATGCTGTGATCACTAGTTTGAGGTCCATGCCAAGTGGGTTACCACCTTTTGGTAATGCAATTGGTGTTCTGGTGTTTCTCTTGGCTCCCCTTGTAATCCCATTGGCAGTGAAGATCAGAGAAATTTTAGCAGCAAAATCATGGATAAACAGAGAGGCAAAGGTTTATAATTTTACCGTGGAAGAGAATGTTAATGCGGAACGAATGGAGAATGGGGTGAAAGAAGGAGACGACACAAGGGAAGCTATTGAGCTAGGTGTGAAGGAAGAAATTGGAGTGAAATTAATGTTAAAGAGATTGAATTTTTGGTTATATTTCTTTATATATTTATCTGGTGCAACACTTGGGCTTGTATATTTGAACAACTTGGGACAAATAGCGGAGTCTCGTGGATGTTCAAGGACTTCTTCTTTGGTTTCTTTGTCTTCCTCATTTGGCTTCTTTGGTCGGCTCATGCCATCCCTTGTGGACTACTTTTTCCCAAGGTAAATTCAATTTCTTTTCCAAAGTCTTCCTTTCTTTTCACATGTTGACAGTCACTAGAATTCTTTCTTTCTTTCCTCTTCCTTCTTCTTTTTCTTTTCTCATTCTTTGTGGGGTTGTTGGGATTTTATTGATTCTACTTACCTTTGGTTGCTAATTAATACATATTAACGTCTTAAGTTGATAAATTTAAGAAGCCTATTGACTTTGGTGGCTTTTCTTGGTCCAAAAAGGATTTCCCCTTATCATTCAATTTCTTTTGGATTTTGCAGGAGCAAGCTCATTATTTCAAGGCCAGCTTCTATAGCAGTACTAATGATTCCAATGGCAGGAGCATTCTTCTTACTTCTAAACGCATCCAATATCTCTCTCTACATTAGCACTGCAATTATCGGTATTTGTACTGGAGCAATTACTTCTATTTCTGTATCCACAACAACAGAGCTATTTGGCACCAAGAATTTCAGCGTCAACCATAATCTAGTAGTTGCCAATATTCCAATTGGATCCTTCCTTTTTGGGTATTTTGCTGCCCTTCTTTATCACAAGGAAGGTAATGAAGATGGAAAATGCATGGGGATGCAGTGTTATAGGAGCACTTTCATTATCTGGGGCTCACTTTGTTTTCTTGGTGCTACCTTAGCTTTAATTCTATGTGCTCGGATGAGAAAGTTCTACTCGCAACTTACATAGATCACATATTAATAGGTCTACGCACAGTAATTACATATATATTTTGTGTACTCACATGTTAAAATTTTAAATCTTATGCCTGACTCGCCTTATAATTTTGAGAAACAAAGGACAGAAATATAAACTTTTTAAATGTTATATAAGATATGTAAGTATTGCAAGACTTTATATTAATACATGAATATAATTATTCTCATTAGTGACTTCTGATCAAATCATTATGTCATCCTTACAAATTTCTTGAGTATGTTGCATTTCTCAGGTGTTTGAAGAATTAATGAATGGAATTCACAAATGTTCGCTTGTGGATTTAAGAATATATATATATCGAGTTCATAATAAATCAGCATTAGGGAAGTTTGTTGATTTTGCAATCTTTGTTTGGTTTGAATCTATGTTGCCAATTATTTGGGGAACATTTGTTTTGTTGCCTTTTCACATTGGGAAGCCTTTTAGCTCTTCAAAATAGTGTGATTTGACGTCAAACAACGATATACCATATGAGCAACGTAAAAGGGCAGTGTGAATATATAGAAATTAAAATTTGAAACCAATTAGGTAGGCTGCTTTTGTTGGCCATTACCTTGCTTTCATGATCTTAATATGGAGAGGCTGTGGAATTCTTTTTATTATTATTATTATTATTATTATTATTATTATTATTATTATTATTATTATCTTCTATGTTTGTTTTATAATTTATATAAAAAAAAAACTAATTCTTTTTAGAGTTTGTGACTTTCTCTCCCAATGATACTTTATTCAATGATTAAACATGAGTTATCCCTTTTGAAATGCAGTGAGTCTTACCACTGCTCTTATTACTTGTTGATGAAGTTTAATTATATTCTAAGAATAGGAAAATTCTTATGTATATGATTTATTATATATTTAAGATAAAAATATGTGAGACCCATATATTTAATGGATGAATTTCATCAAATATTTTGTATATTTGATTCATAATATATAGAGTATACACAAGAAAAATCACTAAAAATAATAGCGTTTAGTTATTTATTTTTTAAATGAATTCATAATTTTCCTTTTACAGAATTCATTATTAAACGGTGCAGATTTCTGTGAGTACCTCGTAAAAACTATTAAAAAAAAAGAAGAGAGAAGAAAGAAAGAAAGAATTTGAGCCACCGGATTATAGTCTGAGTGAGTGCTGGTGGAATTTATTTTTTAATCTATTAATTTGAATTTTATTTTTGTGGTCAATACTTAAAAAATATTTTTCAATATGCTAATATTGAGATAAAATTATAATTTTAAATCTCATAAACTAAATCAGATATATATGATGAAATTTAAAATGTTTATATTTAAGTATGGTTGGAGAATGGGTAACACAATAAATTATTGGTAGAATTTGATTTTTAATTTTATAATTGCCTAAAGATAATAGAGAAAAATATTCATAAAAATTAATAAAAGAGCTATTTAAATAGACATATTCTTTGATAACAAATTAAAATAGAATTATAATTAATAATTTAATTCAAATTAAAATAGTATTGATATAAATGAAAATAGAATTAGAATTAATAGTTTAATTCTAATTAAAATAGGATTATTAAAGCTCCTATTATAAAGACATTAATTGAATGCAATTTAAAAGAAAATTAGAATAACAATATTATTAAAATATAATATAAGAATGCAACATAAATAGAAAATATGAATGAGAGAAAACATGAAGGTTCAGTTTCAATAATAATAAAGGCTAAATTACAACAATAATCATACTAAGCCTTTTATAACTTTTTTTTAAATTTTAGCTAAATATTTTAATTTTATCAATTTAATCAAAAACATTTTATATTGTCTTTAATTTTGATATAAATTAAATTAAAACAATTGAATTTATCAAAAGACAAAATAATTCAACTATTTTTACTTATTATCAATTTTAATAATTCCTTTTAATTTTATAAATTTTTTAATTGTTTTTTAATACTTTTATTAATTTTAGCATATTTTAATAATTAAACAATATGCATGTCTAAAATTATTATCTTTAATTTTAAAACTTCTAATTTCTCTCTACTTTATTATATTTTTAATTCACATCTTTCCACCATTTTTATCTCAAATTTAACACCTAATTAATAATTGAAAAAACTCAATAATTTAAACATTAAATAAATGTAAATAATATAACCAAAGGAAATCTAATTATAACACACATATGGATGGAAAGAAATTAATTAAAATAAAATTTTATTTAAATTAGTAAAATAATATTTTTATCAATTTGAGAATAATTGTGAAAATTGATAAAAAAAAATTAAAAGGATCGGATAATATAATAATGTAGGAAAGTTTTTAAATTATTTTTGTTGACTAAATTGTTCAATTAAGCTAATAATAATAATAATAATAAAGCGAGAAAGAAAGAAAAGCCCCCATTTGGACTATCACTTATAGTTATAATTAAGGCTCATGATTATTATTTTTTTATTCAAAGGGTAAAAAGAAAAAAAAATTCTTGAATGACAATGCTGCTTAGTAATAATTTTTAAAGTAGTATTTAATATTTTAATTATAGTTAAAATATTATTTTTTTTATTTATATTATTTAGTGATATAATATTTATAATCGTATATAGAGATTAAAGAAGTAGTTTATGAAAAATTATCATTTCTAATTTTTAGATATTGAGAGAGTATTTTGATTAAAGTCAATAAAGTATTACTATTATTTTTGCATTTAACAGCTAATTTAACAGTTATTTTTACCAAATAATTTTATTTTAAATCATTATATAAATAGTTAATCACTAACAATTAATTTTTATCAGTTAACGGCTAGTAAATTAGTGAACAATTAATAAAATAATTAACGGCTATTAAAATAGCTAACATTATCTTATCTTTCACTCAAATAAGGTAATTAAACTTAATGTAGTATATAAAAACTAATTATTAATAGAGAGACCAACTATAATTTGTTTTTATATACAATCAGCTAATCCCCTGGTCTCAAAATTTATATTTTTTCTTTAAAAAATTAAAAAATAAAAATTTCTTTTATTTTTTAATATTCCAATTAAACAACAAAAACTTTGTTATTTATTCATAAGATAATTTTCTCTATTATTGTTATTATTATTATAGAAATAAATAGAGACTCATAAAAGCATTTATTTAATTTAAGCAATTATATTTTCACTTTAGTGAAACATCGCGAATTCTTGAAAGATACACAAGATAAAAGAATGAAAAGGAAGGAAAAGAAAGAGAATTGAGATATGAAACTTTTCCATGGTTATCATTGCCCAGATAAAGGCTTATGGGTTTTTGTTCTTTCTAGATTGGATAGACACTAAAACAAGAGGATGGAGACATAACTTGCAAAGGATGCAATCAAGAGCAATGGTTGAAAAGAGGGAAAATGGTTGAAAAAGTTTAACCCATGTATCCATAGGAGAAGCGTTTTAGTTCATCACGTTATCTCCCCTGCCCACACCTCATGCCATGGCTTTGTCCAATTAGCGAAAAAGCTATGCAATTTAAATTATAAATATTCAAACTGGTTTTATAGTATTGTGGGTCCTGCGCCTGAAAAGTAACAGCATCTACAGCAAGTAAACAGCAGGTGATCATCTAGTGACGCTAGTGTGATGATTGGATGACACAATGCTTACATTAGTTACACGTCACTGCGTCCTTTGCTGGTTCGGCTACCCCATTGCGTAATGTCCAACATAGGATTTTTCTTTGTAAGGGAGGGTAGGGGCATATTGCAAAGAATCAATTAGTTTTAGAATTTTTATTTTCTTATTTATAAGTTATCATATGATGCCTCTAAATTTATTCCATGTCCTCAAGACAGTTGGGCATTGAATTAATTGACGTCTAATATTTAAAAAAATTAATTTTTTTAAAATAAATTATTTTTTATTTTTTTAATTTTAATAATCTTATTAAAATATAATAATATTATATATATATATATAATATTTTTTATATATAATTTTTTTTCACGAAATAAGCGAAAATTTAAACACAATTGATATGTGACAGGTGAAAACTACATATTTCAAAAATATAGGTAAGATGGTTAATAGCCACACATCTTTAAATTCAAAATAAATACAAGTTAAATTGCTTAACTATAATGAATTTATTTTGATGTGATAATATATTAAATTTTTATTAAAGGCATAGATATGTCAGAATGTGGGAAGAGGTGTTGAACTTAATTGTGAATTAATAAGAGATGAGAGGTGAGTTTATGTTGCACAAAGCTAAGTGGTCAATGTTAGAGCCCATGTTTTTACATTTATAAGTCTCCCCATATCTTTGTATTTATTTCATGTGGGACAATTTTCCTCAATATTGAAGAATCATATTCCTATGTTAGAATATTACCTGAGCGATGTAGTGGTATGTAAATAGTCATGTTGGTATAATTTTTTATTCTAAACTTGTAAAATTTCAGACAATATATATTAATTGTAAGCAGCAGTGCAATTTTAAGATTAGTATTTTCCTACCATCATCTGGAGAGCAAAGTTGAAAGTTGATTAATCTTTTTCTTTCTTCGCTTTCTTCTTACATCAATTATACAGAATGATATGACCAAGTGACCATTGAAAGTGCTAAAGTTAAAAATTACTAGTTAATTTAGGGTAAATTATATAGATGATACCTAACTTTATGGTGTGTAATAGTAAGATACCCGAACTTTAAATTGTAACAAACACTCTTAACATCAAAGAATGTAACAATAAACAACATGTTACTTGTTCCAGCCAGTTACCCGGTATTTTGTTGACGTGGTTTGGCAATGTGGGAGCTTCCTTATCTCTCCATATGCATCTGTTTCATCCAACATAGCATCTTCCTTAAGGACCTCATCAGTTTCTCTCTAAAAAAATGCCATACTCATTTCTCTCTCTCTTCAGAAATGCTCTTTGGCTATGTATATCTCCCTCTCTCGAAAAGCTCATCGAAGAAAAAAGATCAAAGAATCTTTTGTAGTTAGATCTCACAGCAATGAGAGACGAAGGTTGCCATCGAAGAAAAAATGTGAAACAATCTTCAAAGTGAAGGAGTCAAAGATGCTGCTTTCCAATGGTAGACGGCTTTCACCAAATGACATTCCTTTGTGTCGATGCGATAAAGAAGTAAAGCTGACAACTTCTTGGACTAATGAATACCCTGGAAGGAGGTTCTATGGCTACCCTAAGTAAGGGGTAAGTGGAAATGAAATCTGCATTTGCATGGATATTGATTTTTTATTTTTAATTTTTTTTCCTTGAAAATGAAAGATGAAATTTGAAATCTTTTGTGGGTTTTGTTATGCAAAGAAAAAATTATTGTAATTTTTTTTGAATGGACTGACCTGAAATTCCAAGACAAGCAAATGCAATGATTGTTGGGTTATTAAATCAAATGCAATGATTGCTAGGAACATTAGAGCCTTGGGGCAGTGTACGATTGGGGTACTTGTTTTAGATGTTTAGGTTGTAGGGAGAGTTGGTTGTAATTTTTAAGTTCCTCTATTAGAAGTGTAAGTACTCTGTGTGAAATGAAATGAATGTGAACTATATTGTGGCATGTTGTTTTTCCAATGAAGATTGTGTGTTGGTTTGAATATGGCATCCAACTTATGAGTTAGTCCAAAGTTGTTTTATAGTTGAATTTTAACTTTAAAATATGACATTTTGTGGCCTGTATTTTATAAATAATAATCATAATATAACATGAATAAGACCTGTATATAGATCGAAAGTCCACCATTGGGTATGTTGTCTTTATGGGGCGTAACTTAATTTCATGGGCATCTAAAAAGCAACAAATCGTAGCTAAATCTTCCACTGAGGCTGAGTACCATGCGATTAGAGCTGCCATAGCTAAGTTAACTTGGCTTCAATCATTAATCCGTGATATCTCTTTGCTTCCCCTCAAGACCCTAACACTATGGTGCGATAATATTAGTGCGACATACCTAACTGTAAATCTAATTTTTCATTCTCACATGAAGCACATTGAAGTAAATTACCATTTCGTCTGTGATAAGGTGGCCAAGTGAGAACTTCAAATTTGTTATATTTCTTCGAAGGACCAACTAGCAGATGCTCTTACTGAATTGCTTTCTTGATCTTGCGATGAATAGTTACGGTTACAGCTAACAATTCAAGCCAACCTTGGCTAAATTCAAGCCAACCTTGGCTAAAATTGTAAGGGGGTGATATGATTTTGATAATGTTTATCTTTATCATCTGTAACAATATAATAACTATACAACTATGCATATCTAACCACTTTGACTTGAGTTAGGTCTCTATAACAAATAGCTATTGTTTACTCTATCACAAACTCTTGGACCTTTATACATATCAATAGTGCTTGATAGTGCTTTTTCCAATCTGTTTCAGTAGATACATGCGTTATATTATCGCTGACTCCTGTAATATGGTATAAGAGAAACTGTTGAATTTCAAAGAGTCAAGATATAAGGTTGGCTCTTAATATGTATTAGGTATACGTGTGTAGCTCTAATTTATCCTCTTATGAGAGGATTGGGTGAATTGTCTATTTGGTGCATTCTCATGTATAGAACTACATTAGAAATAGATAGTTGTAGAACTTATAACTATAATCAATATCTAAACTCTCTGAGTCGAACGCTCATTTTTATTCAATATTTTTTTCCTAGGTTGCAGAAGGAACAAATTTTAATTTTGGGTCTAACCTGCATTTTCTACAGTTTGTGATGCTCCTTAGTTAGTAATCTTATCATGTTTATGTAATTATTTATTTATTTATTTATATGTTTGTTTGTTTGTTTGTCTAATTCCAAAAACTTTGCTATGATGTTGGTATATAAATATATTATTTAAGTATTAGTATTAAATGGATTATGTGTGTTGGGTATCTAGATTGAGTTGAGCTTCCCTAACTGTGTTTCTATGATAACTATTGGGTTGAGATAACCTAAATTCATTTATAATATTTTATTTTATCTAATATGATGGATTCTGAATTTAAATATGGTTATAAATTTGTGACAAGTAAGGCTTACTACAGATTTCAAAAGTTTTATATTAAACCAAATCCTAGTGTCAATCCAATCCATAGAGTTGAGTCGTGACAATACTATCATTTTTATTAAAAAATTTATTTATTTTTACATATTCAAGTATTTAGGTATTATAATTTTAACAAAAAAAAATATATGTATATTATTGAGGTTATATTTAAAACTTATATTTTTAGCTTATAATTTATTTTTTAATAAATAAATTTATATTTTATAATGATATATCGAAATAAAAAATAAAAAAAAATTTCACACGGAAGCTTTAGGTATTATAATTTTAACAAAAAAAAAATATATGTATATTATTGAGGTTATATTTAAAACTTATATTTTTAGCTTATAATTTATTTTTTAATAAATAAATTTATATTTTATAATGATATATCGAAATAAAAAATAAAAAAAAAAATTTCACACGGCAGCTCACTGTACCCCTGCTCTCAGGGGAAAAGTTTCCATTTCGAACCCAATTTTCTATGAGACAAAAATAGTAATTTTGCCCTGATCCATTCCATTTCTATTCCTACTTTCATCCCATACACAGTATAAGGGAGTGTGTGATGAGGATAACATGATTATCGTATTCTTATGTAACAAATAGCTAAACTCCTTGTAACAGCTAGACGAGATTTGTATAACAGCCTCTAGCCTCGCTTACTTGTATATTGCTCAACAGTCGATAGAATCATCACTGTTTTCCCATAAAAGTAACGTGCTCTCACAGTATGGAGTTGCTCCTGAGGATATTTTGGCTGTGTGTGGTAATCCCACAAAGCATTTAACATATTCCTTATTTACTCTCCACAAGTCCGCCATTTATCCAAGATTTGTTTCCAGATCCTTATTGGCTGCAATTTGTTTGACGATTGTCAGGAGATGTAGCTTTAGTTTGAGAAAAGGTTGCCAAATATGTAGGTACTCATTCTTTGAATATGTGAACGCTGCTTTAATTTTGAAGGCTGTATTAAATTCTTTTGATTGATTAGGGTCCACATATCTCCGACGTGGTACACGTGTACCATTTCGAGCCTCAATTGCACTGTGCTATGTGGGTCCATCTTATTCTTTTGTCACACAATACTTTTGATAGACTTTGTCTCCTGATATTTATGGGTCCGTCTGTATAAGGATCTGGACTGCGTCTTCGTCCATTTGCTTGATTCAAACTCAATCCTTTTCCTTCAAAAAAGACTACGAATATGGTCCTGGATTCACCTTGAATCCAGAAAATTCTATCGTGGCTTTGTGATTTAATATTTAGAGCTACTTAAAAATTTGTTTGAAAAAGAAAATTAAATAGCTTTAATTTGAGAAAATTTTAAAAATAAATATAATGAAAGTTTGCATAAACCCTTTAGAATTTGTATTTTTCTTTAATTTCATATGAGTGAGTAATTTTTATCATCGTCTCTAACTTTAGAATTTATTATATTTTCATCTCTTATTTTTATTTTATTATTATAAAATCTTTCAATTAAAAAATATTATATAAAAATTTTTCAACTTAAAAAATATTATATAAAAATTTTTTATATCAAAATCATATCATATTTTTTATAAATTTTACATATAGCAGTATCACACTATAAAATAAAAAGATTGAGTTTATTTAATATTATTATTAAAATTATTTGAGAAAAATAATTTTTTAAATATATTAATTATAGAGTATTAAAATCTAATTTAAAAATAAATTTAACATGTTTTAACATAATAGAACTAAAATAATAAAATATTTTTTTTTCAAAATGTTTTTTATAATGGTATCTAAAATAATTTTTTTTCCTAAAAATTGCTTTTTAACTTTTGAAACTCAAAACTAAATAGTTTTGAAAACTGTCTTTTGTGAAAAAAATGGAGTAAATATATTATATGAGTTTTCTGATTTTTTCTTTTAGTAGAATAGATTGTTATATTAAATATATCTCAATTGTGTGTTTGAGTAAGAAATTATAGAGTTTTAATTGTTGTACGTATTTCGGATAGTATGAAACATAATTTTTAAATTTTTAAGTATAGCTAGTAGATATGAGATAGCTATTGCAAGAGAGAGACTAATATAAATTTTGATATTTTAGTTTCTTTAATTTTTATTTCATTTTACAGTATTGTCACGTATCTTATTGATCGAAAATATGATAAAACTCTGACATGAGAAGTTTTTTATGTAATATTTTTCAAAGTTAAGAGACTTTTACATAATAATTTTTAAATTAAGTGATTTTATGATAATAAAATAAAAAGAAAAAGATAAAAATGTAACAAATATCAAAATTGAGGAACGACTAAGAAAAATTAACTTATATGAGTATCATCATAATTAACTACTATAATAATACAGTAACAATAAATCACATTAATTATTCACTAAATAGAAAAGAAAGAAAAGTTGGAGGTCGCCATGTTAACTCCTGATAAAAATGCCGTGGGATTTGGTCTCTCCAAATTAACGGATCTAATTATCAGGGCGGAACTACTCATAGCATGAGAGGCCATGAATTTTCAAAATTAAAATTTGGCGTATAATTTTAAAATATTTTTTAAAAATATATATATATTTTTTACCCCTATAAATTTTTAAAATTAAAATTTTATCTATAAATTTTAAATTTTATCTATAAATTTTATCTATAAATTTTAAATTTTTTTTTAAATTACAGTTTGCTCCATCGATACTTTTATGTTTGTATAAATTTCAATAATTTTTTTATATTATTTAATTTTAATATTTTATATTTTTACTTTAATCTCTATATTTTTATTAAGATTTTATTTTATTTCCTTTAAATATTTATTTTTGCCACCAAAATTAAATTTCTAGTTCCAATATTATGCAAAATTTAAATTTTTGTTTTGTTAAAACATAATTAAGGAGCCTATTTTTGAGTAATTTTATGATACATCTATGATTCTATATCATAATATTACATAGAATGATAAACTAATTATAAATTGATGCATACACTAAAATAATTTTTATTTTTTAAAAAAAATATATGACAATTGTAAGATTTTGGAACTTACTTATATATAGGTCTATTTTTATTTGATTATTATTTCATATAAACTATCCTACATAAAGTTGCAAGCGTATTAAATAATTTCCCCTGTTTTGGGGTCTTCTCTTTGTACTGTCAATTCAGTTTCACTGAAATGTAGACGCGTCAATTGTTTCAACGATATATTATTTACCTTCTCAAAATAGATAAATAGTTTAATTTGAGTTAACTCAAATGGTACTAATGTATATAGTTTTATTATTATATTCTTAAAAGAAAGAGAGTAAATAACTTAAAAATGACTTCAAAGTTTGGATGCAAAGGAAAGCGTGTGTGCAACAAGCTATTATTGCTTGCAGCTATGCACACCATTCAAGAACTCATGATTCGAGAAGTATGTCTACTGCATTAATGCATGCACATATGAGCTACTATATGCAGCAATGATGAGCTAGCATAATAAATTAGATTATAGAGAAGAATTATATATAAATGTAAAAATAAATATTATTGGACATGATATATAATTTTAATAAATAAAATTTATATTTTTGAAAAAAATAATATATATACACATTAGAGCTTGTATAATATATATATTTTATATATATTTCATGCAATAAAATATTAAATGAGAGTAAGTAGCCTGACTGGCATAAAAGTACGCATCCTAGCGTGGTTCAGAGTTCGAGCCCTCCTTATGTCAAATGTCACTATTTTCCATTTATAAGCGCACCTAACACAATACATTCTTTATATATATATTTTTTGTTGATTTAAAAAGTGGATGAGGGCTAATAGTTCGATTGGCATATGTTCCCAAGCATAAGATAGAGGTTTTAGGGTTCGATCCCTCCATTTGTCCCTTTTTTTTTTTTCCTTTGTGATCCTTTATAATTATTTTCATTCAAAAATATAATATTAAATTGTGATAATTGTAAGTATTTTTAAATTCTAATTAAAATTTTTCCTTAAAATTGTAATATAACAAATTTTTAGATTTAAAATTATAAGATATATATAAATCATTTATTTATATACACTTAGTTTTACAGTATTAACACCACTTCACTACTATTAGAATAATCACCTATATAACGATCAATCATTAAATCAACATCACTGCTACAATCACCGTGTACAATATTATCACGATTATCATCATTAAATCATTATTTTTAATTTAAATATAAAGAGAGCTAGTTAAAGATATTTTAAAAAGGATAGAAATAAAAAGAGTTATAGACAGAGATATTAAGATTATCGTATATATAAAGATAAATAAAGAGAGAGAGATATATATATAGAAATATATAAATCAATATGTGTTGATTTTGAAGTAACTCTTGTGTGTGTGTGTGTGTGTATACAAAAATTTATCAAATGAGAGCTAATAGTCCGATTGGCACATGCTCCCAAGCATAAGGTAGAGGGTTTAAGATTCGATCCCTCTATTTGTCTCTTTTTTTTTTTCTTTTGTGATTCTTTATAATTTTTTTCATTAAAAAATATAATATTAAACTGTAATGATTTGAAGTATTTTTAAACTCTAATTAATACTTTTCCTTAAAATTATAATATAACAAATGTTTAAATTTAAAATTATAAGATATATATAAATCATTTACTTATATACAGCTAGTTTTATAGTATTAACACCACTTCACTACTATTAGAATAATCACATATACAACTATCAATAGTTAAATCAGCACCGCCGCTATAATCACCACGTATACAATATTACCACTATTATCATTATTAAATCATTGCTTTTAATTTAAATAGAGAGGGAGATAGTTAAAGATATTTAGAGAATGATAGAAATAAAATAAGTTATAGATAGATATATTTAAGATTATCATATATATAAATATAAATAGAGGGAGAGAGAGATAAAGATGCGGAGAGAAATATATAGAAATGCATAAATCAATAAATCAACACATATATTGATTTATGCATTTCTATATATTTCTCTCAACATCTTTATTTCTCTCTTCCTCTATTTATCTTTATATATATGATATATAGAAATGTATAAATCAATATATGTGTTGATTTTGAAATCAACACATATATTAATTTATGCATTTCTATATATCTCTCTCCACATCTCCATCTCTCTCTCCCTCTATTTATCTTTATATATATATATATATATGATAATCTTAATATCTCTATCTATAATTCATTTTATTTTTATCATTCTCTAAATATCTTTGACTATCTCCCTCTATATTTAAATTAAAAACAATGATTTAATGATAATAATGGTGGTGATATTATACATGTGGTGATTATAGTAGTGGTGCTGATTTAACTATTGATCATTATATAGGTGATTATTCTAATAGTAGTGAAGTGGTGTTAATGCTATAAAACTAGATGTATATAAGTAAATGATTTATATATATCTTATAATTTTAAATCTAAACATTTGTTATATTATAATTTTAAAGAAAAATGTTAACTAGAGTTTAAAAATACTTTCAATTATTACAGCTTGATATTATATTTTTTAATAAAAAGAATTATAAAGAATCATAAAAAAAAAGGGTAAAGGAAAGATTCGAACCCTGAACCCTCTACCTTATGCTTGGGAGCATGTGCAATCGGGCTATTAGCCCTCATTGTAACATCATCACTTTAGCTAATCCGTACAGTCTACTGTTCCGGTGACCAGTGTCGGTCCGGATAGTTAGAACATCCGGAAAAATAATTAAACTAAAGTTAGGAACCATAATTAACTCAAATATTAATAAGAAAAATTTAGGAAAAATTTTAGAAATAAAATACAACCAAGTTAAATGAGCTGGTGCCCTAGCAATGGGTAACCTAGTGAGAAGTTGCGGTTCTCGCAACTAGGAGCCCTAGACCCGGGGGAAAAATTATAAAATAATTATTGAAACTCCAGAGAAGGGTCATTAAGGTTCTTATGGCATTAGAATGCCAAGAAAATGCTTAGAAAAATTTTTTAATGGGTACAGATAATTTTAGCCCGTTAAGTCAAACGGAGGGCATTTTGGTCATTTCGTCTTCAGAGATGATTTTTGGCCAACTTGTCCAATTAAATAAATAATTTATAAAACATAAAATATGATTAAAATGTTGTTAAAAATTTATTTGAAATTAATTAGACAAGAAATGGAAAGAAAATGAAAGAAAATGGCATTATGACATCATAGTGATGTCATTAAAGTTTTCCCAACCTATCGCATATGGACACATGGCATAACTTTACTGAAAATAAACTTAATGGGCTAAAAATTGAAGAAAAATCAGAATTCTCTCCATTCTTCTTTTCCTTGCCGTAAACCACACCTCCATGGGCACCATGAACAAGCTTTTCAAAGCTTGATTTTCCTTAGCTTCCACACCATAAAACCCTAACCTAGCAACACAAAAAATTATTCTATCATCTTGGTGAGTCTTTTGGGGGTAAAAAGAATTAAAAAGAAAGAGTTCTTACAAGCTTTGGATTAGCTCCCTAAGAGGTTAGTGACTTAAACTTATGTTTCTCTTCAAATTTATGTTGAATAAGTATAATTGAGTGCAAAATTACAAAGAAATTTGCTAAATATCTTGTGTATGTCCATCCCAAAATTTTGGACAGCCTTGAACCTAGTAGAGTTTTGAAGATTTCTTAGAGTTAAATTGTAATTTGGCTGCCTTTAAAATTAATACAATACTTAGGACAATGGAAGGTATGTAAATGCATGAATGGTAATGTGTGAGTTAGGGTTTGGGGTGGAAAATGAGAACTTGACCATGTGATAATGAAAATAGGTTTTAATGGTCAATTAGTGACCATTTAGTTCTGTTTAAACAAAAAATAAAGTGTGTTGAGTAATGGGATTTGGGTTTGGTGTGGCTGCTCTAGGTGACCAGCAGAATTGGACATGAGTGCAGCGGGTTTGGGAAGCCATAACTTGAATTGTAGAGGTATAATTGGTGCAAGGCCAATTGGACATGAAACTAGACACATAATGGCACAACTTTAGTGAAGAAACTATGCCCATAAAACCAAACCAAGTGGACCAAAAGCTTGCCCTAATCCGGGTGACCTGCAGTCTGCCTGGGCAAAATGACCAAATGAACAGTGTTTGGTCATTTGGCCATAAATCAGTGTAAAAAGGTCCAATTGACCTGAAATTTTATCAGCAACAAGCTGAGATATAGACCAACAACTTTCATGAAGAAACCTAACCCAAATTATGACTAGAACATATTCAAAAGGTGAGTTGCAGTCATTATTTATTGCACTGTAGATATGGTCAGTCCAGAAATTCTGGACAGAATTTCAATCCGGCCAATTGTGGTTTTTGGACCATAACTTGAGTTACAAAACTTCAAATGTAGTGATTCGAAAAAGGAAATGCAACTAGACAAAATAAGGAACAACTTTCATGTTGATCAGTTTGCCAAATTCCTACTGCAAAGTTGACCAATGGAATAGTAAAGACAAGGCATAAAAAGTAAAAATTCTGTCCAACTAACATTAAGCTTAGAAATGGTATTGGCAACCAATACCAACAAATTTTGAATGCAAAATGTGGTATGTTGATGATATTAAAACCAATGTACCTATTGCCTATGCAAAAGTCAATATTTTTGTTGACTAATGAATGGAATAGTAACACTAAAACTTAAATTCCAAAAATTGTGAAACTTAAAAGTGTGAAATGCCCTAGTATACCTAACAAGATTGGTTTGGATAGCTTGGCATGCCAATAGGGTTCTGTTAGCAGTACTGCATATGGCTTCATGCCATTCTGTGTTTCATGGCTTCCCATGCCATTCTGTGACATAATAGCCTTTGGCTATGTTATTTGAATTATTACACTTGGGTTTTAACCCCGATAATTATTATAGCTTATTAGCTATTCTGTTGCACACCGGGAGACACAATGTGACCGATGGTGCGATGGTCCGAGGTACTTAGTACCCAGTGCCAGTTTACCCATTTATCTAGTCCAGTCAATTAGTATGGGTTACTCGGGCAATGATAATAAAACTTACCAAATTTTAATCGAATAATAATGCAAATAATATCAGAAGTTAAGCCTACCAAAAATGTAAAAACACATTCTGCATATTCGTTTTATTTTATTTTATTTTATTTTATTTTATTTTATTTTATTTTATTTTATATTGTCACCACTAAGCAGAATTGCTTAGCGCGTCACTTTTGCCATGCGCAGGTACTGGAGACCTAGCTGGTGAGCCCAACAGACATCAGACCGGGTGAGCCTTCAGATTTGCATCCGGAGTCCCGAGTCACCTCACACCTGCAGTGCATATGGTAGGACATAGGATTTTGGGAGCATTTTGTATTTTGGCATTTTGTATTAGTTTGGATTATAACTATAAACTCTTGTAATTATGTATTAATGTAAATATATGAAATTTAATATTATTGAAATTTTGTCATAATATATGTTGATAAATGAAATGTTAAGAAATATTTATGAATATGCTTTAAGTGATGAAGCGAACAGAAAAGTTTTAAAAATAGCATTGTGATTTGAGATTGAAATTTTGAGATTGACTTGAAATGTGTATAATAGAGTTTAGATTTGGAAATTATATTGGAAGTGTTTTTAAACAGGTTCAGAAGAACTGTTTTTCCAATTTATAGCCGGCACTCTGTCGGATTTTCTATAAAATTTGTGGAAAATCCAAATTTATCAAAAATTGAAAATAAATGAATTAAAAGAGATAAATTATATTAGAAACATAAATTGGTGCTCCGGCACACTGAGTGGCATAACTTGCTCGGCTACACTGTAGACGGGTAAGGGGTGTCACATTTAGTGGTATCAGAGCTCATGAGGAGCAAGATGCCCTGGATGTCATCAGGGGTACGTTTTCCCTCTACAACACTTCTGTGCATGCATTGGTAGATCCAGGATCCACTCATTTCTACATTTGCATCAAACTACCCATGGAGAGGGGAGTTCTAGTAGAGGAGAGTGATCAAGACATTCTGGTCACAAATCCACTAGGCCACAGTGTGGTAGTGAATAAGGTATATAAGGGTTGCCCGTTGAGGATTCAAGGGTATGAATTCTTGGCAGACCTAATTGAATTGCCCTTCCACGAGTTTGACGTGATTTTGGGAATGGACTGGTTGTCACATCATCAGGCAATAGTTGATTGCAAATTGAAGAGGATTTCTTTGAAAACTTGTGAGGGTAATGAGATCACTGTTGTGGGAGAAAGGACAGATTTCCTGTCCAATGTTATCTCAGCCACAGTTGCAAGAAGATTGATGAGAAAAGGCTGTGAAGCTTACCTAGCACACGTGGTTGATACTAGGCAGGCTAAGCCAAACTTGAGTGATATACCCACAGTAAGAGACTTTCCAGATGTGTTTCCTGAAGAGTTGCCTGGTTTACCACCAGAAAGGGAAGTCGAGTTTGCTATTGAGGTAATGCAGGGTACAGTACCCATTTCTATTGCTCCTTATAGGATGGCACCCACTGAATTAAGGGAGTTGAAAACTCAGTTGCAAGAGTTGCTTAATAAGGGGTTCATACACCCCAATGTGTCACCATGGGGAGCTCCGGTGCTATTTGTGAAGAAGAATGATGG